>NC_091978.1:136249282-136875124 GCF_044704955.1 Pristiophorus japonicus | reverse complement strand
TCACTTGTTCCATTCTAAGTTAATTTGGAGTACGTTTTCACTGTGGAAACTTTCAAATCAGGCATCAGTGGCCGGACACGCCCCCTTTTGAAAAAAAAATTCTGTTCAAAAGTGAAACTGTTCTACCTGACTAGAACTGCAGAAAACTTAAATGTGGAGAATTCCGATTTCTAAGATACTCCATTCTCCACCAGTTGCTCCTAAAAATCAGGAGCAAATCATGTGGAAACTTGGGGCCCATGTTTCTATGTTTGTGTCCTCCTCCAATTTGCTTTGCCACCCTCTTTTTATCAGCGGCAAAATTGGCTACATTACACTCGGTCCCTTCAGCTAAGTCATTAATATAGATTTTAAATAGTTGAGGCCCCAGCACTGATCCATGCATCACCCTACTAGTTACTGTTTGCCAGACTGGAAAATGACCCATTTATCCTGTCTCCCTGTTTTCTGTTAGTTAGCCAATCCTCTATCCCTGCTAATATATTACCCCCAACCCCATGAACCTTTATCCTGTGCAGTAAGATTTTAGGTGGCACCTTATCTAGTGCTAGTGCTGTTGGGGAGGAGTTAAACTAATATGGCAGGGGGATGGGAACCAATGCAGGGAGATAGAGGGAAACAAAATGGAGACAAAAGCAAAAGACAGAAAGAGGATGAGTAAAAGTGGAGGGCAGCGAAACCCAAGGCAAAAAACAAAAAGGGCCACTGTTCAGCAAAATTCTAAAGGATCAAAGTGTAATAAAAAGGCAAGCATGAAAGCTCGGTGCCTCAATCCGAGGAGTATTCGGAACCCAGGAGAGGCTCCGAGCTAGTTCGAGAGGGTGAGAGCTCAGATGAACAGGACCCCAAGAAAGAATGCAAAAGGCAGGATGCAGAGGAGCACTGGGGTAAGTGTAAACCACAAGGTGATAGGAAGTGACAATATGTATGAATATAAAGGGGCTGCAGGAGGGGTCAAAACTAAAAATCATGGTTTAAAACTAATATTAAAATACTTTACCTAAACACATGCAGCATTCGAAATAAAGTAAATGAGCTGACGGCACAAATCATTACAAATGGGTATGATTTGGTGGCCATTACAGATACGTGGTTGCAAGGTGGCCAAGACTGGGAATTAAACATACAGGGGTATCTGACAATTTGGAAAGATAGACAAGAAGAGAAAGGAGGTGGGGTAGCTCTGTTAATAAAGGAAGATATCAGGGCAGTTGTGAGAGACGATATTGGCTCTAATGAACAAAATGTTAAATCATTGTGGGTGGAGATTAGAGATAGTAAGGGGAAATAGTCACTGGTGGGCGTAGTTTATAGGCCCCCAAATAATAACTTCATAGTGGGGCGGACAATAATCAAGGGAATAATGGAGGCATGTGAAAAAGGAACGTCAGTAATTATGGGAGATTTTAACCGACATATCGATTGGTCAAATCAAATCGCACGGGGTAGCCATGAGGAGGAATTCATAGAATGCATACGGGATTGTTTCTTAGAACAGTATGTTACACAACCTACAAGGGAGCAAGCTATCTTAGATCTGGTCCTGTGTAATGAGACAGGAATAATAAACGATCTCCCAGTAAAAGATCCTCTCGGAATGAGTGATCACAGTATAGTTGAATTTGTAAAACAGATTGAGGGTGAGGAAGTAGTGTCTCAAACGAGCATACCATGCTTAAACAAAGGGGACTACAGTGGGATGAGGGCAGAGTTGGCTAAAGTAGACTGGAAACACAGACTAAACGATGGCACAATTGAGGAACAGTGGAGGACTTTTAAAGAGCTCTTTCATAGTGCTCAACAAAAATATATTCCAGTGAAAAAGAAGGGCGGTAAGAGAAGGGATAACCAGCCGTGGATAACCAAGGAAATAAAGGAGAGTATCAAATTAAAAACCAATGCGTATAAGGTGGCCAAGGTTAGTGGGAAACTAGAGGATTGGGAAAATTTTAAACGACAGCAAAGAATGACTAAGAAAGCAATAAAGAAAGGAAAGATAGATTACGAAAGTAAACCTGCGCAAAACATAAAAACAGATAGTAAAAGCTTTTACCGATATATAAAACGGAAGAGAGTGACTAAAGTAAATGTTGGTCCCTTAGAAGTTGAGAAGGGGGATTTAATAATGGGAAATGTGGAAATGGCTGAGAACTTCAACAATTATTTTGCTTCGGTCTTCACAGTGGAAGACACAAAAACCATGCCAAAAATTGCTGGTCACGGGAATGTGGGAAGGGAGCACCTTGGGATAATCACTATCATCACGGGCGTAGTGCTGGACAGGCTAATGGGACTCATGGTAGGGAAGTCCCCTGGTCCTGATGAAATGCATCCCAGGGTATTAAAAGAGATGGCAGAAGTTATAGCAGATGCATTCATTATAATCTACCAAAATTCTCTGGACTCTGGGGAGGTACCAGCGGATTGGAAAGCAGCTAATGTAACGCCTCTGTTTAAAAAAGGGGGCAGACAAAAGGCAGGTAACTATAGGCCGGTTAGTTTAACATCTGTAGTGGGGAAAATGCTTGAAGCTATCATTAAGGAAGAAATAGTGGGACATCTTGGTAGGAATAGTGCAATCAAGCAGACGCAACATGGATTCATGAAGGAGAAATCATGTTTAACTAATTTACTGGAATTCTTTGAGGATATAACGAGCATGGTGGATAGAGGTGTACCGATGGATGTGGTGTATTTAGATTTCCAAAAGGCATTCGATAAGGTGCCACACAAAAGTTTACTGCAGAAGATAAAGGTACGTGGAGTCAGAGGAAATGTATTAGCATGGATCGAGAATTGGCTGGCTAACAGAAAGCAGAGAGTCGGGATAAATGGGTCCTTTTCGGGTTGGAAATCGGTGGTTAGTGGTGTGCCACAGGGATCGGTGCTGGGACCACAACTGTTTACAATATACATAGATGACCTGGAAGAGGGGACAGAGTGTAGTGTGACAAAATTTGCAGATGATACAAAGATTAGTGGGAAAGCGGATTGTGTAGAGGACACAGAGAGGCTGCAAAGAGATTTAGATAGGTTAAGCGAATGGGCTAAGGTTTGGCAGATGGAATACAATGTCGGAAAATGTGAGGTCATCCACCTTGGAAAAAAACACAGTAACAGGGAATATTATTTGAATGGGGAGAAATTACAACATGCTGCGGTGCAGAGGGACCTGGGGGTCCTTGTGCATGAATCCCAAAAGTTAGTTTGCAGGTGCAGCAGGTAATCAGGAAGGCGAATGGAATATTGGCCTTCATTGCGAAAGGGATAGAGTACAAAAACAGGGAGGTCCTGCTGCAACTGTACAGGGTATTGGTGAGGCCGCACCTGGAGTACTGCGTGCAGTTTTGGTCACCTTACTTAAGGAAGGATATACTGGCTTTGGAGGGGGTACAGAGACGATTCACTAGGCTGATTCCGGAGATGAGGGGTTTACCTTATGATGATAGATTGAGTAGACTGGGTCTTTACTCGTTGGAGTTCAGAAGGATGAGGGGTGATCTTATAGAAACATTTAAAATAATGAAAGGGATAGACAAGATAGAGGCAGAGAGGTTGTTTCCACTGGTCGGGGAGACTAGAACTAGGGGGCATAGCCTCAAAATAAGGGGGAGCCAATTTAAAACTGAGTTGAGAAGGAATTTCTTCTCCCAGAGGGTTGTGAATCTGTGGCATTCTCTGCCCAAGGAAGCAGTTGAGGCTAGCTCATTGAATGTATTCAAATCACAGGTAGATAGATTTTTAACCAATTAGGGAATTAAGGGTTATGGGGAGCGGGCGAGTAAGTGGAGCTGAGTCCACGGCCAGATCAGCCATGATCTTGTTGAATGGCAGAGCAGGCTCGAGGGGCTAGATGGCCTACTCCTGTTCCTAATTCTTATGTTCTTATGTTATTATCGAATGCCTTCTGGAAATCCAAATACACCACATCCACTGGTTCCTCCTTATCCACCCTGCTCGTTATAGCCTCAAAGAACTCCAGAAAATTTGTCAAACATGATTTCCCTTTTATAAAACGATGCTGACTCTGCTTGACTGAATTATGCTTTACTAAATGTCCTGCTACTGCTTCTTTAATAATGGACTCCAGCATTTTCCCAATAACAGATGTTACGCTAACTGGTCTATAGTTTCCTGCTTTTTGTCTGTCTCCTTTTTTAAATAGGGGCGTTACATTTGCGGTTTGTTGGGACCTCCCCAGAATCCAGGTAATTTTGGTAGATTACAACCAATGCATCCACTATCTGTTCAGCCACTTCTTTTAAGACCCTAGCATGCAAGCCATCAGGTCCAGAGGACTTGTCCACCTTTAGTCTTATTATTTAACGAGTACTACTTCTTTAGTGATAGTGATTGTTTTTAGTTCCTCCCTCCCTATAGCCCCTTGATTATCCTCTATTGGGATGTTTTTAGTGCTTTCTACCATGAAAACAGATACAAAATATTTATTCAAAGTCTCTGCCATTTCCCTGTTCCCCATTAGTAATTCTCCAGTCTCATCCTCTAAGGGACCAATATTAACTTTAGCTGCTCTTTTCCTTTTTATATACCTGTAGAAACTCTTACTATCTGTCTTTATGTTTAGTGCCAGTTTACTTTCATAATCTACCTTCCCCCTCTTTATTATTTTTTGGTCGTTCTTTGTTGGCTTTTAAAATTTTCCCAATCCTCCGGCCTCTCACTAGTCTTGGCCACTTGGTATGCCCTTGTTTTCAATTTGATGCCATCCTTTATTTCCTTTGTTCGCCATGAATGGTTTTCCATTCTCTTACAGTCTTGCCTTCTCAACGGATTAATTTTTGTTGAGAGTTATGAAATATCTCCTTAAATCTTTGCCACTGCTCATCAACCGTCCCACACTTTAATCTATTTTTCCAGTCCACTTTAGCCAACTCTGTCGTCATACCTTTGTAGTCTCCTTTGTTTAAGCTTAGAACACTGATTTGAGATCCAACTTTCTCACCCTCCAACTGAATTTGAAATTCAACCATGTTATGGTCACTCATTCCTTTACGAGGAGATTGTTTATTAATCCTGTCTCATTACACAGTACCAAATCTAAGATAGCCTGCTCCCTGCTTGGTTCCGCAATCTACTGTTCAAGGAAACAATCCCGGTGACACCCTATGAACTCTTCCTTAAAGCTACCCTGGCCAATTTGAGTTGTCTAATCAATATGAAGATTAAAATTGCCCATGATTATCGCCGTTCCTTTTTTACAAGCCTCTATTACTTCTTGACTTACACTCCGTCCAACAGTGTATCTACTGTTAGGGGGTCGATAGACTATACCCATCAGCGACTTTTTCCCCTTATTATTCCTTATCTCCGCAAACTGATTCAACATCTTGATCTTCTGAGCCAATATCGTTTCTCGCTAACACACTGATCTCATCCTTTATTAGCAGAGTTACCCCACCTCCTTTTCCTTTCTGTCTGTCCTTCCGAATTGTCAAATACCCCTGAATATTTAGTTCCCAGCCTTGGTCACCTTGCAACCACGTCTGTGTAATGGCTATCAGATCATACCCATTTGTATCTATTTGTGCCGTCAACTCATCTATTTTGGTACAAATGCTGCGTGCATTCAGATAAAGAGTTTTTATATTTGTTTTTTTTTACCATTTTTTCCTGCTTTGACCCCACTTTCTGATACACTTTTATGTTTATATATTCTGTCCCTTCCTGTCATGCTCTGGTTTTCATTTCCCCCTGTGCTAACCTGCTCTATTGCCTTCTCCTTATTCTTTGACTTTTTAAATTTCAGCTCAGCTGCACCCTCCCCTCCTCACTAATTAGTTTAATACTGGCATGCTGGAAGACATTAATAAAGTTGCTAAAGTTTGCAGGGAGTGCTGCTGGACACTGGGAAGGCATTGGCTGCAACTCAAAGGCGTCTGACTACACAATTTGCTCTCAGTCATGGGAGCTCTAGTTGCAGCCTCCCATGTGCTGCAGCATGGCAGGGAGATGGAGTAGAAGAACAAAGAAGACAAACAGCTCGCAGAGGGAGAAGGAGGAGGGGAAGGAGGGCTCTTAGCAGGAGGACTTAGAACCTAGGGCCTTGGGGAGCACTTCTCCTACCTCCACCTAAGCCAGGATCAGTGTTTTCAGCGTCTCTGCTTCACCAAGGAGATGGTCACAGAATTCTGCTATCTCTGAGAACCAAACCTGCAGCCACAGAGCAGGGTGATGACAGCTCTGCCAGTGAACCGTGGCCTGAATTTTTTCAACAGATGATCCCTCCAGGCTGGAACAGGCAACATAGCATCCGAGAGGTCAAAGGTGCTCTGTGCTCCAGGAGAAGGGAATTTATTGTCTTTCCTCTGAACAGAGAGAAGCAGGAGGAGCATGTGGCTTTGCCAGGATATTGGGTTTCCCTATGGATCAGGGCGTAATGGACTGCACACATGTGGCCCAGTCAAATTACCACACATGTGTGTTTTTTTCCATTATAACGCCATTGAGCAGCCAGTATGGGACCTGCAGATTGCTGCGCGGCTTGACAGAAACATTGTTTCCGGGCGCAGCATATCAATGCTGAGATGCACTGTAACTGCAAAGGCTGCCACTCACTTAATGTGCAGTTGATGTGCGACCACACCCAGTACATCATGATGGTGAATGCTCAGTATCCTGGCAGCAGCCATAATACCTTCATCCTGTGCCAGTCTGGTGTGCCAGCAATCTTCCAGCCACCATGTCGAACACAAGGGTGGTTGCTCGGAGACAAGAGCTATCCGCTATACATTTGGCTGACGACTCCCCTCCGCAACCCCACCACTCGTAGCCAGCAATCATATAATGACAGCCATGCTGCCACGAGAAACCTCTTCGAGCAGACAATTACAAAACTACACTACAATGTCAACTAATCACCCTTTTGCATTCCCTTAGTGCCTGTCTTCCGTGTGCCTTTTCCTATCCTAGTGCTGCTATCCAGTGACTGCAACATGACTGATGGAAGGCTGCTGACTTTCCGTGGGGTTACCGCAAATGGCACTGCAGGATGACCTTGAGCCGCTCTGGGCCTAGAAGGCTTGGCTGTAGACTGCACCACTTTGGCATGGGCAGCAGCATGGGCTGACTGGCTGACAGGCAACCAAGTTCAATGTTTGACAGCATATTAACAGAAACTTTACATGAACATCAACTAAAACACCCAAATGCCTACCCTTGTGTGTTGTTAGTTGATATGATTGGACTAGGATGAAGGTGTGTGTGAGGGGTGGCTAGTGAGATAGGGAAGTGATAATGTAGATAGAGAGGGATGGGTGGAGGTGCCTGGTAAGTTGCTCTGAGTCAGGATTTTCAGGAGTAGGATAGGGAAGATAAAGTGATGGGGATGTGATGAGTGGCACAGCAGGATGAGGTTGAGTATGGCTTTTCAGTAATGTTTCGTGAACTATTGAGAGCATTGAAAGGTTTGCACCACTGAAGCCTGTTCCCCTGACAGCATCCCTGCTTGTGTCCTCCTGTGCTATGTGCAACCAGGCTGCATTAGTCTCCTGGGGAGGTCTCTTCTGCCCATTGTAAGGGAAGAAAACCTTCCTGCTTGCTGTGATTCCCTCGATAAGCATATGGAGGGAATCATGGAAGAGCCTGGGTGCAGCCGTGCACCTCTGTGCAGTGCTTGTCAGTGCTTGCAGTACCTCAATGCTGCAGAACACTGACAGCACAACTGTCAAATTCAATTTATGCATGGTCCCTTTAAGGAAATCGGCTGATGATGCTTCATCGAATGACATCATCAGACCCGCTTCCTTCAATTGGCCAGCAAATGACCTGGGCAGGCTTAACAAGCCCAATCAGTGTAAAATCATTCTACATCGCGGTTGGGACCCGCCATTTACCCCGACTGTACCCGACCTGCCGAGATAGGGGAAATCACAGCCATCAGATTTGATTACCCTATCCTTGTCCCTCTAGCTTTGTAATATCTGAGAATTTTACCAGGTTGCATTTAATGTTTTGATTCAACTAATTTTTGTTCACATGTATAGGGAACAATCGGGGCCTCATAATTGATTCTTGGAACACAGTAGAAGACGGTAGAAGACACTAAACATATCCCAATAGTGGATAATCAAGGGGCTATAGGCAGGGAGGAACTAAATACAATCACTATCACTAAAGAAATAGTACTTGGTAAAATAATGGGAATAAAGGCAGACAAGTCCCCTGGACCTGATGGCTTACATCCTAGGGTCTTAAAAGAAGTGGCTGCGGAGATAGTGGATTCATTGGTTGTAATCTACCAACATTTCCTGGATTCTGGGGAGGTCCCAGCGGATTGGAAAACCGCAAATGTAACGTCCCTATTTAAAAAAGGAGGCAGACAAAAAGCAGGAAGCTATAGACCAGGTAGCCTAATGTCTGTTATTGGGAAAATGCTGGAGTCCATTATTAAGGAAGCAGTAACGGGACATTTGGAAAAGCATGATTCAATCAAGCAGAGTCAGCATGGTTTTATGAAAGGGAAATCATGTTTGACAAATTTTCTGGAGTTCTTTGAGACTATGACGAGCAGGGTGGATAAGGGAGAAGCAGTGGATGTGGTGTATTTGGATTTCCAGAAGGCAGTCGATAATGAGCCAATTAAGAGGTTACCGCACAAGATAAAAGTTCACAGGGTTGGGAGTAATATATTATTAGCATGGATAAAAGATTGGCTAACTAACAGAAAACAGAGAGTCGCAATAAATAGGTAATTTTCCGGTTTGCAAACAGTGACTCGTGGGGTGCCGCAGGGATCGGTGCTGGGTCCTCAACTATTTACAATCTATATTAATGACTTGGATGAAGGAACTGAGTGTAATGTAGCCAAGTTTGCTGATGATACAAAGATGGGTGGGAAAGCAAATTGTGAGGACATGAAAAATCTGCAAAGGGATATAGACAGGCTAAGTGAGTGGGCAAAAATTTGGCAGATGGAGTATAATGTGGGAAAATGTGAAGTTATTCACTTTGGCAGAAATAATAGAAAAGCAAATTATAATTTAAATGGAGAAAAATTGCAAAGTGCTGCAGTACAGAGAGACCTGGGGATCCTTGTGCATGAAACACAAAAAGTTAGTATGCAGGTACAGCAAGTAATCAGGAAGGCAAATGGAATGTTGGCCTTTATTGCAAGGGGGACGGAGTATAAAAGCAGAGAAGTTCTGCTACAACTGTACAGGGTATTGGTGAGGCCTCACCTGGAGTACTGCGTGCAGTTTTTGTCTTCGTATTTAAGGAAGGATATGCTTGCATTGGAGGATGTTTAGAGAAGGTTCACTAGGTTGATTCCGGAGATGAGAGGTTTGACTTATGAAGATAGGTTGAGTAGTTTGGGCCTCTATTCATTGGAATTCAGAAGAATGAGAGGTGATCTTATTGAAACTTATAAGATAGCGAGGGGGCTCGACAAGGTGGATGCAGAGAGAATATTTCCAATCCTAGGGGAAACTTAAACTAGGGGACATAGGGCTAGAACCTCCACTTTTGTGCTTATTGCCCAAAAATGGGCGTTATTTCCGGTGTGGGTGTTAAAAAAGGATTTTCAGATCGCCGACTTCTCGCCCATTCTCAAAACACCTAGTTTCCATTTTTGAAAATGGGCGTTACCGCGAGTGATATCAAATGGGTGGTACGTAAAATGTTTTTGACCTTCTGCCGTAAAGTGTGGCTGTCCTTTGCAATGGCATGGCAACGCTCGATTCCCGCAATTTGAGAGGTCAAGGGTCAATCATCACAGACGCAGAAGACGAGAGAGAGAGAGAGAGGGAGCTGAGAGGGACTGAAGGCACGTGTGGCTGTGGTGTGTGCTTGTCTGGCTGTTGTGGGAGGCACGAGGGAGATTCACCAGAGAAAATCCTACTAAGCACCAAGAACATAGTTGGCACTGAGTTTTTGTCCAACAAATAAGATATAACATGGAAGGGATGGAGGAGGCCCTGGAGCTGGTAGCCAGGAACACTGGTGGCAGAGGGCTCCCAGTGGTCCCGGAGTGCGGCACTGCACCCCAAGGTGCCGCACCTCCATTGCCAACCACACATGAGAGCCAGCAGCAACATCCTGCTTCTGGCTCAGAGCACATTCCCACCTCTGGATCATCCTCTCCTGTATTCATCCAAGCAGCGCTTCGGCCGTCACACTCCCCGCCCAATGAAGCATCGCCTGAGGACCTCCTCGGCCAGGTGGCTTGGAGTTAGGAGGGGAAGGGGAAGGGGTAGAGGTGGGGGGGAGAAGCGGGGGGGCGGGAAGGGTTGATTTGTACAGAAATACTGATGATTTCAGACTAATGTTCGGTTTAAATGGTTTTTATTTAACAAAACCTTGTAGCGCATTGGCTCAGATAGCTGCACTATTACATGCTGGTGATTCCTTAACATCAAAGGGTATAATCACACTTAACTTCAATCAACTTAAACGTTAACTGTCACCAAGGTGATGCCCACCATTGATGTATGACCTGCACAACCAGCAGTGTGTCAGCCTTGTAAATAACATTGTTATGTATGTAAACCTGTAAATACTATGTTTGACCACCAGAGGGCTTATCCTCTGGAGTCCCAAGCGATTCCACAATCCCTTGGGAGCACCTGTATATAAGGAGGCCTCACAGGCTGGAGAGGCACTCTGATATCTGTAATAAAGGACTATGGTCACACCTTACTTTGAGCTTGCAGTATCTAGTCTGACTTTTTATTCAAGACATAACTGCCGATGAGATACAGATGACGAACCCCACCACAAAAATGCATCCTGGAGAAATTCTTGGAGGGAGATAATTGGGAAACCTTCGTGGAGCGACTCGACCAATACTTCGTGGCCAATGAGCTGGAAGGAGAAGCGAACGCTGCCAAAGGAAGGGTGATCCTCCTCACCGTTTGCGGGGCACCAACATATGGCCTCATGAAAAATTTGCTCACTCCAGCGAAGCCCACAGACAAGTCATACCATGAGTTGTGCACACTGGTCTGGGAGCATCTAAACCCAAAGGAAAGTGTTCTGATGGCGATGTATTGGTTCTACACGTACAAGAGGTCTGAAGGCCAGGAAGTGGCGAGCTACGTCGCTGAGCTAAGGCGCCTTGAAGGACATTGCGAATTTGAAGGACACTTGGAGCACATGCTCAGGGAATTTTTTGTACTTGGCATTGGCCATGAAGTATTACTTTGCAAATTTTTGACTGTGGAGACCCCAACCTTGATTAAAGCCATAGCGATAGCCCAGGCGTTTATCGCCACCAGTGACAATACTAAACAAATTTCTCAGCACTCTAGTGCTGCTGCAAGAACTGTGAACAAAGTAACACTGTTTTTCTAATCGAAATGTCCAGGGCAGGGCTTACACGCCTGCAGCTGCACATCCGCAGATGACTCAGAGTCCACCATCAAGGGTGATGAATACAAGGCCATTAATACCTTATTGGCGCTGCGGGGGCTGATCATTGTTTCCATTCATGTCGCTTCAAAGGATACATTTGCAAGGGCTGTGAAACAATGGGACACCTCCAACGTATATGCAGGCGAGCTGTAAACCCTGTTAATCCTGCAAACCATCATGTTGCAGAGGAGGACAGATCCATGGTGGATCATGATGAACCAGAGCCTCAGACCAAAGAGCAGAAAAGATGTGTAACCGTCAGAAGTTAATAAAAGTTCTACATAATATGAAGAATAGCTGATGGAGTCAGATGACTATCAAACAGTTTGAGCATCACTCGTCTGGTTTACGATTTTATCTAAAGTGTTCAACCAGTTTATGCCTTGTAATCAAATTTCACCCATTTTCAGTTCCGTCTATATATTGCAGTGCATCTGTCTGTTTCCTTTTCCTACTGAGAATTTTAATTTAACATCCGGCTCCAATTTTAAGTTCAATACATTTCTGAAATGATCAGTAGGAAGTAGGCCTGGTTACTTGCACTGGACATTCTTGCCCAACATGGAGGGCACCTAGATGCTCCTCGTGGCACTGGCACTCACCATTGCCATGTTATTTTCAAGGATTCTCAGGTCCATGGTTTTCATTCCCGCTCGCTATGTTAAGTTGATTACATTGGTAAGTTCTATATTTGTTCCGTTGAGAGGTAAGAGTTTTTTATGCAAATTTACATTGAGCCAGTTGGGAAACTTGTTCAAGTGTAACCTTTTTCTGTGTAACACTTTCAGGTGTGATAGATTCAAGAATTTTATCTATAGATACGTGAATGTATCTGCTATGTTTCAATTCATTCCTTCAAATAAGAACTAATCTGGGTTTCTAGAACATCAGATCATATTTATGTTGTAATTGGAACTTCATGGATGTTGGTTATTGAATACAACATGGATTTTAGCTTTGTTATATGTCCGAACTTTCTTTATAAAACACAGTTCGATACACAGTGCCGATTAAAAATCTTTATACAGTAGTTAAAGTAAGTAAATCAAAATTAACATGTACAACAGAAGCTTGATGCCAAAAATGCTTTTGTATATCACAACCATAATAAACAATCCAATATTAAATTGACTATCATTTAAATTTATATGATTTTCTAGTTTTGACATGATGGGGCAGAAATTCCGGCCTCCCGGATCCGTACTGAGTGTCTACGTACCCGGGAAGGCATCGCAAAAGCCGGTTTTCAACGCACAATGGGCATACGCTGAAAACCGGCTTTTCCGATCTGTCAAGCTGGAGCTTGACAGATCTTCCATATCTCGGGAGCAATGACATTTGCAAGGGCAAGATTGCAGAATTTACCCATATCTTGCGCAGCAAATGTCCTCAAAACTCCTGCGTCTGATAAAAGTTGACACATAGCCTACTTTTACAGGCATGAGTTTTAAACTACACAAAAGCATTTTAAAATAAAATTATAAAAAAATGTTATTGTTAAAAACCCTCCCCACTACGGTACGTTTATTTTAAACCATAATTTAAAAAACGTTTTTAAAAATCGGAAAAATATATATTTTTTAAATACATAAATAACTTTAATTTAAATTAATAAAAATATGTTGTGTACTTTTTCTATTTTTTATTATTGGTTTTGTGTGTTTTGGGGGCTGTTTCTCATTCATAATAATGGGAACTCTTGCTGAGTTCCCATTATTATGAATGAGAACATACTTTACCTGATTGGCTGCCACATATCGCAGTGTGGGCTGGCCCATTTAAAGGACATAGACCGGCTCAGTGAATGGGCAAAAATTTGGCAGTTGGAGTATAATGTTGGAAAGTGTGAGGTCATGCATTCTGGCAGAAAAAAATCAAAGAGCAAGTTATTATTTAAATGGAGAAAGACTGCAAAGTGCTTCAACACAGCGAGACCTGGGGGTACTTGTGCATGAAACACAAAAAGTTGGCATGCAGGTACAGCAAGTGATCAGAAAGGCCAATGGAATCTTGGCCTTTATTGCAAAGGGGATGGAGTATAAATGCAGAGAAGTCTTGCTACAGTGGTACAGGGTATTGGTGAGGCCATACCTAGAATACTGCGTGCAGTTTTGGTTTCCATATTTACAAAAGGATATACTTGCTTTGGAGGTAGTTCAGAGAAGGTTCACTAGGTTGATTCCAGAGATGAGGAGTTTGACTTATGAGGAAACATTGACCAGGTTGGGCCTCTACTCATTGGAATTCAGAAGAATGAAAGGTGATCTTATCAAAACGTATAAGATTATGAGGGGGCTTGGCAGGGTGGATGTAGAGAGGATGTTTCCACTGATGGGGGAGACTAGAACTAGGGGGCATAATCTTAGAATATGGGGCCACCCATTTAAAACTGAGATGAGGAGAAATTTCTTCTCTCAGAGGGTTGTGGATCTGTGGAATTCACTGCCTCAGAGAGCTGTGGAAGCTGGGACATTGAATAAATTTAAGACAGAAATAGACAGTTGCTTAAATGATAAGGGAATGAGGGGTTATGGAGAGTGGGCAGGGAAGTGGACCTGAGTCCATGACCAGATCAGCCATGATCGTATTAAATAATGGAGCAGGCTCGAGGGGCTGTATGGCCTACTCCTGTTCCTATTTCTTATGTTCTTCTGGGAGGCTCCTTTCCCTTCTGAGGTTAATCGGTGATCTAAAAGGCCCTGAGATTGTCACCCTGCCTTAATAGTCAATGAGATGGATTAGAGCTGAGCGATACCAGATAATTTGAAAATAAAGGGCTGCTGGGTCAGCCTGACTGTTCCCAGGACTGCCTGAAATCATCGGAGTAGCGAATGGCCTCTCCCATCCAGACTGGAAACATGGGAGGAAATAAAAGTGTGCAGAATATTGGTGAAACCGGAGGTTTGCAAAAAAACTACAACCCTGCAAATTTGTTGTGCTGCCACTGCACTCCTAACTTACCAATACAGATGATGGGACAAAAATTGTTGTCGGAGGCTTCCCACAAGCGGATTCCTCCAACCAAAATGTTTTTAACGAAAGTATCTGGTGGTCCCGGAGGAAAGAACACTTCCTGTCCGAGGCCTAGATGCGCAGCCCAGCCCAGATGCCCACACCTCCCAGGAGCGTACGGGCATCTGGGATCATGTGAGCACAGAATATATAACAACAGGGAGGTTGTGGCTCAGGAGCGACGCATCATTTGACAGCAGCGGGGTCGGGGCACAGGGGAGGTGCAGCAGAGCTTGGTCTCCAGTCATCTTGGTCGATCCTCGCCACTGGACCAAGACCTAGCTCTGTCAAGCCTGTGCAGTGGCTGATGTGCAACGGTCACCACATGTTAAAAACATTCCATGCACCAGGCATCTTCCACTCTTTAAGATGTAACTCATTGTAACACCTGTGAGCCCATCTTTTTTGGTGTGAAGAGCATCATCCTCGTTACGAGGGATTACCTAGTAGTACACAAATGATCTAATGTCCATAATTTACCCTCGAACTGAAGAAATCAGGTCAGATGCTGTGAAAAACTGAAATATTTGACAAAAAAAATTACAATATTTGCATTAAATTAGATGGGTGGAAAAATACCTAGCCTGATTTAGAAGGGATAAGGCTGAGATTTAACATTCTCCATTCTGAAAACAAAAAAACAAATGATATTGTACATGAATTTGTGAGTATTACTACACAATTACACAAAAAACCGGTAGAGTAATTAGAGAAACTTGTGCACCCACACTACAGTGATGCTTTATCTGACCTTTACCATCAATACTTCGTGGCATAAATAGGAAAGTGGATGAAAATAACATAAGACCATAAGAAATAGGAGTAGGCCATTTGGCCCCTCGATCTTGCTCCGCCATTCAATATCATGGCTGATTTGATCCTGGCCTCAACTCCACTTCCCTGCCCGTTCCCCATAAACCTTGACTCCCTTATCGTTCAAAAATCTGTCTACCTCCACCTTAAATATATTCAGTGACCCAGCCTCCACAGCTCTCTGGGGAAGAGAATTCCAAAGATTCACGACCCTCTGGGAGAATAAATTCCTCCTCATCTCTGTTTTAAATGGACGAGCCCTTATTCTGAAACTATGCCCCCTAGTTCTAGATTTCACTAGGAGGGGAAACATCCCCTCTGCATCTACCCTGTCAAGCCCCCTCAGTATCTTATATGTTTCAATAAGATCACCTCTCATTCTTCTAAACTCCAATGAATATAGGCCCAATCTACTCAACCTTTCTTCATAAGACAACCCCTTCATCTCAGGAATCAACCTCATGAACCTTCTCTGAATTGCCTCCAATGCAAGTATATCCCTCCTTCAATAAGGAGATGAAAAGTATACACAGTACTCCAGGTACAACGAAGGAAGGGAATGGAGTCAGAGAGTTCAGGTAAAAAGGGCACTCTCAATTTCGTAGGCAGTGAAGTGTGACAATTTCTTTTTATTTGTTCATGAGATGTGGGCATCACTGGCAATGCCTATATTTATTGTCCATCCCTAATTGCCCTTGAGAATGTGGTGGTGAGCCACCTCCTTAAACCACTGCAGTCCATGTGGTGAAGGTAGTCTCATTGTGCTATTAGAAAGAGTGTTCCAGGATTTTGACCCAGTGACGATGAAGGAATGGCGATATACTTCCAAGTCAGCATAGTGTGTAACTTGGAGGAGAATTTGCAGGTGATGGTGTTCCCATGTGCCTGCTACCCTTGGCCTTCTATGTGGTTGAGGTTGCGGGTTTTGGAGGTGCTGCCGAAGAAGCCGTGGCAAGTTTCTGCAATGCATCTTGCAGATGGTACACACTGCAGTCATGGTGCACCGGTGATGGAGGGAGTGAATGGTTAAGGTGGCGGATGGGGTTGCAATCAAACAGGTTGCTTTTTCCTGGATGATGTCAAGCTTCTTGAGTGTTGCTGGAGCTGCACTCATCCAGGCAAGTGGAGAGAAGTCCATCACACTCCTGACTGGCGGCTTGTAGATGGAGGAAAGGCTTTGGGGAGTCAGGAGGTGGGTCACTCGCCACAGAATACCCAGCCTCTGATCTGCTCTTGTGGCCACAGTATTTATGTGGCTGGTGCAGTTAAGTTTCTGATCAATGGTAACATCCAGGATGGTGATGGTGGGGGATTCGGCGATGGCAATGCCGTTGATGGTCAAGGGTCGGTGGCTAGAATTTCTCTTGTTGGAGATAGTCATTGCCTGACGTGCGAATGTTACTTTCCACTTATCAGCCCAAGCCTAAATATCGTCCAGGACTTGCTGCATGGGGGCATGGACTGCTTCATTATCTGAGGAGTTGGGAATGGAACTGAACATTGTGCAAACATCAGTGAGCATCCCCACTTCTGACCTTATGATATAGATGCAGCGCCTAAAATCCAGAACCCTCGGGACCAAGGCCGTTCCAGATTCCGGGCTTTTCCAGACTTTTGATCGTCTTTCTGATGTCACGAATCTGGAAACACCTGAACCAGGGTTTGGGTATTTCAGGATTTTGGAACGTCAGAAAGGGGGGTACCTGCCGAGGAGCTGTTCGGGCTGTCCAGGGCCTGCCGAGGAGGTCGCGGACGGGACCCCGCTGAGGAGGTCGTCGAGCGGGGCCCCACCAAGGCTGGCCCCGCGGAGGAAGTTGTCATCGGGCTGGCCCTGCTGAGAATTTTGTCGGGCAGGCCCCACCAAGGAGGTCGTCGGGCGGGCTGGCGAGGAGGCCCCGAGGTAAGGGCAGCAGCGGTGAGGTGAGCTGGGCGAGGCAAGCAGCGGCAAGGCGAAGCTCGAGGTCGGGCAACGGCGTGGCCCAAAGGTTGGCAGGGTCGTCGGGTCCGGATTCCGGAACATTCCGGATTCCGGAACTCCGAATTCTCGACGCTGCACCTGTTGATAAAGTTGATAAATTAGCTGAAGATGGTTGGGCCTAGGACACTGCCCTGAGGAATTCCAGCAGTGATGTCCTGGGACTGAGATGATTAGCCTCCAACAACCACAATCATTTTCCTTTGTGCAAGGTATGACACCAGCCAGTGGAGAGTATTTCCCCTGATTGCCATTGACTTCAATTTTACTCGGGTTCCTTGATGCCACACTTGGTCAAATGCTGCCTTGATGTCAAGGGCAGTCACTCTCCCCTCACCTCTGGAATTTAACTCTTTTGTCCGTGTTGGACCAAGGCTGTAATGAAGTCTGGTCCTGGCGAAACCCAAACTGAGCATCGGTGATTACGTGTCACCTGATAGCACTGTCGACGACTCCTTCCATCGCTTCACTGATAATTGAGAGTAGACTGATGAGGTGTAATTGGCTGGATTGGATTTGTCCAGCTTTTTGTGGACAGGACATGTCTGGGCAGTTTTCCACATTGTTGATTGATACCAGTGTTGTTGCTGTACTGGAAAGCTTGGCTCGAAGGCCAGCTAGTTCTGGTCTTCGGCACGACAGCTGGAATTTAGTCAGGGCTCATAGCCTTTGCTATATCCAATGTGCTCAGCCATATCTTGGTGAGGTGAATAGAATTGGCTAAAGGCTGGTGTCTGTGATGGTGGGGACCTCAGGAGGAGGCTGAGATGGACCATCCACTCAGCACTTCTGGCTGAAAATGGTTGCAAACACTTCAGTCTTCTCTTTTGCACTCGCGTGCTGGGCTCCGCCATCATTGAGGATGGTGATATTCATGGAGTCTCCTCCTCCTGGTTAGTTGTTTAATTGTCCACCACCATTTATGACTGGATGTGGCAGGACTGCAGAGCTTTGATCTGATCTGTTGGTTGTGGGATGACTTAGCTCTGTCTATAGCATGCTGTTTCTGCTGTTTCGTATGTATGTCGACTGCATCCGTCAGGGATCAGTGCTGAAGTTCAAACTTTTTGCTTGACACTGGTAGCACAGTGTGGCATCAGGCGCAGGAGACCTGTATTATCGAGCACTGAGCTCTCTGCTCTGTGCATGGTCTACATAGCATGGTATTATGCAGCTGGGAAGCATCTGTGATACTAAGGGTCTGCATATCAGCTGTGCACAAGGCTCATTAAGGCCCTGAAAATTATTTAAATTAACTCCTGCTCTTATACCTTGTTCACAATGCCTATACAGTACTTCAGTCGCTCAGGGCTTATATAAAATGGGTCTTGATTGGGAGATCAATTTAAATATGCTGGGTCCTCTTTCTTAAAGGGGACACTGGTTCATAATTGTAGCAAGTTGCTTCAAATTGACCTAGTTATTTGTCTACCTATTTGCTGCTTTTCTTTTGTTTCATCACTGAAGCAGTTTTTAAAACTGCATCTTAACTTCCATCTGCGGATGTTTGTCAAGGAATTTTCATTATCTGGAATCTCAGTAGAACCTTTAGGTATCACATTGGCATACCATCCTATCTGATGTTCTGCTGGAGTAAGTGCAGGATCAAAGAAACAAGGCCTTTACATCCTAGGTGCTCAAGATGGAACTGTCCTAATACTGCGATCTGTTGATACAGGCCAGAGCACTTGTACATTGATATGTCTGTGTGATCTGCAAATGGAGATTACAATTCACAAGTGAGGCCATAGAATACTTCCTGTATCTAGACATCTTCAGAACTGAAATGGCTCCTTCGGTGACTGCCAAGTCTTGCCTTAAATGTTTTTCCACTGGTTTCTCTCAAATACATAATCAACAGCTACAATTGTGAACCAGTGTCCCGTTTAAGAAAGAGGATTCCATGAAGCCTCATGGCTTCAGATTAAACATGGGCAAGGAAAGCCCCTGCTGATGACCACCTACCAACCTCCATCAGCTGATGAATCAGTACTCCTCCATGTTGAACACTACTTGAAAGAAGCACTGAGGGTATAAATAGCACAGAATGTAATCTGACTGGGGGATTTCAATGTCCATCACCAAGGTGGCTTGGTAGGACCACTACTGACCGAGCTGGCTGAGTCCTGAAGGGCATAGCTACCAGACTGGGCCTGCGACAGGTGGTGAGGGAGCCAACACGAGAGAAAAACCTACTTGAAGTCATCCTCACCAATCTATCTGTCACAGATGCTACTGTCCATGACAGCATTGGTAGCAGTGATCACCGCACACTCCTTGTGCAGACGTAGTCCCGTCTTCACACTTCCATCGTGTTGTGTGGCAGTACCACCGTGATAAATGGGATAGATTCAGAACAGATCCAACAGCTCAAAACTGGGCATCCATGAGGCACTGTGGGACATCAGCAGCAACAGAATTGTATTCCACCACAATCTGTGACCTCATGACCTTGCATATCCCTCATACTGTCATTACCATTAAGCTAGAGGACCAACCCTGGTTCAATGAGGAGTGTAGAAGAGCATGCCAGGAACAGCAACAGGCATAAGTAAAAATGAGGTGCCAACCTGAGAAGTTGCAACAGAGGACTACATACGTGCTAAAAAGCAGTTATCTATAGCAAAGCTCTGTCTATAGCAGCATGCTAGAGACAGAGCTAAACGATCCCACAATCAATGGATCACATCAAAGCTCTGCAGTCCTGCCACATCCAGTCGTGAATGTTGGTGGACCATTAAACAACTAACGGGAGGAGGAAGCGCCAGGAATATCCCCAGCTTCAATGATAGCAGAGCCCAGCATGCGAGTACAAATTCAAGGCTGAAGCGTTTGCAACCATCTTCAGCCAGAAGTGCTGAATGGATGACTCATATTGGCCTCCTCCTGAGGTCCACATCATCACAGAAGCCAGTCTTCAGCCAATTCAATTCACTGCAAGTGATACCAAGAAACGGCTGAGCGCAACGGAAACATAATAGGCTGTGGGCCCTGACAATATCCCGGCTGTCGTGCTGAAAACTTGTGCTCCAGATCTAGCCGCGCCTCTAACCAAGCTTTTCCAGTACAGCTACAATACTGGCATCTACCCGACAATGTGGAATATTGCCCAGGTATGTCCTGTCCACAAAAAGCAGGACAAATCCAATCCAACTAACTACTGCTCCATCAGTCCACTCTCAATCATCAGCTAAGTGATGGAAGCTGACAGCGCCAGTGCTGTCAAGTGGCACTTATTCACCAATAACCTGCTCACTGATGTTCAGCTTGACTTCCGCCAGGACTACTCAGCTCCAGACCTCATGTCAGCCTTGCTCCAAAAGAGCTGAATTCCAGAGGTGAGGTGAGAGTGACTGCCTTTAACATCAAGGTAGCATTTGACCAAGTGTGGCAAGAAGGAGCCCGAGTAAAATTGAAGCCAATGGTATTCAGGGAGAAAACTTTCCACTGGCTGAAGTCATACCTGGCACAAAGAAAGATAGTTGTGGTTGTTGGAGGTCAATCATCTGAACTCCAGGACATAAGAACATAAGAAATAAGAGCAGGAGTAGGCCATTTGGCCCCTCGTTCCTGCTCCGCCTTTCAATAAGATCATGGCTGATCTGATCTTGGCATCAACTCCACGTTCCTGCCCGCTCCCCATAACTCTTGACTCCCCAGTAGTTCAAAAATCTGTCTATCTCCACCTTAAATATATTCAATGACCCAGCCTCCGCAGCTCTCTGGGGTAGAGAATTCCAAAGATTTACAACTTTCTGAGAGAAGAAATTCCTCCTCATCTCCATTTTAAATGGATGACCTCTTATTCTGAAACTTGTTCTAGATTCTGCCACAAAGGGAAACATCCTCTCTGCATCTACCCTGTCAAGCCCCCTCAAAATCTTATATGTTTCAATAAAATCACTTCTCATTCTTCTAAACTCCAATGAATATAGGCCCAACCTGCTCAACCTTTCTTCATAAGGCAACCACTTCATCTCAAGGAATCAACCTAGTGAACCTTCTCTGAACTGCCTCCAATGCAAGTATATCTCTCCTTAAACAAGGATACCAAAACTGTATGCAGTACTCCAGGTGTGGTCTCACCAAAGCTCTGTACAGTTGTAGCAAGGCTTGCCTACATTTATATTCCATCCCCATTGCAATTAAGGCCAACATTCCATTTGCCTTCCTAATTACTTCCTCTACCTGCATGCTAACTTTTTGTGTTTCATGGACGATGATCCCCAGATTCTTCTGTACTGCAGCATTTTGTAGTCTCTCTCCATTAAAGTAATAGTTTACTTTTTTATTCTTCTTATCAAAGTGGATAACTTCACATTTTCCGACATTATACTCCATCTGCCAAATTTTTGCCAACTCACATAACCTATCTATATCCCTTTGCAGATTATCTGTGTCTTCCTCACAACTTGCTTTCCCACCTATATTTGTATCATCAGCACATTTGGCTACAGTACACTTGGTCCCTTCATCCAAGTCATTAATATAGATTGTAAATAGTTGAGTCCCCAGCAGTGATCCCTGTGGCACCCCACTAGTTACAGTTAGCATATCTGAAATTGACTCATTTATCCTGACTCTCTGTTTTCTATTCGTTATTCAATCCTCTATCCATGCTAATATATTACTCCCTACCCTGTGAGCTCTAATTTTGTGCAGTAACCTTTTATGTGGCACCAATCAAATGCCTTCTGGAAATCCAAATACACTACATCCACTGGTTATCCTTTAACCACCCTGCTTGTTACATCCTCAAAGAACTCTTGTAAAGTTGTCAAACATGATTTCACTTTCATAAAACCATGCTGACTCTGCTTGATTGTTTTATGATTTTCTAAATATCCTGCTACTACTTCCTTAATAATCGATTCCAGCATTTTACATAAGAACATAAGAATTAGAAACAGGAGTAGGCCATCTAGCCCCTCGAGCCTGCTCCGCCATTCAACAAGATCATGGCTGATCTGGCCGTGGACTCAGCTCCGCTTACCCGCCCACTCCCCATAACCCTTAATTCCCTTATTGGTTAAAAATCTATCTATCTGTGATTTGAATACATTCAATGAGCTAGCCTCAACTGCTTCCTTGGGCAGAGAATTCCGCAGATTCACAACCCTCTGGGAGAAGAAATTCTCAACTCGATTTTAAATTGGCTCCCCCGTATTTTGAGGCTGTGCCCCCTAGTTCTAGTCTCCCCGACCAGTAGAAACAACCCCTCTGCCTCTATCTTGTCTATCCGTTTCATTATTTTAAATGTTTCTATAAGATCACACTTCATCCTTCTGAACTCCAACGAGTAACGACCCAGTCTATTCTATCTATTATCATAAGGTAACCCCCTCATCTCCGAAATCAGCCTAGTGAATCGTCTCTGTACCCACTCCAAGGCTAGTATATCCTTCCTTAAGTAAGGTGACCAAAACTGCACGCAGTACTTCAGGTGCGGCCTCACCAATACCCTGTACAGTTGCAGCAGGACCTCCCTGCTTTTGTACTCCATCCCTTTCGCAATGAAGGCCAACATTCCATTCGCCTTCCTGATTACCTGCTGCACCTGCAAACTAACTTTTTGTGATTCATGCACAAGGACCCCCAGGTCTCTCTGCACCGCAGCATGTTGTAATTTCTCCCCATTCAAATAATATTCCCTGTTACTGTGTTTTTTTTCCAAGGTGGATGACCTCACATTTCCCGACATTGTATTCCATCTGCCAAACCTTAGCCCATTCGCTTAACCTATCTAGATCTCTTTGAAGCCTCTCTGTGTCCACTACACAACCCGCTTTCCCACTAATCTTTGTGTCATCTGCAAATTTTGTTACACTACACTCTGTCCCCTCTTCCAGGTCATCTATGTATATTGTAAACAGTTGTGGTCCCAGCACCGATCCCTGTGGCACACCACTAACCGATTTCCGACCCGAAAAGGACCCATTTATCGCGACTCTCTGCTTTCTGTTAGCCAGCCAATTCTCGATCCATGCTAATACATTTCCTCTGTCTCCGCGTACCTTTATATTCTGCAGTAACCTTTTGTGTGGCACCTTATCGAATGCCTTTTGGAAATCTAAATACACCACATCCATCGGTACACCTCTATCCATCTTGCTCGTTATATCCTCAAAGAATTCCAGTAAATTAGTTAAACATGATTTCTCCTTTATGAATCCATGTTGCGTCTGCTTGATTGCACTATTCCTATCTAGATGTCCCGCTATTTCTTCCTTAATAATAGCTTCAAGCATTTTCCCCACTACAGATGTTAAACTAACCGGCCTATAGTTACCTGCCTTTTGTCTGCCCCCTTTTTTAAACAGAGGCGTTACATTAGCGGCTTTCCAATCCGCTGGTACCTCCCCAGAGTCCAGAGAATTTTGGTAGATTATAACGAATGCATTTGCTATAATTTCCGCCATCTCTTTTAATACCCTGGGATGCATTTCATCAGGACCAGGGGACTTGTCTACCTTGAGTCCCATTAGCCTGTCCAGCACTACCTCCCGAGTGATAGTGATTGTTTCAAGCTCCTCCCTTCCCACATTCCCGTGACCAGCAATTTTTGGCACGGTTTTTGTGTCTTCCACTGTGAAGACCGAAGCAAAATAATTGTTTAAGGTCTCAGACATTTCCACATTTCCCATTATTAAATCCCCCTTCTCATCTTCTAAGGGACCAACATTTACTTTAGTCACTCTCTTCCGTTTTATATATCGGTAAAAGCTTTTACTATCTGTTTTTATGTTTTGCACAAGTTTACTTTCGTAATCTATCTTTCCTTTCTTTATTGCTTTCTTAGTCATTCTTTGCTGTCTTTTAAAATGTTCCCAATCTTCTAGTTTCCAACTAACCTTGGCCACCTTATACACATTGGTTTTTAATTTGATACTCTCCTTTATTTCCTTGGTTATCCATGGCTGGTTATCCCTTCTCTTACCGCCCTTCTTTTTCACTGGTATATATTTTTGTTGAGCATTATGAAAGAGCTCCTTAGGAGTCCTCCACCGTTCCTCAATTGTGCCACCGTTTAGTCTGTGTTCCCAGTCTACTTTAGCCAACTCTGCCCTCATCCCACTGTAGTCTCCTTTGTTTAAGCATAGTATGCTCGTTTGAGACACTACTTCCTCACCCTCAATCTGTATTACAAATTCAACCATACTGTGATCATTCATTCCGAGAGGGTCTTTTACTAGGAGATCGTTTATTATTCCTGTCTCAATACACAGGACCAGATCTAAGCTAGCTTGCTCCCTTGTAGGTTCTGTAACATACTGTTCTAAGAAACAATCCCATGTGCATTTTATGAATTCCTCCTCAAGGCTACCCTGTGCGATTTGATTTGACCAATCGATATGTAGGTTAAAATCCCCCATGATTACTGCCGTTCCTTTTTCACATGCCTCTATTATTCCCTTGATTATTGTCCGCCCCACTGTGAAGTTATTATAAACTACGCCCACCAGTGACTTTTTCCCCTTACTATCTCTAATCTCCACCCACAATGATTCAACATTTTGTTCATTCGAGCCAACATCATCTCTCACAACTGCCCTGATATCATCCTTTATTAACAGAGTTACCCCACCTCCTTTCCCTTCTTGTCTATCCTTCCGAATTGTCAGATACACCTGTATGTTTAATTCCCAGTCTTGGCCACCCTGCAACCACGTTTCTGTAATGGCCACCAAATCATATCCATTTGTAATGATTTGTGCCGTCAACTCATTTACTTTATTTCGAATGCTGCGTGCGTTTAGGTAGAGTGTTTTAATACTAGTTTTTAAACCATGATTTTTAGTTTTGACCCCTCCTGCAGCCCCTTTATATTCATACATATTGTCAATTCCTATCACCTTGTGGTTTACACTTACCCCAGTGCTACTCTGCTCTGTTGCCTCCTGCCTTTTGCATTCTTCCTTGGGGTCCTATTCATCTACGCTCTCACCCACTCTAACTAGCTCAGAGCTCTCTCCTGGGTTCCGAATACTCCTCGCATTGAGGCAATGAGCTTTCAGGCTTGCCTTTTTATGTCACTTTGGCCCTTTAGAATTTTGCTGTACATTGGCCCTTTTAGTTTTTTGCCTTGGGTTTCTCTGCCCTCCACTTTTACCCATCTCCTTTCTGTCTTTTGCTTTCGTTTCCATTTTGTTTCCCTCTGTCTCCCTGCATTGGTTGCCATCCCCCTGCCATATTAGTTTAACTCCTCCCCAACAGCACTAGCAAACACTCCCCCTAGGACATTGGTTCCGGTCCTGCCCAGGTGCAGACCATCCAGTTTTTACTGGTCCCACCTCCCTCAGAACCGGTTCCAATGCCCCAGGAATTTGAATCCCTCCCTGCTACACCACTGCTCAAGCCACATATTCATCTGCGCTATCTTGCGATTCCTACTCTGACTAGCACGTGGCACTGGTAGCAATCCCGAGATTACTACTTTTGAGGTCCTACTTTTTAATTTAGCTCTTAGCTCCTTAAATTCGTCTCGTAGGACTTCATCCCTTTTTTTACCTATGTCGTTGGTACCAATGTGCACCACAACAACTGGCTGTTCTCCCTCCCTTTTCAGAATGTCGTGCACCCGCTCCGAGACATCCTTGACCCTTGCACCAGGGAGGCAACATACCATCCTGGAGTCTCGGTTGCGGCCGCAGAAACGCCTATCTATTCCCCTTAAATTTGAATCCCCTATCACTATCGCTCTCCCACTCTTTTTCCTGCCCTCCTGTGCAACAGAGCCAGCCATGGTGCCATGAACTTGGCTGCTGCTGCCCTCCCCTGATGAGTCATCTCCCTCAACAGTACTCAAAGCGGTGTATCTGTTTTGCAGGGGGATGACCGCAGGGGACTCCTGCACTACCTTCCTTGCACTGCTCTTCCTGCTGGTCTGCCATTCCCTATCTGGCTGTGGACCCTTCACCTGCGGTAAGACCAACTCACTAAACGTGCTACTCACGTCATTCTCAGCATCGTGGATGCTCCAGTGTGAATCCACCCTCAGCTCCAGGGCCGCAACGCAGTCCGTCAGAAGCTGGAGGCGGATACACTTCCCGCACACGTGGTCATCAGGGACACCGGATGTTTCCCTGAGTTCCCACATGGTACAGGAGGAGCATATGACATGACCGAGCTCTCTTGCCATGACTTAACCCTTCGATACACTTAATTTGGTGACTACAATGTTAACAGGTTACTTACTGATATAAAAAAGAAAAAGAAAATCTACTCAACAATCATCAGCCAATCACTTACCCATTTGGCTGCGACGTCACCTTTTGATTTGTTTCTACTTCTTTTTTGCTTTTTCTCCCGGCTGGAGCTGCACAAACTCGCCTCACCATGCATCTCGAGCTTCCGCCTCCGATCTGTGACAATGTTAGTCTAACTAGTCTATAGTTCCCTGCTTTCTTTCACCCTTCTTTCTTGAATAGGGGCATTATATTTGTGGATTCCAATCCATTGGGACCTCTCCAGAATCCTGGGAATTTTGGTAGCTTACAACCAATGCATCCACTATTTCTGCAGCCATTTCTTTTAAGACCTTAGAATGCAGGCTAACAAATCCAGGGGACTTGTCCGCCTTTAGTCCCATTAATTTGCCTACTAATTTTTCTCTAGTTACAGTGATTGTTGTAATTTCCTCCCACCCTATAGCACATTGGGATGCTTTTAGTGTCTTCTACCTTGAAGACCGATATAAAATATTTGTTCAAAATTTCCGCCATTTCCCTGTTTCGCATTATTAATTCCCTAATCTCATCCTCTAAGGGACCAACGGTTACTTTAGCTATTCCCTTCCTTTATATGTAGAAGCTCTTCATGTCTCTTTTTATATTTCTTGCTAGTTTACTCTTAGAATCTATCTTCTCCCATTTTATTATTTTTTTTTAGTCATCCTTTGCTGGTTTCTAAAAAATTCCCAATCCTCTAGCCTACCACTAATCTTCACAACATTGTATGCCTTTTCTTTCCATTTGGAACCATCTTTAACTTCCTTAGTTAGCCATCCTTCTCTTACAGTGTTTCTTTCTCACTGGAATATATCTTTGCTGAGAGTTATGAAATATCTCCTTAAATGTCTGCCACTGCTTATCTACCATCTTACCCTTTAGCCTATTTTCCCAGTCCACTTTAACCAACTCTGTCTTCATACTTTTGTAATTGCCTTTATTTAAGTTTAGGACACTAGTGTCAGACCCAAGTTTCTCACCCTCAAGCTCAACGTTAAATTGTATCATGCTACTCTTTTGTAGAGGATCCTTTACTATGAGATCATTAATTAATCCTGTCTCATTACACATTACCAGATGTAAAATAGCCTGCTCCCTGTTTGGTTCCACAATGTATTATTCTAAGAAACCATTGTGAATGCACTCTATAAAATTGTCCTCAAGTCTACCTTTGCCATTTTGATTTATCCAATCTATATGAAGATTAAAATCGCCCATGATTTTTGCAATACCTTTCTTACAAGCCCCCATTATTTCTTGATTTATACTCTGTCCTACAGTATAGCTACTGTTAGGGGGCTGATAGACTACTCCCACCAGTGACTTCCTTCCCTTACTATTTCTTATCTCCACCCAAACTGATACTACATCTTGATTTTCTGAGCCAATATCATTTCCCACCACTGCACTGATCTCATCCTTTATTAACAGAACTACCCCACCTCCTTTTCCTTTTTGCCTATCCTTCTGGAATGTTAAATAGCCCTGAATATTCAGTTCCCAGTCTTGGTCATCTTGCAACCACGTCTCTGTAATGGCTATCAGATCATACCCATTCATTTCTATTTGTGCCGTCAACTCATCTATTTTGTTACGAATGCTGCGTGCATTCAGATAAAGAGCCTTTAATTTTGTCTTTTTACCGTTTTTCCCTACTCTCACTCTAATTGCTGGTGCACACTTATGTTTGTATGCTCTGTCCCTTCCTGTCACACTCTGGTTATGATTACCCCCATCACTACCCTGCACTATTGCCTTCTCCTTTCTCTTTGACTTTTTAAATTTCCCCTCACCGGAATCCTCCCCCACACTATTTAGTCTAAAGCCCTATCCACAGCCCTAGTTATTCGATTCACCAGGACACTGGTCTCAGCATGTGAAGCCCGTCCCAACAGAACAGCTCCCTCTTTCCCCAGTACTGGTGCCAGTGCCCCATGAATTAAAACCCATTTCCCCCACACCAGTCTTTGAGCCACGCGTTCATCTCTCTGATCTTATTTACCCTATGCCAATTTGCTCATGGCTCAGGTAGTAATCCAGAGATTATTACCTTTGTGGTTCTGCTTTTTAATTTAGCCCCTAGCTGCTCATAATCCCTAAGCAGAACCTCTTTCTTAGTCCTACCTATATCGTTGGTACCCACGTGGACCGCTCCTCTCCAAGTTCCTCTCCATCCCTGAGGAGATGCCCTTAGTACTGATACAGGGTAGGCAACACAGCCTTCGGGTCTCATGCTCTCAGCTGCAGAGAACAGTATCTATCCCCCTAACTATACTGTCCATTACCACTACAATGTTCCTTTTTACTCCCCCACTTGAATAGCCCCCTGAACCATGGTGCTGTGGTCAGTTTTCCCATCCTCCCTGCAGTCCCTGCTCTCGTAAAAACACACAGACTGCAAGTACCTCATACCTTTTGGACAAGAGCAATGGCTAAGGCTCCACCATACCTGCCTCACTCGTAGTCGCACCCTCCTGCTCCTGACCACAGACCAAATTTGAAGTATTTAACCTAAGGGGTGTGACTGCCACCTGGAACAAAGTGTCCAGGTAACTTTCTCCTTCCCTGATGCATCACAGTGTCCAAAGCTCGGACTCCAACTCATCAACTCGGAGCCGAAATTCCTCGAGTTGCAGACACTTACTGCAGATGTGGTCGCCGTGGATCACACTGGTGTCCACCAGCTCCCACATGCTGCAGCTGCACACATCACCTGCCCTGTCATCTCCATTGTACTTTATTTAGCAAATTAGATTTTCAAGTTTTGAAATATCACTTAATTATCTATGTATAGTTTTTAATCTAAAATCACAGCTCACAATTTAAATCAATGCCCTAGTTTAGAGAAAAAGAGAGAAAAAAATGAGAAATACTAATCAACCAATCACTTACATGCTTTCCTGCGATGTCATACTTTGATTTTTTTTTTCCCTTTCACAGGTCCTTTCGCTCCCGCTCTTTGCAGTATTTTTAAACTGCCGCCACTCCCGCTCTTTAAACATCGTTGCAGGAGTTATGCAGGGCAGTGTCCTAGGCCCAACCATCTTTAGCTGCTTCATCAAACACCTGCCTTCCATCATAAGTTCAGAACTGGGGATGTTCACTGATGATTGCACAGTGTTCAGTACCATTCGCAACTTCTCATAATGAAGCAGTCCATGCCTGCATGCAGTAAGACATGGACAACATTGAGGCTTCGGCTGATAAGTGAAAAGTAGCATTTGCGCCATACAAGTGTCAGGGAATAACTCTCTTCAACAAGCGAAAGTCTAACTATTGCTCCTTGTCATTCAATGGCATTACAATCGCCAAATACCCCAACATCAACATCCTGGGAATCATCATTAACCAGAAACTTAACTGAATCAGCCACATAAATACTGTGGCAACAAGAGCAGGTCAGAGGCTGTACCGAGTGTTACATCTCCTGACTCACCAAAACCTTTCCACCATCTATAAGGCACAGCTCAGGAGTGTGAAGGAATAACTCTCCACTTGCTTGGATGAGTGCAGCTCCAACAACACTCAAGAAGCTTGACACCATCCAGGACAAAGCAGCCCACTTGATTGACAGCCTATCCACCACCATAAACATGCATTCCCTCCACCATCAGTGCACCATGTCAGCAGTGCATACCATCTAAAAGATGCACTGCAAAAACTCATCAAGGCTTCTTCGACAGTACCTCCCAAACCTGGGACCTCTACCACCAAGAAGAACAAGGGCAGCAGGCCTATGGGAGCACCAACACCTGCAAGTTCCTCTCCAAGTTACACAACATCCTGACTTGGAAATATATCGCCGTTCCTTCATCGTCACTGGGTCAAAATCCTTGAACTCCCTCCCTAACAGCACTGTGGGAGTACCATTATCACATGCACTGCAGCGGTTCAAGGAGGTGGCTCACCACCATCTTCTCAAGGGCAATTAGAGATGGGCAATAAATACTGGCCTTGCCAGCAATGCCCTTCTCCCAAGAACGAATTTAAAAAACGTAGTTGCAGCACGAAGGTAATGGATATATTGATCGTTTCTATGCTCTGACCTCAGCCCATATGTTGCTGAAACCTTCATATGTGCATTTGTCACTCCCAGACTCGATCATTCCAATACTCTCCTGGTCAGTCTCTCAATGCCCATTGCCCATGAAATTCAGCTCTGCTCCCCATATCCTATCATGCGCTAATTATATCTATCCTCACTGACATAAATTGCTTGGTTTTTCCATTGCCTCAAATTTAAAATACTGATCCCTTTGTTCAAATCCTTTCACGGGTAACCATCTCTCTCTCTGTAACCTCCTCCAATTATACAATTCCACCCCACCTTCCCAACTCTCTGTTCCTTGGTTGGCACTGCACCTGTTTGACAGCCACAAAATGTGCACCAAGGCATTGAATATGCTGCGCAGCATGCGTGTGCACATTCCACGCCAGAGGTGCACTACCTGCTATATTGGTAAAGGCAGAAAATTAGGTGTCCGGGGTATGCACCTGAAACAATCTTTAGGCCCTTTGATTAAGGGGCCAAATGCCTGTTTGAGGTCCCCTTTTCAAAATTGCTTTGCTCTGAATGCAGCTGACGCAGGGCCAGCTGGGTTCAGGAAAACATGGTCTACATGTGGCCTAACAATGTTCCCTAAAGTGACTGCTGGATGTTGCTACCAAAAAGGGAATTTATTAAAAATACTTACTCGAATGTGGAGCAGGGAGGAGCAGGAGTGCTCCTCGCAAACGCACTGCAGTGCTGACGACTGCTCTGGCTCCTGCTCGGCCCCCTCACTCCAGCCTGCCAGAGTGAACCAATTTCTAGGCCTATATGTTTGCACATATATTTTTGATCTCCATCGAACAGGCCATTGTGGGATACATTTTAATCTCCTTCTTTTTGAAGAAAGGGAGGAGGCGTAGAAATTACATTAAACCTTTCCAGCTGTCTGCCCATTCATCTGTCTATTCTGCCAAAAGTGAAAAAATAAAACAAAGAATGGCTTTATTCGTTTTACAATCAAGGTCCCTAGAGTAGAAGTATGGTTCCTTTTGAAGTGCTCTTTAATCTGATAGGAAATAAAACAACAACAGAATCAACTAATTTAAAAATTGACAGAAACAAAATAGAAAAATGGATTCAGAAAGTGGCACTAAATTTTATGGGAAAGTGCCTTGGTAATAAACTGCTTTTAGTCTTGAAATTTAATCTGGTCAACTTTTTTGTAAATGGTAATGTCAATTTTAATTAAAAAATGAATAGAAGCAAAGTATGTGAGAAATGTCTTCACCGATGTTCACCAACTTTTACAGTTCCATAAAGAGGATGGAAAGCATTTCTCTTTCAAGCTGAGTTTCATCTGATTTTTTTTTAAAGTTAAATTAGTTTCAGTTACTTTTAACAAAAGGAATTGGAAACAAAGTTACTCAGGCATGGCTTTTCAAAGTCATAGGGAAATTCTCTGGAGGATAAGCTTCATGTAAAAATGGTGGCTGATCTAATTAAAACTAGAATAAAATCTAAAATGCCAACACATTTACTTGTGCTTTGACAGGAAATATAATGGACATTTCATTACTTTCATGCATATATGTTTAAGATGTAGTCTGGTATGCTTGTCACTTTTCATAACAGCAGGACATTTCATAGTTTAAAAAATTTGTTCCTAGGATGTGGGCATCACTGGCAAGACCAGCATATATTGCCCATCAGAAGATGGTGGTGCGCTGCCGCCTTGAACTGCTGCAGTCCGTGTTGTGAAGGTAGTCCCACAGTGCTGTAAGGGAGGGAGTTCCAGGATTTTGACCCAGCAACCATGAAGGAGCGGTGATATATTTCCAAGTCAGGATGGTGTGTGACTTGGAGGGGAACTTGGAGGCGATGGTGTTCCCATGCACTTGCAGCCCTTGTCCTTTTATGTGGTAGAGGTCTCGGGTTTGGGAGGTGCTGCCGAAGAAGCCTTGGTGAGTTGCTGCAGCGCATCTTGTAGATGGTACACGCTGCAGCCATGGTGCACCAGTGGTGGAGGAAGTGAATGTTTATGATGGTGGATGGGGTACCAATCAAAATCCACATCTTTGGCCAAGCTTTTGGTCACCCCTCTTACTAGCACCTTCTTTGCTTGACAAATCTTCTAGAATTTTTTGAGGATGTAACTGGTAGAGTGGACAAGGGAGAACCAGTGGATGTGGTGTATTTGGACTTTCAAAAGGCTTTTGACAAGGTTCCACACAAGAGTTTGGTGTGCAAAATTAAAGCACATGGTATTGGGGGTAATGTACTGATGTGGATAGAGAACTGGTTGGCAGACAGGAAGCAGAGAGTCGGGATAAATGGGTCCTTTTCAGAATGGCAGGCAGTGACTAGTGGGGTGCTGCAGGGCTCAGTGCTGGGACCCCAGCTATTTACAATATACATTCATGATTTAGATGAAGGAATTGAGTGTAATATCTCCAAGTTTGCAGATGACACTAAGCTGGGTGGCGGTGTGACTTGGACAGGTTAGGTGAGTGGGCAAATGCATGACAGATGCAGTATAATGTGGATAAATGTGAGGTTATCCACTTTTGTGGCAAAAACACGAAGGCAGAATATTATCTGAATGGCTACAGATTAGGAAAAGGGGAGGTGCAACGAGACCTGAGTGTCATGGTACATCAGTCATTGAAGGTAGGCATACAGGTACAGTAGGCGGTGAAGAAGGCAAATGGTATGTTGGCCTTCATAGCTAGGGGATTTGAATATCGGAGCAGGGAGGTCTTACTGCAGTTGTACAGGGCCTTAGTGAGGCCTCACCTTGAATATTGTGTTCAGTTTTGGTCTCCTAATCTGAGGAAGGATATTCTTGCTATTGAGGGAGTGCAGTGAAGGTTCACCAGACTGATTCCCAGGATGGCAGGACTGACATATGAGGAGAGACTGGATCGACTGGGCCTGTATTCACTGGAGTTTAGAAGGATGAGAGGGGATCTCATAGAAACATAAAATTCTGACGGGACTGGACAGGTTAGATGCAGGAAGAATGCTCACGCTGTTGGGGAAGTCCAGAACCAGAGGACATAGTCTAAGGATAAGGGGTAAGCAATTTAGGACTGAGATGGGGAGAAACTTCTTCACTCAGAGAGTTGTTAACTTGTGGAATTCCCGAACCGCAGAGAGTTGTTGATGCCAGTTCATTGGATGTATTCAAGAGGGAGTTAGATGTGGCCCTTATGGCTAAAGGGATCAAGGGGTATGGAGAGAAAGCAGGAAAGGGGTACTGAGGTGAATGATCAGCCATGATCTTATTGAATGGTGGTGCAGGTTCGAAGGGCCGAATGGCCTACTCCTGCACCTATTTTCTACATTTCTATGTTTCTAAATACCTTGGAATGTTTGACTGTGTTAAAGGATCTATATAAATGTAAGTAGTTGTTCCTGTTATTGTCACAGTAAAAGTAAGAAACCAGCTCACAAAAAAGGAACCTTTAAATTGAAGTGATTACTATGGCACATTATCACAGCGATTTGAATGCCAATAACTTTGGATTATCACCCGCTTTGTCTTTTTAATCTTGTTCTCAGTTTCTTTGATGAGTGGTTTTATTTCTCCTTTCGTAATACAACTTGATTTTTGATGATGAATATTGCTGCAAGTGTGCTAGCAGGAAGAACAATAAGAAGATTTATCAAAATATAACAAATCAAAATAATCCAACTAGTAGAAATGAAAGATTAAGATTCAGAACCTTTTATTCAGATGACATTTAGCTGCAGGATCTTAATCACAAAGCAGCAATGGTTTTGCATTAGTTGTTGTTTTTCTCAGATTTGCAGATCAAATAGTTCACCAAGGGTTGTCTTTAATATTACATACCTGGTCACATTATGATGCACAAACCTACATCATGCAAAATGACTTATTCTTGAGTGTAATTTATATTACAATTAATTAATTAACATCCGTATTGTGCATGCTTTGTCGAAAGTGTTAGTGGGTTCCTATGGAGAAAAGAAAGTGTGTGTTTGTTTCTGTAATGATCAGATTATGTAACATTGCTATTCATTAGTCAATTTGATGCTCAACAGTTTGATTGCAGACAATTCAAATCGAGGTAATTATCAGTTTTATGTTCATTTAGCAATCTATTAAACTCACTTTTTCATTCTGTAGCTGATTAAATTGGCAGATTGTAATTAGAGATGCAATGGCTATTTGATTACTCCACAACATCTGTGGGTGATTAAAATGTGCATACTCAATTACTCATCAAAAATAAGAGATAGCTCCTCCAACTTTGCAGTTCCACATAATTCAGCAGTGGGATGGCAAAGTGTTCTGGCTGCTCACCCTGTCTAACAGTCAGAAATGGAAACAGACACTGACAGTTTTAATATCCAATGTGTGACTATGGTGCAGAAGTTCTCAAAAGACTGTTGAAAGGCATCTCAGGAAAGACTGATTAGAACAGGTTTCTGGCTTTTTCAGTGTTCTGTCAGGTCATTCATAGAGAGGCAATGATGTCAAACTGGAGGAGAATGAAATTCAACTCACTCACTCTGTCAGCCTGCAGAGTTGTGGTGGCAGCAATTAAGAGGCTCAGTGAAGGGTAGGGAACAAATGAAAATTGGAGATTAAAATCAAGCACTCACTCTTTTAGTGTGGAATTTCTAATACTCAGTTTACACAATTTCATAAAACAATATAGATCATTATACTGTGCTATCTACAATTGCTGTTATTCCTAGTTCTTAATCAGGGATTGCTGTAAAAGCAGAAATTTGAATCTCAATCAGACTGAATTCAACCAATATGTTAAATAAAGTTGAATATAGAATGATTTGTTTATGTCTTGTTAATTAAGCCAGCACTGTGGATACACAGATGGACATTTTGGCTAGTTTGTCTATTCTGTGCACGTGTAATGTAATTGTAGAAGATGACCCAAATGTTGCAATGCTGCTGCTCACATGGCTGGAAGGGAGTGATTGATGGTATGCAGCTGCTCTATTATTTTAATTTTTGACATTCCTTCCACTAGTGATGGCACGGTCATTGTATGTGAGTTTCCTAATGGTATTGAGATGGGAATCTTTACTTTATCCATTGCTTACAGTGTAGCCTCCTCTATAATGAAGAAATCAAGCAGAAATTGGGTGATCTCTTTCAATATTCCCTCTAATTTTTTTTCATGCGTGGTCCCTGTAAATGTGCTGTGTGGCCAGGCTCAGAATCTTCCAGAGGCAACAGCTTGTGAGCGACCAGCGGAGGACATCCTGATTGATGCACGCCCGCACACCTTAGGGGGACATTAATCAGTTTGCATAATGCCTCCATTCTGCCCTCAAGCAAAGTCCTGACCTCCCTGTGTGTCATGTATGTATCTTTGGGATTACTAGCCACCAGGTGGCACCACTGTCGGAGGTCATTGGGCTGTACGTACATGTGTGCGGCCCAGGTATAAAAGGCAAGCCATCAAGTAATATAATCACTTTGGACCCTAATAAAGCAGAGCCAGGTTTGCACCTGTGTTAGTTTACAGTATTCAGTCTATCGAGTTATTACATACATAAAATTTGGTGACGAGGTAACGTAAGAACCTTCACATGCAAAAATGAGCACAATTGGAATTCTGGAGAGATTTGTGGAGGGAGAGGACTGGGCAGATTTTGTAGCTCGCCTGGACCAGTACTTTGTGGCCAACAAAATGGGGGAACCCACTGACGCAGTTAGGCGCAGGGCAGTCTTCCTCATGGATTGCGGTCCGAAAATCTATGGACTCATAAAGAATCTTCACTCGCCTGCAAGTCCAATGGACAAGGACTATGAGGAATTGTGTGCTCTGGTACGGGACCATCTCAAACCAGAAGAAGGCATCATCACTTCACGATATCGATTCTACAAGCACGTTCGTTCTGAGGGCTCGGATGTGTCAGAATTTGTTGCCAACCTAAGACATCTAGATGGACCATGAAAGTTCGAAAACGCATTGGGAGACATGTTGCGGGACTTCTTGATAATCGGCATCAACCACGACGTGATCCTGCGTAAGCTACTGGCGGCGGAGATGCTGGATTTGAGCAAGGCCATCACGATTTCCCAGGCATCCATGATGATGGACAAAAACTTGAAGCAGATATAATTGAAAAATCAGAACTCGGCAAGTACTGTAAACAAGATTGTTTCGTCGTTTGGCAGAGCTGCATATGGCAGGGCCTACTTGTCTGCGTATGCGAAACCTGTGGCTGCCCAAAGTCCGCCAACGGGAATGAATCTGATTTCACCGTGTTGGCGTTGTGGGGGAAATCACCGGCATCATCAGTGTCGGCTTAAAGAGTACATTTGTAAAAGCTGTTCTAGACTGGGGCATCTCCAGCGCATGTGTCCGCAACTGATCAAGCATACTGCGACACACCACATGGAGGATGATGATCAGTATAGTGTGGATCCGGATATGCAATCCGAGATACCAGAGGAGAAAGTGTATGGACTGTATTCGTTACTAATAAAGAGCCAACCGATAATGATTAATGTGAAACTTAACAGTGTGCCGGTATCGATGGAATTGGACATAGGTGTGAGTCAATCAATAATGAGCCAGAGGACATTCGACAAGCTGTGGGATACTAAGGCTGTGAGGCCTAAGCTGAGTCCAGTCAATGCCAAGTTGCGTATGTACACTAAAGAACTCATAACGATGATTGGCAGTGCAGTAGTCAAGGTGTCATATGATGGTGTGGTTCATGATTTACCATTATGACTAGTGAGGTGCCGCAGGGCTCAGTGCTGGGACCCCAGCTATTTACAATATACATCAATGATTTAAATGAAGGAGTTGAGAGTAATATCTCCAAGTTTGCAGATGACACTAAGCTGGGTGGCGTTGTGAGCTGTGAGGAGGATGCTAAGAGGCTGCAGGATGACTTGGACAGGTTAGGTGAGTGGGCAAATGCATGGCAGATGCAATATAATGTGGATAAATGTGAGGTTATCCACTTTGGTGGAAAACACACGAAGGCAGAATATTATCTGAATGGTGGCAGATTAGGACAAGGGGAGGTGCAACGAGACCTGGGTGTCATGGTACATCAGTCATTGAAGGTTGGCATGCAGGTGCAGCAGGCGGTTAAGAAGGCAAATGGCATGTTGGCCTTCATAGCTACTGGTTTTGAGTATAGGAGCAGGGAGGTCTTACTGCAGTTGTACAGGACCTTGATGAGGCCTCACCTGGAATATTGTGTTCAGGTTTGGTCTCCTAATCTGAGGAAGAACGTTCTTGCTACTGAGGGAGTGCAGCGAAGGTTCAACAGACTGATTCCCGGGATGGCAGGACTGACATATGAGGAGAGACTGGATCGACTGGGCCTGTATTCACTGGAGTTTAGAAGAATGAGAGGGGATCTCATAGAAACAGATAAAATTCTGACGGGACTGGACAGGTTAGATGCAGGAAGAATGTTCCGATGTTGGGGGAGTCTAGAACCAGGGGTCACAATCTAAGGATAAGGGGTAAGCCATTTAGGACTGAGATGAGGAGGAACTTCTTCACTCAGAGAGTTGTTAACCTGTGGAATTCTCTTCCGCAGAGAGTTGTTGATGCCAGTTCGTTAGATATATTCAAGAGGGAATTGGATGTGGTTCTTATGGCTAAAGGGATCAAGGGGTATGGAGAGAAAGCAGGAAAGGGGTACTGAGGTGAATGATCAGACATGATCTTATCGAATGGTGGTGCAGGCTCGAAGGGCCAAATGGCCTATTCCTGTAGCTATTTTTCTATGTTTCTATTATGGATTGTTCCAGGCAATGGTCCAATGCTGTTCATCAGGAATTGGCTAGAAAAAATCAAATGGAATTGAAACGAGATCAAAGCGTTGTCGTCAGAGGATGATACTCCATGTGCTCAAGTGCTGAGCAAGTTCCCCTCATTGTTTGAACCAGGCATTGGCAATTTCCCGGGAGCCAAGGTGCAGAGCCACGTGGACTCGGATGCAAGACCCGTCCATCATAAAGCTCGGGCAGTTCTGTACATGATGGGGGAGCAGGTCAAAATCGAACTGGACAGACCCCAGCGTGAAGGGGTCATATCTCCGGTCAAATTTAATTAATGTGCCAGCCCCATTGTTCCTGTGTTGAAGAGTGATGGCACTGTCAGGATTTGTGGAGAACACAAGGTTACGATCAACCAAGTTTTGAAACAGGATCAATACCCATTACCGAAGGCTGATGACCTGTATGCAATGCTAGCGGGGGGAAGTCATTCACTAAACTGGATCTGATGTCAGCCTACATGACACAGGAGCTGGTCGAGACGTCGAAGAAACTTACGTGCATCAACACTCATAAAGGACTGTTATCTACAACAGATGTCCTTTCGGAATTCGCTCGGCTGCAGCCATATTTCAGAGGAACATGGAGAGTCTACTGAAGTCCGTCCCTAGAACCGTCATGTTCCAAGATGACATCCTGGTCACAGGTCGTGACATTGCCGAACATCTGAATAACCTGGAAGAGGTTCTACATCGTCTGGACAAAGTGGGACTCAGACTGAAACATTCGAAGTGCGTCTTCATGGCACCGGAAGTTGAATTCCTGGGGAGGAATATTGCTGCTGACGGCATCAGGCCTTCAGACTTGAAAACCAAGGCCATCAAAAATGCACCCAAGCCTCAGAAGGTGACAGAGCTGTGTTCATTCCTTGGTCTACTCAACTACATCGGTAATTTCCTACCTAGATTGAGCACTTCTTTAGAGCCACTGCACATGCTGCTAAGAAAAGGCAACAACTGGGTTTGGGATGCGTCTCAAAATAGAGCTTTTGAGAAAGCTACTAATCTGCTTTTCTCTAACAAGCTGCTGGTACATTATGATCTGTGTAAGCACCTAGTATTGACCTGTGATGCTTCATCATATGGAGTTGGTTGCGTGCTCCAACAAGCTAATGAGTCGGGTAAACTACAACCTGTTGCGTATGCTTCTAAAAGTTTGTCAAAGGCGGAAAGAGCCTACAGCATGGTAGAAAAAGAAGCATTAGCCTTTGTGTATGGGGTTAAAAAGATGCATCAGTACCTGTTTGGTCTTCGTTTGAACTGCAAACAGATCACAAGTCACTCATTTCATTGTTTTCAGAAAACAAAGGTATAAATACCAATGCATCGTCCCGCATCCAAAGTGGGCGCTGACATTATCTGCCTATGATTATGTCATTCGCCATAGATCTGGCACTGAGAATTGTGCCGATGCACTGAGCTGTCTGCCGTTGCTCACACTGGAGGTGTAGACGCCACAACCTGCAGACCTACTGTTAGTTATGGATGCTTTTGAAAGTGAAGGAACCCCTGTCACGGCTCAACAAGTTAAGACCTGGACCAGCCAGGACTCGATATTATCGGTTGCGAAACATTGTGTCCTTAGTGATGATTGGTCTGCCATACCCAAGCAAATGGGTGATGAGACCAAACCTTACAACCGTTGCAAAGATGAACTATCCATTCAATCAGATTGTTTACTGTGGGGTAATTGTGTTATTATGCCTAAGAAAGGCAGAGAGAAATTTGTACATGATCTACATAGCACTCATCTCGGTATTGTCATGATGAAAGCCATTGCCAGGTCTCATGTATGGTGGCCTGGAATTGACTCTAATCTGGAATCATGTGTGCATCAGTGCAACACTTGCATGCAACTAAGTAAAACACCAGCGGAATCGCTGCTGAATCTGTGGTCGTGGCTATCTAAACCATGGTCCAGAATCCACAACAACTTTACAGGTTCCTTCCTGAGAAAGATGTTTTTAGTTGTGGTGGATGCATATTCCAAGTGGATAGAGTGTATAATCATGTCATCCAGTATATCCACAACTATCATTGAGAGCTTTCGTGTCATGTTTGCCACTCATGGTCTGCCCGACATCATTGTAAGCTACAACGAACCTTGCTTCACTAGTCTGGAGTTTCAAACATGTGAGGTCAGCACCATTCAAACTCGTATAAAATGGTCAAGCAGAGTGTGCTGTCCAAACCATCAAGCAGAGTATGAAACGAGTAAGTCAAGGTTCACTGCAGACTCGCTTGTCATGCATATTGCCTAATTACAGGACAAGATCCCACGTGCTTACCGGGTTCCCCCCTGCTGAACTATTGTTGAAGAGAGGTCTCAAGACCAAGCTCTCTCTTGTCCACCCTGACTTGAACGATCATGTTGAATACAGACGTCAAAGTCAGCAGTGGTATCATGATCGCGCTGCTGTGTCACGCGACATTTCTGTAAACGATCCTGTGTATGTACTAAATTATGGTCAAGATCCAAATAGATCGCCGATACTGTTACGGCCAAGGAGTGCAACAGAGTGTTTATCGTCAAGCTCAAGAATGGGCAAACATGCAGGAAACATGTTGATCAGATAAAGCAGCGGCTCACGGATGAACCGGAACAGTTTGAGGAAGACACAATAAGTAACCAACCAACAACCCTCAGTCATCAGAGGATTCCGCTGTCATCAATGAATCTGGACTTTCAGTTCCTGACATGGTCATTGCCATTCCCATCAGATCGGCTACCCAGCCCCCAGTCATAACAGACTCAGAACACTTGCCCAAGGCTGGAGTTGAACTGAGATGATCAACTCTGGAAAGCTCCGGACTGTCTCAATTTGTAAAAAGACTGTTACTAACATCTTAAAGGGGGATATGTCATGTATGTATGCTTGGGGTTACTAGCCACCAGGTGGCGCAACTGTCGGAGGTCATTGGGCTGTGCGCACATGTGTGCGGCTCAGGTATAAAAGACAAGCCATCATGTAATGTAATCACTTTGGGCCCTAATAAAGCGGAGCCAGGTTTGTACCTGTGTTGGTCTATCGAGTTATTACATACATAACGCCGTGGCTTGCTCCTTCAACACCCATTCACATTTCCATCATCTTTCTATTTATGGCATCCAACATTGCTCAAACCAAGTCCAAAGGAAACTTCAGGACCAGTCCGTTAGGTATTCTGCAGATCCCTGGTCTGAACATTGACTCAAACAACCTCTCCCATTTTCCTGCTAGTTTCTCCCTTTTCATATTTCACTTTGCCCTCATTAATTTTGGAACTGTTTATTCCATTTTTTTGTCTTAATGCATTTTCATAGTCTGACCTGGATAATCATTAGAAAGAAAGATTTATATGTAAATACCTTTACATATCTTTACCATCATATGCCTCTTTCCAGCTTTTTAAAATAAAAATGCCCCGAGGATACTAAATCAATTTGTGTAATAGTAGTTTTTGCTGACCTGCATTGGCTCCCGTTCAGGTTACTCTTTGAGTTTAAAATTCTCATCCTTGTTTTCAAATCCCTCCATGGCCTCGCCCCTCCCGATGTCTGTACCATTTTCCAGCCTTACGACCTTCTGAAATCTTTGCGATCTGCCAATTCTGGCCTCTTGTGCATCCCCAATTTTCATCACTCCACCATTGGTGGCTAAGATTTCAGCTTCCTGGGCCCTAAGCTGCGGAAATCCCTCTCTCAGCCTCTCGACAGCTCTCTGCTCCTTTAAGATACTCCTTAAAACCTACAACTTTGGCCAAGCCTTTGGCCACCTGCTCTAATATGTAGCTTGTTGACAAATTTTGTTTGATAAGGCTCCTGTGAAGTGCCCTGAGATGTATCACTACATTAAAGGTGCGATATAAATGAAAAAGGTTGACACATTTGCACCGAATCTACTCGCCACTTCTGCTAACATTGGGAGTTAAAAGCATTGCACTTCTAATTTAGTCATTGGATGCTTGGGTAAAATCCATTTCTCTCATCTTTGTGGCCTGTAATGGTAGTACTGTAGTTTCTATCAGTCAGAGGCCTTCTATCTGTGCACTTGCTGATGACACTGAGAGCTCAATATCATATAGTAAAATGAGGATGATCAGCACTGAAATACGCAAAAACCATGACTTATGTTCCCACTGCACCAAGGGTAAGTAACAAGGTGCTAAACTTACCTTTCATTTCCGGCAGGTTCTCAGCGATTTTCTCGGCGGTACAGCTATTTTTCTGCCCAGCGAAAGTTTCCCCTTTTGTTTTTCAATGGTATCGCCCAAATCTGAAAACGCCTGCCAGGACCAAACCGCCGATGTGCACTGCCGAAAAAATCACCAGGGTGTAAGTTTTGTCTCAACAGAAGCCTGTCCAGATCGCTGAGGGAACCGCTCTGTAAAAGCTGCTCAGACAAGGTGGTGGGTGAGTACTCTGCAAAGGAAGGTAAATTAAAGGTTCTTTCTTTATTTTAAAAAACAATTTAAACGCCCATTAGGTGTATAAGGGCTAGATTTTCCTATCATTTCGCGACGATTTTCTTAGTGGTACAGCGGTTTTTTTGACCGGTGAATGTTTCCCCTTAAATATTTTAATGTTATCGCCCACATCTGAACACGCCCGCCAGGATCAAACCGCCAACGTGCAACGGCGAGAAAAATCGCCAGGGTGTAAGTTTGACCTCAACTGAAACCCGTCCAGATCGCCGAGAGAACCGCCCTGTAAAAGCTGCTTAAACAGGGCAGTAGGTGAGTACTCTGTAAGTTAAAGATTCTTTATTTATTTATTTTTTATTTTAAAATGGCGATTAGGTGTAAAAGTGTCTTGGGAATGCTTTTTACATCTTTAATTTTTTTTTTATTGAAATTTTTTAAAAAGTTTTTCCCCCTCCTTAGGCCCAACCGCAGCCTTGGACTAAATTTTAAATACTTACCGTCCAGTCCGGAAAGAACCACCCATTTTACTAAGTTTCCACTTAACTGGCGAAAAAAACGCCGACAATAAAAGTGCAACGCCCATTTTCTCGGCGGGCGATTAGTTTTAATTCGTTTAAACATGAAAGTGGAAATTCTCGCCAGCATTACTCACCAAACATTAGCGGTTTTTCTCAGTGGCAATCGGGCATTGAGGGGCTCATAGGAAAGTCTAGCCCGAAGTGTCTTGGGAATGTTTTTTAACTTTAAATTTTTTTTTGTGACAATTTTTAAAAAAGTTTTCCCGCCTCCCTAGGCCCAACTGCAGCCTTGGACCAAATTTTTTTTAAACGCCCATTTTACTTAGATTCCCCTTAACCGCCGAGAATAATGGTGCAAGATCCATTTTCTCGCTGGGCGATTAGTTTTAATTACGTGGCTGGAGAGTTGGTGTACGTGGAAGGGCTTTAAATTCTTGAGGCATTGGGACTGCTTCTGGGGGAGATGGGATCTGTACCAACCAGGCGGGTTGCACCTCAACAGCGCCAGGACCAATATCCTTGTGAGGAGTTTTGTTAGTGCCGTTAGGGAGAGTTTAAACTAGCTTGGCAGGGGGATGGGAACCTGAGAACAAATTCAATAGGGAAGGAAGTAAAGCAGAAATTGGATGGAAAGAATTTAGAAAGTGAATCTGTAAGACAGAGGAAACAAGTAAGTAGTAATCAAAGAGGTCTTCCTGTGCCAAATGGTATATACTTTAATACAAGGAGTATAGCGAATAAGGTGGATGAGCTAACAGCACAGGTAGACACTTGGGAGTATGACATTATAGCCATTACAGAGACATAGCTGAAAGAGGGGCAGGTTAGGCAGATCAATATTTCTCGTTACAGGATTTTTAGACAAGACAGAGAGAGGGGAAAAAGGGGGGAGTGTCGCGGTACTGATTAAAGAAACTATTACAGCGGTGAGGAGGGATGATATGTTAGAGGGATCATCAAATGAGGCCGTATGGGTCGAATTGAAAAATAAAAAAGGAGCGATCACACTGCTGGGTGGGAGGGAAATAGAGGAGCAGTGGGAGGACGATAGAGGAGCAAAGATATAGGCAAATTGCTGTGAAGTCCAAAAACCATAGGGTAATAATAGTAGGGGATTTTAACTATCCAAATATTGATTGGGACAAATATAGTGTGAAGGGTATAGAGGGTGCGGAATTCTTAAAATGCATTCAAGAGAATTTTTTTAGTCATCATGTAACAAGCCCAACACAAGATGGGGCGGTTTTGGATTTATTTTGGAGAATGAAGCTGGGCAGGTTGAAGGAGTATTAGTGGAAGAGCGCTTGGGTTCCAGTACCCATAATTCAGTCAGATTCAAGTTAGTTATGGATAAGGACAAGGATAGGCCTGGAATAAAGTCACAAATTGGGGAAAAGCTAATTTTGCTAAGTTAAGGAGTGATTTGGACGCAGTGGACTGGAAAAAGCTACTTGTGGGTAAATCAGTGTCGGAACAGTGGGAGGCATTCAAGGAGGAGATCCAGAAGGCTCAGGCCAAACGTGCCCTTAAAGAAAAAGGGTGGGAATACGAATTCTAGTGCCCCCTGGATGTCTAGGGACTTACAGGGGAGGATGAAGAAAAAAAGGGAAGCTTATGTCATATACCAATGGGTAAATACTATCGAATCTTTGGAGGAATATAGAAAGTTAAGAGGCAAAATTAAAAAGTATTGTGCTCCTAACACAGATGAGGCTGCACACAGGGAGGTTAAAGTAACAGTGACCTCAGTCTTTAATAAGACACTCCAGAGTCAGGAACAGGCCTTAGGGGCCGGCTTATATACAGTGCTCCCAAGGAATGCTGGGATCCCTTGGGACTTCAGGGGATGAGCTCCCTGGTGGCGGAACATGGGAGTGCATGCTTTACAGATACACATCAAAAAGGATATTAGGAATGGTAAGAGAGAGCAAGAAAAATTATTGACTCGTAAAATTAAGCAAAACCCAAAGATGTTCTATAAATATATTAAGAGTAAGAGGGTAATTAAGGAAAGGGTAGGGCCTATTAGAGACCATGAGGGTAATCTTTGTGTGGAGGCAGAAGATGTTGGTAAGGTTCTTAATGAATACTTTGCATCTGTTTTCACAACGGAGAGGAGCAATACAGATACTGCTATCGAGGAGCAGTGTGATATTCTGGATGAAATAAACATAGTGAGAGAGTAAGTATTAAGAGGTTTAGCAGCTTTGAAAGTAGATAAGTCCCCAGGCCCACATGAAATGCATCCCATGCTGTTGAGCAAAGTAAAAGAAGAAATAGCAGTGGTCTTGACCATCATTTTCCAGTCCTCTTTGGATTTGTACATGGTGTCGGAGGATTGGAGGACTGCTAATGTCGTACGTTGTTTAAGAAGGGAGAAAGGGATAGGCTGAGTAATTACAGGCCTGTTAGCCTAACCTCAGTGGTGGGAAAATTATTGGAAAAAGTACTGAAAGACAGGATAAATCTACATTTGGAAAGGCAAGGATTAATTAGGGACAGTCAGCATAGATTTATTAAGGGAAAACCATGTTTGACTAATCTGATTGAATTTTTTGAGGAGGTAACCAAGAGGGTCGATGAGGGTAGTGCATACGATGCAGTGTATATGGACTTTAGCAAAGCTTTTGAAAAGGTCCCACATGGTAGACTGGTCACAAAGGTTAAAGCCCATGGGATCCAGGGCAAAGTGGCAAGTTGGATCCAAAATTGGCTTAGAGTTAGGAAGCAAATGGTAATGGTTGATGGGTGTTTTTGTGACTGGAAGGATGTTTCCAGTGGGGTTCCGCAGGGCTCAGTACTGGGTCCCTTGCTTTTTGTGGTATATAGCACTGATTTAGATTTGAATATAGGGAGTATGATTAAGAAGTTTGCAGATGATACTAAAATTGGCTGTGTGGTTGATAATGAAGAGGATAGTCATGGGCTGCAGGAGAAAGCAGGAAGGGGGTACTGAAGTTTCATGTTCAGCCATGAACTCATTGAATGGCGGTGCAGGCTAGAAGGGCTGAATGGCCTGCTCCTGCACCTATTTTCTATGTTTCTATGTTTCTACTGGTCAGGTGGGCAGAGCAGTGGCAAATGGAATTTAATTCATAGATGTGTGAGGTGATGCATTTTGGGAGGGCTAATAAGAAAAGGGTATACACATTAAGTGGTAGGCCACTTAATAGTGTAGATGAACAAAGGGATCTTGGAATGCTTGTCCACAGATCCCTGAAAGTAGCAGGCCAAGGTGGTTAAGTAGGCATATTGAATGCTTGCCTTTATTGGCCGAGGCATAGAATAAAAGAGCATGGAGGTTATGCTTAAATTGTATAATACTTTGGTTAAGCCACAGCTGGAGTACTGCATGCAGTTCTGGTTGCCGTATTATAGGAATGACGTGATTGCACTAGAGAAGGTGCAGTGGAGATTTACTAGGGTGCTGCTTGGAATGGAGAATCTTAGTTATGAGGACAGATTGGATAGGTTGGGTTTGTTCTCATTGGAACAGAGGAGGTTGAGAGGAAACCTTATTGAGGTGTACAAAATATTGAGGGGCCTGGACATAGTGGATAGTCAGGGCCTATTTCCATTATGAGGGAGCATGGTTTTAAGGTGGTTGGTGGAAGATTTAGAGGGGATTTGAGGTGGGGTTTCTTTACGCAGAGGTTTGTGGGTATTTGGAACTCACTGCCTGGAAGAATGGTGGATGCAGAAACCCTCACCACTTTTAAGAGATGGTTGAATGGGCATTTAAAGTGCCGTAACCTGTAGGGTTACGGACCTAGAACTGGTAATTGAGATTAGACTGAATAACCTCTTGTTGGCCGGCGCAGATATGATGGTAAGTACTGCAGGGAATCGAATATGGCCAGGGTGATCTCCTGGACTAGTTTCGATCGCCTGGATGGGCCGGAGAGGAATTTTCCCAGATTTTTTTCCCCTAATTGTCCTGGTTTTTTATCTGGATTTTGCCTCTCCCAGGAGATCACATGGCTCCAGTTAGGGTGGAGTGTAGAATGTTTCAGTGTAAGGGGTGTCGCAGTTGTGTGGGACAGACTGGTTGGGCTGGGTGCTCTTTACCTTTCCGCCATTGTTCACTGTTCATAGGTTTATATGTAACCTTCAGGGCCGTGCGACTCTTTTCAGCTGGCGTGGACACGATGGGCTGAAATGGCCTCCTTCTGCGCTGTAAATTTCTATGTTTCTATGTTTCTATAATTAGCTTTAACTTAAAAGTGGAAATTTTCGCAAGCGTTACTTACCAAACATTAGCGTTTTTTCTGGACAGGCAATCGGCCGTTGAGGGGCTCTCGGGAAAGTCTAGCCCAATGAGTTAATTACCGTTGCCAACATCTGCTGAGACTGACCAGATGTGCTTTACTTTAGAGCCTGTAATCTGAAGAAACTTTGAGAGGAGTTACAAAAGAGCATTTAAAGTTTATTTTTTCCTTCCTTGCTGGTGCTAGACTTGCCTCTGAGAGCCGGAGGACTATCAGGATATTTTTGCTCCCATCCAACAATAATAGGTTTTAAGTACCAAACACGGGATTCCCAGTGATCATTCCCTTTTTTCAATTTTAATGGAGGAGGAGGTGTACAGGATCGAGAAATGGAGAGAGAGGCAGCATTTGAGGAGGACACACCCTCAAAGATATTATGCCCCCTTTATAGAATTTACAGGTCACATTGATTTTATGAAGATCTTAGTGAGGAGCTCTGTATTGAAGAGTGTAATTCACCAAGAGGCAAGAGGGGAGCTGTGCCAATTATTGCATGAAGACCTGTGGCCTCGTACTGCTAATCCTCTCAGCATTCCCAAGGAAACATAAGAACATAAGAAATAGGAGCAGGAGTAGACTGTTTGTCCCCGCGAATCTGCTCTGCCATTCAATGAGATCATGGCTGATCTTCTACCCCAACTCCATTTGCCTGCGGTATCCCCATATCCTTTGATTCCCTTAATATCCCAACACTCGCTGACTATCCAGATTGTGTGTGCGTATGTGTGTGTGAACAGTTGCAGAGAATCCTTCATGTCAGTGCCAGATTTTCTTGAAGGTACCATGTGTTTTATCTTCAGTACAACTCACAAACACACATACAACCTTAAGATGGCAGAACCCTCCGGAAATCTAGTCAGGTGACCTGTTCCCTCTTTATTTGTACACAGCACTGGCTGCAGTGCCACAGTAGTCCACAGTTGGCGCTATATATATTACACTTCTCCCTCCTTAATGAAGAAGTAATTATAACAAAATAATTGTCATATATAACTTGCATGGTTACACAAGATATGGACTTATTTTGCTATATTTACAAATCAAGCTTAACCACTTGTTTTCTGTTTTGAAGAGGATACCTTCGCTCTCGAATAGAACCTTCCAAACATGGTGTTGAATTTGAACTCATTTGAGGCTGATCCTGAGAAACGTTTTCCTCCAGGGGATGCCCTTGATTTCCATTGGAAGTGGTCAGAAAAATGCAATGCAGCATTCAAGAAGTGTAAAAGCAAATTGGTAAACAGCACCATATTAGTTCACTATGACATATCTAAGGAGATCAAGCTAGCATGTGATGCATCTCCGTATGGAGTTGGGGCAGTGATCTCTCATGTACTACATAGTGGGGTGGCCAGACCAATTGCTTTTGCTTCACGCACTCTCAGTGCCAGTGAGCGTAATTATGCGCAAATCGAAAGGGAAGATTTGCCATTAATTTTTGGGCTCAAGAAATTCCACAAATACTTGTATGGTCATAAGTTTACCACCATTGTGGACCATAAGGCCCTGATAGCAATCCTCCATCCAGAGACCCCAGTTCCAACATTAGCTGCAGCCCGAATGCAGAGATGGGCTTTGATTTTGTCAGCATATACATATGATATTGAATACAGATGATCAGCTGATCACAGTAATGCTGATTCGATGTCTAGATTGCCTTCCCCATCACAAGTTACACCCAATAGGGTAGAAGTGTTCTATTTTTCATACATTGATGAACTGCCAGTCACAGCTGAAGAGATTGGTAGAGCAACTAAACGTGAACTAGTTATGTCACTGGTGTATGATTATATTGCAAATGACTGGCCAAACCTGGTAACATTCATCCACTCTTCATTCATAGGAATGAATTATCAGTCGATAAAGATTGTATCATGTGGGGTGCAAGATTGGTTATACCAAATAAATTCAGGTCCAAATTATTAGGGGACCTCCATGACCAGCACCTGGGAATGGTGGCCAGGTCTTGATAAAGATATCGAGTACATCGTCAGTCAGTGTACGACATGTCAATTGGCAAGCAAGGAACCACCATTAGTACTATTATAATCATGGAAATGGCCTCCCAGAGTGTGCAAAGACTACATATCGATTTTTCTGAGCTAGAAGGACTACAATTGTTCATTGTGATTGATAGCCGATCGAAGTGGTTTGAGGTGTTTCCAATGTGGAAAATAACAACGTAAAACATTAGACATTTTACGAAGACTATTTTCTTCATTTTGTCTCCAAGAAATTGTTTCTGATAATGGACCACAATTTAGTTCAGAAGAATTTGCACAGTTCACGAGCAAAAATGGTGTGAAACATACCAAGGTTCCACCGTACCATCCTGCTTCAAAGGGTGCAGCAGAGCGCACTGTACAAATTGTAAAACGTGCCCTCATCAAAGAGATGTTGGATCCAAATCCAAAGAAACGACAGTTGTCATTGGACCACAAATTGGCTAATCTTCTAATTACATATCGTAATATGCCTCATACAACTACTGGTAGAACACCAGCAGAGTTGTTTCTCAAACGACAGCCATGAACCAGATTCTCGTTGTTAAAACTAAACTTGGCACAGTCCGTAGAAGAGAAACAATTAAGACAGAAAGAGAATCATGATAGAGGTAGAGTAAAAGAGAGAAGTGTGAAATTAAATCAGAAGGTGAGAGTGAAGAACCATCACCATAAATGGTTAAAGTGGTTATCAGGAAGAGTGGTGAAAATATGTGGTCCTCGCACATATTTGGTCAAGATGTTTGATTATGGACAGGTTAGGTTTGTTCACATTGATCATATTTTACCTACAGACATGAAAGTAGTTGAAGGTGAGAATGATTCAATTATTTCTGACTCATCAGATAGTTTTGATACAAGTACAGTATCAGCAGCATATCTTACATCAAATGTACTGGAAACAAATCCAAGAGGAAGTCAGAATTTAAGACTGAGTCTGAGTCAGACCAGACAGACAAACAGTCTGAAGTTAGAGAGAGTTCAAATGAATATCAAGGGCATCCCCTGGAGGAAAACTTTCCTCAGGATCAGCCTCGAATGAGTTTAAATTCGACACCATGTTTGGAAGGTTCTGTTCGAGAGCGAAGGTATCCAAAACAGAAAACAAGTGGTTAAGCTTGATTTGTAAATATGGCAAAATAAGTCCATATCTTTTGTTATGTATAACCATGCAAGTTATGTATGATGATTATTTTATTATAATTACTTCTTCATTGGGAGGGAGAAGTTTAATATATATAGCTCCACCTGTGGACTACTATGGCACTGCAGCCAGTGCTGTGTACAAATAAAGAGGGAACAGGTCACCTGACTAGATTTCCAGAGTGTTTTGCTATCTTAAGGTTCTGTACCCTGACACTTGAAGCCTTGGATCGGATTGCCTGTTTTTCAGAACACCTTCGGATAATTCTTGATGACATCATCCTTTGATGCAAATCTCATTTCAACATGAAAAATCTCACTCTAATCCAGCTTCAGTGACCCCAACCAATTTCTTCCTGCCATTACTAACAGAGACAAGCTCTAAAATTGATCCATGTATTTCACCGGTACGGTGATACGACATACCACAGAATGTTCTCTCCCGAGTAACCTTGCAGCTCTATCTTGGATTTCTCCAATGGAAAATCATGCAATTTGTCGAGGTATAGCAACTCTGGTACTACACTCACGGATGCACCAGTGTCGATTTCTATGGGTATCTTGGTTCCTGCAACATCTATGTGGATTATGATACTTTTTGAATTGCTGTTTGTCTGATGATGTGTAGCTCTAAAACCTCCTCGTCCTGTTGTTTTTCTTCCATGCTATGTAGTCTCTGGAGAGTTCTAATTATAGCTTTGAAAGCTGGTTTACCCTTCAGTCGGCATGCCTTCGTAAGATGCCCAGTTTTCCTGCAGAAAAAACACTCTGCCTTCACATATGGACAACTTTGAGCAATGTGTTGTCCCAGGCACTGATAGCAGGACTTCAATGCTCTGTTACCATTGCCAGTTTCTGAGACCTTGGGGCCCAACTGCCTTTTACTTTAAACCTGCAGGCAATTCACCTTGGTTGTCTGATGACTGGAAATAGTGTGAAATTCTCGGTAATATTGGTCAGTCATGTTCATTGACATAGCTCTCTGACACGTTAAATCAAAAATCAAGTTAGGCATTGTCAATAACTTTCTTCTGATCGCATCATTTTTCATCCTACAAACAAAGCGGTTACACAAAGCTTGGTCCTGAAAGTTTATGAAATTACAGTGAATAGGTAGCTTTTTTAATGCTACAATGTACTCACTGATATTTTCTTCAATTAACTGATCTCGTATTCTGAAACGATAACTTTCAGCAATTTCCAGGGGCTCAGAACTGTATTGCTGTTCTCTGCTTAAGAGTTGTGTCCTTTGGCTTGACAGGCGCAAGCAAATTTTTCAGGGTTTCATACACCTCGGGCCCTGCTTCAGTTAAGAAAATCGCCCATTGTCTTTCCAACACTACCCGGTTATAGTTTTCATTATTGGGAACTTCGATGATATTATTTGCGGTGTAAAACATTTCTAGCCGCTCCACATACGCTCCAAAACTTTCATGGTCACGTTTAAACTCCCCCAAATACCCTATTATTCCCATTGGCATGGCCATCTGGACTCTGGCAGTTCAAACAAGTGTGCTTGTCATTTACCTTGGATTTGTAGCTGTTAATCAAAACAGAGAAGCTCTCAAACTCTCTCTGTCGGTTGGCCGAATCCTCCACCAACAAATTTGCAGCTTTTTTTTCCTGATTATCCCATTCTCATTGCCATTGTTGTATCTTCAGTACAACTCACAAACATGCACACAACCTTAAGATGGAAGAACACTCCGGAACTCTAGTCAGGTGACCTGTTCCCTCTTTATTTGTACACCGCATTGGCTGCAGTGCCACAGTAGTCCACAGGTGGAGCTCTATATATTACACTATGATGCATTCATCCTCAGAAATTCTGCTCCCTGGAGCACTTAAAGAAAGATAGTCCAATGGAAGTTGCGCCCAACCAGTTTCATAGATACAGAAATGAGTTGATGCCCTGAGATACACTGGAGAGGATTGTCAGGGGGGTTATTGCTTTGTGGATTTTCAGGGCCATTATCTCTACTGAGACAAGTCCCTTTATTAACATCCAGTATATTTTCCTGTACTGTTTTGAAATAATCATTAGCAGTTAGCATTTGGATGGCATTGAACACCCGAAAAGCTAATTGCATGTTATTTGGGCCTTTACAGATATCAGAAGTGTTAATCATAATTTTAGACTGTCTAGTTGCAAATATCATTTTGTTTTCCGAGGTAGTAGCCTGATGTTCCACAGATGACTACTTTATAACGGGGACTCTTATCAAAACTCATATCAACCAATCCCACCTCACCCCCTCCGTGGGTTAGGCTTAAAATAAAAATATTCAAACATTATTTGTTCAGTTTTCTCTCCTGTTTGCATGCCACCCTGTGATATCCGCAGTCAATTTCTGCAGATTTCCACAGATAAACTATTTTGGAGGGGTCAGATAGTTTAATGAGCGTTTGACCCTCTAGTTGAGTGCCACTTGGCATCTTTACCAATCATGATCACATAGTTCAGCATTGCCAGAATGTTAACAGTAAACTTGCCTGTATCAAACTTGCATCAAACTTGCATAGAAAATATCTAAACTTGTAATCTAATGAACTGCTATCTCTCAGCTAGAAAATTGTGATATAATCTGGAGCAGCACAGTCTGTACAGCTTTGATGCCAATAATAGTTTATTCAGAGCTGCCAGATTTCTCTTAAAATGCAACTATCTCACCCATCACTCTGAACTCTATTCCAGCCTTAATTTTCTAACTCCTGCTGTTAGATCAGCATGCCGTCCAAGTCTGCAAATGTAGAAATGAGATGACTTGTGCTTATTTAACTGATAAGTTTACAGGATTTCTGTAATTCATGGGAACAACGCGAGATAAGATAATGATTTTTGTGTATTACCAGCAATGTTTTGACACAAACCTTTGGACAATTCATTTTTTTCCTTCTATTATGAAATAGTTCTGCAGGTAGCATATAAATTATGTATAACTTTATTCAATAGCATTGGCACTGCCAAAGGCTTGCTTAAGGTTTTTCATGCAACAAATTGATAATAGAAAATGGTTTAGAGCCATTTGCTTGTCTCGAGATCATCAAAGACATTTTTTTGTTCTATCAAGATATGGGAGAATATGAAAGCCTCCAATATGAATATTCACAAAAAGGAATAGCTGCCATAACCTTTACAAACCCCAATTCTTTTTAACCACAATCTATTAATATAATTGCAACTGCTTCTGTGTAAGTAGATAAACTTATGTATAAATGCTCATTATTACTTTTTGTACACAAATATTAGCAAGTATAAATAACTTTTACACATAATACACTAATTTGTGAGCAAATAATTTTTTTTTTTAAAAGGTGAATATTATTTGGTTTAAAGAAATAACTGACATAGACCTTGGATATACTGCAATATATGACAGCCATTTTAAGAAGAGGTTTTGGGCTTTTCTGTGCAGCTGAAGCAATTTTGAGATACTACCAATCAAAACTCCCATCTCCCAATTGGCACCCAGTAGGCTGAAGACTTGTTTCCAGTAACAGTCTGATGGACTTTTCCTCTTTCAAGGTATTCAACTGGAAGAGTTAAACTAAATGGTCAGAATTAACACCATGAATAACCATATTACTTCCATAGTTTCAACATAAGAACGTAAGAATTAAGAGCAGGAGTAGGCCATACAGTCGCTCAAGCCTGCTCTGCCAATCAATAAGATCAAGGCTGATCTTCAACCTCATTTCCATTTTCCCGCCCGATCCCCATATAACTTCATTCCCCTGGAGTCCAAAAATCTACCCAAATCAACCTCGAATATATTCAACAATTCAGCACCCACAGCACTTTGTGGTAGAGAATTTCAAAGATTCACAACTGCCTGAGTGAAGAAATTACTCCTCATCTCAGTCTTAAATGGCCAACCTTTTATCCTGAGACTATGCTTCTCCAATCAAGAGAAACAACCAATCAGTATCTACCCTGTCATCCACCTCAGAATTCTATATGTTTCAATGAGATCAATTTTCATTCTTCTAAATTCCGGAGAGTATAGGCCCAATCTCATCCCAGGAGAATCAATCTAGTGAATATTCGTTGCACCGTCTCGAAGACAAGTATATCCTTCCTCTGATAAGACCAAAACTGTGCACAATACTATAGGTGTGGACTCACCAAAACCCTGTACTATTGTAGCAAGACTTCCTTACTCTTGTACTCTAACCCCCTTGCAATAAAGGCCAACATGCCATTTGCTGTCCTAATTGCTTGATGTACCTGCATGCTAACTTTCTGTTTTTCCTGTATGAGGACAACTAAATCTATCTGAACACCAACATTTAATAGTTTCTCACCACTTAAAAAGTATTCTTTTTTCTATTCTTCCTATCAAAGTGAACCTCATATTTCCCCACATTATACTCTTTCTGCCACCTTATTGCCCGCTCATTAGTCTATCTATATCCCTTTTCATGCTCTTTGTGTCCACCTTACAGCTTACTTTCCCAACTAGATTTTTTTTCATCAGCAAACTTGGCTACATTGCACTCAGTCCCTTCATCTAAGTCATTAATATAGATTGCAAACAGTTGAGGCTCAATCATTGATCCTTGCGGTACCCCACTAGTTACAGCCTGCTAACTGGAAAATTACCATTCATCCCTACTCTCTATTTTCTGTCCATTAACTAATCTTCTGTCTATGCTAATACATAAACCCCAACCCCACGAGCCCTTTTATTGCATAACAACCTTTTATGTGGCACCTTATCGAATGCCTTATGAAAATCCAAATATACTACATCCACTGGTTCCCCTTTGTCTACCCTGCTAGTTATATCCTCAAAAAACTCTAATAAACTTGTCGAACAATAATTCCCTTTCATAAAACAATGGGTCAAAAATTGTGGTCGGAGGCTTCCCACGAACGCAAGCCTCCGACCACCGAATACGATCCGCACCTACCTGTAGTACCTGCACACATGGAGAATTCCGTTTTGAACTGGCAGAGTCCTGGGCAGCACAGGAATGCTGCATGCGCAAAGCCTGTGGCTTCATTCAGGAAATAGTACTGCCCACAAGATCTGTCAAAAAAGTAAATTTGAATAGGCCCCGCCACTGATTTTGTTTAACTCCACAGACTTGTTGTATAGAGCTGCCATTACTATGAATGGGAATACCCCCAAACACAAAGAAAACACTTTACATAAATTTTTAAAAAAACATCACTTATTTAAAATTAATAGAAATTGAAGTAAATTAAATGTTTTAGAAAATAAAATAGTTTTTGAAATGTTTTATATGTTTTAATACTGTTAAAAATAAACTTACCTTGATGGACAGGGTTTTTAATATAAAAATGAGTCATACAATTTATTTTTTCTATCTTTTAAACCTTTTAGGCTGGTCAAAGCAGGCCTTACCAGGCATAAGAGTTTTAAGGACAATCGCTGGGTAGAATTGGGAAAATTACTGAACTCTCCACCCGTGGAGGCCCTTTACTTTCGCATTCAATTTAGATTTGAATATAGGGAGTATGATTAAGAAGTTCGCAGACGATACTAAAATTGGCTGTGTGGTTGATAATGAAAAGGAAAGTCATGGGCTGCTGGAGGATATCAATCTACTGGTCAGGTGGGCAGAGCAGTGGCAAATGGAATTTAATTCAGAGAAGTGCGAGGTTATGCACTTTGGGAGGGCTAATAAGGAAAGGGTATACACATTAAGGGGTCGGCCACTTAATAGTGTAGATGAACAAAGGGACCTTGGAGTGCTTGTCCACAGATCCCTGAAAGTAGCAGGCCAGGTGGATAAGGTGGTTAAGAAGGCATACGGAATGCTTGCCTTTATTGGCCAAGGCATAGAATATAAGAGCAGGAAGGTTATGCTTAAATTGTATAATACTTTGGTTAGGCCACAGCTGGAGTATTGCATGCAGTTCTGGTCGGCGTATTATAGGAAGGACGTGATTGCACTAGAGAGGGTGCAGAGGAGACTTACTAGGATGCTGCCTGGAATGGAGAATCTTAGGACAGATTGGATGGGCTGGGTTTGAGGAAAGGTTGAGTAGGTTGGGCCTCTACTCATTGGAATTCAGAGGAATGAGAGGTGATCTTATCAAAACGTATAAGATTATGAGGGGGCTTGACAAGGTGGATGCAGAGAGGATGCTTCCACTGATAGGGGAGACTAGAACTAGAGGGCATAATCTTAGATTTAAAACTGAGATGAGGAGAAATTTCTTCACTCAGAGGGTTGAGGATCTGTGGAATTCGCTGCCTCAGAGAGCTGTGGAGGTTGGGACATTGAATAAAGTTAAGACAGAAATGGACAGTTTCTTCAACGATAAGGGGATAAGGGGTTACATAGAAACATAGAAAATAGGTGCAGGAGAAGGCCATTCAGCCCTTTGAGCCTGCACCACCATTCAATATGATCATGGCTGATCATGCAACTTCAGTACCCCATTCCTGCTTTCTCTCCATACCCCTTGATCCCTTTAGCCATAAGGGCCATATCTAACACACTTTTGAATATATCTAACGGACTGGCCTCAACAACTTTCTGTGCAAGAGAATTCCACAGGTTCACAATTCTCTGAGTGAAAACGTTTCTCCTCATCTCGGTCCTAAATGGCTTACCATTGATCCTTAGACTGTGACCCCTGGTTCTGGACTTCCCCAACATCGGTAACATTCTTCCTGTATTGAACCTATCCAATCCGTCAGAATTTTATATGTTTCTATGAGATCCCCTCTCATTCTTCTAAATTTCAGTGAATATAAGCCTAGTCGATCCAATCTTTCTTCATATGTCAGTCCTGCCATCCCAGGAATCAGTCTGGTGAACCTTCGCTGCCCTCCCTCAATAGCAAGAATGTCCTTCCTCAGATTAGGAGACCGAAACTGTACACAACATTCAAGGTGTGGCCTCACCAAGGCCCTGTACATCTGCAGTAAGACTCCCCTGCTCCGATAATCAAATTCTCTCGCTATGAATGCCAACATGTCATTTGCCTTCTTCACCGCCTGCTGTACCTGCATGCCAACTTTCATTGACTGATGTGCTATGACACACAGGTCTCGTTGCACCTCCCCTTTTCCTAATCTGTCACCATTCAGATAAAACTCTGCCTTCCTGTTTTTGCGACCAAAGTGGATAACCTTACATTTATCTACATTATACTGCATCTGCCATGCATTTGCCCACTCATCTAACCTGTCCAAATCACCCTGCAGCCTCTTAGCATCCTCCTCACAGCTCACACTGCCACCCAGCTTAGTGTTATCTGCAAACTTGGAGATATTACATTAAATTCCTTCATCTAAATCATTAATGTATATTGTAAATAGCTAGGGTCCCAGCACTGAACCTTGCAGTACCCCACTAGTCACTGCCTGCCATTCTGAAACGGATCCGTTTATTCCTATTCTTTGCTTCCTGTCTGCCAACCAGATCTCGATCCTTGTCAATACATTACCCCCAATACCATGTGCTTTAATTTTGCACACTAATCTCTTGTGTGGGAGCTTGTCAAAAGCCTTTTGAAAGTCCAAATACACCACATCAACTGGTTCTCCCTTGTCCACTCCACTAGTTACATCCACAAAAATTCTAGCAGATTTGTCAAGCATGATTTCCCTTTCATAAATCCATGCTGACTTGGACCAATCCTGTCACTGCTTTCCAAAGACGCTGCTATTACATTTTTAATAATTGATTCCAACATTTTCCCCACTACCGATATCAGGCTAGCCGGTCTACAATTCACTGTTTCCTCTCGCCCTCTTTTTTTAAAAAGTCGGGTTACATTAGCTACCCTCCAATCCATAGAAACTGATCCAGAGTCTATAGAATATGGGAAAATGATCACCAATACATCCACTATTTCTAGGGTCACTTCCTTCAGTACTCTGGGATGCAGACTATCAGACCCTTGGGATTTATCGGCTTTCAGTCCCATCAATTTCCCTAATACAATTTCCTGACTAATAAGAATTTCCTTCAGTTTCTCCTTCTCGCTAGTCCCTCAGTCTCCTAGTATTTCCGGAAGATTATTTGTGTCATCCTTCGTGAAGACAGAACCAAAGTATTTGTTCAATTGGTCTGCCATTTCTTTGTTCCCCATTATAAATTCACTTGATTCTGACTGCAAGGGACCTACTTTTGTCCTCACTAATTTTTTTCTCTTCACATATGGAGAGCAGGCTGGGAATTGGGCCTGATTCCATGACCTGATCAGCCATGATCGTATTAAATGGTGGAGCAGGCTCGAGGGGCCGTATGGCCTAATCCTGCTCCTATTTCTTATGTTCTTATGTTCTTATGTTTTCATTGGAACAAAGGAGGTTGAGAGGAGACCTCACTGAGTTATACAAAATATTGACGGGCCTGGACATAGTTGATAGTAAGGGCCTATTTCCATTGGTGGAGGGGTCTATTATGAGGGGGCATAGTTTTAAGGTGGTTGGTGGAAGGTTTAGAGGATATTTGAGGGGTGCTTCTTTATGCAGAGGGTTGTGGGGATCTGGAGCTTGCTGCCTGGAAGAGTGGTGGATGCAGAAGCCCTCACCATTTTTAAGAAATGGTTGGATGGGCACTTAAAATGCCGTAACCTGCAGGGTTATTGACCTCGAGCTGGTAATTGGGATTAGACTGGATGACCTTTTGTTGGACGGCGCAGATATAATGGTAAGTACAGCAGGAAATCGAATACGGCCAGGGTGATCTCCTGGACTATTTTTCATCGCTTGGATGGGTTGGAGAGGAAATTTCCCAGATTTTTTTTCTCCCTAAATTGGCCTTTATTTTTTATCTGATTTTTGCCTCTCCCAGGAGATCATTTACAAAAGAACATAAGAACATAAGAATTATAACAGGAGTAGGCCATCTAGCCCCTCGAGCCTGCTCTGCCACTCAACAAGATCATGGCTGATCTGGCCGTAGACTCAGCTCCGCTTACCCGCCCGCTCCCCATAACCTTTAATTCCCTTATTGGTTAAAAATCTATCTATCTCTGATTTTGAATACATTCAATGAGCTAGCCTCAACTGCTTCCTTGGGCAGAGAATTCCACAGATTCACAACCCTCTGGGAGAAAAAATTCCTTCTCAACTCGGTTTTAAATTGGCTCCCCCGTATTTTGAGGCTGTGCCCCCTAGTTCTAGTCTCCCCGACCAGTGGAAACAACCTCTCTGCCTCTATCTTGTCTATCCCTTTCATTATTTTAAATGTTTCTATACGATCACACCTCATCCTTCTGAACTCCAACGAGTAAAGACCCAGTCTACTCAATCTATCATAAGGTAACCCCCTCATCTCCGGAAACAGCCTAGTGAATCGTCTCTGTACCCCCTCCAAAGCTAGTATATCCTTCCTTAAGTAAGGTGATCAAAACTGTATGCAGTACTCCAGGTGCGGCCTCACCAATACCCTGTACAGTTGCAGCAGGACCTCCCTCCTTTTGTACTCCATCCCTCTCGCAATGAAGGCCAACATTCCATTCACCTTCCTGATTACCTGCTGCACCTGCAAACTAACTTTTTGGGATTCATGCACAAGGACCCCCAGGTCCCTCTTCACTGCAGCATGTTGTAATTTCTCCCCATTCAAATAATATTCCCTTTTACTGTTTTTTTTTCCAAGGTGAATGACCTCACATTTTCCGACATTGTATTCCATCTGCCAAACCTTAGCCCATTCGCTTAACCTATCCAAATCTCTTTGCAGCCTCTCTGTGTCCTCTACACAACCCGCTTTCCCACTATTCTTTGTGCCATCTGCAAATATTGTTGCACTACACTCTGTCCCCTCTTCCAGGTCATCTATGTATATTGTAAACAGTTGTGGTCCCAGCACCGATCCCTGTGGCACACCACTAACCACCGATTTCCAACCCGAAAAGGACCCATTTATCCCGACTCTCTGCTTTCTGTTAGCCAGCCAATTCTCGATCCATGCGAATACATTTCCTCGGACTCCGCGTACCTTTATCTTCTGCAGTAACCTTTTGTGTGGCACCTTATCGAATGCCTTTTGAAAATCTAAATACACCACATCCATCGGTACACCTCTATCCACCATGCTCGTTACATCCTCAAAGAATTCCAGTAAATGAGTTAAACATGATTTCCCCTTCATGAATCCATGTTGCGTCTGCTTGATTGCACTATTCCTATCTATGTGTCCCGCTATTTCTTCCTTAATGATAGCTTCAAGCATTTTCCCCACTACAGATGTTAAACTAATAGTTACCTGCCTTTTGTCTGCCCCCTTTTTTAAACAGAGGCGTTACATTAGCTGTTTTCCAATCCGATGTCAGAGTCCAGAGAATTTTGTTAGATTATAACGAATGCATCTTCTATAACTTCCGCCATCTCTTTTAATACCCTGGGATGCATTTCATCAGGACCAGAGGACTTGTCTACCTTGAGATCCATTAGCCTGTCCAGCACTACCCCCCTAGTGACAGTGATTGTCTCAAGGTCCTCCCTTCCCACATTCTCGTGACCAGCAATTTTTGGCATGGTTTTTGTGTCTTCCACTGTGAAGACTGAAGCAAAATAATTGTTTAAGGTCTCAGCCATTTCTACATTTCCCATTATTAAATCCCCTTTCTCATCTTCTAAGGGACCAACATTTACTTTAGTCACTCTTTTCCGTTTTATATATCGGTAAAAGTTTTTGCTATTTGTTTTTATGTTTTGCGCAAGTTTACTTTCGTAATCTATCTTTCCTTTCTTTATTGCTTTCTTGATCATTCTTTGCTGTCGTTTAAATTGTTCCCAATCTTCTAGTTTCCCACTCACCTTGGCCACCTAATACGCATTGGTTTTTAATTTGATGCTCTCTTTTATTTCCTTGGTTATCCATGGCTGGTTATCCCTTCTCTTACCGCCCTTCTTTTTCACTGGAATATATTTTTGTTGAGCACTATGAAAGAGCTCCTTAAAAGTCCTCCACTGTTCCTCAATTGTGCCACCTTTTAGTCTGTGTTCCCATTCTACTTTAGCCAAATCTGCCCTCATCCCACTGTAGTCCCCTTTGTTTAAGCATAGTACGCTCGTTTGAGACACTACTTCCTCACCCTCAATCTGTATTACAAATTCAACCATACTGTGATCACTCATTCCGAGAGGATCTTTTACTCGATCCTCTATGGGTCCGGTTGGGGTGGAATGTAGAATGTTTCAGTATAAGGCGTTTCGCAATTGTGTGAGGTGGACTGGTTGGGCTAGGTGCTCTTTGCCTTTCCGTCATTGTTCATAGGTTTATATGTAACCTTCAGGGCTGCTGACCAAGGGCATTGCGGCTCTTTGTCAGCCAGCGTGGACACGATGGGTCGAAATGGCCTCCTTCTGCACTGTAAATTTCTATGTTTCTCTGTTTCTATTCATACAATCTGTCGAAAGAAATTTTAATAGATCACAAGTGCTCAGTTTAGGTGTGTATACAGTGCACGCCTAAACCTGGAACTTGCGGGGCCTCTTCGGGTGCGGGCGCACATCGTACGTACAATTAAAGGCCCGATCATAGAAAATGATTGTAAGTGCCCTGTTACCACTTCTTTAATAATGGATTCCAGCATTTTCCCGATGACTGATGTCAAGCTAACTGGCCTGTAGTTCCGTGTTTTCACTTTCCCTCCTTTCTTGAATACTGAGGTTACCTTCCAATATGCTGGGACCATTCTAGAATCTAGAGAAATTTGGAAGATCAAAATCAATGCAGCCCTTATCTCTGCAGCCACCTCCTTTAGAACCCCATGATGTGGGTCATCAGGTCCAGGGGTTTTGTTGGCTTTTAATCCTATTAGTTTCTCAAGTACTTTTTCTCTACTGATCTTAATTACTTTAAGTTCCTCACTCTCATTAGCCCTTTGTTTCCCTGTTATTTCCGGAATGCTTTTTGTGTCTTCCACTGTGAAGACAGATACAAATTTTTCATTTAAACTCTCTGCCATTTCCTTATTCCCCATTATCATTTCTCCTGTCACAGCCTGTAAGGAACTTTTGCTTACTTTTGCTACTCTCTTCCTTTTTACATACTTGTAGAAGCTCTTAAAATCTGTTTTTATATTTCTTGCTAGTTTACTCTCTCATTCTATTTTTTCCCTTTTCACCAATTTTTTGGTCACCCTTTGCTAGTTTCTAAACCTCTCCCAATCCTTAGGCTTACTATTATTCTTCACAAAATTATAAGTTTCTTCTTTTAATCTAATACTATCCTTAACTTGTTTAGTTAACCACAGGTGGATCACTTTTCTCATGGAGTTTTTATTTCTCAAAGGAATGCATATTCGTTGAGAATTTTGGATTATTTCTTCAGATGTTTGCCAGTGCTTATCTACCATCATACCTTTTAATCTAATTTCACAATATACCTTAGCTAACTCGCCCCTCATACCTACGTGATTGGCTTTATTTAAGTTTAAGGGGCTGAAATTGCTCCCCGCTGAAAATGCAGTGCACCTACCATGTTTCGACTGTTTCTAACTGCACCGGTAGATGTGGTGGCCTCTTGCGCGAAATTCCAATCTTTGGCTTTTTTTTGAGCGGCCCGAAAGTTCGTCATAATGGGGGCGATAGTGCGGCGGTGAGCAGAATTCGGTAAGTAGAGGGGCATAAGTGGAGGGTGCTGTCACTCATCAGCATAGCACTGATGATGTCATCATGCTAGCGTGTCACCATGTCTCTCCCTTTCATTTAAAGGGGATAGCTGCTACTTTAAGTTAAGTCTACTGTGCCACCAGGGAGGGTTTCGGATGGGCAAGAGGCCTGGCACCCTATACGGATGCCAGGCTGCATATTTGTGAACTGGTCAAACCCGGGGGCATAATTGTCAGCCCGACATGGCAGTCGACCGACAAAAAAAAAAGATGCTGGCCGCGGCATTAGATCCTTCCCTTTAATGTCAGCCGCACCACCATTTTACTTAGGACGGATCGGCAGTAGCGGATCTGTAGTCGGGGGACCGCATCACCGCAGGGATACCACAGGAGGGCAACTTTCAAAATGGCAGCCATTCGACGAAAAATCGGCTGCCATTCCACTCTGCTGCGTGACCGTCGATTTCCGCTGGTAACAGGCCTTAAGGGAAGGGGCAATGTCGGCCCCCAAATCTCTAGTTTTGGGCTTAACTATTTAATTCTCAAACACAATAGGCCGAAAATTGCGGCCTCACCGAGTATGTACGAAGTGCGCATGGACCCGGCGAGGCCTTGCAAAAGCCAGTTTTTGGGCCGCGATGCGCATGTGTCAGAAACTGGCTTTGCGATCTGTTAAAATGTCTTCAGACAAATCGATCGCATCCCCGGGAGACAGATATCCGCGTGGCAGAGATTGGGCTATTTGGGAGAACTTTCAGGGTTAATCCCTTTTAAACCATTTCAAGGTTGGTGTAAATTGTTAGTGACAATGTCTAGTAGTTTCTAAAGGTAAAAGAAGATTACAAGTTTAAGTAAAACTGCAATATTAAAAAGATAGGATTCTTGTAGGTTTAAGCAGAGACAAACAAGCAAGCTAGCTTAGTTAATTGGGCAGCGAGTCAAAACTGGTTCCTTCAATAGGCCATTGAGTCAGCCAGGAACAGTATAAAAAGAGGGGACTTGCTCGGAGTGCAGCAGCAGGTCAGAGTACAAAGATAAGAGCTTGGTAAGTGGGAGAGTTTGGGCAAGTGGGAGCGGGAAGTGTTGCTTTGTCTTGTTTTCCCCACCAGTGCTGACTCCCCGACCTGGGAATAAAAGAAAACTAAGTGTGACATCACAGCAAGAGGCTCGGGGACATCGGAGCGGCCTATAAACACCAGCTGGTGCAGCTTCAGCTGGGAGAGAAGGCAAAAAAGGTGACATCACAACCAAGAGGGTAAGTGATTGGCTGATGATTGGCGAGTAGTTTTTTTTCCCTTTCTTTATCAGTAAGTAACCTTTAACATTATTGTTGCCAAATTAAGTTAATCTAGGGGTTAAGTCATGGCAGGAGAGATCAGACATGTGTTATGCTCCTCCTGTACTATGTGAGAAGTCAGGGACGCATCCACTGTCCCTGACGACTACATATGCGGGAAGTGTATCCAGCTGCAGCTCCTGACAAACTGCATTGCGGCACTGGAGCTGCAGGTGGATTCACTCTGGAGCATCCACGATGCTAAGAATGACTTGAATAGCACGTTTAGTGAGTTGGTCTTGCCGCAGGTAAAGGTTACACAGGCAGAGAGGGGATGGGTGACGAACAGGAAGAGCAGTGCAAGAAAGGTAGTGCAGGGGTCTCCTGCGGTCATCCCCCTGCAAAACAGATACACCGCTTTGGGTACTGTTTGGGGAGGATGACTCATCAGGGGAGGGCAGCAGCAGCTAAGTCCATGGCACCATGGGTGGCTCTGCTGCACAGAGGGCAGGAAAAAGAGTGGGAGAGCTATAGTGATAGGGGACTTAATTGTGAGGGGAATAGACAGACGTTTCTGCAGCCGCAACCGAGACTCCAAGATGGTATGTTGCCTCCCTGGTGCAAGGGTCAAGGATGTCTTGGAGCGGGTGCAGGACATTTTGAAGGGGGAGGATAAAAAGCCAGTTGTCGTGGTGCATATAGGTACCAACGATATAGGTTAAAAAATGGGATGAGGTCCTACAAGACGAATTTAGGGAGCTAGGAGCTAAATTAAAAAGTAGGACCTCAAAAGTAGTACTCTCAGGATTGCTATCAGTGCCACGTGCTAGTCAGAGTAGGAATCACAGGATAGCTCAGATAAATAGGTGGCTCGAGGAGTGGTGCAGAAGGGAGGGATTCAAATTCCTGGGACATTAGAACCGGTTCTGGGGGAGGTGGGACCAGTACAAACCAGATGGTCTGCACCTGGGCAGGACCGGAACCAATGTCCTAGGGGGAGTGTTTGCTAGTGCTGTTGGGGAGGAGTTAAACTAACATGGCAGGGGGATGGGAATGTTTGCAGGGAGACAGAGGGAAATAAATGGAGACAGAAACAAAAGATAGAAAGGAGAATAGTAAAAGTGGAGGACAGAGAAACCCAAGGCATAAAAACAAAAAGAGCCACATTACAGCAAAATTCTAAAGGGGCAAAGTGTGTTAAAAAGACAAGCCTGAAGGCTCTGTGCCTCATTGCAAGGAGTATTTGGAACAAGTTGGACGAATTAACTGCGCAGATAGCAGTTAATGGATATGATGTAATTGGCATCACGGAGACATGGCTTCAGGGTGACCAAGACTGGAAACTCAACATCCAGGGGTATTCAACATTTAGGAAGGATAGACAGAAAGGAAAAGGAGGTAGGGTGGCGTTGCTGGTTAAAGAGGAAATTAATGCAATAGTAAAGAAGGACATGAGCTTGGATGATGTTGAATCTGTATGGGTGGAGCTACGGAATACCAAAGGGCAGAAAAAGCTACTGGGAGTTGTGGAAGACCACCAAACAGTAGTAATGAAGATGGGGACAGCAACAAATAAGAAATTAGGGATGCGTGCAATAAAGGTACAGCAGTTATCATGAGCGACTTTAATCTACATATTGATTGGGCTAACCAAACTGGTAGCAATGCGGTGGAGGAAGATTTCCTGGAGTGTATTAGGGATGATTTTCTAGACCAATATGTCGAGGAACCAACTAGAGGGCTGGCCATCCTAGACTGGGTGTTGTGTAATGAGAAAGGACTAATTAACAATCTTGTTGTGCGAGGCCCCTTAGGGAAGAGTGACCATAAAATGGTAGAATTCTTTATTAAGATGGAGAGTGACACAGTTAATTCATAGACTAGAGTCCTGAACTTGGGGAAAGGTAACTTCGATGGTATGAGATGTGACTTGGCTAGAATAGACTGGTGAGTGATACTTAAAGGGTTGACGGTGGATAGGCAATGGCAAACATTTAAAGATCACATGGATGAACTTCAACAATTGTACATACCTGTCTGGAGTAAAAATAAAACAGGGAAGGTGGCTCAACCGTGGCTAACAAGGGAAATTAAGGATAGTGTTAAATCCAAGGAAGAGGCATATAAATTGGCCAGAGAAAGCAACAAACCTGAGGACTGGGAGAAATTTAGATTTCAGCAGAGGAGGACAAAGGGTTTAATTAAGAGGGGGAAAATATACGAGAAGAAGCTTGCCGGGAACATTAAAACTGACTGCAAAAGCTTCTATAGATATGTGAAGAGAAAAAGATTAGTGAAGACAAACGTAGGTCTCTTGCAGTCGGATTCAGATGAATTTATAATGGGGAACAAAGAAATGGCAGACCAATTGAACATATACCTTGGTTCTGTCTTCACGAAGGAAGACACAAATAACCTTCCGGAAGTACTGGGGGACCGAGGGTCTAGTGAGAAGGAGGAACTGAAGGATATCCTTATTAGGCGGGAAATTGTGTTAGGGAAATTGATGGGATTGAAGGACGATAAATCCCCGGGGCCTGATAGTCTGCATCCCAGAGTACTTAAGGAAGTGGCCCTAGAAATAGTGGATGCATTGGTGATCATTTTCCAATAGTCTATCAACTCTGGATCAGTTCCTATGGACTGGAGGGTAGCTAATGTAACACCACTTTTTAAAAAGGGAGGGAGAGAGAAAGCGGGTAATTATAGACCGGTTTGCCTGACATCAATTGTGGGGAAAATGTTGGAATCAATTATTAAGGATGAAATAGCAGCGCATTTGGAAAGCAGTGACAGGATCGGTCCAAGTCAGCATGGATTTATGAAAGGGAAATCATGCTTGACAAATCTTCTGGAATTTTTTGAGGATGTAACTAGTAGAGTGGACAAGGGAGAACCAGTGGATGTGGTGTATTTGGACTTTCAAAAGGCTTTTGACAAGGTCCCACACAAGAGATTGGTGTGCAAAATCAAAGCACATGGGATTGGAGGTAATATACTGCCGTGGATAGAGAGCTGGTTGGCAGACAGGAAGCAGCGAGTCGGGATAAACGGGTCCTTTTCATAATGGCAGGCAGTGACAAGTGGAGTGCCGCAGGGCTCAGTGCTGGGACCTCAGCTCTTTACAATATACATCAATGATTTGGATGAAGGAATTGAGTGTAATATCTCCAAGTTTGCAGATGACACTAAACTGGGTGGGGCTGTGAGCTGTGATGGGGACGCTAGGAGGCTGCAGGGTGACTTTGAAAGGTTAGGTGAGTGGGCAAATGCATGGCAGATGCAGTATAATGTAGCTAAATGTGAGGTTATACACTTTCAGGGCAAATACGCAAAGACAGAATATTATCTGAATGGTGGCAGATTAGGAAAAGAGAGGTGCAATGAGACCTGGGTGTCATGGTTCATCAGTCATTGAAAGTTGACATACAGGTACAGCAGGCGGTGAAGAAGGCAAATGGTATGTTGGCCTTCATAGCTGGGGGATTTGAGTATTGGAGCAGGGAGGTCTTACTGCAGTTGTACAGAGCCTTGGTGAGACCTCACCTGGAATATTGTGTTCAGTTTTGGTCTCCTACTCTGAGGAAGGACGTTCTTGCTATTGAGGGAGTGCAGCGAAGGTTCACCAGACTGATTCCCGGGTTGGCAGGACTGACATATGAGGAGAGACTGGATCAACTGGGCCTTTATGCATTGGAGTTTAGAAGGATGAGAGGGGATTTCATAGAACCATATAAGATTCTGACGGGACGCGATAGGTTAGATGCGGGTAGAATGTTCCTGATGTTGGGGACGTCCAGAACCAGGGGACACAGTCTTAGGATAAGGGGTAGGCCATTTAGGACGGAGATGAGGAGAAACTTCTTCACTCAGAGTTGTTAACCTGTGGAATTCCCTGCCGCAGAGAGTTGTTGATGCCAGTTCATTGGATATATTCAAGAGGGCGTTAGACATGGCACTTATGGCTAAGGGGAGCAAGGGGTATGGAGAGAAAGCAGGAAAGGGATACTGAGGGAATGATCAACCATGATCTTATTGAATGGCGGTGCAGGCGCGAAGGGCCGAATGGCCGACTCCTGCACCTATTTTCTGTGTTTCTATGTTTCTATGTTTCTAAAGAACGTGTAGTGCCAGTATCTGAGTTTGTGCCTGCGGGTGAGACATGCAGTGATGCGGTGTGTTCTTCCTCCTCTTCTCCTGCCTCACTTTCTACCCTGCCCTCAGGGACAGGCTGCTCAGGTGCTTGCTCATTATCTGAAAGCATAAAAGCACAAGAGTCGGTTTACGGTGAGAGGAGGGGACAGGAAGGGAGAAATGCCTGTATACAGCATGATTAACTGGATGGTTCAAAACGCTTGTGAAGTGAGGGGGAAGTAGGATGTGAGAACAAGGAGTAGGGATGACCAGACCGTTTTTGTCCCCAAGGGGGTCATCGTTGCTGGTGGCCATGGCAGCCACCACCTAGTGCCCAATAATCTGCAGCACTCGGTTCTCCAGCGCAGACAGTGTTTTGGTGTTGGCTTGTCCCCGCCTGTGCATTCCTGCATCCTCCTGTTGTGCACCACCTTGGCCTACAAAAGAATGGAGAGTGTGTGAGTGAGTGTGGAGCAATATGTTTGGGTGATGTGCCTCCCATAGTTGAGCAGCTTTGATTGTGTGCAAGGTGTGAGATGTGGGTGTGAGTTTTGGTAGGTAGAGATTTTTGTTGGGTGAGTGCTGGAGGTGTGGTGCTTTGGGACGTGTGTGAAGATTGTGGTACAGATGGTGGTATATAGCATTTGTTGAAGCATTCACTCACCCTGACCACCTGAGTGAGGTCGTTAAATATCATTCTGCACTGTGAGTGTGTCCTGGGGACCACAGTGCCATCCGAGACATGCTGCGGAAGACTTGTGGTGAGGGCCTCCTGCCACTCATCGGGTCGAGTACTGCCCTCCGTCTCTCCACAGGGAAAAGCAATGCCTCCAATGCTTCATTGTAGAATCTGCAGGCTCTCTCCCTGGGGTGTGGACCTGCAATGAGCACAGCTGGTTCAGTCCTCTGAGTTCTGCTCCTGCTCCTGCTCCTGCTCCTGTTCCTGCTTGCTGAGGCAGCTGCATAGCCAGCAATGCTGAGAATGTGGTCCTGCAGCATCAATGAACCTTCCCTTTAAGAACTGAAGACTTGCGAATAGACTGCACCTGATATTGGTCCACCCTTTGAGTGTAACACCAATGAGCTTGAGTTTTAAGACTTGAATCAGGACTCCAATCATTTTTGCAGCAGTGAGCACGAATTTTGCAGGCAGTCTAAAGCATTAGTGCCTGCCGTTAATTCTCCAACTTTTCTATTGACACCGCCCATTCCTTGGCTATAATGTATTTCTAGCCCTAAAAGTCAGGCCTAACTTTATCTACGGCTGCTTCTCTCGCTCTCTTAGTTAAAGTCTTTATTCACACGATTATTTATAGTTATATTAATTTGTTTATCTAGTTAAGTTAGAGGGAATAAAATGCTGATGGTCACCCACCAATTACTTACCTGCTGTCCTGTGATGTCACTCTTTGATTTTGCTGTTCATTTGCAATTCGCTGGTTTTGTATCTGCCCACTCCTCACAGGTTCGTGAGGCTTTTGGCTTTTTGTTACTTTTTTCTGCTGGTTTTGTTACAATTCCTAGAAATAAATATCCTACCTATTGGATTCCTTGTATATTTTAGAAAACTTTTTACTTGTCCCTAGTACATCCTTATTACACCTCTATTTAACCTAAGTGGCTTCTGCTGCATTTAAACTGTCTTGATTTGATTGGATTGAATTTCAATAGTAACCTCACCAACACAGCCTTTAATATTCTCACTTTTCTGCTGTAGGTCTTACAAGAATGAAGTTTTCTTCTATTAACCTTTTTAACTCATTTGCATTCCTTCAAAACGTGGTTCGTTAAAGTCCACTGTTTCTTGTGTTGCCATCCCTCTGTACTGCAGCATTTTGTAATCGCTCCCCATTTAAATAATCATTTACTTTTACTTTTTTATTTTTCCTACCAATGTGGATAACCTCACTTTTTCCCACATTATATAGTCCATCTGCCAAATGTTTTCCCACTCACTGAGCCTATCTATATCCCTTTGTAGATTTTTTGCATCCTCCTCACAACTTGCTTTCCCAACTATCTTTGTAAAATCAGCAAATTTAGCTACATTACACTCGGTCCCTTCATCCAAGTCATTAATATAAATTGTAAATAGTTGAGGTTACCACTTCCCCTTGAGTGCAAAAGTCGGCAAGAGGTGTGGTAGTGGTGCAGCGCTGCACCATGTCGAGTGCTTTGGCGCTACCAGGATGCTGCGCAGTGCAGGAGATCGCAGGAGCAGGCGCTAGGGGTTACCACCTCTGCAAACCACCACAGGAACTTTGTGGGTGTCGGTACTCTCGCCGCGCCCAGTCGCAGAGCCGGTATTGCCCCGTTATTGCTCCCTACCCCACCCCCCCCCCACCGGAGGCCCTAATGGGGGTGCAAAGGAGGCCAATTTCTTGCAAAAATGCAGATTAATTCCACTAGTTGTGTGTTGACAATTATATAGCGGTTCATAAAATATATTAAGGTGTTAACTTTGTCTGATGTGGTGGCACTCTTGCTCCTGAACCAGAAGGTCATCGGTTCAAGTCTCCCTCTGGAGAAGTGAGCACATAATCTATGCTGACACTTATAGTGCAGCACTGACAGAGTGCTGTACAGTAAGAGGTGATGTCTTTTGGATGAGAACTTAACTATGGGCTTGTCTGCCTTCACAGGTGGATGTAAAAGATGTAGAGCAGCAACTGGCCAATATTTATCCCTCAACCAATACTACCAAAAACAGACTATCTGGTCATTTATCTCATTGCTCTTTGTGAGAATAAACTGTTTGCAGATTGGCTACCACAATTACAACAGTGACTACACTTCAAAAGTACATTATTGACTACAAAGTGCTTTTTGACATCCTGAGGTCATAAATGCTGTATACGTGCAAGTTATTTCTTTCTTTCTCTCTTTCTCTCTTTCTTAAATTTTTAAAGGATAATAATGTCTGCACTGATTTCATCCCAACCTGAAACCAGCCAGCAACAGCTCAGACGAGTATTCTCATTTATAGGCTGGGTTTATAGGTCAAATGGATAAACAAATTGGAATGTTCTGTTTCAGGAGAGGAAATACTTTTTAATAAATTACTTTTGTGCCTCTAGACATATTGATGAATTGATTTTCAGATTACAGATCATGAAGTACTGTACATCTTTATCATGGCTTGAGGCATGTGGTGGTGAACAGTCTCTTTGAGGTGGAACAAGAGATGGAGAAATCTGAGGATAAAAGTAGGGGTAACATTTTAATTACATTTGTGCAAGAGTCCAGAGTCTCTACCAAGCGACAAATTGCAAGTTTGAATGGCAAGCTCATATGTAAAATCATTTAATTTTCCCTCTGACTTTCAGCAGCTCTTGGGCAGGCTACAATATAGAGCATGACATGGGAGAGGTAGCTGGGTGCTGGTGGTTGGGGGGTGAGGGGCGAAATACTGCCAGAAACACTTTTGCCTATAGAGGGACATGTGTTGGCTTTCCACAGACTGCATTGACAGTCTCCAGTACGGATTACTCTGCCCTCTTGGTTGAACGAGAAAATGTAATGATGAGAAGCAGCACGAATGAACCTAAAGAACCACAAGACATATATATTTTTTAAATCAGATATGAATATTGCCAATTAATAGAGATGTGATTAACAGAAGTATTCTTTTCCAGAGAATGCTTCAGAATATGATTCTCGCTGTCAGTGCTAATAGACTTTTCCTCATGGGGACAGTCTGATAAATTGGATTTCAAGCACTGGGACTCACAATTTATTAGATTCAATTGTATTTGAAGCATCTGGGGTTGCTATTAAACAGTGGGTATATTTGTGACATAATGCAGAGAATTGAAACTTTATCGTACTTGAATACAATTTTTTTTCAAACTGTGGAAGTGAGTTACGTGTATTGTTTCACACAATGCTATTACAGTAATCGTTCAGCTTCTTTTGTACCAAATGAATGCATTTACAAGTTGCTGACCATCTGTTTCTGCAACAGTTGAAATAATTTAAACTGCCACAACAGCTGCTGTTTGCAAGATTAAGCTTTTATTCTTATTGAAGTGGAGTTTGTTTCAAATCAAACAACAAACATTCCTGGAGATTTTTAAGAGATATATTTTATGAATGCTCGATAACCAACAGTGTTAGCGCTTTAACAAAAATCAAAATGTTTAATTGATATTATGTTGTTCACAGTGACATAGCGGAGACATATGGGCAACACTACACCCTTTAATGTTGGGAAGTCCTCAAATTTGAAATGTTTTTACTTTAGCTCCCTGCAGGTGGTTGAGGGAAATTTCTTTGTTGATTCTCTTTTTAGGGCCTTCAGAAGACCAGGATCGCAGCCTCCGCTTGCTCTTGGCGGGTGTAGCATTTTCTGGGTCTATCGGGGGCAAGCTGGGTGTAATTCCTGGGGTAGCTTGGGATCAACCCACCCCAGGATGTCCCTAAAGCTGGCTATGAATATAAGGGGGTTAGGCCTAAGGAGCACATGTCTCTACAGCACAATTTAATGAGAACACTGCGAGGGATAATCCTGGCTGGTCTAGTTGCATCTCATATGGCAACCCCTCTGTTAAGATTGTGCCACAGTTCTGCAAATCCCTGATCAAAGTTTCTACCCTTCTGTTCCATATCATTCACAAATATTGTAAATAGCACGAGTCCCAGTCCCAGGTTACTTTTTTCCTTAGACACCATTTATCACCACCCTCTCTGTTCTGTTAATAAGCCCAATTCCTCAATCAATCCAGACAAATTGTCATTGCTTCCATGAACCTTAACCATTCCTACCAGTGGAGATATCAAGGAAATTTGTCTGATGGCTTTTGAAATTCCATGCAAATTACATCTACTCAATTACCCACATCTATTAGGGTAATTATCTCCTCAAAGAATTTGTAAGGCGTGGCCTGTTGTTTCCAAACCATGATGACTGCACCCTTTTGGTGCTTTGTCAATTTATCTTGACACATGCATTAGATATTATGGAGACCTGCAGAGTATCAAATAGTAACATGCTGTAGTGCTCCTTGGATGTATGTTTATAGCATCTTGTAGAATGCCCTTAAGAATTTTTCACACCATGGATACTACTCTAACTGAGCTGTAATTATCAGTTCTGTGCCTTATTTGTTTTTAAATATTAGAACTACATTTGCCATCCTTTAGTCCTCGGGTACTATCCCAGCACATGGGCAGCTCAAAAGTATCAACCAAAGCATCACAGGTATCCTCTAATAATTTGAGGATAGTCTATCTGTGCTTCCCTTCTGGCCAAAGAGCTTTGTTGATATTTATTTATTATCCACTTTCTGTATAACATTTTCTTTACTAATCTCTTTGTGTTGTGGATTTGCTTAGCTTCATTTTAATGATTTTTTTTTGTCCATGGTCCTCCTTTGTTACAAATGATGTGCTGACTCCATTCATTATTCCTGCCATACCTGATCATCTGCAATAATTTCACCTTTTAATAGGGCCACCTGAACTTTGACCTTCCCTCTATTATTCACTTAGCTGTAAAACCTTTTTTGTTTACCCCTCACTACGCATTGTGATTTATTTTTTCCGATGTTTTCTTTAGGGAACCGTAGTTATCATTTGTATGGATTTCAATCCTCCCTATTTTTTTGTTCACATATATTTTTTTAAGTATTTCTACTTGTTTTAGTGTTTCTTTCTAGCTTCCTTATGAAGTGACTATGGCCCAGGTTTTGCATGGCTTCTTCTATTTTCTTACTTCATTCTGTATTATAGCCATAAATCTATTTAATATCTTTTCTGTTCTATTTTCAGTTTGGCTTCCCATTAATGTTGTCGAAGCATTTTTTTCCCCAAAATCTGTTCTTCCAAAGCCTTGTACCAACACAATGCTGCGTTTGAGTGAGAACAGAAAATTCTGTCTGAAAAGATAAAAGCCTCAATAATCCACTGGGTCATTTAGGCTGGTATTGTGCTCCAGAAATGGGACTTCCACCCACCAATCCTCTCTGCCACCTCCCATTATATCACCCCAGAATACCTTGAAATTTGCTTCTGCACAGAATTCAAGCATGTACAAATTTGTGAAGAACGTTGGGTGCATGGGTGAACATGGGTATCCACATTGCCTCGTGAACACCTGGCACTCAATTATTGTGGAATTAAAATTTTTGATAATGTCCAGGGTTACTTGAACTCTTCTCAATGGCAGAATTCTCACCTCTGAATCAGCATGTCATGTTCAAGACCCACTGTGAAGACTTGAGCACATAATCTAGGCTAACACTGAGGGAGTGTTGCACTGTTGAAGGGGCCGTCTTTCATCTGCCCTCACGGATGGACAGAAAAGATCTCATGGCACTATTCAAAGAAGAGCAGCGGAGTTCTCTCAGTGGCTTGGCCAATAATTATCACTCAACCGTCATTACTCAAACTGAATATCGGGTCATTTATCTCATTGATGCTTGTGGGACTTTGTTGTGCACATTTTGCCTAGTGCATTTCCCTACATTTCAACCATGACTACACTTCATTGACTGTGAAGTGCTTGAGGATGTTTCCATGTCGTAAAATGTGCTATATAAATGCAAGTTCTCCTTCTTTTCTACCAATATAATCCAAATAAAGGAACTGAGTAACCTTTGTCTGTAACAAGGAGCTTTAACAAATGTTGTTGCGATCTAAAAGATATTCTAAAGTTAATATTTTAGAACATAAGAAAAAGGAGCAGGAGTAGGCCATTCGATCCCTCGAGCCTGCTCTGCCATTCAATAAGATCATGGCTGATGTGATCTTGGCCTCAACTTTACTTCCCTACCAGCTCCACATCATCCTTGATTCCCTTTTAATAGAAACATTAAAATGTCTTTAGAGGGCAGCCAATTTGATGTAGTCTGTCATTGGGGACATAGGTCATTCATTTCCTTTCTGTAGATTTTATTCTTCTGCCTTTATAACATATCGGGGGAGCTATGCAGTAGAGACTGCATATTATTTTCTCCTGTATATTTTACAGTCAGGGAGTTGATATATAAATTCAACCACTGGCATTTGACTGCTTTTCTACGTGAGGGGAAGAAATAGTATTAATGGACATGGAGAATAGTGCCAGGAACCATAGACTCACTTTGAAACAGTCTCTTCTGAGGCTGGTGAACAGGATTTTGTTCGAGACTGACATAAGCTTAATATTCCAGGGTGTAGTTTCCATTTACAAGAACAGGGACCCTAATAAACCTGGAAACTAATCTCACAGATATTATGGTTCTTTGGTGGTTCTTTAGTTTATTTTGAAATGTGCATTAAATGTTTTGGAGACCTGCAGAGCATCACAAAAGAACATAATAGATTTATATTGCTTTCGTCAATTTTTGTAAGGGTTTTGATTTAGGTGTGTATTCCCTGGATAGAAGGTCGAGGGTGACCTAATTGAGGTGTTTAAAATAATTTAAAAATTGGTAGGGTAGATACAGAGAAGTTATTTCCTCTGGTGGGAGAATCCAGAACAAGATGCACAATCTTAAAATTAGAGCTTGGCCTTTTAGGAGTGAAATCAAGAGGCACTTTTTTTTACACAAAGGATAGTGGAAATCTGTAACCTTCTTCCCCCGAAACGCTTTGGATGCTGGATCAAGTGAAATTTTCAAGACCATAATCGACAGATTTTTATTAGATAAAGGTATAAAGGGATATGGATCAAAGGTGGATAAATGGATTTGATCAGCCGTGATCTAATTGAATGGTGGCCCCAGACTTGAGAGGCTGAATGTCCTACTCCTGTTCTTATATTCCTACATGAAGAACTGAAACCTAAATTTTGCATTTTAGTCATGATGCATACCCAGCTCCAAGATCCATGTAAAGGTAGATGAGAAACACACTGAACCATAATCTCTTAAAAGCAGACTGAGGCAAGTTATCCACTGTCACCCATTCTGTTCAATGTTTTCATTAATGATGTGCTGGATGATAACAAATGACATATAATTGGAGTGACTATGCAAGAATTGTGGAACTGCTTTGTGTGACTGAGTCTGCCAATAATACATATCACCTGTTGCCGTAGCAGCTCTATCTTCCATCGCTTTTGACATCAAAGGCAGAATTACGGCAAAAATGTCAACAATCAAAATTTCCTGGAGGATATCAGGAAAAAAGTTCACACCTTCAGTGCTCAGCTCACCCTTCAGACATGTCCAAACCTGCCACTGCAAAAGTAAGTATACTTTTTGTGTAGTTAATTTTTCCTACTATGGTACAAGTGATAGATCATTGTTTGTGCCAGCAACTTGAGACCCTTTACACTCTCATCATAATTATTTGTGTTCAAGTGTCACAGTAAAGTTTTCTCAGAAAAGAACAAACTGAATTGCAGAATGTCGACTCCTTAAAATCCTGTGCTTTGGTTCTAGGACTATATTCAGGGTTAATTTGAGAATTGCCCTTTTTCTGAGTTGTCAGCTTTTATCAGCTTCTTTTAAAAGCTCTTTGTCAGTTTTCTAGATGGCATATGAATGCACAACAGTTTGTATGCACAGAGAATGTTGCCATATACAAAGGCTGGAGCACTCAACCAGTTGTCCAAATTGAGTTCAATTTAGGCATGGAAAATGGTATCAGAATTGCCCAATTTAGAGCACTTAGAATGTTCAGTTTGTTTTGGGTCACATTCTAACCTTGAATTCTTTAAAACCTTGAGTGGTATGATACAATTGTAAAGAATTTGAACAGTGTAAACTGCTATGAGACAAATCAATAAAATCAATGTTGCAAATAAAAATAAGTCTACTGCAATATTTATAGTAATAACATTGTTGTAATGACTTAATAATACAATCATAACAGAAAACCTTTCACAGCCTCTACACTTTTAAAATTCTCCAAGCATGTCATATCTCTTACCTTTTGTGATAGATCACTCACTTTTCTAAACAGAAATAGGAATTTCTGTTTCTGTTGAGGTAAAACAACAACAATTGACAAACGCCTCAAAAGATCTGCACCAGCATCTCCTGTCTGCTGTGTGAGTACATGCTACGGGCTCAATTTTCCCCAATGCCACTTTTTGGTGTACTGCAAGAGATACGTCCGGTTGTTTTTGGCCCCGACTACTCCAAAAAACTAACTAGCAAGTTTCCCCATTCTATTTTTTGAATTTGGTGCTGTGCAGCCTGTCCTTTAGCTTTGGGGGGTGGAGCCTAATGTCTGCGCTGAAAAAACGATGGTCCCCTTCTGCGCATGCACACAAAAAAGGGACGTTTTTGACGTGATAGCTATGGGCGCGCATGCCCAGTACAGCTTCCGTCTGCATTCGGCCATTTTTAAAGAGCCAGTAGTGGTGTGAGAACTTTAATTCTCATTGTAAAAATCGGAGCTGCAATACAAGATGCAACGTGGCTCAAGGACGAAGAGTTTCTGACAGGATGAAGTGGAGGCCCTGGTTACTGTAATTGAAGCAAGATGGCACGAGCTGGACACCAACAGGGGTCACATAAAAGTTTCACAAAAAGAAATTAAGAAACGCTGGAAGCAACTTACAGAAGATTACTGTGCAATGGTGACCACCCCGAGGTCTGGTGGCCAGTGCAAAAAGAAGTGCAGGACCTTGGTCAAGTAGTTAATGCAAGTAATATTTTCATTTATTGAATGGAATTGCAATTGCAAATGTGACCATCTGTATATGTCCCACCCAGCAGAAAGACACCCTCTCTAAAAAGTTATATTTTCATCTTTGCAGAGGAAGGTGGCACACAACAAAAGGGAAAGAACTCGAAGAGGAGGAGGCCCGGCAAATCTTCACCCACTGACACACTTGGAAGAGAGGGTCGCTGCTTTGATGGGTCCTGCCTGGAGAAAGGCAACCACCACTGCACAAGCTGGGCTCACACTCGAGGGAGAGGGTAAGTCCTGCAAATTCCACAGTCTGGCTTTGCTAAATGTTAAGTACTGCGCGGGCTAGCCATGCTTCTGTTCATGGGGATGTCTCCGTCAGCTACGCTTCGGTTGATGCAATGTGCTATCATTCATCGTGGTCCTTCAAAAGAGCCTGCTGCCTGCACTGTGTGAGCCTACTCATGCCACCACCCTGCCCCCTCCTCTGCTGTTAACTATTTGTCTGTTCTGTTATATTTTGCAGAACTTGAGGCCAACCCTGACGAGGTTGAAGCCGATGCAGAAGACACGGATGAGCCTGAAGAGGAGAACATCTTCCAGTCCCAACTTCCAGACCAACAGCATGGGGGTGAGGGGGAGGGAGAGGTGATGCATAATGCCCCCACTATTGTACTCACTCTGGAGGAGGTGCAGGTACTGCCCATTGAGGTGCCAAGCCCTTTTCTGAGTGGTACGAGTGTTGGTGGGACATTCCATGGTTTCTCACAATCCGAGGTTGGGGATTCTAGTGGGATGCAGCGAGGCACACCCAGGGCCCACCGTCCCAGGCTGCGGGTCCCAGTGGGATGCAGCGAGGCATACCCAGGGCCCACCGTCCCAGGCTGCGGGTCCCAGTGGGATGCAGCAAGACACACCCAGGGCCCCACCGTCCGAAGCTGCGGGTCCCAGTGGGATGTAGGGAGCCACACCCAGAGTGAGGAGGGGAAGGAGAGCTCGACAGCGCTCTCCTGAGGTACAGGATTGAACAGATATGGTTCAGATGATGGCAATGAGTGTGGAGAGCATTGACCTTACATGATCACTCCTGGATACCATCAGTGGAGCGGTTGATGAGGTATCGTGTCGGGAGAAATAACAAGGCTCTCATGAGAAAAGGGAACACTGTCCAGGAACATGAAGGAGGGAATGCCACAGACAGCTGATACAATGTCAGTGCACATGAGGGAGGGAATGTCACAGGTAGTTGAAACACTGTAAGTGAACATGAAGAAGGGAATGTCACAGGCAGCTGAGACACTGTCGGCGAACTTGAGGGAGGGAATGTTGGAGATGGTTGAGACATTGTCAGGGCACATGAGGGAGGGAATGTCGGAGTTAGCTGCTGCAATAAGGGATCACGCCCAGACCCCGCGCCCATTGACATAATCAACTGCCATCCCACTCCAATCCTCAGAGCAGCCTCTGAAGAGGCCCAAGCCAGGCCTTCCACATTACTGCCTGCGCCGCACCCCCCCCCCCATCAAGAAGTGTGCATTACCCGAGATGTTCAAAAGAATAAGCTTGGTACAAACCTGAGAAACGTTGTGCCACCGCCAGTGGGTAGGGTGGAGTCAACAAAACCGAGCGCAGCGGGCGGACTTAGAATAAGGTGGAGGAGAGATGGGTGCATCCTTTGTTTGCTGCTGTTGTTATTATTATTGTTGTTCTCAAATTAAAAGTTTTTCATAAGTGATGCAAATTTACAAGTTTAAAGTTTAAAAGTTTGTAAGTGATCTTAATGTTTTTAAGTGATCTTAGAGTAAGAGTAAGTGGTCTTAAAGTTTGTAACTGATCTTAACTGAAAACTTTAAAGTTTGATACAAGAATATTTTTATTAAACTTAAGCACAAACAAGTGTTTGTTAAACTTCTGAATAAAATATATTTTAACTTATAACTGAATCATTTACATTAATTGTTCTATTAACACAACACAACATAGGTTAGGTGAGTGGACAAATGAATGGCAGATGAAGTATAATGTGGATAAATGTGAGGTTATCCACTTTGGTGGTAAAAACAGAGAGACAGACTATTATCTGAATGGTGACAGATTAGGAAAAGGGAAGGTGCAACGAGACCTGGGTGTCATGGTACATCAGCCATTGAAGGTTGGCATGCAGGTACAGCAGGCGGTTAAGAAAGCAAATGGCATGTTGGCCTTCATAGCGAGGGGATTTGAGTACAGGGGCAGGGAGGTGTTGCTACATAGAAACATAGAAACATAGAAAATAGGTGCAGGAGCAGGCCATTCAGCCCTTCTAGCCTGCACCGCCATTCAATGAGTTCATGGCTGAACATGAAACTTCAGTACCCCCTTCCTGCTTTCTCGCCATAACCCTTGATCCCCCGAGTAGTAAGGACTTCATCTAACTCCCTTTTGAATATATTTAGTGAATTGGCCTCAACTACTTTTTGTGGTAGAGAATTCCACAGGTTCACCACTCTCTGGGTGAAGAAGTTTCTCCTCATCTCGGTCCTAAATGGCTTACCCCTTATCCTCAGACTGTGACCCCTGGTTCTGGACTTCCCCAACATTGGGAACATTCTTTCTGCATCTAACCTGTCTAAACCCGTCATTCTTCTGAACTCCAGTGAATACAATCCCAATTGATCCAATCTTTCTTGATAGGTCAGTCCCGCCATCCCGGGAATCAGTCTGGTGAACCTTCGCTGCACTCCCTCAATAGCAAGAATGTCCTTCCTCAGGTTAGGAGACCAAAACTGTACACAATACTCCAGGTGTGGCCTCACCAAGGCCCTGTACAACTGTAGCAACACCTCCCTGCCCCTGTATTCAAATCCCCTCGCTATGAAGGCCAACATGCCATTTGCTTTCTTAACCGCCTGCTGTACCTGCATGCCAACCTTCAATGACTGATGTACCATGACACCCAGGTCTCGTTGCACCTTCCCTTTTCCTAATCTGTCACCATTCAGATAATAGTCTGTCTCTCTGTTTTTACCACCAAAGTGGATAACCTCACATTTATCCACATTATACTTCATCTGCCATGCATTTGCCCACTCACCTAACCTATCCAAGTCACTCTGCAGCCTAATAGCATCCTCCTCGCAGCTCACACTGCCACCCAACTTAGTATCATCCGCAAATTTGGAGATACTGCATTTAATCCCCTCGTCTAAATCATTAATGTACAATGTAAACAGCTGGGGCCCCAGCACAGAACCTTGCGGCACTCCACTAGTCACTGCCTGCCATTCTGAAAAGTACCCGTTTACTCCTACTCTTTGCTTCCTGTCTGACAACCAGTTCTCAATCCACGTCAGCACACTACCCCCAATCCCATGTGCTTTAACTTTGCACATTACACATTGCACATTTGTACAGGTCCTTGGTGAGGCCACACCTGGAGTATTGTGTACAGTTTTGGTCTCCTAACTTGAGGAAGGACATTCTTGCTATTGAGGGAGTGCAGTGAAGATTCACTAGACTGATTCCCGGGATGGTGGGGCTGACCTATCAAGAAAGACTGGATCAACTGGGCTTGTATTCACTGGAGTTCAGAAGAATGAGAGGGGACCTCATAGAAACGTTTAAAATTCTGACGGGTTTAGACAGGTTAGATGCAGGAAGAATGTTCCCAATGTTGGGGAAGTCCAGAACCAGGGGTCACAGTCTAAGGATAAGGGGTAAGCCATTTAGGACCGAGATGAGGAGAAACTTCTTCAACCAGAGAGTGGTGAACCTGTGGAATTCTCTACCACAGAAAGTAGTTGAGGCCAATTCACTAAATATATTCAAAAGGGAGTTAAATGAAGTCCTTACTACTCGGGGGATCAAGGGGTATGGCGAGAAAGCAGGAAGGGGGTACTGAAGTTTCATGTTCAGCCATGAACTCATTGAATGGCGGTGCAGGCTAGAAGGGCTGAATGGCCTGCTCCTGCACCTATTTTCTATGTTTCTATGTTTCTATGGAACAGGTCTAAACAGTAAGCATGGTCCATGTGGAATATTTGCCACTGAGCCTTCAAGCAGCAAAGCGTTCACAGATGAACTGCTGGCACAAGGCTCGAGCAATCGTTAAAGGGGCATGATGACCCGCCCTTCTACGCCATCGTGCTCTGGGTTCAGGTAGTTGCATGCCTTTCTCATTCTCCTACTCCTCATCTTCGTAATCTGCATCTTCCTCCTCATCATCAGTCACTCTCACCTCAGATGGTTCTTCCACTACCAGCTGCTGCCGCCTCATGATGGCTAAGTTATGCAGCATGCAGCACACAACAGTGTACTGACCGACAATCTCAGGAGAGTATTGCAAGTAGCCTCCGGAATGGTCTAGGCACCGGAAGCACTGTTTCAAGATGCCGATGGTCCTCTCTATTATGCTGCGCGTTGCAATGTGCGACATTTTATATTCCGAATCAACTTCCGTCCGGGTTATCCGTAGGGGCGTCATGAGCCAGGTGGCGAGACCGTAACCTTTTGTCTCCCAGCAGTCAGCTCTGCCCTTCTGGCTGCTGCTGAAACATGGCAGATATAGCACTCTCATGTTGGATGAACGTATCATGGGGGCTCCCAGGGTATCTTGCATCAACTGACATGATGCGATGCATGTCGTCACACACGAGCTGCACATTAACTGAGTGGAAGCCTTTTCTTTTCCTGTACATCTTGGAATCCTCCAAAGGTGCTCGCAAGGCGATGTGGGCACAATCAATGCAGCCCTGTACCTTTGGGAAGCCAGCAATCCTGGAGAAGCCCACAGCCCTTTCACACATTGCCTGGGCGGTCATGAGGAAGTTTATGTAATAATTCCTCTGGGCATCATCATCATCATCATCACCATCCTAGGTAGTCCCTCGGAATCGAGGAAGACTTGCTTCCACTCCTGAAGTGAGTTCTTTGGTGGCTGAACAGTCTAATACAAGAGTCACAGACTTTGTCACAGGTGGGACAGATAGTCATTGAGGGAAGGGGTGGGAGGGACACGTTTGCCGCACGCTCTTTCTGCTGTCTGCGTTTGATTTCTGCATGCTCTGGGCGTTGCGACTCGAGATGCTCAGCGCCCTCTCGGATGCACTTTCTCCACTTAGGACAGTCTTGGGCCAGGGACTCCTAGGTGTCAGTGGGGATGTTGCACTTTGTCAGGGAGGCTTTGAGGGTGTCCTTGTAGCGTTTCCGCTGCCCACCTTTGGCTCGTTTGCCGTGAAGGAGTTCCGAGTAGAGCACTTGCTTTGGGAGTCTCGTGCCTGACATGCGGACTATGTGGCCTGCCCAGCGGAGCTGATCGAGTGTGGTCAGTGCTTCAATGCTGGGGATGTTTAGCCTGAATGAGGACGCTGATGTTGGTGTGCCTGTCCTTCCAGGGGATTTGTAGGATCTTGCAGAGACATTGTTGGTGATATTTCTCCAGCAGATTGAGGTGTCTACTGTTCATGGTCCATGTCTCTGAGCCTTACAGGAGGGCAGGTATTACTATAGACCTGCAGACCATGAGCTCGGTGGCAGTTTTGAGGGTCTGGTCTTCAAACACTGTTTTCCTCAGGCAGCCAAAGGCTGCACTGGCGCACTGGAGGTGGTGTTGGATCTCGTCGTCAGTGCCTGCTCTTGTTGATAGGAGGCTCCCGAGGTATGGGAAGTGGTCCATGGTGTCCAGGGCCGTGCCGTGGATCTTGATGACTGGGGGGCAGTGCTGTGCAGTGAGGACAGACTGATGGAGGACTTTTGTCTTACGGATGTTTAGCGTAAGGCCCATGCTTTCATATGCCTCAGTAAATACATCAACTATATCCTGGAGTGCAGCCTCTGTATGTGCGCAGACGCATGCGTCATCCGTGTACTGTGGCTCGGCAGATGTTGGGGTGGTCTTGGATCTGGCCTGGAGACAGCGCAGGTTGAACAGGTTCCCACTGGTTCTGTAGTTTAGTTCCACTCCAGCGGGGAGCTTGTTGACTGTGAGGTGGAGCATGGCGGTGAGAAAGATTGAGAAGAGGGTTGGGGCGATGACGCAGCCCTGTTTGATCCCGGTCCGGACATGAATTGGGCCTGTGATGGATCCATTGGTAAGAATCACGGCCTGCATGTCATTGTGGAGCAGGCGGAGGATGGTGACAAACTTTTGGGGGCATCCGAAATGGATGAGGACGCTCCATAGACTCTCGCGGTTGACAGTGTCAAAGGTCTTTGTAAGGTCGTAGAAGGCCATGTGTAAGGGCTGGCGCTGTTCTCTGCATTTTTCCTGCAGCTGTCGCGCTGCAAAAAGCATGTTCGTTGTGCCCCGTATGGGTTCAAAATCCGCACTGTGACTCCGGGAGGAGCTCCTCGGCCACGGGAAGAAGTCGGTTGAGGAGGACTCTAGCAACGACTTACCCAGTGGCTGATAGGGAGATTCCTCTGTAGTTGCCGCAGTCAGACTTGTCCCCTTTTTTAAAGATGGTCACGATTACGGCATCTCTGAGATCTCCCAGCATGCTCTCCTCCCTCCAGATGAGAGAGATGAGGTTGTGTATTCGCGCCAGCAGTGCCTCCGCCATGCTTCAGTGCCTCAGCAGGGATTCCGTCTGCGCCTGTAGCCTTGTTTTTTTAGCTGTCTTATGGCTTTTTCTACCTCGTGCAGTGTTGGGGTCTCACTGAGGTGGTGGCGGGTAGCATGCTGCGGGCTGGAGTTGAGAACACTCGAGTCAAAGGCAGAGTCTCGATTGAGGAGATCTTCGAAGTACTCCTTCCAGCGGGCCCTGACTGCCTCGGTGTCCTTGATGAGTGTTGCCCCGTTCTTGGCCAGCAGTGGGGTGGGACCTTGGGTGTTTGGCCCGTAGGTGGCCTTGACTGCGATGAAGAATCCTCACACATCATGGTTGTCGGCCAGCTGCTGTATCTCCTGTGCTTTCTCCATCCACCACCTGTTCTTTAGGTCCTGGGTTTTTTGTTGGACCTCAGCCTTGCGCCGTCTGTAATGCTGCTTTGCTGCTCCTGCGTTGGGTTGTTGTTTACGGCTCAGAAATGCCCTGCGCTTGTGATATATTAGCTGTTGGATCTCCTGATCATTCTCATCAAACCAGTCCTGGTGTTTCCTGGTTGAATAACCGAGTGTCTCTTTGCAGGCACTGGTGATGGAGGCCTGGAGGGCAGACCAAGCGCTGTGGGCATTCTACGTCTCGGGATCGTCAAGGCACGCCAGGTTAGCTGTGAGGCGTTAACTGTATAGGAAGTCACTGAGGAGGATCAGTTTGTCATTCGCGGAGACGCAGGACAGGGATTTTTCGAGGTTGGTGTAAAAACCCTCTTTGGCCTCATCAGTTGCATCGTGTGTCGGGGCGTATGCACTGATGACTGTGGCGCACTGGTTCCGTGATAGGGTGAGTCGAAGAGTCATGAGATGTTCGTTAGCTCCGCAGGGAGAGTCTTTGAGGCAGTCAACCAGCTCGTTTTTGATGGCGAAGCCGACTCCATGGAAGCGGCATTCTTCTTCTGATTTCCCTTTCCAGAAGAAGGTGTAATCTCCACCTTGTTCCTTGAGCTGGCCTTCCCCTGCCAGCCGGGTTCCGCTTAGGCGGCGACGTCTGATATCAAAGTGTCTAAGTTCCCGGGCAACAATGGGGGTGTGGCATTCCGGCCTGCCGCTGTTGGGGTTGTCCATGAGGGTTCTGACGTTCCAGGTCCTGAACTTCATGTTAACGGAGTGGAAGATGCCTGTGCGTGAGTTCTTTTAACATGGGGTGGTCGTTGCACACCAGCTACCACACGGGCTTAGCTGAGCAAGGTCTTGCTCCAGTGGCAAGGGGATCCAAGATGACTGGAGACCAGGCACTGCTGTATGGGCCTAGTTGCCTACGGCGAGATGTTGGCCACAGGCTCGGCGCTGGGTAGCCTGTTTGGGGACAGGCATTGGGAGGGTCAGTGGCCCACCAGCATATAGTGCAGCAGTCACCTGCCGAATGCAGATATGTGTTGCATGTTGCGAAATGGCGCACACATCCCCAGTTGTGGCCTGGAACAATCCGGATGCATAGTATGAAAGTGCAGCTGTAACCTTTACTTCAACTGACAAAGCAGTCCTCCTGACGCTTCTAGGGTGCAGGTCTGCTTTTACTAACTCACAGATCTCGGATACAACTTCTTTGTGGAAATGCAGCCTTCACACACGTCTGCATCACTCAGGTGCAGGTATGAACGCCTGTCTAGATATACCCGACATGGGTAAGGCCTCCTCCCATTATCCTATGTGCTCTGAGGTTCCTCATGTGATGATGCGATTCAGTCGTCTGCTCTGCAGCACTAGTATGCAGAAGGCTTGGACGAGGTTTGGCATTGTCAGTATTGTCCCTATGATTAAATTGTACCTTTGCAGGTAGCTCAAAATAGCAGCACAGGCTTCTTTGTTTACTTTCTCCCCAAGGTCGATGCCTAGTATGGACTATACCCAGAACTGGGCATGCACAATAGGCTTGCTGAGAACGGGAAGCTAGACATTCAAATGAGGACATTTGGGGCAACGAAGTCTAATGCAATTCTTTAATTTTAGATTTTTTTCAAAGTACCACCCCTACCACCGACTGAACGTCTCCTCACCGGGCTCGAGGGTCGGCCAGCAGACTCGCTCCTCGCCTGGACACAGGGGCTCGGCAACTCCCCCCCGCCCCCGGGCTTCATTTGATGTTGCTGCATAGTGTAAGGGTTCTCAACCCTTCAGTTCAGCTTCCACACACCCCCCCTACCTCGGGCTTCATTTGATGCTGCTGCTGCATAGTGAATGGGTTCTCTTCCCTTCAGTTCGGCTTCCACACACCCCCACACCCCCACCCCTGGGCTTCTTTTGAACCCGAGCCCCAAGCCCCTGTGTCCGGGTGAGGGACCGATTCTGCCGGCCGATGCTCCGACCCTCGAGCCCGGTTTGGATATGTACAATTGTTCCGTGGCACTTTGGAAAAAATCCAAAATTAAAGAAATGCATTAAACTCCATTTTCTGCATTTTAAGTTTGAAAAAATTAAGCTTCATGATGCATATTTAATGTGTTCTTGACTCCTTCCAAAACTTCGCCTAAAAACAATGCAGCGATTTTTTGATGTGCGCTGGTTTTTCTTAAATGCCCAGAAGGGTTTTCAGGAATGGTCACATACGCTGTCCTAGGAGAAATGTAAGTTGGCCAAACTTGCATAAATGTGAAAAACTGGCACAGACATCAGGTTACGCCCCCCTATGATGCAAAAAAAACGAACCGAAAAAAATCGTAACTTACAGTTACGCTGGAAATCTTTAGGGAAACTTGGATATTTTAATTTAGGCCAAAAAATGCGGCGCGCATCAAAAAAAGACATGGATCACTGGGGAAAACTGAGCCCTACAGGTGCAGATTTAATATTTTATAATTACATGCCTTTTCTACAACATTGGGCATTAAAAATTGTCATTGAAAATGTCACAGCAAAGTAAGCACAAAAAAAATTGCATTGCATTGGTGAGTTACAATCTTCCACACTCCATAAATTTGAGCTCATCCAAAACTCTGTTGCCTGTATCCTAACTTGCAGCAAGTTTCATTCACCCATAACCCCTGTGCTTGCTGACCTACATTGACCACCAGTCCGGCAATGCATCGGCGCAGTTTTTGGTGCCCGGTCTGTGCCGAATTGTATAGTCATAGGCGGCTAACGTGAGTGCCCACCTCTGTATGCGGACCGATGTATTTGCATTTATGGCCTTGTTGTCGGCCAAAAGGGATGTTAGGGGTTTGTGATCTGTCTCCAGCTCAAATTTCCTGCCAAACAGGTACTGGTGCTTTTTTTTTACAGCATATACACATGCGAGCGCCTCCTTTTCTACCATCCCGTAACCCCTTTCTGCCTGGGACAGACTCCTGGAGGCATAAGCTACCGAATGTAACTGACCCTTGACATTGACATGCTGCAACACACACCCGACACCATAGGGTGATGCATCGCACGTTAACACAAGTTTCTTACATGGGTCGTATAGTGTTAACAGAGTGTTGGAACATAACAAATTGTGTGCTCTATTAAAAGCCCTTTCTTAGCTGTCCCCCCAGACCCATTCGCAACCTTTGCATTGGAGCACATGTAGCGGCTCTAGCAGCATGCTCAATTTGGGAAGAAAGTTACCAAAATAGTTCAGGAGCCCCAGGAACCAGAACGCAGCTCCGTCGTGTTATGGGGTCTGGGTGCTCTCTGGATCGCTTCCGTCTTGGATGCAGTAGGGCTGATCCCGTCTGCTGCTACCCTCATCCCCAGGAATTCTACCTCTGGAGCTAGGAAGACGCACTTCGCCTTTTTCAGTCGCAGCCCTACCCGGTCCAGTCTGCGTAGCACCTCCTCCAGGTTGTGTAGGTGTTCTTCAGTATCATAACCCGTGATGAGGATGTCGTCCTGAAAAACCACCGTCCCTGGAATCGACTTGAGGAGGCTTTCCATATTTCGTTGGAAGATCGCGGCGGCCAAGCGAATCCCGAACGGACATCTGTTGTACTCAAACAACCCCTCGTGTGTCGTGATGGTGGTCAGCTTCTTCGACTCACGCGCCAGCTCCTGGGTCATGTAAGCTGAGGTCAGGTCCAATTTTGAAAAAAGTTTGCCACCGGATAGCGTCGCAAAGAGGTCTTCCGCTCTCGGTAGCGGATACTGGTCTTGGAGTGACACCCGATTGATGGTGGCCTTGTAATCACCACATATCCTGACCGACCCATCCGCCTTGAGCACGGGCACGATCGGGCTCGCCCAGCCCCCATGAAAGAGCCAATGCCGGGTTGAAATAATGAGTCAAATTTGTCCAGGATCTGTGAGCATGATACTCGCTCCACAGAGGAAATTGCATTGACATCGCCCCATTTCCAGTTCATGACAGCAGGCCAACTCCTTCCCAGTAGTGCGGGACCATCCCCCGGGACAACCCAAAGTGGCAACCTGTTCTCTGAATCTTTGTGGGTCACGACTACAGTGGCGCTGCCTAGCACCGAAATTATCTGCTTTGTGTAAGTCCGTAGCTGTGCGTCAATCGCCGATAATTTTGGCCTCCTGGCCTTGGACGCCCACAACTTTTTGAACTGTTTGATACCCATCAGGGACTGCCTGGTCCCCGTGTCTAGCTCCATTGATACTGGGATGCCATTGAGGAGCACTTTCATCATTATCGGTGGCGTCCTGGTGTATGAACTGTATACGTGCTCCACATGAACTCGCTGAACTTCAGCTTCCAGCGATTTCCCCCAGCGTTCATTTCTGCAATTTCTGCAGGTATTTTGCTCATCTCTGCAAACTCCGACTGAGTGTGTGCCTCCACGCCTCCAACATGAGCTGTTGTTGGAAACAAAAGGTCCCTTCCCAGTCGATCATCCCTGACTGCCCCTGTGACTGTCCTTGAATGTGCCATTAACAGGTGTTGATGGCCCCATTACTGGCTGCATTGTCCCTTGCAATGGCGTGAATCACCATTCAGCTTGCCATTGTCTCTGTCGAACTCCCCCTCTGGGCTCGACTACATGTTGGGGCATGCCCGATTGCCCTTGTCTGCCTGGAGAACTGTGTGCTGCTTTAACAATGTTGAATCTCTGTCCCAACCATTCCTTAACACAGTACCTCTCGTCTGTTCTGCTCGTGGCCATGCTTGCGTGGTTTAAATCCCAGTTTCTCATCGTCGCCATTGATAGGTCCTTACTATACAGTATAAATGCACACGAGGCCCATGCTTGAGAGAAGGTCAGTCTGTGACCTGTCCTTTATTCCTTAGCACTCAAATGATGAAGGTGGGTGGAGCTTCCCTTTTGTACCTGCAGGTCCAGGTTAGGAGTGTCTCCCACAAGTTCACCACCTAGTGGTCATTGTTCTGACAGTGTACAACTTAGGTCAGATTACACATGGGTTGCAATGCTGGTTGAATACATGATAACTAGGCTCCGAAATTCCCTCACTAACCATCTCTGCTTCTCTACCACCCTCGCTCCTCTTTTTAAGATGCTCCTTAACATGTACCCCTTTGGTGACCTGTCCTAATATCTCTTTGTGTGGCTCAGTGTCAAATTTTGTTTGATAACACTCCTATTAAGCCCCTTGGGATGTTATACTATGTAAAGGTGCTATATAAATGCAAGTGTTGTTGTTGCCAATTATAACCACCTTTCCTCTCCAAAAGCAGAAATCTTCATGATGAGGTCTTACTAAGAAATCATCATCTTTATCTTTATATCAATTGATCTCCTGTGATATTGCTTAATGATCATTTTTTTTTAAGTCTATTTCTTTGCCTCTCTCTCTCTTCCTCCTCTCTCTCTGCCCCTCTCTCTGCCCCCCCCCCCCTCTCTCTCTCTCTCTCTCTCTGTGTCTCTGTATAGGTTTCATATACTTAACAAAATAACTGGCCATTTATTTCATTGCTTTCTGTAGGATCTTGCAGCGTTGTCATGTCTTCATAACAACTGTATTGGAGGTGAATCTTTGAGACATTTCTGACCAGTACAGTAAGTTGCTATATAAATGTAAGTCTTTTTCTTTTTCTTTGTCATCTCTGCATCTCTTTTAGTTTCTAACTTTTTCTTGTTCTGCCTCTTCCTATTTTTACAAGTCTCTCCTTTCCATTTCTTCTCTCTTCCAATCCTCCACATTTTACATTTTGTTCTTTGGGGAAGAAATTAGTATACATTGCACCCATTTTTCAGGAGTAAAACGGGTATTAAGATTACTAATTTAGCAGTAGGACAGCCTGCACCCAATCTGCGTGGGACACTTTTTTTAGGTGTTCTGGACAGAAGCCTAATATGGGCATTAGGCAGCTTAAATATGGAAATTAGGGACCTATCTAATGCCAATTGAAGGGCCCCTTTTCAAAATTTGTCACCAAAAAGTGGGTCAGGCAACGAGGCTGTGCCTCACTTGGGGGAGTGGGGGAGCGGGGTGGGATTAAAGATTCTGCTTGGTTGCACTGTTTTTTTTTGGCACAAATGATTGCGGAATTTTAAGTGCAAATTATGTTCAGCATAAATCGAGTTCCCACAATCTTTTGTGCTAGTTTAAAAAACATCGCGCTAAAAGCTGGCCCCCTACAAAACTGGCCACGCTCCCAGGATGAATTAATCATAGAAATCAACAACAACAATAACAGAAGGAGGTCATTCAGCCCATTGTGTCTGTGGCGGCCGAAAAAGAGTTATCCAGCCTATTTCATGTACTTTTAAATGTGATGAGGGTTTCTGCCTCTACCAACCTTTCAGGCAGTGAGTTCCTGACCACCACAACCCTCTTGGTAAAAAAAGTTCTCCACAACTCCCCTCTAATCATTCTACCAATTCCTTTAAATCAAGACCCTTGTTTATTGATCTCTCTGCTAAGGGAAATAGGTCCTTCCTATCCACTCTATTTAGGCCCCTCATAATTTTATATACCTCAATCAAGTCTCCCCTCCACCTCCTCTGTTGCAAAGAAAACAACCCCAGCCTATCCAATCTTTTCTCAGAGCTAAAATTCTCCAGTCCTGGTAACATCCTCGTAAATTTCCTCTGTACTCTCTCTAATGCAATCACTTCTTTCCTGTAATGTGATGACCAGAACTGTAAACAGTACTCTAGCTGTGGCCTAACTCGTGTTGCAATCACCATTGGGAATTTCCACCAATGACACTCGCTTGTGGGCCTTTGAGGAGGTTCTGTAAATTAAGCTTGATCTTTTGGTTGCAAGGACACTCATAGGTAAGTTTTGAAAAGTTCTGACTATAATATGACTACTGCACCCCAGTATAACTAGCAAATGGTTCTGTATATTTTTTTGTCATTTTTAGCATCGGGTTTCTCAACGTGATGCACTGACACTGATTAAAAATGCCCATTTTTTGTGATAAACTAATTTTCAGCTGTATTAATCAAACTGCACCAAGTTAGCACTCTTAAATATAACAAGGAATATTTTTTAAAGCCAATTTTTTAAATGTTTTGTTTAAATTACGTTTTAAATGCCAATGCGAAGGTTTATGGCAGATTTTGCGGCCGGCGATATGCAAATGACTTGAGTGGAAACTCGAGGAAAAATAAACAACTTCTCAAAACGGGCGCAACTTTGGGTGCAATTTATGGCTGGATCGCCAATTGCGCCCAAAGTGGAAATTTTACCCCTGTATTCATTAGCAGCCCCTACGGCTGCCAGCGATTGGGAGGTGCAAGTTATTTTTTATTACAATTTCCGTGGAGTTGAAGTAGTAGTCTCCACAGTAATCATGATGGCCCCTACCCCATAGCCTGCTCCAACCTCCCTTCCCCCCTCCACTTACATGAGGGCTGCTGTATGCAGATGGGGCCTGTGGACTAATTTTCATTGATTCTCCATTCAGACATGCGCTAGAACCAAAGCTCAGACCAAAATCTACACTTTTGGGTCTCTTTATGTATAATCTGTCTGTCTGTCTTTTTTCTATATGGCTCTTATCTTTTCCTTTCCATCTAACCTTCCATGAAAACCTAGACCCAGACTCAGGGTTCTATGGTCTGATGACCGCAGAATCCATCCATGTTGTTAAAACAAAGAATGGGGGACCAGATACTTAGTTGGGAGAGAAGGGAGTTAGGGTTGTGGTTTTAGATTGAGAGATAGCAAAGAACTGGATCCTAGGCTGTGATGCACCTTTACTTACAAATGAATGTTTGTTTCTTTTTTCTGCCATTGTCTCACAGCAGACCTGTCCCTACCAATACTGGTGCACTGGGAGCTGCTGCAGCACATGCAGCTCAAAGGGATACTCTGGACTAAGCATTGTAGCTGGAGGGCAGTTTCTGGAAAGGAGTGTTTTTTTTTAAACTTTGTTCTTGTGGGCAATACTGCCAAGGCAGCATGTATTGCCCTTCTCTAGTTGCCCTGAGGGCATTTAAGAATCACCCGCATAGTGTTCAACTGGATCATATGTAGCTCAGACCAGGAAGTTCCAAGATTTACTTGAGGGCAGATTTCCCCTATCAAGCAGTCGTGCTAAGAATAGACGTTCAGGGGCTGCGAGCTGTGATTTGCCAACTGGCGCTCCCTGCGAGTGTCACTTCTCACTGGGAGTGTTCAATGGGTGAATCAGCCCTTTAATCTTCTCCCCTGCTCTTTTCAACCTACATGATGCCTTTCAGCATGGCCCTTGGTCCTTTACTGTGGTTTCTCAATTTAAAAAAAAATGGAACATAAGAACTTAAGAATTACAAACAGGATTAGACCACACGGCCCGTCGAGTCTGCTGTGCCATTCAATAAGATCATGGCAGGGACCGAAGACCGACCTGGCAGTCGGCTGACAAGGAAAAATAACACGGGGGCCGCGGCAGTGCATCCTGCCCTCTATGGGCAGCCACGCCGCCACGCTACAGAGAGTGTACCAACAGCAAAGTGGTGGGGCCGCTCCAGTGGGGCAATACCAGGAACGGGGCAATTTCCCAAGGGACAATTTCGCAAGGGGGTCCCCACCAGTCAGTAAGCGGTTGGCGTGTGCATGCCGCGACCGGGAAAACAGGCACAGCAGTCCCGGACACCACTCCAAAACTGAGGAAGGGCAATTTCCAAAATGGCGGCCCCTCCATGGAGCCTCGGCAGCCATTCCGCACTGACCCATGACTGCCGCTTTCAGGCCTTATCGGCCCCATGATGTCAAGTTCCACGGATACACCGATAACACCTAGCTCTATCTCATCGTCACCGCTCCTGATCTCTCCATTGCCTTTGTGTTGTCAACCTGCTTGTCTGATATCCAGTCTTGGATGAGATACAATTTCTATTACTTAAACATTGGGGAGATTGAAGCCATGGTCTTCCGACGCTGCCACAAATTCTGTTCCCGCGCCACCGATTCCACTCCTTGGGCCATTTTCCCATGTTAAAAATGCTATATAAATGCAAGTTGTCGTCTTGTCTTGTTTTCATAAATGGAGAAACAACCTAGAGCACATGACACACATCTGTCACTGTGGGATCCTTTTAGTTAACAGTCTTGTGGCCTCTATCCAATGGGTTCCATTGTCATTCCATTTGAAACCTTATCTTGGTCCACTATCAGATGAAAATGGAGATCCCAGTCAGGATTCACCAGCTGGACATGGAGTTATCCTGCTCTTTTGAGAGAGGATCTACTTAAATAAGAGAAAACTATGCCTGCCGTTGTACAATATACAGGAAGACACAGCAAATTGAGAAAGAAGGGGTATGGTAGGTTCTATAATATTTCGTGGAATTAGTGCACATCCACCTACCCTATTCAAAGAGAATTTTAAACTGAACTAGGGCAGGCATATGACATCATTCAGGTGTAAAGGACTAAATGTACGATGCTTGACTAGGTTGAGAAAATAGGCGGGGGAGCATTTAAATCATTGTGATAAATGAGAACATTCTAAGGAACTCGTTTGAGAAACGACTGCATTGATCAATTCCTTTGGGACACGAGAGCATGACAATGAGCCTCAATGAATGCATCACAGCAAATCACTGAGCAAAGCATCACGATGTGCAATACCTGAGCGCCTCATAAACATGGTGATGAATCACTACAACAAACAAAAGTTTTGCAGCAAATCTGTGGAATAAATGAGAGCCTTGCAGACATCCCTTTTTAGAAATACGACTAATGAACATCAATGTATCACAAGAAATCTGTATCATGGAAGGGAAAAGAAGATGATTATGATAAATCTTTTTAGAAATAACATAGTAAATCTCTGTGCAAGAGAAAATGAAGTAGTGATTGTGTGAAGGTCACCAAGAAATTGAGCATTTTGTTGAATCTCTGCAACAAATGAGAGAATTATGAGCAGCGTGGCAAAATGTAATGAGAAACAAGAATACTATGGAAAAGCATAATGACTCCCTGTAAGAAGTAAGTATCCCAATGAATCATAGCAAATCTCTGCAAGAAACAGAAATTCTGAGATAAAGGAACGCCATGAAAAGTCATTATAAAAAGAACAAGTATCGCAATGTGTGACTACAAGAAGTGAGCACTGTTGCGAGAAATGGCTCCCATACCAAATTGGGTTTCAATTGACCTAGTTAACAGTGCTTGGCTGAATAAACTACCATACTTTGTATCTGAGTTGTTTATAACTATAATTACATTTCTTTTAATATTTTTCCTTGCAATATGACGTTCTCCATCTCCTGCTCTTCACACAGCCTCAGCCAAGATCGCTGACCTACTTCTAACCTTCCAATGCCACTCTGAACTAACCAATAGGAACTGGCAGCATGTCCAAGAAAGTGCAAATTTCTCTCTCATCCTGGTGCTTTATAGGCATTCCATTGCCATGCTCCTATGCATTGGTCCTCTAAAGCACAATGCCACCAGAGCACATGTTGTTCTTGTCATCTAAATACTTTCAGGGGATTATTGAATCTTTTATAACCAAAATGAGAGTTGTATATAGTTGCAAAGAAATTGTATTTTATTCCCAGTGAATTCTGAACTATCCTGCAAGCTGTGATAATGTCATGCCATATGGGAATTTCTGTTCAAAATGTAGTTCCTCTCCATCTCCTGTGTGCTATGTATTCCCAAAGCTAATATTGAAAGTTCTAGTCTAATGTTGAAACAAATACACATGTTTCACCCTTATCTCCTTGTTACATGGATCCTCTCTTCAATGTTCATGTTGCAGTGAAACACAGTAAATCCCTGTGAAGACCTAGTCCACATTATGCACATAGCACAATTGTTAGGCCTAAACATTAATAGACAAAAAAGTTGTTCCAAATAGCATCACAGTGAAGTACCAAAGCAAGTCAGAGCACTACGGTGAATCTCTGATAAACAACAGCATGACAATGGATCACTGGAGGAAATGAAAGCATTGTGATAGATTTCTGTGACAGACATTAGTATTGCAGCAAATCCTATCCAGGAAGCTAAAGCATTTCTACAAAACTCATGGAAACAGTTAAGGTGTAATGATAAACTCTTTGAGAAGAAAAGAAAGTAGAGCGGCCAGCTTCTACAACACAATCCAGTAAGTAGCAGGATGAATCCTTACTTGAAGCTTAGTGATATGAGAAGAAAACTCCTTGATCTCGGGTTGGGATTTCTTCTTCATCTTTCAGTAATGCTGTCCATTTACCATGGTAAAGCTGCCAAACTGCAACTTGAGGATGTTTGATGAACATCAGACCTGTGTGCAAGCACTGAGGTTGCTTTAATAAAAACAGAAAATGCTGGAAATACTCAGCAAGTCAGAAAGCATCTGTGTGAGAGAAACAGAGTTAACATTTCAGGTCAATGACAGATGCTGCCTGACCTGCTGAGTGTTTCTAGCATTTTCTGTTTTTATTTCAGCATCAGCAGTATTTTGCTTTCCTAGGATGTGCGGTAGATGGCAAGATTCACTGACTCCATGTGCTGTAACATCGGGAAGCTTTTTCCTCATTGCAGGAATCAATGGGGTATGTAACAGCTTTATTCGAGTCTGAGAGCATCTCTCCCCCCTTCCTTCACAGTAGTGGGCCAGGAAGAGTCGGTGCCCTCCTCCTCACGAGAAGTGCGGACAGCAGCCCTGGGGGACAGACTTGAGAGAGCTCTGCACCCTTGGAGCGGGCTTGCAGGAAATACTCTCTCAGGGCTTTCGGGAGTAGGTGGGAAACATTAGATCTGAGATTTTGCTGCTAAATGACCATACTGAACTTGCACACATTGCCAGTAACTTGGTTGAAATCGAATGATATGATGCTACTATTTCTTAGGATAGCACAACCTAACCCCTTAGTGACCCACTGAAAAAATTCATAGGATGCAGAGTCAGGCTTCCCAGGCAATCACAAAAGCAATACAGCCCATAATGAGTCCTTCCTAAGCTGTCATGAAAATAAACAAAGAGATATTAGCATTTATATAGCGCCATTCACAACCTCAGGATGTCCCAAAGCAGTTTGCAACCAACAAAGTCAATGAATATCGTTCAACAACAGCCACCTCAGCCACATCATCATGCACCAATCTAGAAGCCAACCTCTTCTTGTTACACTGGCCCTCAGGTGGCACTTAAACACAATATCTGGATAAGTATTAGAAAAGCATATCTAAGCACCCAGGAGAAATATGGTGATATATAGGTTTGAACATTTTTTTTAAATAAATATTTTGTTTACTTTGAATTGACTTTGTGTTTTGATGAGCACTTGAATTGATATAAGGACTGGGATGCATGATGTGGCATTTTTTTTATAGGTGCTGGGAATACAGAAGTTTTGGTGTGGAATAATTGGAGTTGGCAGAAAGGCTAGAGAGATGCAATGATAGACTCTTTTAATCTGAGGAGAATGCATGATTAATAAGTTCGTGCCCGCATGCAGCAAGACCTGGACGACATTTAGGCTTGGACTGCTAAGTGGTAAGTAACATTCACGCGTGCCAGGCAATGACTATCTCCAATAAGAAAGAGTCTAACTACTGTCCCTTAACATTCAATGGTATTACCATTGCCGAATCCCACACCATTACCATCTTATGAGGGGTCACCATTGAACAGAAACTTAACTGGACCAGCTACATAAATACTGTGGCTATAAGAGCAGGTCAGAGGCTGGGTATTCTGCGGCGAGTGTCTCAGCTCCTGACTGCCCAAAGCCTTTCCACCATCAGGCACACGTCAGGAGTGTGATGGAATACTCTCCGCTGCCTGGATGAGTGCAGCTCCCACAACACTCTAGAAGCTCATCACCATCCAGCAGCACGACTGATTGGCCCCTCATCCATGACCTTAAAACATTCACTCCACCCACCACCAGTGCACCATGACTGCAGTGTGCACCATCTACAAGATGCACTGCAGCAACTTGCCAAGGCTTTTTTGACAGCACCTTTCAGCCCCGTGACCTCTAGCACTTAGAAGAACAAGGGCAGCAGGCTCATGGGAACACTATCACCTCCAAGTCATACACATCCGGACTTCTCAAGGGTAATTAGGGATGGGCAATAAATGCTGGCCTTGCTAGCGATGCACACATCCCATGTGCAAATAACAAAAATGTACCTGTGTATTTCCAGTTTCAGTCCTTTTTGAATTGCGAAGTTGTGAAAAGCTCAGCAAGCAACCACAATACCAGAGATCTGCTCGGAAGGATATAACAGTGCACCCCCTCCTGATTGAGCAATTCACAGAAACCTTGCCCGAAAGTCTTCTCAATGACCACTCAAGTTAAAGATTGGGCCTTGTTATAGTGAAGTTGTACTGATGGGTTTGGCAGTGGAAGCAGTTCATGATCCATTCAAATGAGAGCTACACCCTGTCTCTCAAAAGCAATTTGACCCTTGTCTTCCCTGAATAAAGCTGACAGGCTGGAGTTCTTCGTGACAAAAGCATTGTGATAACTCGCTCAAATTTGTCAATGACATGCAGGTTTTGTTGCACATTGAAAGAGTTGTGTCCCTTTCTATTCTGAAAATTCAATGGTTCCCCTGTAAGAACCTGCAATGTAATGTGTGTTCCATTTTTTGCCTCCTAAATTTTTTGAAAATCAGCAACATAATGGCCGTAAAATCCTGCCCTCCCCAGGTCCGTACAGATCTTCCACATCCCCACAGCAAGGACATTCGCGCGGGTGAGATTGGGCTATTTGCCCATCTCTTGCCCAGCGAATGTCCTTGAAACTTTTATGCCTGGTAAAAGCAAGCGCATAGCCTACTTTTACCAGCGTAAGAGTTTTAAAACATATAAAAATTAAATTTTATCACTAATTTTTATATTAAAAATCCTGTCCATTCAAGTAAGTTTATTTTTAACTCTCTTAAAACGTATTAAAAAAAACTTCAAAAAAATTAAAAATTCTAAAACATTTAATTTAATTAAATTTCAAATCATTTTAAATATGTGAGTTTTTTTAAAATTTATTATATTGTGTTTGGATGTTTTAGGGGGTTTTCTCATTGATACTAATGGGAACTTGGAGAAACGGAGTTCCCATTACTATTAATGAGAATACTGCACTCTGATTGGTTGTCCAGGCCCACGTGACTCCAGCTTGGAATTGCGCACCTCGAAGACAGGGGTGCGCTCCGATGCGCGTGGAAAGAAGGCCTCTGACCGGAATCGAAGGTGCCTTCGGGACCACCAGGTACATTTGTAGAAATATTTTGGGTTGGAGGCATTCGTCCGAAGGAAGCCTCCAACCCGAATTTCATGGCCAATTGAGCTAAATAGCCCTATCTTGCTGATTCCTAGGAGTGATCCCAAATTAAATGAATTGTCCAGCTCTGCTCACGATGGTAGCAGTGGCTTGTCGTATACAGGACTGCACAGTACTCTGGGTGATGTCACAGAAGTCCCCTGTTGCAGCTTGGAAGAAGCCAATGGCATCAAGGCTGTGAGCTGCACAGTCACGGGCAGCTATTTGGGGCTGTATTTTTGGCTTTTGTATTGCGGGGCGGTATTCGCGGCGGTGCGCAAAAGTTAGCGCCGGGAAATAGTTTGCGCCGTCGTCAGGAATTTTCATCAAAAAGTGATCTGGAGAGCGTTGGCGTTAAGCTTGACTTTTTATGCCCAAGCTGAAACTTTTGGCGTTGAAGAAGATGGCCGTTTTGCGCATGCGCATTGATATTTTTCTTTTTCTTTTCTTGGTTTCTTTTCCGGTCCCAAATGCAAATGTAGGGCATGCCAGCTTCCTGCACGCATGTACATTTAAACTGCCCCACTTCTGCCACTTCTGCTGAAATGGAGGAGCAGGAAGGAAGGCAACATGCCAGGTGCTTCAGCCAGGAACATAAGAACATAAGAAATCGGAGCAGGAGTAGGCCATACGGCCCCTTGAGCCTGTTCCACCATTCAATAAGATCATGGCTGATCTGATCCTGGCAACTCCATTTCCCGCCCGCTCCCCATAACCCTTGATGCCCTTATCTTTCAAAAATCTGTCTATCTCCAACTTAAATATATTCAATGACCCAGCCTCCACAGCTCTCTGATGTAGAGAATTCCATAGATTTACAACCCTCTGAGAGAAGAAATTCCTCCTCATTTCCATTTTAAATGAACAATCCCTTATTCTGAAACTATGTCCCCTAGTTCTAGATTCCCCCATGAGGGGAAACATCCTCTCTGCATCTACCCTGTCAAGCCCCCTCAGAATCTTATACATTTCAATACGATCACCTCTCATTCTTCTAAACTCCAATGAGTATAGGCCCAACCTGCTCAACCTTTCTTCATATGACAACCCCTTCATCCCAGGAATCAACCTTGTGAACCTTCTCTGAATTGCCTCCAGTGCAAGTATATCTTTCCTTAAATAAGGAGACCAAAACTGCTTGCAGTACTCTAGGTGTGGTCTCACCAATGCCCTGTACAGTTGCAGCAGAACTTCCCTACTTTTATTCTCCATCCCCCTAGTAATAGGAGGCTAGTGAAGCATTTATGAGCACGGTGGAGAGGAGATGGGCCTCACTCCATCTTGCTGGGGGAGCCAGACCACTCTCTCCGGTCTTTAAACAGATATAGAGGGACATTGCACAGGAGGTGTCTGCTCCCAGGACTGGCACATAATGCAGAAAAAAGTTCAATGACCTTACAAGATGGTGAGTGACATTTGCATCTGTGCATGCCTCCATGGCTTGTAACATTAATTTCACACACTATGCGAAATTTGTCATGCATCTGGTGCCTCTCAATACTGTGTGGGGTGGCTTTGACAAGGTATAACAAAGATGAAGGCGTACTTCAACATCCATTGGCTTTGAATAAGAACATAAGAACATAAGAACATAAGAATTAGGAACAGGAGTAGGCCATCTAGCCCCTCGAGCCTGCTCCGCCATTCAATAAGATCATGGCTGATCTGGCCGTGGACTCAGCTCCACTTACCCTCCCTCTCCCCGTAACCCTTAATTCCCTTATTGGTTAAAAATCTATCTATCTGTGACTTGAATACATTCAATGAGCTAGCCTCAACTGCTTCCTTGGGCAGAGAATTCCACAGATTCACAACCCTCTGGGAGAAGAAATTCCTTCTCAACTCGGTTTTAAATTGGCTCCCCCTTATTTTGAGGCTGTGCCCCCTAGTTCTAGTCTCCCCTACCAGTGGAAACAACCTCTCTGCCTCGATCTTGTCTATCCCTTTCATGATTTTAAATGTTTCTATAAAATCACCCCTCATCCTTCTGAACTCCAACAAGGAAAGACCCAGTCTACTCAATCTATCATCATAAGGTAACCCCCTCATCTCCGGAATCAGCCTAGTGAATCGTCTCTGTAGCCCCTCCAAAGCCAGTATATCCTTCCTTAAGTAAGGTGACCAAAACTGCACGCAGTACTCCAGGTGCGGCCTTACCAATACCCTGTACAGTTGCAGCAGGACCTTCCTGCTTTTGTACTCCATCCCTCTCACAATGAAGGCCAACATTCCATTCGCCTTCCTGATTACCTGCTGCACCTGCAAACTAACTTTTTGGGATTCATTTACAAGGATCCCCAGGTCTCTCTGCACCTCAGCATGTTGTAATTTCTCCCCATTCAAATAATATTCCCTTTTACTGTTTTTTTTTCCAAGGTGGATGACCTCACACTTTCCGACATTGTATTCCATCTGCCAAACCTTAGCCCATTCGCTTAACCTATCCAAATCTCTTTGCAGCCTCTCTGTGTCCTCTACACAACCCGCTTTCCCACTAATCTGAGTGTCATCTGCAAATTTTGTTACACTACACTCTGTCCCCTCTTCCAGGTCATCTATGTATATTGTAAACAGTTGTGGTCCCAACACCGATCCCTGTGACACACCACTAACCACCGATTTCCAACCCGAAAAGGACCCATTTATCCCGACTCTCTGCTTTCTGTTCGCCAGCCAATTCCCTATCCATGCTAATACATTTCCTCTGACTCCACGTACCACTATCTTCTGCAGTAACCTTTTGTGTGGCACCTTATCGAATGTCTTTTGGAAATCTAAATACACCCCATCCATCGGTACACCTCTATCCACCATGCTCGTTACATCCTCAAAGAATTCCAGTAAATTAGTTAAACATGATTTCCCCTTCATGAATCCATGCTGCGTCTGCTTGATTGCACTATTCCTATCTAGATGTCACGCTATTTCTTCCTTAATGATAGTTTCAAGCGTTTTCCCCACTACAGATGTTAAACTAACCGGCCTATAGTTATCTGCCTTTTGCCTGCCCCCTTTTTTAAACAGAGATGTTACATTAGCTGCTTTCCAATCTGCTGGTACCTCCTCAGAGTCCAGAGAATTTTGGTAGATTATAACGAATGCATCTGCTATAACTTCCGCCATCTCTTTTAATACCCTGGGATGCATTTCATCAGGACCAGGGGACTTGTCTACCTTGAGTCCCATTAGCCTGTCCAGCACTACCCCCCTAGTGATAGTGATTGTCTCAAGGTCCTCCCTTCCCACATTCCTGTGACCAGCAATTTTTGGCATGGTTTTTGTGTCTTCCCCTGTGAAGACCGAAGCAAAATAATTGTTTAAGGTCTCAGCCATTTCCACATTTCCCATTATTAAATCCCCCTTCTCATCTTCTAAGGGACCAACATTTACTTTAGTCACTCTTTTCCATTTTATATATCTATAAAAGCTTTTACGATCTGTTTTTATGTTTTGTGCAAGTTTACCTTCGTAATCTATCTTTCCTTTCTTTATTGCTTTTTTAGTCATTCGTTGCTGTTGTTTAAAATTTTCCCAATCCTCTAGTTTCCCACTAACCTTGGCCACCTTATACGCATTGGTCTTTGATTTGATACTCTCCTTTATTTCCTTGGTTATCTACGGCTGGTTACCCCTTTTCTTACCGCCCTTCTTTTTCACTGGAATATATTTTTGTTGCGTACTATGAAAGAGCTCCTTAAAAGTCCTCCACTGTTCCTCAATTGTGCCACCGTTTAGTCTGTGTTTCCAGTCTACTTTAGCCAATTCTGCCCTCATCCCACTGTAGTGCCCTTTGTTTACGCATAGTACAGTCGTTTCTGACACAACTTCCTCACCCTCAATCTGTATTACAAATTCAACCATACTGTGATCACGCATTCCGAGAGGATCTTTTACTTGGAGATCATTTATTTTTCCTGTCTCATTACACAGGACCAGATCTAAGATAGCTTGCTCCCTTGTAGGTTCTGTTACATACTGTTCTAAGAAACAATCCCATATGCATTCCATGAATTCCTCCTCCAGGCTACCCCGTGCGATTTGAGTTGACCAATCGATATGTAGGTTAAAATCCCCCATGATTACTGCCGTTCCTTTTTCACATGCCTCCATTATTCCCTTGATTATTGCCTGCCCCACCATGAAGTTATTATTTGGGGGCCGAAAAACTACGCCCACCAGTGACTTTTTCCCCTTACTATCTCTAATCTCCACCCACAATGATTCAACATTTTGTTCATTAGAGCCAATATCGTCTCTCACAACTGCATTGATATCATCTTTTATTAACAGAGTTACCCCACCTCCTTTCCCTTCTTGTCTATCTTTCCGAATTGTCAGATACCCCTGTATGTTTAATTCCCAGTCTTGGCCACCCTGCAACCATGTTTCTGTAATGGCCACCAAATCATACCCATTTGTAATGATTTGTGCCATCAACTCATTTACTTTATTTCGAATGCTGCGTGCATTTAGGTAGAGTGTTTTAATCCTAGTTTTTAAACCATGATTTTTAGTTTTGACCCCTCCTGCAGCCCCTTTATATTCAGTGGCCCTTTTTGTTTTTTGCCTTGGGTTTCTCTGCCCTCCACTTTTACTCATCTCCTTTCTGTCTTTTGCTTTTGTCTCCTTTTTGTTTCCCTCTGTCTCCCTGCATTGGTTCCCATCCCCCTGCCATATTAGTTTAACTCCTCCCCAACAGCACTAGCAAACACTCCCCCTAGGACATTGGTTCCGATCCTGCCCAGGTGCAGACCATCCGGTTTGTACTGGTCCCACCTCCCCCAGAACCTGTTCCAATGCCCCAGGAATTTGAATCCCTCCCTGCTGCACCACTGCTCAAGCCACGTATACATCTGCGCTATCCTGCGATTCCTACTCTGACTAGCACGTGGCACTGGTAGCAATCCCGAGATTACTACTTTTGAGGTCCTACTTTTTAATTTAGCTCCTAGCTCCTTAAATTCGTCTCGTAGGACCTCATCCCTTTTTTACCTATGTCGTTGGTACCAATGTGCACCACGACAACTGGCTGTTCTCCCTCCCTTTTTAGAATGTCCTGCACCCGCTCCGAGACATCCTTGACCCTTGCACCAGGGAGGCAATATACCATCCTGGAGTCTCGGTTGCGGCCGCAGAAACGACTATCTATTCCCCTTAAAATTGAATCCCCTATCACTATCGCTCTCCCACTCTTTTTCCTGCCCTCCTGTGCAACAGCACCAGCCACGGTGCCATGAACTTGGCTGCTGCTGCCCTCCCCTGATGAGTCATCCCCCTCAACAGTACTCAAAGCAGTGTATCTGTTTTGCAGGGGGATGACCGCAGGGGACCCCTGCACTACCTTCCTTGCATTGCTCTTCCTGCTGGTCTTCCATTCCCTATTTAGCTGTGGACCCTTCACCTGCGGTAAGACCAACTCACTAAACGTGCTACTCACGTCATTCTCAGCATCGTGGATGCTCCAGAGTGAATCCACCCGCAGCTCCAAATCCGCAACGCGGTCCGTCAGGAGCTGGAGGCGAATACACTTACCACAGATGTAGTCGTCAGGGACACCGGAAGTGTCCCTGAGTTCCCACATGGTACAGGAGGAGCATATCACGTGACCGAGCTCTCCTGCCATGACTTAACCCTTAGATACCCTTAAATTGGCAACAACAATGTTAAACGGTTACTTACTGATATAAAAAAGAAAAAGAAAAGCTACTTACCAATCACCAGCCAATCACTTACCCCCTTGGCTGTGACATCATCTTTTGATTTCTTTCTACTTCTTTTTTGCCTTCTCTCCCCGCTGCAGCTGCCACTGGGCCTTTATAGGCCTCTCCGACACCACGCACTCCCGCCTCTCGGACTGCCGCTGATCTATGCACATTATTTGTATCATTAACATTGTCTCTCACAATACATTAACTGCTGCTATCGCTTTCTGCAAGATCACTAACAGCCCTCATGTTGGATGCCTCTAACCAGCAAATATATACTGACGAACCACATACTAGATCCAAACAGATTTAACGGAGGCCACTAGAACATTTACATACAATCACCTATTCTACTGTGGTAGGCATATGTGGCACAACAGCAGAGAAAACCTTTTTGAACTCTTCCTATTTTTCTCTTTGTAGTCCAAGCACTCCCATAATTGAAGGGAGCAGCTGCGGACAGGTGGGGGTGTGTCTCAAACAATCCCGCTAACTTTAGTGAAAGAGAGGTCTCTGCCCTCATTGGAGTCCCAGGTCAGACAGTTGCTGGGGGCGATGCTGAGCCACCTTCATTTAGTAAGGGTATGCAAATGGATAGTGCGACTCAAGACACTGTATTGAGAGTTATTATGGAGTTGCGGCTACCCTTCAAATGAACCTGTGCAATGCCACCTTCCTCATGTCACCCTGCCCCCTCACCTGCTGCTAACCACTCGTCTGTTGTTTTCTACTTCCAGATAACCAACCAGAAACGCAGCAGACCTCGAGGGAGGCCTCCACTTCAGACCATGCTGCAGATGATGAGGAACTAGAGGAGATTGCTCGATCCTTCCCCTCGATCCTCCCCGATCCTCCCCTTGATCCCCCCTCGATCCTTCCCCTCGATCCCCCCTCGATCCTCCCCTCGATCCTCCCCTCGATCCTCCCCGATCCTCCCCTCGATCCTCCCCTCGATCCCTCCCTCGATCCTCCCCCTCGATCCCACCTCGATCCTCCCCTCGATCCTCCCCTCGATCCTCCCTCTCAATCCCCCCTCGATCTCTCCTCGATCCCCCCTCGAACCTCCCCCTCAATCCCCCCTCGATCCCCCCTCGATCCTCCCCTCGATACTCCCCCGATCCTCCCCTCGATCCTCCCCTCGATCCCTCCCTCGATCCTCCCCCTCGATCCCACCTTGATCCTCCCCTCGATACTCCCCTCAATCCCTCCCTCGATCCTCCCCCTCAATCCCCCTCGATCTCTCCTCGATCCCCCCCTCGAACCTCCCCCTCAATCCCCCCTCGATCCCCCCCTCGATCCCCCTTCGATCCTCACCCTCGGTCCTCCCCCTCATTCCCCCCTCAATCCCCTCCTCAATCCCCCCCTCAAACTTCATCAGTTAAATCATGAAGTGGGCAGGTTAGAGGTTGGTTGAGGTTGGGTTTGAGATTTAAAAAATTTTAACAACCCACCCAACCCCAACCCAGCTGTTTTTTTGGTTAAAATTACCCTAATTATGGGGGGGGGGGGGGGCGGGAGGTATTAGTAGTTTGTCCTTATTTTTCTTCAATGCTGCCTTATTCTCCCTTACTGCTTTCTGTTATTCTCCTCATCCATCAAGATAGCAAAAAGGAAAATCTCCATAGGGAACTCAATGCTGCCCTGTATCCCTTACTGTGAATGGAGTTAAACAATATGTTGGCAACCAGAAAGTCCCAAACTCTGACAGTTTAAACTGCAGTTCAATAGCTTCTTAAAGCAAAAAAGCAACACTTCCTGAAATAGGCAGGAAAACCTGAGGTATGGGCAAAAGTTCTCCCGACAATACGTATCTTTAAATGGATCGGTTTACCAGGGGGATCTGCTCCTGACAGAGTAATGCCTTTTTTAATCTGTGTTTCACCGATAGAAAGGTGAAACTGCTGGGAATTCCGACGCCTCATATCATTGATTGCATTTGAATGCATGCACTGGTGAAAGGCTGGGCAGACGAAATGGCCCTTCTCACCCAGACCGGAAATTTAATCAGAATGAAAACTGGATGTAAAGTTCCAGTGAAGTGTTGGAGCGGGTACAGCACTGAGGAAATTCTCAGCAAATGGAAATTTTTGGCCCCCTTGTGATCTGTAGAAATTGAAGTACAAATGTTGTATTACATTATCAGCAATTGATTTGAAGGTTTTGTTTATGTTGATATTTAGTTAAGATCTGATGTCGACTATAGTTAATGATTGATACTATTAGGTCTATCGAGGTGTTGTTCAAAGGAAGTGCAGGACCTTGTAATATAGTTCCAGCTAGGGGACTACTGATGCACTTAGTGGACTACTGTGGTAATGCAGCTAATGCTGTATATAATAAAGAAGTCAAGTCACCTGACTAGTTCCTGTGTTGAAGCCATCATGTGAAGGCTGTGTGTGTTGTGATGTCGTAAATAATATATCACAGACCTACACTGTAGTCTAAACACACGTTCCTTAAAATCCATGGGGATTCTCCTGGTTTCCTGTTCTACTTCCATTGGGAGACTGGAGAAACTCCCCCAAACATGATGGAGACCATCGCTTAATACACCCCAAATTTGCTGAGGCAATATGTCATATAACTGACATGAATTAAAATATCATGACCCTCACTGGTATTGACAAATACACATATATTATTAATGCACATTAAATATGTTATAATGCCAATAACTTTGTTCATTGCTGCTTCTTACTCTTACTTACATTGGTGGATTTGTAGTTATTGCTGAAGCTGTCATTGGTGCAGCACTGTGCTAAGGGGGCTTATCCCATCATTGAGCCTCCAGTGGTCAGCATCATGAATACCTGATCGTTCTCTGGGCCTGACTGACAGACTCTAGTCACAATATACAACATCAGTTCTAAACACTTAATAAGATCCCGCTCTAGCCGTGGAACAAATATCAGTCTTTCTCTGAGACACAATATAACCTTTTTCTCAAACAATACCATTTTCTCAGAATTGTAATGAAGTGAACAGTACCAGAAAAGACTAGATACACTCAGCAGGTCAGTCGAGAAAACTCAAGTCAGTTGACGTTTCTATAATACTGAAAGTATGAAAACTTTCAATTTCTTTCCAACTGCTCATGCCTTCCTACATTACAACAGTGACTACAAGTGCACGAAACACAAAAAGTTAGTATGCAGGTACAGCAAATAATCAGGAAGGCAAATGGAATGTTGGCCTTTATTGCAAGGGTGATGGAATATAAAAGCAGAGAAGTCCTGCTACAACTGTACAGGGTATTGGTGAGGCCATATCTAGAGTACTGCGTACAGTTTTGGTCTCCGTATTTAAGGAAGGATGTACTTGCATTGGAGGCTGTTCAGAGAAGGTTCGCTAAGTTGATTCTGGAGATGAGAGGGTTGACTTATGAGAATAGGTTGAGTAGGCTGGGCACCTATACTCACTGGATGTCAGAAGAATGAGAGGTGATCTTACTGAAAGTTGTAAGATAATGAGGGGGCTCGACAAGGTGGATGCAGAGAGGATATTCCATTCATGGGGGAAACTAAAACTAGGGGCATAGTCTCAGAATAAAGGGCCGCCCATTTAAATCTGAGATGAGGAGAAATTTATTCTCTCAGAGGGTTTTAATCTATGGAATTCTCTGCCCCAGAGAGCTGTGGAGGCTGGATCATTGAATGTATTTAAGATGAAGATAGACAGATTTTTGAGCGATAAGGGAGTAAAGGGTTATGGGGAGCAGGCAGGGAAGTGGAGCTGAGTCCATGATCAGATCAGCCATGATCTTGTTGAATAGCGGAGCAGGCTCGAGGGGCCAAACGGCCTGCTCCTGCTCCTATTTCTTATGTTCTTATGTTCTTATTTACACATCAAAAGCACTTCATTGGCTGTAAAGTGCTTTGAGACATTCTGAGCATCCCTGATTATAATCGTTCAGCCATTGATGGCTGTGCCTTCAGCTGCCAAAGCCCTAGGTGCTGGAATTCCCTCACTAAACCTCTTCTTAAAAACTACCCCTTTGACCAAGTTTTTGGTCATCTGCCCTAATTTCTCCTTATGTGGCTTGGTGTCAAATTTTGTTTTATAACACTCCTTTTACTATGTCAAAAGCGCTATAACACGTTGTTGTTGTTGAGGCGCTACATAAAGGTGCTACATAAATGCAAGTCTTTCTTTCTTTAGGTGCTGATGTAAATTTTTCACTTGGTTGTCATGTGACAAGGATGCCATGTTGCACTCTGAGCATTGTAGTTCCATAGGAGCAGAGTGAAAACTACAACTCCCATGATACATTAGACACACAAACTCATAAACATATAGGCTGGATTTTCCGTTATCTAACGCCTCAGTGAGTGGCCAGAGGGGAGCGTAAGAGGTTACCGACCGGGAGCACAGTATTTAGCACCCCAACTGAAAATTCATTCGAGGTTCACCCTGGTTGGAAAATTAGGTGCGGCTGTCTCATTTAATGATCGCCAAGAACAACGTTTGGAAAAACAGTCGGTACAGGCTTGCAGAGTCATTAACCGGTGGCTAATTAAAGAGATGAGAAACACTTCCCTCAGAGGCCACAGTTAGTGCAATGTTTACACACAGCACGGTGGTGAGCCTCTGAGTTTGCAGAGGCAGACAGACATACCAGTTGAGCTTGAGAGAAACTTATTTCTAAAATTTTAGTGGGGACATTAGTTGTTCACCCGTGTCACATTCTACATGCTCAAGCAAGATGTCGTGAAGAGAGAAGTGCTGTTAACCATGTCGCCGGCCGAAGGAGGAGAGCCCCTAGATGTCGGGGCAGGAGGCTTTATTCCCCACGGTTTTACCTGCGGCAATGCTCATACCTGGACCTGTCCAAGGAGCAGTGTGTCAGATGGCTGAACTTCTGAACGGAGGCTGTGTTAGAGATATGCCATCTCCTGCAGGCAGACCTGCAGCCTCACATCGGCACCAGGACTACGCTGCCCATTGCAGTGAAGGTCACTGTGGCATTCACCTTCTATGCCTCCTGCTCCTTCCAGGCTGCATCAAGAGACATACGCAGCGTCTCACAAATCACAGCACATCGCTGCATCTGCAACATCACACAAGCTCTCTACACACGCAGAATGGACTTCATTACCTTCCCGATGACTGGGGAGAAAGAGGATTTCCGAGGGTTGAAGGAGCAATTGACTGTACACACGTGGCCTTGCGAACACCATTCCAGAATGCAGAGGTCTTCAGAAACAGAAAGGGACACCACTCCCTAAAAAAGGTGCGATCATAAGCAGCACATCCTTGCAGTCAACGTTCGGTATCCTGGAAGTGCACATGATGTGTTTATCTTGCAGGAGAGCACTGTACCTCGATTGTTTCAGCCCCCACGGCAAGGCCGAGGCTGGCTGCTCAGGAACAAGGGATACGGCTTGGCCACCCCTGGCTAATGGCACCCCTCTGCAACCCCACCACAGAGCTGGAGGAACGCTACAATGAGAGCCATGCCGCCACCCGCAAGATCATAGAGCAGACTATAGGGCTGCTGAAGCAGCGATTCTAATGCCTGGACCTCTCTGGAGACAACCTTCAATACTCCCCTCAACAGGTCTCACTATTCAGTGTGGTGTGCTGGCCATCATGAGGGCCCAGGCCTTGCCAGTGGGAATTGCAGGCCCACCTCAGGAGGACGAGGAGGAGGGGGAGGAGGAGGAGGAACAGGAGCCTGCCGACGCCCCAAATAAACAGTAACACAACGAGGACCAGCATCAGCCATGGGGAAAGCAGCATGAAAATGTTGGCAGCAGGGCTATTCGGCGATGGTTCATAAAGGAACGCTTTGCTTAAATGGAGTGAGCTAAGGGATGCAGCTAATAATGAGTGCATATTGAGGCACGATAAGGCCACATCTCTGTTACAAGTCAACAGTCATACACCAGAGGCTGAAGGAAACATTCAACATTACATTTTATTGCAAACACATCCCTCAAATAACCCCAAACTACACCCCCCCCGACAAAGAAAACAACATAGGGCACCTGCCCTTTCAAATTACCCAACAGATGAATAATATTTACAACATATGTACACAGACCCCACCCCCTTAAAGAAAACAAAATAAGGCACCCGCCCTTTTAAATTATACAACAGATGAATAACATTTAGACATCAATATAGGGCCCATAGCCACACCTTTCTCAGTGGGTCTTGCATAGACATTTCCCACCTCTCTGCCTCACCCCACCTCCCTTACCTATCCCTCACCTCCCTCACCTATAGCTCATCCTCAATGGGTTCTCAGTACCTGCAGCAAGATCGCTTGAGGCCTGCTGTGTGTGTGATGGAGACAGGATAGCTGGCATAGCACTATGCCCTGGACCAGCTCTGGGCCTGAAAGGCTCGGCTGCTGACAGCCCCACATGAGAATGGTCAGCAGCAGTGTGGGATGGCTGGGGTGCAGACCACGGCAAGTGTAAAGGCGGAATGGCAGTGTTGGAAGACCAAATAATGTCCTCCTGAGAGAGGGCATCATGTCCTATCTCGACCGACGGCCTGCCACTCCCCTGGGGTACAGCCTCAGCATCCGGAGCAATCTGGTGGAGCGCAGATTGCTGGCCTACTTCGGCACCATTAGCTCCCGGTTAGATTGATGGGCCCCAGACACAATGGCAGCAGTCAGTGCTTGCGTGGCATCAATTTGACCCTGCATCAGAGCAGACAGCGCATTGATGCCAGCATGCACTGACAACATGGCAGAATGCAGATGTTGTGTGGTCTTGGCCTGCCGCTCAATGGCTGCTGCCACATCAGCCATGGCCTGCGCCATCATGTCTGGGACCCCATGGTCACTTGTGGCATCGAGCATCCATTTTATTTGACCAAGGAGGGCTCGATGGGCCCCCGACCCCCAAATGCCAAGATTTGAGGCGGCCTCCACCATATTCAAGAAAGACTGGATCAACTGGGCTTGTATTCACTGGAGTTCAGAAGAATGAGAGGGGACCTCATAGAAATGTTTAAAATTCTGACGGGTTTGGACAGGTTAGATGCAGGAAGAATGTTCCCAATGTTGGGGAAGTCCACAACCAGGGGTCACAGCCTAAGGATAAGGAGTAAGCCATTTAGGACCAAGATGAGGAGAAGCTTCTTCACCCAGAGAGTGGTGAACCTGTGGAATTCTCTACCACAAAAAGTTGTTGAGGCCAATTCACTAAATATATTCAAAAAGGAGTTAGATGTAGTCCTTACCACTAGGGGGAATCAAGGGATATGGCGAGAAAGCAGGAATGGGGTACTGAAGTTGCATGTTCAGCCATGAACTCATTGAATGGCGGCGCACGCTCGAAGGGCCGAATGGCCTACTCCTGCATCTATTTTCTATGTTTCTATGTTTGTATTCAATGCAAGTGCATCCATGCTCGGTGGCATCCTCGCCAATGCACCCACAAACTCATGGTGCATCTGCATTGACTCCCTGGTCATAGCCTCCAAGTCCAGATGCTCATCTGTCTGCCCTTGAGCAGGACTCATGGGCTGACTTACCCTCCGGAGAGCTGGCCCCCGAGCTTGCCCTCGTGCTGGGCGTTGCTTCAGCCCACTGGGGCCAGGAGCCTCAGGTTCAGCAAACCCCGGGAAGATGGCCTCTTCAACCAAGGTGTTCTCCCCACTCAATGCAACTGTGGACATCTCACCTTGTCCCGGCACACTGCTCTCCACCTCCTCCTCCTCAACTTCTCCGTCGTCTGAAGACATAGGCTGACGGCCAGGCTGCCGCTCTTCTGGCTCATCATCTGCAAGCACAAAGCAACAGAAGTGTGATTAACAGCTGGGGAGGGGCAGGAAGGCAAGAAAGAGGGGGCATAATTATTTTGGTTGCAACATCTTGCCAGGCATGTGGCCTCAAGGCTAAGGGGACTCACACAAAATGGCCACCTCATTCACATACCATCACTGTCGAGCGGGGGCTCTGCTACTCCGCCCTCCAGCGCCACGACTGCAGCGCCCATGAGGGCGGATACTCATTTCTCCACGTCGGTCAGGTCCTGCAGGTATGGCTGGCCCTCTCCCTGACAGTTAGTGGCTGTGTAGGTGCTGGTGTGCCACAAGTGTCTGCAGTAAGGTACTCGTGAGTAATATGGCGAAGTGTGCATATTGGCATTTCATGCTGCGTGGCATTGCACAGTGGATGTGTGAATGGTGGGTCTCGGGCACAAGGAACTACTAGTATATATGAGGCTCAGGACATATGAAGAGTTGAATGGTGCTTGTAGGTGGACTCAGGCTGAGTAAGGAGCTAGAAGGTGAGAGACGCTTGGATGATCAGGGCATGTCTGGTGAGGCGATGGAGCGATCTCAGGCTGGCTCCAGTAATGATGAGCATGGCCTGGTACACATAGAGAAGGGGTAGGCAGTGCAAAGTCTGTACATTTTACGGGAGAGTGAGTTTCACATGAAAGCATTGGAAGGTGAATAGAAAGGGTACTCACCCTGACGCCCGTAGTCAGTCATTGAATCTATTGCGACATTGGGTCGTTGTTGTGGGCACCACGCTCTGGGCTGTAATGTGCTCAGCCACTTCCCTCCAGAGGCTTCTGAAATCCCGAGGCATTCAGCTCCCTCCAGGCTGGAGGGCACTCCAGCGACTCTCCACTGCCTCCAGCAAGGCATCATGGGCGGTGGGCGAGAAGCAGATAGAAAGCCGGTGTCCTCCTTGCTCCTCTATTTTCGCGCTATGAAGACCCTGTGGTGATGTAACTGCGCATGCGCGAACTTGAGTTTAAAACTTGGCTGTTCCCGGGGTCAGACTCAGAGTTCCATGCATTCGCAATGGGTTTGTCGAATTTACAAACCAAACTTTCATTATCGCCACCTCCCCCTACCCCTCGCCCAGTCCCCAGCTCTGGTATGCAATGGCTGATTAAGCGCCCCTGTCAGCTCCTCGCCCGATTCTGATGAATTTCTGGGTGGAGGACGCAAACCTTTTCAAGGTGCTAAAATTACCACTCCACGTGGGTTACCGCCCCAAATGAGGCACGGCCGAATTTCTCTCCCAAAATGTATCAACAGGTGCTGGAATATGCCAGTCCTGTGATTAGGCAGAAATTAAACCAAATGTCACAGAAAAGGTGCAACCCCACTGTGTGAGTTAAACTTTTTGGAAGCATTTCAAACATTAAATTATTCATTTTATGGCTAAATTGAGTGATTTTCTTTTGAGAATTGTATATTTTTTAATGTGTTATGTTGCTCTTAACTACCATTATTGACTTGACTGAAATGGCAGTCATAAGCAGTTTGAAAACTTGTTTGAGTAATTTGATTGACTTAGTTTTTCATAGTTACTGGCTCGGGATTGCTGGCTTTCTTATTTGTCTAAGGTGTTGGCTGTTGGCTCTCGCCTCTGAATCAGAAGGTTGAGTTTTCAAGTTCCACTCCGGAGACCTGAACACAAATTCTAGGCTTACACTCTAGTGCAGTGCTAAGGGAGTGCTGCAGTGTCGAAGATCCCACCTTTCAGATGAGATGTTAAACTGAGGACTTATCTGCACCCTCAGTTAGGCGTAAAGACCCCATTTTGAAGAAGAGCAGCATTCTCCCTGGTGTCCAAGCCAATAGTTATCCCTCAACCAAGGTCACTAAAACAGATTATCTGGTCGTTATTACATTGCTGTTTGTGGGACCTTGATCTGTGTTAAGTGGTGGCTGCGTTTCCTACATTACAACAGTGGCAACAATTCAAAGGTACTCATTGGCTGTTAAGCTCTTTGGGACATCCTGAGGTCATGAGAGGAACTCTATTAATGCTAGTATTTTCTTTCTTTTAAGAAATAAATTACATTTATATAACACATTTCATGACTACACGATGTCCCAAAGCGTTTCACAGCAAATGAACATTTTTAAAGTGTAGTCAATTTTGTAATGAGATAAATTACCACATAATGGGCATGAAATTTTTTCTGGCCACTACTAGGCCTCAAATAGCCAGAGACTTGAGGCTCATACAAGATTGGGCCTCTGGTCTCATCAGCAGATTGCCAGTGTTGCGGATGCCAGTAGGTCACCCAGAGGTAACTTGGTGCTTCAACAAGGCCAGTTGCATCCCAGGCAGTGGTCCTTGGGTACATCTTGGGGGGGAGGGGGGGGCGGTAGGTGATGCAGTGAAGGGGCATGATCTGGAAGGGACGAGAGGGGGTCAGCAACAGGCTTCAGGACTGCTGTGAAGTCGGGGTGAGCATTACTGCTCTTTCCCACTCCACATCCAGCGATTTTGGTAGCGGCCTAAAGTTTCTCTAGTGCATGGAGGTTATTTTTATCTAACAGTGGCTGCGGGAATGTTGTGCTTGTGTGGTTTTTGTATAAGAACACAATTGAAACTAACTGTGATGAACTCCATCAATGAATAGACATCAAAATTCAGGGGCCGAAATTGCCTTCTGCCCTGTTTGGGGCGGATAATTCAGATTAAATGGCGGCTTACTGCCACGACAGATGGGGCGGGGAATAGAGGGAAATTAGGCACTTTGGTTTACCAACTTGAACAGGGCGGTGTTGAGGGAGCCAGACAGGCGGAAGAGAGTCATGAGCAGAGCGGAAGGTGGGCGGTGTCATCAGCGCCGCGCTGAGCATGTCAGCATGACGCTGATGACATCAGCACGGCGCAGACATGCCGCGTTGCGCTGGCACGTCGCAATGTCCCTCCCCTTCACTTAAAGAGGAGGGATGCTGCGAGGCCTACGTGAAGCCCACTGGGCAACCAGAGAGGATTTTGGCTGAGCCAGTGGCTCAGTACCCAAGAGGCTGTGCTGAGCTGCCTGTTGGCGGCCTGGCCGAATCAACGGCCACCATTGTCAGGAGTCGGCCGCCAAGTAAAAGAAAATGGCAGCCATGGCAGTGCACCCTTCCCTTTATGGAGCGGCCGCACTGTCCCGCCTCATGAATCTGTCAGTGCCACTGACCGACAGGGCAATTTCACTCACGGGATGGAAAGCGGTCGCCGCCGGGTGGTAAGGTGTCACCGTATGCCCAACAGGAGGTTGGACCGCCGGGCGGGGCGGAACGGCGGGGTGCAACGGAAACCTGCTTCCGCACCATCCACCTGTCCCCGGTCGGAAAGACCTTAGATGCGGTAACGAGCCCCGGCCATAAAAAAAGGCTCAATTTCAGCCCCTCACTCTCTTGGCTCACACATGCAGATTGGCTACTTGGGTGAGTTACCTTTGACCCTCGCAAAAATGTTGTTGGTTGAAAAATCTTGATGTGAGCTCCCAATGGGCGAGGCTCTGCGGTGGGAAGTGGAAAAGTTACCCTTCAATCTCTAGGTGAGTCTGCCAACAATATAGTTGCCCCCTCATCACTGACTGCCCAACCAGAGTAAATTGGCTTTCAATATTTATTGTATCAAAATCCTTCATAATGTTAAAACCTCTATAAAATCTTCTCATAGCTTCAATGGTAATAATCCAGATTGGCAAGTGATAACGGGGAAGAAAGGGAAAAATAGAAATAAAAGAGTAATTGCAACTTAAAAGTACCAAAAACCCAATGCTCCAAAATAAACTGAAAAATCAAAGATTCACAAAAAAGATTGGAATAATATTTACTTATTCCAGGCAGATGTGCCTTTAAAAGGAACAAGAAGTCACTTCTGGTGGCTCAGCACCTGTTGAATGATGCTGTGCATCTGTACTCACAGACTACTGACACAAGCCACTGGGATTTTTGGGATGGGAGCACTTTATTAACATACTTTTAGGAGGTTTAAAGAGGGCTCAGGCCTTGAAGCAACATGAGCCTCCTGCAGCCCCAACGCAGGCTCCTGCAGAAAACCCAGGGCAGTGCTTTTCAAACACACAGCAGATCCAAGGACTCTGCCCCAGGTTTTCCACCCCTGTGTACCTGGAGCACTTTAGGGAGTTAACAGCACATGTGTTTCTGTGATAGCTGATTGAACCTTTGTTGGTTAGTGCCACAACCATTGAAATGCAGTAGATGAATCACATTTTGCCAAGGAATTTGATCCATTTTTTTTCTTGGTCCATCTAGTTACACTAATAGCTTGAAATCTGCTATGTGCTGCTTATTATTCTGCACTTTGAGCTACACCTTGACATTTATGGATTCCTGTGTCCCAATTCTATAAGGTTGTGGAAAAATGCCAACGGCCTCTCATATCAACATTTTTATGTCAATGAAAAACAGGCCAGGAATAAGCTCAAAAATGATGGATGGAGTAATTGCTGTGAAGAAGAAAGCACTTGTTTATGTAGAAAATTCTGAAGAAATTAATTTTACCTGCTGTTTCATACTCTACAGTGATACATCTTGTGGAATTTTAAGAAGCTTATGAAAAAGGCACTTATGCTGCAATACTATAACAAGGCTACTTCACAAAGGCCTTACTGAGTTCATACTAAATCACAAAAGAGAGCTGTTAGCCAGTATTTTCATCATTCAGTGATTACAGTTGAGAGATTTAATTTTTTTAAAATCACGTTTTGAATGTTGACGGTGTCAGCGAAATGCTATAATATATTGACGCACTCAAGTGAACTTTTCAAAGGATTTGGGTGTTCGTCCATGAATCCCACACAGTGATTTTATGATCACAGTTACATGGTCTGAGAGAGCATGTAAAGTGAAGGCCAGGCACTGCTTTTCAGAATGGGAGGTGTAAGAATAAAAGTGTTTAATAATAATTAAAATTGATTCGGTGTATGTATAAATGTTAAAAGTGTAGATTATATGGAAAGGCCTGTTTGTGTTGAAACAAAATGGAAACCCACAGAGCTTCCACATGGGTTTTGTGTATTAGAAAGGCATTTAATCTAATCAAGAGATGGCTAAGCCAGGCCAGACAGCCACATGTGTGAGGAGAGCCAATAAGGAACTGCCCTGGAACCAAGACTCAATCCTGAGGCTTTCTGAGGGACAATGGCTTTTGAGAGGCTTAAAGATCTCAGCCAAAGAGTTTTCTCTCTCTCCTAAACTAGCCAGCCAAAGGGAAGTAATGTATATCACTCTTTATTATAACCTTATTGTCTCTGTTGTAGCTAAGGTGAATATGCATGTGTGTGTGCTTTTTTTAATAAACTGTTCCAATTGTTTTAAAAGAATTGTCTCACTGTCAAATTTAATGCCAGAGATTTAGCAATCTTACAATTGGTAGAGAATGCGGGCAACTGGCGAGACAACTTTTTGATGATTCCTTTGAACAATTGGAAATTTCGGGAGTTGCGATTCTAAACTGTGTTGCTAAGTAAAGCTTGAAACGATTAAACAGATCGGGAGAAATTGCATCTTGAGGAGCGGTCGTCTCGATAGTTGTAACTGTTTAAGTGGGGTGGTTTGTAACTGTTTAAGTGGGGTGGTTTGTAACTGTTTAAGTGGGGACCCACTAGTCGTTATATTCAGAATACACAGGATGAAGGGATCGGTCGTGGACAGAAAGCCAACAATAAAAAGAAATGTTGAGCTAGTTTATCAGGAGAAGTTGTCCAAAAAGTTCCCGATACAAGACATAGAAGAGTTAAAGGCACAGACACGGCACATCCACAAGGGTCAACCTGTGTCATTTGGGGAGATGGTGAAACTTATCCAGGAGAGAGTAGATAAGGGAGAGCTAAGGCCAAAACGGGCAAACAGTCTCGTGGCCTTCAGCGCATTTTATTGTGCCTGGAGAGATGAGGAATTAATGAGACAGGACGCCAAAGTGATACAAGATTTGAAAGAATTGCAAGTAAAAGAGATTCAACTAAAAGAAAGAGAGTTTGAAGGTATAAAACAACAAAAGGACTTGTGAAGCAATTAAAAGAGGGAGAAATACAGCAATTGTAGGATTGCAAAATTCATGGGAAAACCCACCAGTGTTTGGACTCATTGGAAAGGAAATTCAATTCGGAACTATCAGCCAGAAAGTTTGGGATCCTAAAATGCGCATGGAAGAAACTATGAGTTTTAATCGAATTTTGGATTTTACAAGGCATATTGGGTCCGTGTGAAAAGGGCTGAAAACTAAAGGATAAGGTTCAAGAACAGCCAGGACTATTTTCAGTGTCAGGTTACAGAGGCTAAGAATAATGAAAAGATACTACGGGAGGAAAATACTTGCCTTACCCTTCAAGTAAAAGAGCAGGAGGAGAAGTTAAGAGATGTACATGCAGCTTACAAAGTAGCCAGCACTAATGGATTTGAGTCAGGAGACCACGGTCCCTGACGGCAACAAATCAAAAGTTTAACCCTTGCTCTGTCCAATGCCAAAGGCATAGTATGCCTAATAAGTCCTGGTGCGGCCTGGGTAAACCTGGACGAGAAGGAGGAAACTGTTCAACCACCACCTGTGGCGCCGTTGATGGCACTGGTTTGGCAGCAGGAGGGGTGAACGAGTTGTGGGGCGGACAGGGATAGCGGACCACCACCACCTGTGGCGCCGAGTTTCAGAGCAGGAAGAGCCAGAGCCGGGGCCGATGTGTCCGGTCCAGCAACAGAGGTTCGGCCCGCCCAACGGCCCCTGGAAAGTCAATTTGTGGTTCCCCACACTACCCAACAGCTTAGGGCTATGATAAGTCACCTGGGAAAGCTTATTCCAAAGGGAGACCCCTCGGTCCACTTTATGGAAGTGGAATAGGCAGGGGATATTAATGAGTGTGACGAAGCTGAGATAGCAAAAATGCTCCTCCTCTCACTGGATGGCAAGCTGTATCAGTCCCTCTGTGCCGAGAGCAAAAGGAGGCAGAGGACATGTGCTGCCATCCAGGAGGATATCTTGAAAGCCCTGGGCTGTAACGACGGGAGTCCTTTCTCCCGAGAGGAGAAAACAGTGCAACTCACAGGGGAAACTGCACAGACTTTCGCAGACAGACTATGGTCTGTGTACCAGAGTGCCTGTGGTGAGGACCTCAACCGGGATCACCTAACCTGGGATGAAAGAGCCTGCTGGCTCCGAAGCCTAGTGGCGAACAGCTCACCGCGAATCTGAGCGAAGGCTGAGACCTGGTTTGACCCGCGAGATCCCCAGGCCACCGAGGAGGGAGTGGTCAGGCAACTGACCCTAGCCTACCGGAAAGGCAGGGGGATGGAAGAGCACCCACCCTAGGGAAGGGTCCACAAAATCAAACCTAGTCAGAATAAGAGGGAATGGCGCCAGGAGGAGGGCAACCCCTCCAATATGAAGCGTACCTGCTTCGGGTGTGGGAAGAGTGGGCACTGGAGAAAGAATTGTAGGAATCCATGGAAGAGTAGTGCAGGGAAGAATTCTCCAGCCCCTGCACGAAAGACCGAGACCGAGAAACCAGTCTCTCCCCACACATTTGACACATTCATGACTGCGCTCCGAACAATGTTTGATGGCCCTGGGAGGGTAGCTGTCGCCACCGGTACCGAAATCCCATCTGCCCCATCCCATCCAAAGCAGTGACTAGGACTGGCACAGCCTGTTCACCTGTGTTCCCTTGAGTATGATGCGTGGGGGAGATCGACGTTCAGATGGAAGTGGAAAAGGTGAAAGGGACTTATCTGCTGGATACCGGTGCATCAAGCTCCCTCATCTATGCAGCTAACCCTGCCGCCTCACCTCTGTCTAGCAGGGTCCCCTACAACATAGTGGGGTTCACAGGCACCGAGCAGGCTGGCTCATTCTCTGTTCCGCTCTCTATTCGTTTGGGAACACTCCACACCAAGTGGACATATCCTGATGAAGTGGGAACAGGAAAGGAGGGGGATTCTGGGGGCTGACTTCATCCAAGGCCATGGGATCCTAGTGGATTTAAGTAACCACTGTCTTTGGGGGGCAGTATATACAGAACAGGAGAGTGAGGTGGTGGTCATCCCAGAAAAACGGGGAAAAGGGACGGTGTGCACCAAGAAGCCAAAGGAGGGTTATGACCTTGAATCACTGGACAGTAATACTCCGATGGAGTACCAAGAGTATGTGAGGGCAAACCTTGCAGCTTTTGCCACTCACAAACATGACTATGGAAGGATAAACGGGGTCGTGGTTAGTGTAGATGGGGACCCCATGACCCGACCACAGAAACAGTATAACTTTCCCAGGGAGGCGGAGGCAGACATGGAAACAGCCTTGGGTTCTTTGGTTAAACAGAGGGTATTGAGAGCGATAGCCACCCATGTGAACTCTCCATTGTGGCCGGTTAAGAAACCGGGCAACTCCTGGAGAGCCACGGTGGACTATCGAGTACTCAACCGTAACATCCCCGCCTGTGCACCCACGGATGCTGCCATCGCCGACCTGATTGGAAGTATTCCAGCCTCAGCAACCATGTTCACGGTGCTAGATATTTCCAATGGGTTTTGGTCTATCCCCTTACAAAGAGAAGACCAGTACAAGTTTGCTTTTACCTTTAAAGACCAGCAATACACTTGGAACTGTCTCCCTCAGGGCTTCCACAACAGCCCCAGTATTTTCCACCAATGTATGACCAACTGTTTAAAGAACTTCAGTCGAGCCCAGCAGTTGGTACAGTATGTGGACGACCTGCTCCTATTCACCGATGAGGGAGAGGAGCATGGCCCACTGCTGGCTGAGCTGCTGGAGCTACTGAAGGAAGAGGGGTCTAAAGTGAATCCCAAGAAGGCACAGATCGGCCAGAAGGAAGTAAAACTCCTGGGACTGGCTGTGCGTGCCGGAGAAAGAGCCATTGACAAAGCCAGAAGGGAAGCAGTGCAGAAGTTACCAGCCCCCAACACAGTAACAGGATTAAGATCTTTTCTAGGGCTAACCGGGTACTGCAGAGATGTTATTGAGGATTATGCAGCCACAGCAGCCCCTCTGCTCCAACTCTGACACAAGGGGAGTGGGATTGGGACGAAGATTGCAAGGCAGCATTTATCTAGCTCAAGAAAGAACTGCAGACCGCACCAGCTCTAGGGGCTATTGATGGGGGTAAAGAGTTCTTGCTGGAGGTAGCAGGCAGTACTGCTCCAGGAGCGGCACGGCCGGCTGAGGCCAGTGGTCTACTCCTCCAGGATACTCACGGACGTGGTGAAGGGATACTCCAACTGTGAGCAGCACCTCCTAGCCACTCACTGGGCTATGAAAAGATCACTGATCTTCACAGGAGGGTCCCCTATCACACTCCTTACCCACCATACGCCCACCCAAATGCTCCTGGTGGGAGAATCAAGGACGGGACAGTGAGCAGTGTCCGCATTGCACGCTGGACCCTACTCCTCTCTCAGATGGACCTAAGGGTAAAGGGTCTCTGCGAGCCAAGGCTCACAGCCAACATGATCTATTCAGGGACAGCCCACCAGTGCTCCATAGAAGGGGTATGGGAAATTAACATAGGCTTTCGGGCCGGATTATACCCCACAGGCCGAGAAATCTGTGTGGACGGTTCAAGCACTGTATCTGCAGGCGAACGACTCACAGGCTGCGGAGTGTATGACTCAGAGGTAGGCATTGCCCTGGCGATTAAACTCCCAGTACTATGAGTGCCCAGCACGCTGAACTGTAGGCGGTGGTGTACGTGGTCACACATCCCGAAGAATTCCCTACCCAGTACACGATTTACTCAGACAGTATGTTCACATGCAATTCGTGCATGGAATACCTGGCTATCTAGTCCCGTTGCGGATACAATCGGCAGACGGGAGACCCCTGGCAATTAAGCCTTTACTGGAAAGGATCATGGCAGCCATGGGGGAGGAAGGGAAGGTCTATACACATAAAGTGAAGGCACATTCCACCACTGAACCCCGTAGCGAGGGAAACCAGCAGGCTGACATGTTGGCCAAGCAAGGTGCCCGCACGGGCAAGCTCTGGGATCCGTACAACCCAGGACCCATTGCAGCAGTCAGAGGCAGGATTGGGACGACAGGGAAGGCAGGGATAGCATTGCCCCCGGACCTGAAAATGGTTCAGACCCAAAACCCCATCTTCAAAACTGTCCTGAACACGCTAGCTAAAGGGGAGAAGGTAGACGGCCCATATGGCCCCGCAGCGATTGCCATTAAAGAAGGCATGCTGTTCAGGGGGGAGCAATGGGTGGCACCGCAACAACACGGGAGGGAATTCCTCCAGCTGGCCCACGAGGGTCCAGGAGCAGGACACCCCGGATCTGAAACCACCTGGCAACAGGTGGAACAGGCAGGGTGGTGGCCGGGACTCAGGGAAGACGTCCGCGAGTTCTGCACCAGCTGTCTGGTGTGCGCGGCCAACCAACTCTGACCCCTAGAAAAGGAAGGTGTCTATGGGACATATCAGGAGGGTAGAGGGACCCTGGCAGTCGATCCAGGTCGATTACATCAGGCCCCTACCCATTGCTCAGGGAGGTTACAAGTACTGCCTCGTGTTGGTGAATGTGTTCACCAAATAGGTGGAAGCTTTCCCATGCCGAACAGCTACCGCATTGGGAACAGCTAGGATCCTGGTATTCACCCGATGGGGACTACCACGGTACATGGAATCCGACCAAGGGAGTCACTTCACCGGACAGGTGATGCAGGAGACCCTGAAGGTGCTCGGCATCGAGGGGAAATGGCATGTTGCTCACAACCCGCAGTCATCCGGGCCTGTGGAGCGTTTAAACCGCACCATCAAAGAAAGGTTTTGTAAGGAGAAGGGAACTCACCCAAGAAGTGGGTGGAGGTCCTACCACTGGTCCTGATGGGGATCCGGGCCAGCCAGTCGAAGAGCACGGGGTACTCCCCGTACGAGCTCATGACCGGCGGAGCCATGCGAACCCCCACCCATGTATTAGCCCCGGTGCTCACAGAAGGTCAACTCAGAGAAATGAGCCAGGACAGCTTTGTCAGGAATCTGTTTGAACACCTTAAACAGATTCACTGACAGACGGCGAACAACATGGGAAAACAGCATCGGAGCTGTAGCGTATGTAGGCACCTTTAGTAATGACTCCACGAGGCAGGGTATGATACTTAAACTGTGTAGACCTGCAGTCCTTTATTTGCAGCTCCTGATTGAGGACAACAAGCTGTGTGTTCCTTTTTATACTGGGTTACCTGCAATGTGCAGGTAACCCTTAGGTCTCCAGCAGCAGCACCCTCTGGTGTATAGGCAAGGTGTGTACAGTGTAAGGGTACATTTAGTGTGGCATAACAGTGTTACAGACATCACACAGTAAACAGGCATGCATACACAACACAAACCCCTAAGCATTTTTCATATCCTTATTGTCATGCCCAGGGGAGGTGATCAGTGGTGGGCTGTGGGAGGTTGTGGTGAGGGTTGTGTGGTTGCCAGGTGTGACCCCTGTGCTTGAGGCTGGCCTCATACGTTTCCCGTCCCTCACACACAGACCATGTGGGTGTTACTGTTGTGGGATCCCCCGGGGGGGGTAGGGGGGGTAGCCACGGCAGCAGTGGGTGGTGTGTATACACTGTGATGTGGGTAGTTGTGGGGTGGTGGGCAGGGCTACAAGACTGGGTGGGCTTCTCGTCCACCAATTGGGATGAGGATCAGGTCATCTCAGGGTTTGCCAGGGAAGCTGGAGGTATTGGCCTCATGCTCCTGGTGTTGGCCCTGGTAGCCAGGGGTTGTAGGGCTGATCTGGTGCAGGTTGCCATTGGTGGTGGCTGGGCTGCCCATTAACCACTGTCCCTGTAATGGGTCTGCTCCCACTGGCTGTGTGTGTCCTGCAAGGGGCATCACATTCGTTCCAAAGGTCCAGGCTACATGGTCAGGTAGCCTGCTGGACCTGGGGGTCTTCTACAGGGGGATTCCATTGGCATCAGCATGGACCCTGTAGGACCCAATGTCCTTTAGCAGTGTCCTACCAGTATACATGACACCTTGGCTCTGATCACACATAGTCGAGCCTGCATTATACATTCTAGCATTTGCATCACTTTTGGGTGTCCTGGTTTCAACAGACATGGTTACATTAGGCATTTCACAATCTCTATCATTATTGTTAAGCATAATAAATTTGTCTTAACCTTACTGACACCTGCATTCATCTCATTAGTCACATTAGTTAAACCAGCATCACAATTCATTGTTACATTGCATATATTTTCATACTTGTACCCTTTAATTGCATCTTTAGCTTTAAAGTCCGTGTACTCAAATAGTTGAAACTTCCCCTTTACATTTTTTTTGGTTACCGGTCTCCTTTAAGGGAGCCTTCAAATCCGATTGGCTGCTCGATGTCACATGATGCTACTCCATGTTCACTCGTGGCATGGCGGAGGCCATTTTGATTACAAGTGCTGCTGCTTGTGGTGCTGCAGCCATTTTCTGATCTTGCTGCAGGTAGGCTGGTCTTCCACAGGTTCGATCCTGGATGTTGAAAATCCATTTCTTTCATCGATGTTCACCTCTTGGAGTGCTGCCCCGGCCCGGAAAGTGGAGTTTGGATCCTTGGTCTCGGAGATTTTGCCGGGGTGCTGTGGGCAGTCGAGCTGGACAGTGGAACCTCCAGATGCAGCGATGGATCCATGTTCGAGGTCGATTGCCGGAGCCCGGAGGCCTGGGAGCAGTTTTGCTTGGACAGGATGCCGTTGTGGTCGATTGACGGGTTTCATCCAAAGTTCTTCAAAGGTCGCTTGGCTCATCACAGACTGGCTCGCCCCTGTGTCGCTCCCCATAGAAACTGGGACCCCGTCGACATCTACTTTCATCGCCCATGGAGAACTTTCGGTAGAGCAGGTATGAGTTCCATACTCTTCTTCCAGGGGTTGAGCAACTTCACCTTCCTCTGTGTCAGAGCCCCGGTGATCAGCCAACTCATCAGAGACGCGGTGAGTAAAGCTTTTTCTGCATATCCTTTGAAGGTGCCTTTTCTCTTTGCATGCATCGACTTTATAGCGGCACTGGTGGGTCCTGTGGTTTCCTCCACAGCGCCAGCACGGGGCTAGTCGGTTTGCCCCATGTGGCGGACTCAGGGTTGCGGGACTCGGGGCAGCATTTCTGCCCTTAGAAGAATCAATGCGGTGCACTGCTCTTGTCGGTTTAGAGTCCCTATAGTGCTTCATTTAGGGGGTCACCAAAGTCGCACAGTGCAGCCTTAAATGTTCCAATCTTTCTACAAAAGCGTACCAATCTTCCCTGTCGGTAAATTGCTGAAAGTTGCTGAGATTCGACATGCTGAACGTGTGGTTCGTGACCTCGTATTCCCGCCGCCAGTTGTAGCGTATGTAGGCGCCTTTAGTAATGACTCCACAAGGCAGGGTATGATACTTAAACTGTGTAGACCTGTCGTCCTTTATTTGCAGCTCCTGAGTGAGGACAACAAGCTGTGTGTTCCTTTTTATACTGGGTTACCTGCAGTGTGCAGGTAACCCTTAGGTCTCCAGCAGCAGCACCCTCTGGTGTGTACAGTGTAAGGGTACATTCAATGGTGCATAACATTGTTACAGACATCACACAGTAAACAGCCATGCATACACAACAGGAGAAACTGACTGCTGCTAGAACCCCGCAAACACCACGAATGGGAGATAGGGGACCACGTTATGGTACGGAACTATGCTTGAGTAGGGGCTTTTGAGGCGCTGTACATGGGGTCATACCACATTGTCGACAAGGCAAGCCCCATGGTCTATGCTATAAAGATGCCCCGCCGTACAAAGTGGTTCCACATAAGCCAGTGCAAACTGTTTAACCCCGGAATTGAGCTAAGCGTAAGGGACAGGCAGTAACAGTGAACCATTCTCGGGACAGGAATCCTCAGCCAACAGCTCCCAATTGTGGAAATCCCACAAGGGACATGGCAGATCCACAGACTGTACCTAGAGGGGAAGTGGACTGCATTACCGGAGGAGCTATACCCCCAATCATTTGGGACTCAGATGCACCCCCGGTAGTTAGAGCCTTGAGGAGGTCTCTCCGCACGCCACGACCTAAGACACCGTGGTCACCAGTGCCCCAATTTATGTGGTTCAGCCCCAGGAGGGGGACCAGTCGCAAAGGGGTACCTAAGATCAGGGACCAGCCTGCGAGCAGGGACCTCCAGCCGGTAGTCTTGGGCGACGGGGGACCCCCAGAAGAGATAGTGGTGGACCTGCCACCAAATGAGAGTCCCCAGCTTGCAGCCCTTGGCTATGCAGAACCCACCGGTAATGAAATGAACCTCACAGCCACCCCTAAAGGGGTGGTGCACTGTAGCACTGGAGGAGCCATTCCCCCGATACTGTGGGACTCAGACCCACCTCCGGTCAGGGCACTCTGGGTCCTGCGGTACAGGCCGACTTACTGCCGGCCTCGCTGGAAACCCAGAGGCCCAAGAAGAAAAGAGAAGAATAGGAATTAACCGGGCAACCCGGAGACGGGTGGCAGATGTATATAAATAGGACGACATGAGTTTAAGTAAGTTTAGTAAGAATGTAGCGTAGCGTAGGATTATGAGTATAAGAAGTTTAGGTCACCACAACCTTAAAGAAGCCACGCGTAATAAAGTAGTGAAACGAATACAAGAACTGGGATAAGAATGGTTCAAAACGAAAATGAAATGAAAGAGTTTTGGCCGGCAGCCGGTGTCTGACTAGCGACATGTACCTGGTAGTATTTGGGGAAGGTGTGTAAGAGCCCATTTGGGGGCTTGATGAAGAATCTACCAGTACAGCTTTTAAAGGTGGAATTTCTGGGGAAAGGAAAAGATCCCACCTTGTAGTCAGTAAAAGAGGCACTACAAGGACGATAAGAGTATGAATAAGAACCAAAAGTTAAAAACAGACATCAGTTCCCAGTCAGGAACTAGGATAAGACAGCCAGTTGGTAAAAGACTTTATTATGCTTCCGAAAAGAAATGAGCTAAAATTGGAACTCAATCAACTTTTGTCAAGCCAGAGAGCTTTTCTCAGGGCTGGGCAATCTGTTTTATGTACCCCTACAGGAAGGAAGACGACATGGAAAGGGTCCTGTTCTTGCTCGCCTTGATAGGGATGAGCACTGGTGACCGAGAAGACGTGGAAGAATCCCACATTTATGGGTGTTTGGGAGAGAGAGCACCGATTGTAACTGCAAGGGGTGGCACACCGGATGTGGAAGAGCTCGCCGTTTATGCCCATGAAGGGAGATGGCCAGGGTGGCTGGGGTCTAATTCCACTCGCTACTCCAGCCAGGAAGGGTTTACCTACAGGGAAGCTTCTGTCCCATGCCCCAGGATACGGGTCGTTGCTACACGGGTCAGTGTTACAGAGGGAAAACGTGTGTGTTTGACTTGTGAAGGACAGATTCCCCTGGATAGATGGTGATGGCTCAGGAAGCTGAGCAAGGACGCGGGGGAACCAGGAATCTGACTGGGAATGACACGGTAACGATACGTACCACGGGGAGGAGTGAAGGTGTGTTGGAACAAGTGGTGGGAATCTGAACAGGGAATCTACGTCTGCATGTGGGGGTCAGAGAAGATTTGTCCCGCAGGTATATCAATCGCCTTCGCCAGGCAATGGCAAGATGACGAGGAAGGGATGGGGTGGGATTCCAGCTTACACGGGTTTGCGGTCCCACACTCCCCACTCCCAATTAACGCCACCGAATATATAGCACGCATTCAGAAACCCCCGCCCATGACCCCGCCAATGCGAACAACAATAGAAAGGTGTCCTACCACCACTAAGGGACCAGGGAATGGATTAGTTGTCATGTATTCAACTGTCATTGTAACCCATGTATAAACTGACCTAAGTTGTACACCGTGAGAACATTGACCACTAGGTGGTGAACTTGTGGGAGACACTCCTAACCTGGACTTTCAGGTATAAAAGGGGAAGCTCCACCCACCTTCATCACTTCAGTGCTGGCTAATAAAGGTTACTGGTCACAGAGTGACCTTCTCTCAAGTATGGGCCTCGTGTGCATTTATACTGTTTAGTAAGGACATATTATTGGCGACGAGAAACTGGGATTTAAACCACGCGAGCATGGCCACTAGCAGCACAGACGAGAGGTACTGTGTTGGTGATGATTGGGACGATTTTATTGAGAGACTACAGCAAAGTTTCGTCACCAAGGAATGGTTGGGACAGGATTCGGCCGACAAACGCAGGGCTCATCTCCCACCGGTTTGTGGATCCAGAACGTGCTCCCTGATGAAGTACCTTCTAGCGCCAGAGAAGCCGGCGGGCAAAACTTTTGAAGAGCTCAGTAAGTTGATCGGGGAACACTTTAAACCGGCGAGCAGCATGCACATGGCGAGACACCGGTTTTACACCCACCGGCAGCGAGAAGGGCAAAGCATTCCAGACTTTGTGGCAGACCTCCGGCAACTGGCGAGCCTATGTAAGTTCCCAGATGCATGCAGAGCGGAGATGCTGCAAGACTTTTTTATTGAGGGCATCAGGCACGGTGGGTTTTCAGGAAACTGATTGAGACTAAAGACTTGACCCTGGAAACGGCGGCTTTGATGGCCCAGGCATTTATCTCAGGGGAGGAAGAAACCAAAATGATGTTTGACAAAAATCTTGGTTTAAATGCAGCAAATGGACAGGGAGTCAACATTGTTAATGCGGGACACAGTTCTCCAGGCAGGCAGGGGCAATCGGATATGCCCAAGCATTTAGTCGAACCCAAAGGGGGAACAATGGCTAGCTGAACGACGATTCATGCCATCGCAAGGGACAATGCGGCCAGTAATGGGGCCATCAACACCTGTTAATGGTGCACTTAAGGACAGTTACAGAGACAGTCAGAGACGATCGACTGGTAACGGACCTTTTGTTTTCAACAACGGCTCATATTGGAGGTGTGGAGGCAAACACCCAGCCAGAGCCAGCAATATACTTGCAGAAACTGCAACGTCAGCGGTCACTTGACGTATATGTGTAGGAAGCCTGCAGCCAGGTTGATGTACGAGGAGGATGGGCCCAATGTAAGCCCTACGAGGCCAAGTGAACACTGGGGGAAATCGCTGGATGCTGAAGTTCAGCTAGTTCATGTGGAGCACATATACAGTTCATACACCAGGACGCCACTGATAATGATGAAAGTGCTCCTCAATGGCATCCCAGTATCAATGGAGCGAGACACGGGGGCCAGCCAGTCCCTGATGAGTATCAAACAGTTCGACAAGTTGTGGGCGTCCAAGGCCAGGAGGCCAAAATTAGTGCCGATTGATGCACAGCTACGGACATATACAAAGGAGATCATTCTGGTGCTAGGCAGTGCCACGGTAGTCGTGACCCACAAAGATTCGGAGAACAGATTGCTACTCTGGATTGCCCCAGGGGATGGTCCTGCATTACTGGGGAGGAGTTGGCTTGCTGTCATGAACTGGAAATGGAACGAATATAATGCTCACAGGTCCTGGACAAATTTGACTCATTATTTCAACCCGGCATTGGCACTTTCATGGGGACCGAGGTAGTGATTCACATAAACCCAAATGCCAGGCCAGTACACCACAAGGCCAGAGCAGTGCCGTATGTGATGCGGGAAAAGATAGGTGAATTGGACCACCTGCTGAGGGAAAGCATCATCTTGCCAGTCGAATTCAGTGACTGGGCGAGCCCGATTGTGCCGGTGCTCAAGGCGGATGGGTCGGTCAGGAAATGTGTTGATTACAAGGCCACCATCAATCGGGTGTCACTCCAAGACCAGTACCCACTACCGAGAGCGGAGGACCTCTTTGCGACGCTATCCGGTGACAAACTTTTTTCAAAATTAGACCTGACCTCAGCTTACATGACCCAGGAGCTGGCGAGTGAGTCAAAGAAGCTGACCACCATCATGACACACAAGGGGTTGTTTGAGTACAACAGATGTCTGTTCGGGATTCGCTCGGCCGCCGCGATCTTTCAACAAAATATGGAAAGTCTCCTCAAGTCGATTCCAAGGACGGTGGTTTTTCAAGACGACATCCTCATCACGGGTTTCAATACTGAAGAACACCTCCACAACCTGGAGGAGGCGCTACGCAGACTGGACCGGGTAGGGCTGCGACTGAAAAAGGCGAAGTGCGTCTTCCTAGCTCCAGAGGTAGAATTCCTGGGGATGAGGGTAGCAGCAGACGGGATCAGCCCTACTGCATCCAAAACAGAAGCGATCCAGAGGGCACCCAGACCCCATAACACGACGGAGCTGTGTTCGTTCCTGGGGCTCCTGAACTATTTTGGTAATTTTCTTCCCAAATTGAGCATGCTGTTAGAGTCGCTACATGTGCTCCTACGCAAAGGTCGCGAATGGGTCTGGGGGGACAGCCAGGAAAGGGCTTTTGATAGAGCACGCAATTTGTTATGCTCCAACAATCTGTTAACGCTATATGACCCATGTAAGAAACTTGTTTTAACGTGCAATACGTCGTCCTATGGGGTCGGGTGTGTGTTGCAGCATGTTAATGCCAAGGGTCAGGTACAGCCGGTAGCTTATGCCTCCAGGAGTCTGTCCCAGGCAGAAAGGGGCTACAGGATGGTAGAAAAGGAAGCGCTTGCATGTGTATATGCAGTAAAAAAAATGCACCAGTACCTGTTTGGCAGGAAATTTGAGCTGGAGACAGATCACAAACCCCTAACGTCCCTTTTGGCTGACAACAAGGCCATAAATGCAAATGCATCGGCCCGCATACAGAGGTGGGCACGCACGTTAGCTGCCTATGACTATACAATTCGGCACAAACCGGGCATTGAAAACTGTGCCGATGCACTCAGGAGGCTCCCACTAGCCACCACCGAGGGGGCAACCGAGCATGCTGCTGAGATGGTCATGGCTGTTGAAGCTTTCGAAAGCGAAGGCTCACCCGTGACAGCCCGTCAGATCAAAGTCTGGACTAATCGAGACCCGCTACTGCCTTTAGTCAAGAAATGTGTCCTGAGTGGGGTCTGGGCAGCCACGTACGGGGCATGCCCGGAGGAATTTAAATAATTTCACAGGCGCAAGGATGAACCCTCGATTCAGGCTGATTGCCTACTATGGGGAAATTGAGTAATCATGCCCCAGATGGGCAGAGAGGTGTTCATCAGAGAACTCCACAATGAGCACCCAGGCATTGTCATGATGAAGGCAATTGCCATTTCACACGTTTAGTGGCCAGGGATAGATGCAGACCTGGAACTTTGTGTTCGCAGGTGCAACACATGTGCCCAGATGGGCAATGCACCCAGGGAAGCCCCCCTTAGCCCCTGGTCCTGGCCCGCCAAGCCATGGTCATGCCTCCATGTGGACTACGCAGATCCTTTCATGGGAAAAATATTTTTGGTTGTGGTAGACACCTACTCCAAATGGATCGAGTGTGACATTCTTAATTCAAGCACATCATCTGCCACGGTAGAAAGTCTGAGGGCAATGTTCGCCGCCCATGGTCTACCGGACATCTTGGTCAGCGACAATGGCCTGTGCTTTGCAAGCATTGAATTTTAGGACTTCATGGCAGGAAATGGTATCAACCATGTCAGAACGGCACCGTTCAAGCCGGCCTCACACAGCTAGGCGGAACGAGCAGTGCAGATAATCAAACAAGGGATGCTCAGAATCCAAGGGGGTTCACTACAAAGCCGCTTATCACGCCTCCTGTTGGCCAATCAATCCTGACCACACTCGCTCACGGGGTTCCACCCGCAGAGCTGCTAATGAAAAGGACGCTCAAAACCAGGTTATCCCTTATACACCCCACCATGAAAGAAAGTGTTGAGAGCAGGCGCCAGCCACAATGTGACTACCATGATGGGAATGCGAGGGCGCGATGTATTGATGTCAATGATGCTCTCTTTGTCCTCAACTACGCTGCAGGGCCCAAATGGCTCGCAGGCACTGTGATTGCCAAAGAAGGGACTAGGTTTCTGGTAGTTAAACTTACCAATGGACAAATCTGCCGCAAACACGTGGATCAAACAAAAAGGAGGTTCAGCAACCCCATAGAAGAAACAGAGGAAGAACACAATGTAGAGTTCACTCCACCACAGATGATTGAACACTGGAACCAAGTGGAGGAGAGTCCAGTCACTGTGGGCAGTCCGGACAGGCCTGAGGCACAGCAAACAGCAGACACTCAGGCTAGCGCCCAACAACCGGAGCCCCAACTCAGGTGCTCTACAAGGGAGCGTAAACCACCAGAGAGACTTAACCTGTGACCCCAATAAGTCTTTGGGGGGGAGGTGATGTCATGTATTCAACTGTCATTGTAACCCATGTATAAACTGACCTAAGTTGTACACCGTGAGAACATTGACCACTAGGTGGTGAACTTGTGGGAGACACTCCTAACCTGGACTTTCAGGTATAAAAGCGGAAGCTCCACCCACCTTCATCACTTCAGTGCTGGCTAATAAAGGTTACTGGTTACAGAGTAACCTTCTCTCAAGTATGGGTCTCATGTGCATTTATACTGTGTGGTAAGGACATATTATTAGTATTAGTACCGACCGAAAAGGTGTTGTACCAGGGGGTACACTATGCAGTAGCTCCAGTTATTTTAAACTTTGCCGGGGTGCACTTACCTGACTGGTGCCCGAAGGAAACAGAGCGGCTCTACCAGGCCCTACTCAGAGAAATCTTCAAGAAATTTTACGAGTTAGACTTTGGCAATGTGGACAAAGCAGATTTATGCACCCTACATGCTAGGGACACTATGGGCACGGGAAGACTTAGAAGGGGAACCTTGAATGACATTTTTACTGCATATAATACACGATCCTCTGTGATAAATAGCCTGGACGATATAGAACAGCAAATGCAAATAAATGGTCGAAAGAACTAACTAAGAAAGATCCTAAAAGAGGAAAACACAGTAGTGGGCTCCGAGCTACACGAGGACCAGACTATGATGGTCCATTTAAAAGAGATTGTTGCTGTGCTGAAAAAACATGCCCAAACAGTAAATGCACTCATACAGGAGGATAGGAATGCTTCAGACCAGGCTGCACAGAATGAGGGTGTGCGTGCTGTAAGGGGCATGGTTGTTCGGCGAGGGCCGCAACAACCTGGAGAATTTAAAACAAGGTTTAGTCCCCTCCTGGATCAGTAACAAGCACCTCGCAGCCCTCCACCCGTATAGTAATTCCCTAAATCCGTGTCAGCTCCGTCTAGCTTCTGAAGCCTACCCTGTCCCAGTAGATCGCGGGCGTTCTAATCACACCATCATGGGGTTTGTACTAAGGATGCCGGTCATGGGTGGGACAGCCCGACCCACACCGGTATACAGGGTGGAGAACATTGGGTTCATTCAAGGAGGTGCACACGTTCGTTTCTCAGCGGTCCCAACGTATGTCATAAAGTGGGAGCACGCTATGACAGGTACTGACCTCTCCGGGTGCCGGAGCCGGGGTGCACACATAATACTGTGTCCCCAGCACTTGAACACATATTCAAAACCACAGTGTGGGTTTAAAGCTGCTGGGACACAGCCTATCAACTGTACCATGGAGGTAATGGCACAAGACCATGTTCCCCCACAGGTAGCATACATAGGGGGTGGGACATATTGTGTCACCACCAGTGTGCCCTACTATCAGCATGGACACTTCTGGTGTCCGGTGAGTGTCAGCAGTTTCTGCTTTAAACCCGAGGCAGGAGTTCAAGTGGCCCAGGAACGGATTGTCCCCATTCTCGAACCCTCCACTGTTCACCTCACTGTGAGAGAAAACATCACAAACCTGCAAGATTATGTTGTATATTTTGGCTATGAAATTCCTCCTCTACCCGAACATCTTACCACTCTACTAGAAGCTGTAGTAATCTCACAAAAGCATTTCTATACTCTAGAACAAAAAACAATTCAGATAGGCAGAAAGATTCTAGAGATCACAATTCCGCCTTGGTGGGACATTTTCAGGAATATAGAAGTTCCTGCCGGGATCAGAATAGCTTCCCATGTTTTGGTTGTCTGTCAACTCGCGATTATTCTTTACTTATGGTGCCTCGCCTGCGGAGTGAAACGCAGAGGCCAGCAGGTCCAGCACCAAAGGGTGCTGTACGCTCCCTGGGCAAACTTGGGGGTCGCACAGGGAGGGATAACCCCATATTACCATGTTTGATTTGTTTGTCACCTGCTGTAAAAACGCAGAGGTCGAGTGTTGTAAGAATTTTACTGAAAAATGTGTTTGACTATGTACCTTTATTTTCTGTGAAACCGGAGTAAAGGAGGGGTGTCGGACTCCCTTCATGCTGCAACATAATTGGAATGGCTGTATTTGCCTGTAAACTGCATTACATTTCAAAGGGGGTATGCACGTTTAAGTTTCAGCTGGGTAAATACAGGGGAAGGTTGGCTCTCGGGAATCAGGAATTTTGCTCACCTAGCATGACACTCTAGCATGTAGAGTATCACAGGGGGGACTGTAGGATTGCAAAATTCATGGGAACTGCCCCCCCCCCCCCCCCCGGCCCAGTGTTTGGACTCATTGGAAAGGAAATTCAATTTGGAACTATCAGTGAGAAAGTTTGGGATCCTAAAATACACATGGAAGAAACTACGAGTTTTAATCGAATTTAGGATTTTACAAGGCACATTGGATCCGGGTGAAAAGGGCTGAATACTAAAGGATAACTATCCTCCAAAGAAACCAGTTTGGGTATTGAAGCTGGCTGGGGTATTGAAGCTAAAACAAATTGTCTGGGGAATTGTGTAAACTCGAAAACCCTTCTCCCCGGGAGATATTAACATAGCAACAACCAACCCAGAGGTAGCCAGCCATCGCTTTGAGCAGGAAACCCATCCAGCGCATACATAATGTTAATGGCCCATCCAGCCCGCATGGAAAACCCAGGCCTAGGCAGACATCGCAAATACCAAAACTAATTTTTCCCGATCAAGAAACAAATTCGACAGATCGACACATCCGAGACAGGTTACCATTAATGAGCCCACCAAAATATGACAAAGAAATATCAAGCCCGCCAAAATTAAGACAAAGAATCGGGGCTGATTTGGTGCGCAGATTAGAACGGCTCCCAATGTATAACTGGGGCCCTGGTTTTAACGAGTGAGGAGAGGGGAAGAAGGGAAAAAGGAGAGAGATCACTGCAGCAGTTTTAACAAGCCTTCCAGAGAGCTGGCTACACAGACTTCTATGCAGCTCTTCTGAGCATCAACATCTTCAGCCTCTACGACACTCCTGGGCTACACTGTTCTGCTACCGAAGAAGAAGGAAGAACATCACCAAGGCAGATAAAAGCAGTTCCAGTGATTTCAGAAATCACCATCGCGGCAGCAACTGACCACAGCCAACGTGGTAACATCAAAGCCACCGCGATCGATACAATCCAAGAACAAAACTCTTCACAAGAAACCGAAGATTCGAAAGTTTTCACTCTACAATCTGTTCCTAGCTATCAACAGGTGAAACATTACCGAAATAACTTTAAAAACTATTGCTGACGGAAGAAAAGTGGGTACTCACCCCATAAGTCCAATACGCGCCCTACCGCATCAGCAGACACCACCCCACTAAAGACTACGCAGCAAGAAGTCTTCTACGACGTTCAGACTATTGCAAGCAGAACCTACAGAGTCCAGCGAACCCCAAAATCGTGAACCGCCACCAACTGACAGTAAGAGGACTGGTGAGCACGATCCCTGTTTGCCCTGAAGTTTCAACTTAGTTAGAGTTAGGCATTGGGAGGTGGGAGGTATATTATTTTCTGTAACCCCTTTTGAACGTGTGATGAAGTGTTCTTTATTCTCGGGATTGAAAGTTCTGACATTGTACTTTCTTGCCCTTAATAAAATCGAAGTTCTTTGCACCAAAACCAGTTATCTCCTGCACTTTGTCACATCCCCAAATAAATCCAAACTCTAGATCCCAGGGGATGGGAGCGATTTGAACCGCTCATAGAAATATAGAAACATAGAAAATAGGTGCAGGAGTAGGCCATTCGGCACTTCGAGCCTGCACCACCATTCAATAAGATCATAGCTGATCATTCACCTCAGTACCCTTTTCCTGCTTTCTCTCCATAATTCTTGATCCCTTTAGCCGTAAGGGCCATATCTAACTCCCTCTTGAATATATCCAATCAACTGGCATCAAAAACTCTCTGCGGCAGGGAATTCCACAGGTTAACAACTCTCTGAGTGAAGAAGTTCCTCCTCATCTCAGTCCTAAATGGCTTACTGCTTATCTTTAGACTATGTTCCCTGGTTCTGGACTTCCCCAACATCGGGAACATTCTTCCTGCATCTAACCTGTCCAGTCCCGTCAGAATTTTATATGTTTCTATGAGATGCCCTTTCATCCTTCTAAACTCCAATGAACACAGACCCAGTCGATTCAGTCTCTCCACATATATCTGTCCTGCCATCCCTCTGGTGATCCTTCGCTGCACTCCCTCAATAGCAAGAACAACCTTCCTCAGATTAGGAGACCAAAACTGAACACAATATTCCAGGTGAAGCCTCACCAAGGTCCTGTACAACTGCAGTAAGACCTCCCTGCTCCTATACTCAAATCCCCTAGCTATGAAGGCCAAGATACCATTTGCCTTCTTCACCGCCTGCTGTACCTGCATGCCAACTTTCAATGACTGATGTAGCATGACACCTAGGTCTCGTTGCAACTCCCCTTTTCCTAATCTGCCGCCATTCAGATAATATTCTACCTTCGTGTTTTTGCCACCAAAGTGGATAACCTCACATTTATCCACATTATACTGCATCTGCCATGCGTTTGACCAGTCACCTAACCTGTCCAAGTCACCCTGCAGCCTTTTAGTGTTCTCCTCACAGCTTACACCACCACACAGCTTAGTGTCATCTGAAAACTTGGAGATATTACACTCAATTCCCTCATCCAAATCATTGATGTATATTGTAAATAGCTAGGGCCCCAGCACTGAGCCCTGCGGCACCCCACTAGTCACTGCCTGCCATTCTGAAAAAGACCTGTTTATCCTGACTCTCTGCTTCCTATCTGCCAACCAGTTCTCTATCCACATCAGTACATTACCCCCAATACCATGTGCCTTAATTTTGCACACCAATCTATTGGGTGTGACCTTGTCAAAAGCCTTTTTTAAAGTCCAAGTAAACCACATCCACTTGTTCTCCCTTGTCCACTCTACCAGTTACACCCTCAAAAAATTCTCGAAGATTTGTCAAGCATGATTTCCCTTTCATAAATTCATGCTGACTTGGACCGATCCCGTCACTGCTTTCCAAATGTGCTGCTATTTCATCTTTAACAATTGATTCCAACATTTTCCCCACTACTGATGCAAGGCTAACCAGTCTATAATTACCTGTTTTCACTCTCTCTCTTTTCTTAAAAAGTGGCATTACATTAGCTACCCTCCAGTCCATAGGAACCGATCCAGAGTCGATAGACTGTTGGAAAATGATCACCAATACATCCACTATTTCTCGGGCTACTTCCTTAAGTACTCTGGAATGCAGACTATCAGGCCCCGGGGATTTATCGGCTTTCAATCCCATCAATTTCATCAATTTCCCTCACACAATTTCCCGCCTAATAAGGATTTCCTTCAGTTCCTCCTTCTCACTAGACCCTCGGTCCCCTAGTATTTCCGAAAGGTTATTTGTGTCTTCTTTCGCGAAGATCAGAGGTGTACCTGACCCCTGAGACCACCCCCTACACATTTAAGACAAGAAATTGGCCAATTAAACCACAGTATTAAGCAATTAGAAAGAGGGGCCGAACAGGCAGCTTCATTGCTACAACAACAAAGTCTCTCAAACTTAAATGCCACAGCAGACGTTGTTGGAGCAAATGAAAACAAATTAGAGTTAAAAAAATTTTAATTGGAAAACCTGAGGCTCCAGCAAGAGATAGAAGATGCTAGGCAGGCATTAAAGAAAGTAATTAAGAAGCCACATAGGAAGGCAGATCACTCCCAATGCCAACTAGAAATAACGAGGCTAAAAAGTAAGTTAGGGAGCAGCGGGCCCTGGTATCCACAATAACACGGGGAGCCATAACAGAGACAGCAGAAGGAGATGAGGGGGAGACAAATTGGGATGAGGAAGGAAGTCAGTATAATCCCCAGGAGAGTGGTGTAGAATTGGATTCCTTGGAGACACAAGAGCCAATCGTAGCCGTAGTACCCACTTCTTTACGACATAATACCCACGGTCACATCACCAGTAACCATACCGACTCACGGCCCATATCTGGTGCTGACGCCATGGTGTGTAGCCAGGAGTTGGGGCCCATTACTGATGGGGACGACCCACTGGAAGTTAATAGTAGATGGGCAAATTTCACCCCGAGTTGGAAGAGAGAGATTTAACATGAGTCCTCCTCTTGGCCTGTTCCACTTCCCTAAAAGCTAATCTGCCAGAAGCAGTCCTCCAGCCTGCCACAGTGGCTGATGCACTCATGACCGGGATCCTGAACCATTTAGGGATCCAAAACTTGAACTTAGTGGCTCTGCTTAATCAGACCAAGCAGTGCCCAGAAGAGACCCCTAGAGCCTTCAGTTATCGCCTGTACGATGTCTATCAACGTACACAGAACCAGGCACCTGCAAATGCTACAGTAGGATAGAATCAGGAACAATTTAAATCGATGTTCCTGACCCAACTCCACCCTTTAGTTAAAACCACCCTGGGAATAGCCATGAGGCCCACCAATCAGTGGACAGATATAGAGACCAGCACTCAAAGAGCCTGGGAGATGGTAAAAGACCAGTTAAAGGTGAAGTCACCACCCACTGCAAATAAACCAGTATCAATGATGGAGAGATCTTGAAACTACCCCTTTAAGGGACAGTGCTTTAATTGTAAGAAGGTAGACCACCTAGCAAAAGACTGCAGCAGACCCAGACCAGTAACGAACCATGTTGTAATGCATAGATACCTCTATGAGGGACGAATCCAAGCCCTCTGGGACAGATCAACGATTGGATCAATTGATAACCCTTATACAACCCAAATTGCTTTCTCTTGAAGTGGGGTTCTGACTTGATGGTAGTGGGAGACCAATAGTCTTTGTTGTCTTAAAAGGGGACAGACAGCAGATTATGCTTATCGATACTGGCTCAGCCGTTACCATCATACCCTGAATGTCATGCGGCGGTGGGCAAGGGTTATATGACCCTTAAAGGGTTTAACATTGATACAACCACCGCGTATACAGGGAAGGCCACTGAACTTCAGTTGGGAGGCCTCATCTGTAAGGTCCCAGCACCTATGCTGATGACCACCCCCGATGGAAGGGAAATTTTAAGGACTGATGTTTTGGATGAGTATGGTGCGGTTATCGATTATAATCAGGACTGTGTTTGGATGGGATTGGGAGATAAGGCAGGAGTGATAGAAATTTCAGATGCTCACTCAAATTTTGCTATTAAAAAGCCATCTGAGTATGATGCTCCAGGGAGCGAAAATGAAGCTGTGGCAAAACTAATTCAGAAACACCTAGCAGTGTTTGCCACGTGCAAGCATGACTGTGGAAAAATGGCAGGTGAGGAATCAATTGAGTGACCCACCCACTCATTCACTAAACAATACCCCATCCCAAGGGAGAGTCACCCTTACATCTGAGACACCATAAAATCCCTAGTTGAGCAGGGTGTTCTTAGGACAAGCACTTTCATCACCAATTCACCCGCATGGCCGGTTAAAAAGCCTGATAGCAGCTGGCGACTGACTATTGATTACAGAAAGTTAAATTCTGTAACACCAGCCTGCTCACCGGTAGTCAGAGAAACTCCCACCATATTATCTCAAATTCCTGCTGGTTCCAAGTACTTCTCGACCCTCGACATCGCCAATGGATTCTGGAGTATCCCTGTTAAAGGGGAAGACCAGTACAAATTTGCATTCACATTTGAGGACCAGAGCTACACCTGGACATGCCTGCCTCAGGGGTTCCGCAATGCCCCCACGATATTCCACAAAAGAATGGTTGCAATTTTAAAATACTTTTCCTGCCCTCACTGCTTGCTGCAGTACGTAGACGACCTACTGCTGGCAACCGACAGCATGGAGGAGCATCTGTCCCCTTTGCACCAACTTTTGACATTGTTGGCTCAGGCGGGACTAAAGGTAAATCCCAGTAAGGCTCAATTAGTAAAAGAACGGGTCACCTTTCTCGGAGTATCCATTTCTCCAGAGGGATCATCCCCCGACTCTCACAAGGTGGAGATAATAAAGCAACTGCCATTACCCACTTCCAAAACAACCCTACGATCATTCTTGGGTTTGGTGGGGTACCAAAGGAACTTTATCCCAGGCTTTGCAGAGTGTGCAAAGCCTCTGTATGATTTAATAAAACTGCAGGGTGATGACATATGCCCGGCATGGACTGATGCCCACACCCAGTCCGTGGCTAAATTAAAAACTGCAGTGATACAGACCGCATGTCTGATCACTCCTGATCCCACGCAGACCTTCCATTTGGAGGTCAGGGCCACAGAGCAAGCCTCACATTGAAGGATTCCCTCACACCGGATATGCTGTTGTATTGCCAGAAAGAACCATCCAGCGAAAGACAGATAGTCTTCACAATATGCAGAAATCGTCGCACTTCTAACTGCTGTAAAGGAGACCTCAGATAGACCCATGAATATTTGGTCCGATAGTGTATATGCTATAAACACCATGCTCTCCCTGCCCCTATACCACAAAAATTACTATTGTACGATAGACGTTAAGGCCCTGGTCCATGGGCCCTGGTTACGCCTGCTCTGGTCATACCTTAAACAGCGATCCCAGCCCTGCTTCATAGGAAAGGTAGCAGCCCATAGAAAAGGGGGTCCACATAGTGAGGGAAATTCCAGAGCAGACAGAGCAGCCAAGGATGCTGCGATTGATGGGGAGATAGAGGATATAGTTGTTGTTAGCAAGGCCTCCCCAACAGATCATCTAGATTTAAAATCCCTTCAGCAGCAATACTGGCCATATGTTTTTGTTAACTCCTGGCACGAGGAAGGCAGACCCCTTCCTCAACCAACAGCCTGGGCTCTGAATATCATATTAGCCACTGCCCCTGACTCAAATGAGCAGTTGCTGATGTTCAAAAGAAAGCCAAACGCCTGCCCCGTGGTGTGTGTTCCACCCGAGATGAGTCAGGAACTGCTCTCCCTCTTTCACTCCCACCCCACAGCAGGGCACTATTCGGCCCTGGTAACCTTCTATAAGGTAGCATCCACAGTTTGGTGGCCTTCCATGAGGGAAACAATCAACCAATATGTAGCATGATGCCTACCATGCCTGCAATACAATCCTCCCGCATGCACTAACCGAGCCTTGCTTCAAAGTGCACCCCCACCTCAAGGGCCATGGACTCACCTCCAGGTAGACTTCATTGGGCCACTTCCGCAGGCGCAAGGCAATTTTCAGCATGCCCTAGTGGTTGTGGATCAATTCACTAAATGAATCAAAGTATTCCCCTGCCACTCCAACACTGCAATCACAGCAGCCAAAACACTATTGAATCATGTGTTTTGTAGCTAGGGAGTACCAGTATAAGTGGACAGCGATCAAGTTTCACATTTTACCAGTAAAATTTTTACCCACCTGCAGGAAATATTGGGGATAAAACACAAATTACATATTGCTCACCATTCCCAGTCATCTGGAGGGGTCGAAAGGGGGAACAGGACCCTCAAGTTAATGTTAAAAAAATTGTGCATGGACCACCCCTCTCAATGAGCTAACATGCTGCCAATGTACTTAATGGCAATGAGGTCCACACCTCATAGAACAAAATGGGGCCTCCCCATATCAGGCCTTGATGGGGAAGCTCATGAGACCGCCAGGCCAGCTAACACTAACAGGGATGAGCCCCCTGACAATGAAACCATGTAGTTCCAAGTGGCTGGAACAAGTGGTAGATCATACCGATCAGATCAATCAATTTGTGGCCACCAAATTAGGGAAGTCAAGAAGACAAATTAAAAGGTACGTTGACAAGAAAGTACATCCCTTTGTATACAAGTTGGGAGACTCAATAATGATTCCAAATTATGGGAAAAAGAAGTTGCCTTTGAGCCCAGGTGCTGGGGATTGCATAAGATTATGGACCGATTGAACCCTGAGGTTTATTTGATTCAGATACCAGGGGAAAAGGGTGTTAAGTACAAGAAGTGGTTTCACATTAACCAATTAAAAACTGCCAAAGAGTAAATACTGCACTGATCTTGTTTTCCACAGACCATGTCACGGATCCTCACGATTGTCAGGACGATACCAGCCATGACCGAAGCCGAGGGAAAATGGAGAAGCGGGAGCTGCAGCATGACTCACGACTCATCAATGTGCTGTGAGAAGCAACGGTGCACTGAAGATACGGGAAGGGGAGAGTTTCCGCTAAAGATGTGATTGGACTATAATAAATCCCCTATGTGGTCTACACATTACGAGGTGGTGACCAAGTTTGGCCATCCACTTTTCTCTCTCTCCCTCTCAATGTCTATGATATGTGATCCCTGAGGAGATAAACCATATGAGGTGTCAATAAGGATACTTCTCCCTCAAGGTGGGGAGTTTGTAAGAATAAAAGTGTTTATTAATGATTAAAATTGATTCTGCGTATGTATAAATGTTAAAAGTGTAGATTATATGGAAAGGCCTGTTTGTGTTGAAACAAAATGGAAGCCCACAGGTTGCCAGCATGAACTGAGTTTTGAAACAAAAGAAACAAAATGAAAGCCCCCACATGTTGCCGCTTGGGATTTGTGTATTGAAAAGGCATTTAATCCAGGCCAGACAGCCACATGTGTGAGGAGAGCCCTGGAACCAAAGTCCAATCGTGAGGCTTTCTGAGGGACAATGGCTTTTGAGAAGTTTAAAGATCTCAGCCAAAGACTTTTCTCTCTCTCCTGAACCAGCCAGCCAAAGGGAAGTAACGTATATCACTCTTTATTATAACCTCATTATATCTGTTGTAGCTAAGGTGGATGTGCATGTATGTGTGCTTTTTTTAAATAAACTGTTCCAATCGTTTTAAAAGAATTGTCTCACTGTCAAATTTAATGCCAGAGATTTGGAAATCTTACAGAGGGAAAGGGTCACTATGGGCTGCTCACACAATCCCTCTAGTGTCTGCGTACAGAGTTTCCTTTCCCAAAGTTTTAGCTTGGGACAATGCATAGGAAGGGAAAAAATCTGAATAACAAAACAAACACATTTTTAAGACTTCATCCTGTGGATTGCTTACTTTTTTGTTGCAGTAAATACAGTAAAGTGGCTTAACTTTGTATGAAACATACTGGGCAAACCGGTCCATTAAAAGCTGAGATGAGGAGGAATTTCTTCTCTCAGAGGGTTATGAATCTGTGGAATTTGCTGCCTCAGAGAACTGTGGGAGCTGGGACATTGAATAAATTTAAGACAGAAATAGACAGTTTCTTAAACGATAAGGGAATAAGGGGTTATGGGGAGCGGGCAGGGAATATGATCGGATCATCCATGATCATATTAAATGGCGGAGCAGGCTCGAGGGGCCATATGACCTACTACTGCTCCTGTTTCTTATGTTCTTATGGGTGTCAACTGTGGTTCAGTGGTAGCACTCTCACCTGAGTCAGAAAGTTGTGGGATCAAGTCCTACTTCAGAGACTAGAGCACATAATCTAAGCTTACACTTCAGTGAAGTACTGAGGGAGTGTTACATCTTTTGAGTGAGATGATAAACATCTGCCTTCTCAGGTGAACGTTAAAGATCCAATGTCACTATTCGAAGAAGAGCAGGGGAGTTCTCATCAGTGTCCTGGCTAATATTTATCCCTCAATCAACATCGGTGAAACAGATTATCTGGTCATTATCACATTGCTGTTTGTGGGACTTGCTGTTTGCAAATTGGCTCCAACATTTCCTATGCTCCGACACTGACTACACTTCAAAGGTACTTAATTAGCTGTAGAGCACTTTGGGACATCCCGTGATCATGAAAGGTGCTATATAAATGCAAGACTTTCTCCTTTCCTATTTGTTTTCAATCTCACTGAAATGCATTGTCATGTCACTTGTGCATGAGGTCATGTGACAAATGATGTAGAATTTTCCTGGCCTTTCCTCAAACCAAAAATAAACTGTAATTTTTTCATGAAGATGGAGCCTTTTTAATTTTCAAATGACCAAATGTTCATTACTACAAGCTGATCTCCCATGGTGTTGCTTACAGACAAAATAAAATGTTTCTCTCTCTTCTTGTAACTATCTCTGCTTCTTTCATATTCCCTAGTAATTGTTAGAAACAATTTTATGAATTTACACTCCCACCCCAGTGCTCCGGAACACATGTTGGAAATTTAGGCTCTGTAAGATTTTCTAACCATTAAAATTAACAGATTGATAAACCCATGGGGTGCATTGAGTTTTGTGTGGGCAAAATTCCCCCTTGGGAGCACTTATTGATAAGATTGCCCCTTTTTATCCCCACATGGGCATGGAATTTCCGTATAGATTCGCTCAACCATCCGCTCTAACTTCAGCAGATCAAAGGAAATCCTGCAGAAATGGCTGTTTATGTGGTTTCTGAAGAGTTGAGGACTGGGGGGTGGAAGAACAGGAGAACCCCTGGCAAATGATACCCCTCTGTCTACCCATTTGCCTCCTATTCTCTTTCTGAATGGCTCTCACATATATTTCTCATTGTGATATCTCTATCTAGCTATTTCCCGAATTGAGTGATTTATAAAATTACCCGAGCGCAACATAGGCTTATCGGTGCTGATTCCTGGATTGGGCACTCCTGCTGAGTAGCATTCACAGAGAGGACTGGTTCGCAAATCTTGGGCCTGCAGACTTTGATTTTTTTGCCCATTTTAATTGACTGGATGAAGGTGCCAGACAACATGTACTAGGCTGGAGGCAGAATTGAGGGGGTTGAAGCTAGTCTGATGCCGGTGGGTGTTTAAAAACATGGGTGGTGAGGTGGCGGGAGGGAGGGGGGTGGGGTGGTAGGACATTGGAGGCTCAAAGTGGGAGGGAATGGCAAGGGCTGGTGTTGGTGCATCGAGGGAGTGCACATACTGTGGCTACAGTTTGAGACTGAAGTGTAACTATGGTTTGGAGCTTAAGCATGGTTTTTGAGTCCTGGCCACTTTTAGGATGGGGCGGAGCTGATAAAACAGTGGGGTAAAAGCATTGGAGCGTTTAAGTGGGCCTAAGGTATGGAGACATTTGGGAGTGGGAACTCTGTGGCTTGAAAGGAGAGGTGAGGATTGGGTATAAGAGTCCTCTAGGGGGAGGATGTTCACGAAGTTCAAAGCTCAGTGTCACCATTGAGTGGGAGGAAGTGCGCAGATTCTGAGAAGGAGAAAATGAGTGAAGTGTAGGGTGTACTGCTACCATCACAAGAAAGGAAGTGAACAATGTTGAAGGTTATCGGGGCAATAAAAAGATGACAAATTTCCCAGTTTCAATTATGTTTCTGCCTGTCTCAAAGATGTTACTATCCTTTATGCTGTTATCCATCCATAGGAGAGAGGTGCCGAGAGTGGGAGACAGAATGGGCCTGTGAAATTGTGCACGTACAGAGCTCTGAAAAATACTGCAACCCAAAATTCAATCCAACCACGTAAGCTCTGTGACAGGAGCAAAACTTGCCTCTGAGAGAAGGTGGGCATCTGGAGGAACAATGTCCTGTATAGTTTATCAATTAGATTTTGGAAGTATCCTGGACCCATCCATCTTCAGCTGCTTCATCAATGACCTTCCCTCCATCATAAGGTCAGAAGTGAGGATGTTCGCTGATGACTGCACAGTGTTAGAAAATAAAGCAGTCCATGCCCACATGCAGCAAGATCTGGACGACATTCAGGCTTGTGTTGATAAGTGGCAAGCAACATTCATGCCACACAAGTGCCAGGCAATGACCATCTCCAACAAGCACAAATCTAACCACCTCCCCTTGATATTCAATGGCATTACCATCACCAAATCCCCCTCTATCAACATCCTGGGGGGTCGCCATTGACCAGAAACTTAACTGGACCAGCCACATAAATAATGTCGCAACAAGAGCAGGCCAGAAGCTGGGTATTCTGCAGTGAGTGTCTCACTTCCTGACTCCCCAAAGCCTTTCCACCATCTACAACAAGGCACAAGTCATGACCATCACCTGCAAGTTCCCCTCCAAGTTACACACCATCCTGACTTGGAAGTATTTCGCCATTCCTTCATTATTGCTGGGTCAAAGTCCTGAAGTAACAGCATTAACAGCACTGTGAGAGTACCTTCACCACATGGACTGCAGCAGTTCAAGAAGGTAGCTCAGCACCACCTTTTCAAGGGCAATTAGGGATGGACAATAAATGCTGACCTTGCCAGCGACGCCTTGATCCCAGGAATGAATTTTTAAAAACTTGCGGAGTAACAGCAACGGAAACTCTTCCTCCTTAACTCAATTTTTGAAAAATGCTGAAAATGTAATAAACCACACACGCTGTCCCTTTATTGAGTTGAATTAATTGTTTTTGGCAAAACTTTTTCTCTTGTCAACTTCTAAGTGCAAGACTTGATCTGTTGCATTTTTAGTTTCCAGCCCCAGGCCAAGAGTTGTGTCTCACAGTCCTTTTGTTCAAAACGCTGCTGTCTGCCGTACATGGTCTTTCCTTTCTCTCCCTGTTAAGTCTGACCACAGGAAGCAGAGGGGACACCCTCCTGTGCAAACCTGTCAGAACAAACTGACTAAATTGTCATGTTTTGGGATTTTTTAATCATTTTCCACAGAAATGATTTTGAAACAAATGTTACTTTTAGATGTTGGGCTTTATATCTTCAAGCAAGTTTTAAAAAAGGCACTGAGCTGAAAGGTGTTTAAAAAGCAAATTATATTGTTTTTCTAATGACTGTAAACAATAAGCAATCTGTTTTCATGCATCAGTAATTGCACATGAGGTAGTGAAAAAAAGAAGTGTTTGCATTTATATAACATATTCATGACCGCAGGATTTCCCAAAGCAATTTACAGCCAATGAAGTACTTTTGAAGTATAGTCACTGTTGTAAAGTTACAGTTGTGTTAGGAAGTCTCTGGGTCTGGGCTGTCAGCAGGGGTGACCTGACAGACCTCCCCTTCTCTTTGCGATAAAAGAGAGATAAAAACAGACTGAGATACAGGCAGTCAGTCAGGCATAGAAGAACAATGCGAGAGAGGAATTAGTCGTTATGCTGTTTAAGTCAATCAAGATGACAAGATGACCCACTGTCATGGAGAAGCTTATTTATTTTCTATTATTACACATAGACAAGTTGTACTGATTGAATTTAATGAGCCTTATCATAACTGTTGCCCTGTATGTTCATTTGCTGTGAAATGAAGCAGCTTAATTTGTATCCGGCTTTGTCTTACCAAGTGTTTACTCAGTTCACCATTTAAAAGATTGGAGAGGCATGTGTGAAAGACATAAATATCCAGTTCATATCATAAGGAATATTGTTGTTACACCCCTGGGTTATACTATCATATAAGTAAATATTGGAGAGTGTGAGTCTACTCTGGCATGTAAGGGACATTGGTTCACGACAAAGGGTGTGAATATTTGTTTGGCCACCTGCGGATGAGATAATAAATTACTTCATGTCCCTAGTGATCCTGGCTAATAGCCCTGAGATGAGACAATAGATTCTCACTGTATCAGTTTTAAACAAACTGAGAATTGTGACATTCCAAGACCGGCTCATCTGGTTTTAACACATTCTTCAATGTCTGCAGCCTATTGCCTTTCTTTTTACACCTGTGTGAATTCACTTAGCTTTTAAACACAATCCTTAATCGTAACTCAATCCCAAAATCCATACCATGAATTAAAAAGTGATCAAAATTCTGACACATGAAAACTGTTATAAATTGTATTTTTTAACCTAAATATAGTCAGTTAGTTGAAGAAATAGCACAGCTGCTAAAATAAATCTGTAAACATGTATTTGAATGATTTGATAAGATTTATCTTGCAAGATCGTGGGCCATGCCAACCTGCGTGAGGACACCTCGACAGGTCGGGGCTACAAAAAGAGCTGGAGCGGTCATTACAACTTCCAGCGCGAACTGGTCCAAGTGTGCGAGGGCTTCAAGGTGGGCAACTGGGTGAAGTCATCAGGACCCAGGTCGTTGTTTGGAGTGTGGGCAGGAACATCGGCGGGACCCAGGTACAGCAGAGGAGCGGGAAGGTCGTGGCGAAGGTGCGGCAAGTGATCAAGCTGGAGGAGCGTTGAAGGATTGTGGCTGAGATTCGGTGGGTGATCGTGGTGGAGGTTCGACAAATGTTTGGTGCGGAGTGCGGCAAGTGTTTTGTGGCGGAGGAGCAACGAGAGATCATGGCGGAGGTGCGGCAAATGAGGGTACGGGGCCCAGGGGCAGCACAGGCCAGCCCACAATGCAATATGTGTGCGCACTAGGTCCGTGCAGCAGAGCAGGTCTCCAGTCGTCCTGGTTATCCCTTGTCACTGGATAAAGGCCTAGCTCTGTCAAGCCCATGTGGTGGCCGATGTGCAACGGTCACCACACGTTAAAAAGATCCACGCACTGGCATCTTCCACCCCTTCAACGAGAGTTCAGGACTGGAACATCGGATCCTTCATTGAAACATCTGTGAACTCACTGTGAACTGGAAGCCCGTCATCCTCGTTCGAGGGACCGCCTATGATGATGAAGATTTATAGTATTTGATGATTTATTAATAGTTTTGACAAAATGTGATTGTTTTTTGGGGGTTTGCATGCTGTTGCTTGGTAGCTTTTTCTATCTGTCTAGTGTACAAACTGTTTTTGACTGGTTTGTGTTTAGTCAATGTGAAGTGTGATCGTGATTAACAGAACAGAGAGTGGTGATCTGAGCCAATCAGAATTTCCTTGTGCTATGAACATAGGAACATAGGAACAGGAGTAGTCCATTTAGCCCCTCGAGCTTGTTCCACCATTCAATGAGATCAAGGCTGATCTATGACCTAACTACATATAGCCATCTTTGGCCCATAGCGCTTACGTGTGATGCTTTAAGATATGACACATTTTGAATGGAAAGGTCCTCGACCCAAAATTTGCAATTATGTAGATTAAGAATTTCTGGCTTTTATCGCAGAAACTACTGTGTACATGTCAATGAAAATTGAATGTCACAATGCACACAATTGTTTTAAAATACAATGGTGAATGGTGATTTTATCCAAATGATTGAAGAACAGGTTTATTTCCAACATATCTGAGCTCCTATTAGGACCATGTGAGCAAAAATAAACAATGAACAGTTTTCATAGTAAGGTATAAAAGTTAATTTTATCATCTCTACTTGTACTTTATTTAGGTATCAACATAAATGTGAATTTTGTTCAGCTGGATTGGGTGGTACAGTAAGTAAGAAACTGTCTTTTGACACCTGAGATCTGAGTTGTAATTCACGCTAAAGTGATAAGATGTATGTTTTCTCTCCCTCATGGCTGTAAGAGTATAGATTGAAATCAATTTTCAAACTTAACCCAGCTCCTTGTGGCATGGGTCAATAACATAAAATTTTAGATAATTTCTAAATGATACTAAATTAACGCTCATTCAGAGTGTCAGAAAGATGATTAGTGTGGAAAATAAAATTACAATGAATAGTTGGGGGTGTTGTGCAGGTGGGGCTATCATGTCCTAGTAGCAGTGCAGTGATGTTCAAGAGGCCAAATGAGACCTACAAGCTCCTTCCGTCTGGCCCACAAAGCTATTCCTGGCTCCCTTATTCTTGTGTTTGTGCACAATACTGACTTCAGTGCCTTTAAGGTGCATATAGTTCTCGGACTTGGAAGATTGGGACATAGCTGTTTCTTGATTGGCCAAAATCCTCAAATCAGCCTTTTACAAATTTTCCAGGCACAATCATTTTGAAGAGCTAGAGAATTATTTCTTGCTCCTTTCATTACTTTACTGGCTCCATGCTGACCTCTGCCAGTCTGTGTTCACAAAGGAAATGCCTTAATATGGGTGTTATATTGTTGAATAGAATCTTTGAAAAGATGTACTGTGACCTGAAAAGGTAAGTGAGAGAGATGGATAGAGAGTGAGCGATGGAAAGATAGAGAAAGAGCAATGAAAAGGGAGATAGATGGAAAGAGAGAAAGATAGAGAAAGAAAGAAAGTCTTACATTTATATCGCGCATTTCACAACAACTGAACATCTCCAAACGCTTTACAACCAATGAAGTACTGTTGTAATGTGGGAAATGTGGCAACCAATTTGTGCACAGCAAGGTCACACAAACAGCAATGTAATAATAACCAGATAATCTGTTTTTGTTATGTTGATTGAATGATAAATATTGGCCAGGAAATCAGGGGGACTTCCCCTGCTCTTCTTCAAAATAGTGCCATGGGATCTTTTACATTCACCTGAGAGAGCAGATGGGGCCTCAGTTTAATGTCTCATCTGAAAGATGGCACCTCTGAGGTGCTTGGGTGGCTTGCATGGTCTTGATTTTAAATGAAATCGGAGCGGGGGAAGGCCTTGCTTTTTATGTTTGGAGCCAAAAACACAGCGTCAGTTTCCACATGTACGCTGATAACACCCAGATCTACCTCACTACCACTTCTCTCGACCCCTCCTTGGTCTCTAAATTGTCAGACTGCTTGTCTGACATCCAGTTCTGGATGAGCAGAAATTTTCTCCAATTGAATATTGGGAAGAACGAAGCCATTTTTTCGGTCCCCACCACAAACTCTGATTCCTAGCCACTGACTCCATCCCTCTTCCTAACCTCTGTCTGAGGCTGAACCAGACTGTTTGCAACCTTGGTGTCACATTTGACCCTGAAATGAGCTTTCGACCACATACCCATAGTATAACTAAGACTGCCTATTTCCACCTCCATAACATTGCCCGTCTCCACCCTTGCCTCATCCATGCCTTGACTTGACTATTCCAACGTACTCCTGGCTAACCTCCCACATTTTACCCTATGTAAACTAGAGATGAGCCAAAAATTGGCAGCCCAAGTCCTAACTCGCGCCAAGTCACATAAAAAATGAGGGAGCTCGACAAGGTGGCTGCAGAAAGGATATTTCCACTCAAAGGGGAAACTAAAACTAGGGGACATAGCCTCAGAATAAAGAGCTGCCCATTTAAAAGTGAGATGAGGAGGAATTTCTTCTCTCAGAAGGTTGTAAATCTATGGAATTTTCTGCCCCAGAGAGCCGTGGAGGCTGGGTCTTTGAATATATTTAAGGCGGAGATAGACAAATTTTTGAGCGAGAAGGGAGTAAAGGGTTATGGGGAGCAGGCAGGGAAGTGGAGGAAATTAGTTCATGATCAGATCAGCCATGATCTTATTGAATGGCAGAGCAGGCTTGATGGGCCAAATGGCCTAATCCTGCTCCTATTCCTTACGTTCGTATGTTCTTACCCATCACCCCTGTGCTTGCTGACCTACATTGGCTTCCAGTTAAGCAAAGCCCCGATTTCAAAATTCTAATCTTTGTTTTCAAATTTCCTCCATGGTCTCATCCCTCCCTATCTCTGTAATCTCCTTCAGCCCCACAACCCCCTGAAATGTCTGCGCTCCTTGAATTCTGCCCTGTTGAGCATCCCTGATTATAATCGCTGAACCATTGGTGGCCGTTCCTTCTGCTGCCGAGGCCCCTAAACTCTGAAATTCCCTGCCCAAAGCTCTCTGCCTCCCTACCTCACTTTCCTCCTTCAAGACCCTCCTTAAAACCTACCACTTTGACCAAGCTATTGGTCACCTGCCCTAATTTTTCCTTTTGCAGCTCGGTGTCAAATTTTTTAAAAATCTCAGAATACTCCTCGGAACATTTTACCACGTTAAAGATGCTATATAAATACAAATATTGTTGTTGTTGTATTATTGCATAATCAAAACTGGGCTTCTCAGTCTGGATACTTGTATCCAGAACCCAGCTCCAAAAGATTGGAAATCTCTGGCATAATATACAGGGAGTCAACTCTGCACGTAACACACACTATATCTGGCGAGGGAGTGATAGATGCTGACACCTGCAAAAAGTAGGAAAATATTGTTTTCCAACATTCACGTCAGGAAAAAAAATCTGTGCTCAGCTAATAAATTTTGTTATTAACATTTTTTTCATTTTGAGATTACTTGATAGATATTCCATTTATTTTTGTATGGCAGAAAATCAGTCAGACTTTATGAATAATGTTGTGCTCTGCCTGGATAAGGTTACCTGCATAATGAAAGTAATTGCTTCTCTTCAGTAGATGTTCTTCAGAACAAAGATCTTAACTGGATAATCCTCTAACAGGTGAATATTTTCCTCAGGAATTACAGGTTGGACTTGGCACATGATAACAAATGTCCTTTATGAAGCTGCCCAAGCATTACTGGTCTTCCAAGTAGTATCATTCGCTTGGTTTTCAATAACACCTAGTCTGCACTTCCATTCAATAGATAATCATTTTTAGGCTGGGCTTAAGAAACATAACTTAAAGCGGGAGTATCACAATCTTTAGCCTCTTTATTTTAAGAAAAGTGCACATCAATACTCTTTAGCCGTTAGACTGCCTATAGATCCAGGGAAATTGATTTCTTTCTAGGTTGAACATTTCTCAGCATATATACTGGCCCAGAAAGTGTGTCAGGATTGTTCTTGACAATAACCTCTATTGTTGACCCCACTGGATTATGCGGGGTCAGTGGGAGATAACATTTAAATACAGGTGGTGGATACCACTGCGAGTGTACCTCGAAAGCACGCCTGCCCCCGGATACTTCAAAATGTGACCTAGGTAGCTGGAGGTTGAGGACAGAACTGCAGCCTGTACCCCTAAAGTAAGCCCCATGGCCACCATTGAAGAACTTGGTACCTCTCTTTCCACTGTGCATACCAGCTTCCAAAGCTGTGCAAAGTCAAGTGCTGCAGATGCTGGAAATCTGAACTAAAAACAGAACATGCTAGAACTACTCAGCAGGTCAGGCAGCATCTGTGGAGAGAGAAACAGAGTTAATGTTTCAGGTCGATGACCTTTCATCAGAACGAAAGGTCATCGACCTGAAACATTAACTCAAAAGATGTGCAGATGTTCTGCAAGGCTGAGGTTGCATTGACTCCCAATGAAAGGAGGCCTTCAACCCCAGCTCCGCCCCAGCCCAGTCTATTCTAGATCACTGACTTTGAAAGGCAGGAAGGAGTTATTGCCACTCGAAAGGCTCCCACATGAACTCTCAGTGCAAGCTGGGATCTGGCATATTTGGGGAATCCTAATATTAAAGTGTTCAGCTTCTATGAGAAGCAAGCATGGAGCTCCTGGGGAGGCATTGTGCTCTTTTATGTGAGATGAGGAGATTGGGAGGCAATGCCATTGCCAGTGCCAGGATGTTGGATGCATATCAACACCGTTGCTGCAGCACCTCTGTGAAGTAGCAGAAGGCCACAAGCTTCCACACCATTCTGTCTCCTTCACTCAAGGAACTTGAGCACATAAAAATCTAGGCTGACACTCCAGTGCAGTGCTGAGGGAGTGCCGCACTGTTGGAGGTGCCGTCTTTCGGATGAGATGTTAAACCGAGGCGCCGTCTGCTCTCTCAGGTGGACGTAAAAGATGTCATGGCACTATTTCGAAGAAGAGTCCTGGCCAATATTTATCACTCAATCAACATAACAAAACAGATTATCTGGTCATTATCACATTGCTGTTTGTGGGAGCTTGCAAGTTGGCTGCCGTGTTTCCCACATTACAACAGTGACTATACTCCAAAAGTACTTCATTTTCTGTAAAGCACTTTGAGATGTCCGGTGGTCGTGAAAGGCGCTATAGAAATGCAAGTCTTTCTTTCTTCCTTTCTTTAATCGCAAGAGAGTTATGCTCATCTATTGTTAGCTTCTGGCCTCCTTTTCTGCAGATCCACCACAGCAATGGGGGACAGAATATGAGGAAGAGAAGGAATATGATGAGGAGGAGGAAGAAGAGAAGCAAGGGAGAGATGGACCTTCTTCCTTTTCATCTGTGACAATGAGAAAGATGAGGAGGATGATAATGAAGAGGAAAAGGAGTTGAAGGACAAGCTCAGCCAAGATCCTACTCATATTCCTCTGCCTCAATCCACCAATCTCACCTCTTGCATTCACTTGCCTTTTCACTGTCATGCACTGGCTCAGATACCTTTATTTAGGGGCAATTAGATGATCTTAGTGAGAATGTGGTACTGTGTGATACACTTTTTCACTCAAGCAGCACTTCATTGGAAAGAATTATTAGCACAAGCAAGTAAGTTGGCTGGCACAAAGGATAGACAAGGTGTTAAGAAGTAGTTGTAGTTAAGATGAATTTTGTTATGGAAAGTAAACACAGCTTGAGCATTTGGAGTTCTGAGTTCAATTCTGTACATGCTTGCAATTGGATAGTTGAATGATGGCAAGGGAAATGTAGACTTCTGTCTTCTTAATTAACTTGACTAAAGTCTTTGATAGTGGAGGACTTTGGGGGGAATTTATCAGGGGGCGGGGCCAGTAGTGCGATCAGTGGCGAGTCGGATGTGAACATTATTTTTCCGACAGCGGTCAGGACCATGCTGTCAACCCGCCATCATGTGTCTTTCCCAGATGTCGCGTTTGTCAGCACTGAGCAGACCCGACACACAGCGGTGGGGAGATAATTAAGGTCATTATGACCTTGTTAATTGCTACTTTAAAAGTATTTTGAGCTCACCGTAACATTTTACGAAATCTCCCACGGGGTCTATGCTGCTCGGGGATCACATTACCTAAGGATGTCGGGAGTTGTAGGACCATGGACTCATCTCTTTACTTGACAGCTGACAATGTGCTATAAAAGCTACCAGCTCACAGCTGTTCACTTTCCAAGCTCAGAAGCTGTTGCTTACTGCATTTCGAAGACAGACTGAGCTTTATGCAGGTTGCAAGTGTTTGGAGTAAACTCTCTATCCAGTGTCACCGCACTGGAACAACCTCTCTCACCAATGACAGATTTCTCCTGTCATCTCAAGTTCATCTGCCATCTATCACATCAGTATCCTGCAAATCCCCTGGGAGGACAGACACACCAATGTTAGCGTCCTCATCCAGGCAAACATCCCCAGCATTGAATCACTGACCACACTTGATCAGTTCCGCTGGGCAGGCCACATAGTTCGCATGCCAGACATGTGACTCCCAAAGCAAGCGCTCTACTCGGAACTCCTTCACAGCAGATGAGCCAAAGGTGGGCAGCGGAAACGTTACAAGGACACCCTCAAGGCCTCCCTGATAAAGTGCAACATCCCCACTGACACCTGAGACTCCCTGGCCAAAAACCGTCCTAAGTGGAGGAAGTGCATCCGGGAGGGCGCTGAGCACCTTGAGTCTCGTCGTCGAGAGGATGCAGAAATCAAGCGCAGGCAGCGGAACAAGCGTGCGGCAAACCAGTCCCACCCACTCCTTCCCTTGACGACTGTTTGACCCACCTGTGACAGGGACTGTGGTTCTCGTATTGGACTGTACAGCCACATAAGAACTCATGCTAAGAGTGGAAGCAAGTCTTCCTCGATTCTGAGGGACTCTCTATGATGATGATGTTGATCAGTGCCCTTGAAACTATCTTACCTTGGACTTCAGAATCCCACCACAATCATCCCCAACACCAGCAGCAGCAGGCACACCAGCAGCACCAAGAACAACACCAACCTTCTGCACAATCAACTGATGCTGCACAGGACACAGGGCATCAGCACCCGAGCATATTGCTGCGTGGGACATCAAGGTAGACCTCACCATAGCCAGATTTACTTCACTTGACGCTGTACACCCTGGCTGCCACATGATGCACCAGGTTGGCACCACCCCACACCAACACCATCAAGCCTCCGTACAAATCCCAAGTCATTCCTTTATCTCTCACGACCATTGCAGGGGGTACTGTTGTGACTCACCATTCACTGCAACTCACTAAGCCACTTCCAAAGATGCACACAAATCCTTCCAAGAACGCAAAGTGTTGAAAATAAAGATTTCAACTTTTGACTGCACATTAACAGAAACTTCACATGAACATTGGCTAAAACACACAAGTGCCTACCGTTGTGTGTTGTTAATTGGTATGATTGGACAAGGATGAAGATGAGTGTGAGGGATGGCTATTGAGATGAGGAAGTGATAATGTAGATAGAGAGAGGGATGGGTGGCGGTGGAAGGTAGATTGGTGTGAGAAAGGATGTGCAGGAGTAGGGTAGGGAAGGCAGAGTGATGGGGATGTGATGAGTGGCACAGCAGGATGAGGTTGAATGTGGCTTTGCAGTAACGTTTTGTGATCTACTGAGATCATTGAAAGGTTTGTGCCACTGCAGCTTGGTCCTCCTGACGACATCCCTGCTTGTGTCCTCCTGTGCAATGTACAACCAGGCTGCGTTGGAGTCCTGGGGAGGTCTCTTCCGTCCATTGGAAGGGAAGAAAACCTTCCTGCATGCTGTGATCCCCTCCATAATCATATGGAGGGAGTTATGGGAGAGCCTGAGTACAGCTTTGTACATCTGTGCAGTGTTTGTCAGTGTTTGCAGCACCTCTATGCTGTAGAAGACGCGTCATCAAATTACATCATCAGTGTAAGATTTGGCGAAAACAAGCTTTTTGGACTTTTTGGAAATTGCTTGTACATATTCACTGTGCAGCAGAAGAGCTGACCTGGAGCAGGTCCAAACATGTTTAAGTTGAATACACATCAACTGGGCAGGAATGAGAATGGCTGAATGCAGTAACATCATGGTTGATGAGCGCCTTTTGTCATGGAATTGGAACCCATCAGTGAGACATTAAGTAAGGTGGCCAGTGTTTCAGGCTATTGAAAGACAAAATAAAGCTATTTTGACCACATACTCATCGGAGCCACCCATAAAGGGACAGCCCAGTTTGACAAGTAGGCAGGCAAAGACTTGGTTTTGCTTTTCAGTTGGACAGCCTCAGGCGGGAAGGACAGTTGGATTTTAAGCAGTCTTGCAGATATAAGAGAATGGCAGTTAGAAGTCATCTCTCTCTCTCCCTTCTTCTACGCCTGCTTTCAACACACAAGGACCGAGCACTCCATCTGGGATGGAGAGAAGAAACCACCATCTACGAGCCAAGAGAGCCTTGCTACTTCGACTAGGAGGCTGATCTTGAGACTGGACTTGAATACCACAGATTGGTATGGACCCAGAAGATACGCCTCATTGGGAGAAGCAGCGAGTAAGCCAGAGGGATAATTGGTGAGCATTTATCCCAGCCCACAGATCTTTAAGACCACTGCATAGTGTGAAAGGATGTTGTGTGTCCCAACCAAGCCTTAGAGGTTTTAGTGGGGAGGTTTTTGCAAGGATCATAAGTGTATGCACATTTCTGTTGGACAGATTTAGTGGTGCAATTTTGGATCCGAGCAGGTGTGTTTTAAACGTGAGTACTTTGTGTTAGGAGCCTGTTTAGATGGGCCAGACTGTGTATTGTACTGCATTTGTTTGTTTTACACACCAGGGTGTGTGTGGTTTTACTGGGTGCAGCTGTGTGTTTTAACTTTAATAAAAGTATTACCGGTACCCGTCCCTGACTCATTCATCTGTTTAGTACAGCAATTCACTGCCAGGTTAGAACTATTGTAAAGTGGGTGTGCTTCGAAAGCACCTAAGGGAAATCACTTATAGAATTTGGTGACCGCAGGCTGGACGCTGGGTGCACTGAACAGAGAGTTATGGAGGATATTAAGGCCAAGAGATTGGCAATAGGGACTGGGATTTCCTCATATATCTTTGCGAAACTAGACCTCTTGCAAACTGAGAGTGCGGAGGACAAGGCCGCTGAGTGGACGGGGAGTAAGGGGCATAGAAAGGCAAACGAAAAGGCCATCTGGCTCCTGTGTCTGCAGAAACAAGTCCAACTGCTTAGGGAGCAGGTTGGTAGACATAAGGCAGAGCTCAAAGAGTCCGAGGAGCAGTCAGTCGCAAGGGCCATGGTAGGAACGAGACTTTTAGATGAGTTGAGTGAAGAAAAGAAAGCGAGACGCACTCAGGAGGAAACCTCCCGTAACAAAAGGGAGCACCTGCAGTGTCGGGTAACAGAGGCCAAGCTCAATGAGCAGGTCGCACGGGAGGAGACTGCTCATCTAGCAGGTAAAGTAACCAGGCTGGAGGGGCAACTGAAGGATATTAAGACAGCGTATAGGATAGCCACCAGTAAGGGTTTTGAGAGTGGGAATCACGGGCCCTGCCAAGAGAAAATCCAAAGCTTAACTCACGCTCTATCCAAGGCCAAAGGAATGGTCTGCGTAATGGCCCTGGGGGGAGCCCAGGTGAACTGGGAAGAGGAAGGGGAAGACAGTGAGGATTGGGAGCCGGACAGGGATGCACGACCTCCGCCAGAGGTGCCGGGACCCATGCATCCCATACGGCAGCGGAAATACGGTGCGCCCGTAGATGGCCAAGGGGGCGCTGCAAAGAGATTTTGTGGTCCCATTCACAACCCCACAGCTGCAAAATATGATTTCAGGGGTGCCCAAGCTTACCAACGAAGGAGACCCATCGGTCCACTTCACGGAGGTGGAACAGGTGGGAGGGATTAATGGATGTAGCGAAGCAGAGGTTCACAAGCTGCTATATTTTCCCTGGAGGGGAAAATGTATCAGGCCCTATCGTTCGCAAGCAAGAGGGGGCAGGGAACCATAGAGGGCTTAAAGGAGGAAATCCTAAGAGCCACGGGTCACACCCAAGGTAGTCCATTCTCCAGGGTGTAAAGGACACTGAAACTGGCTGGGGAAGCACCTCAGGCTTTTGCGGACAGGCAATGGCCGGTCTATAATAAAGCCTGTCATGGAGTGCTGGACCAATCGCATTTGCAGGGGTAGCCAAGGAACCATTGGCTCAGGACCTTAGTGTCAAAGAGTTTGCCCCGGATTAAAGTCCGAGAACTGGTTTGACCCTGAGAATCTCCAGAACACGGAGGCCGGTGTGCTCCATCACATGAGCCTGGCATGGAGGAGGAGGTCAAAGGGAAGGTTCATGAGATGAAGCCCAGTAAGGGAAGTAAAAGGGAATGGCGCCAGGAAGGAGGTAGCTCAGAGAGGGTTAAGATGTGTTTTGGGTGTGAGAAACCGGGCCACTGGAGGAAAGACTGCCCAGCCCTGAAGAAGGGGCAAGGCAAAGGGGATCCTCCAGCGCCTGAGACAAAACCTGTCAAGACGAAGGGACCGACCCCAGAACAATTTGATGTTCTGGTGGCCACCCTTCAGACAGCTTTTGTGCCAGAACAGGGAAGGGTAGATGCTGCCGTGAGCAGGGAATCCCAACTGCTCCGATAATCCCACCACTCTGACTAGCACGCATCCAGCCTGAGTACCTGTGTTTGCTTATGTACGATGAGTGGAGTAGATCATGCATGAGGATGGGAGTGGAGAAGGTAGAGAGGAAGTACTTGGTGGACACTGGGGCTTCGAGCACGGTGATCCACGCGAGTAACCCGACCGATTCACCCTGGTCCAGCAAGGTTCCATTCAGTCTCGTGGGGATCACCGGGAATGAGCAGGCGGGGGCGATGTCCAAGCCATTAGCCATCGATTTAGGATCACTCCACGCAAAATGGAAGTGTGTCCTGCTGAAATGGGAGCAGCTGAAGTCAGGAGGCCTAGGGACCGACTTTATGTTAGCCCACAGAATCGTAGTGGATTTGAGGAATCACTGCCTTTGGGGAGCAGTGGGTTCCGATAAGAAGAAAGAAGTGGTAGTGATCCTAAGAAAAGGGGAAGGTAAAGGCACAGTGTGTACGATAAAGCCAAAAGGTAGTTACGACCTAGAGCAATTGGTCAATACTACCCCGGCCGAGTACCAAGTTTATGTGCGGGACAATCTCACATCGTTCGCCACACACGAAAATGACTGCAGTAGGGTGATGGGGGTAGAAATCAGGTTACAAGGAGACCCTATGCCCCGGCCGCAGAAGCAGTATAATTTCCCCAGGGAGGCAGAGGCCGACTTAGAGATGGCCCTGGGATCCCTGGTAGCCTAGGAGGTGTTGAGGCCCATTGCCACACATGTGAACTCTCCACTTTGGTCGGTTTTGAAACCGGACCAGTCATGGAGGGCAACTGTGGACTATTGGGTGCTCAACATCCCAGCTTGTGCACCCACGGTCGAGGCCGTAGCCAACCTGATAGGGAGCATTCCAGCATCCGCAACAACATTCATGGTGCTGGATATATCGAACGGGTTCTGGTCAATAGCCCTCAAAAGAGAGGAGCAGTACAAGTTCACATTCACGTTTAAAGGGCAACAGTATACCTGGACATGCCTTCCCCATGGTTTCCAAAACAGCCCCTCCATTTTTCACCAGTGTATGGCCAACAGTTTAAAGGGTTTCAACAGCCCCCAACAGTTGGTGCAGTATGTGGACTGTTATATATGTAAACGTGTATATACCTTGTGTAGCCACCAATAGGCTCATCCCCTGAAGTCCCAAGGGATCCCACAATCCCTTGGGAGCACCTGTACTTAAGGAAGCCTCACAGGCTGGAGAGGCACTCTGCAATAAAAGACTACGGTCACACTTTACTTGGAGCTCACAGTATCTAGTCAAACTCTTTATTCATACATAACAACTGGCGATGAGTTATAGATGATGAACCCAATGATGCAGAGAACAGTGGGCATCCTGGAGAAATTTTTGGAGGGAGATGATTGGGAAACGTTCGTGGAGCGACTCACCAATACTTTGTGGCCAACCAGCTGGAAGGAGAAGTGAACACTGCCAAACAAAGGGTGATTCTCCTCACCGTCTGCAGGGCACCAACGTATGGCCTCATGAAAAATCTGCTTGCTCCAGTGAAACCCACAGAGAAATCATATGATGATTTGTGCACACTGGTCTGGGAGCATCTGAACCCAAAGGAAAGCGTTCTGATGGTGAGGTATCAATTCTATATCTACAAAAGGTCTGAAGGCCAGGAAGTGGCAAGCTATGTCGCCGAGCTGAGATGCCTTGCAAGACATTGCGAATTTGAAGGTCATTTGGAGCACATGCTCAGGGACTTCTTCGTACTTGGCATTGGCCATGAAGTGATACTTCGCCAACTTTTGACTGTAGAGACCCCAACCTTGAGTAAAGCCATAGTGATAGCCCAGGCGTTCATTGCCACCGGTGACAATACTAAGTAAATCTCTCAGCACACGAGTGCTGCTACAAGTACTGTGAACAAAGTGATGTTGTTTTCAAATCGCAATGTACAGGGCAGGCCCCACATGCCTGAAGCTGCACGTCCGCAGATGTCTCAGAATCCACCATCAAGGTTGATTAATGTAAAGCCATCAATATCTTGTTGGTGCTGTGAGAGTTATCATCGTTTCCATTCATGCTGCTTCAAAGGGTACATTTGCAAGGGCTGTGGAACAATGGGGCACCTCCAACGTATGTGCGGGCGAGCTGCAAACCCTGCTAATCCTGCAAACCACCATGTTGCAGAGGAGGACAGATCCACAGCGGATCACGATGAACCAGAGCCTCAGACTGAGGAGGCAGAGGTATATGGGGTTCACACATTTACCACAAAATATCCCCCGATAATGCTGAATGTTGAATTAAATGGACTCCCAGTGTCAATGGAGCTGGACACGGGCGCAAGACAGTCCATTTTGAGCAAAAAGACTTTGGATAAATTGTGGTCCAACAAGGCCTCAAGGCCAGTCCTGACTCCTATTCGCCCTAAACTGAGAACTTACACAAAAGAACTGATTCCCATAATCGGCAGTGCTACTGTAAAGGTCTTCTACGATGGAGTGGTGCACAAGCTACCACTCTGGATGGTACCGGGCGATGGTCCCACGCTGCTCGGCAGGAGCTGGCAGGGAAAGATACGCTGGAACTGGGACGACGTCCGAGCGCTTTCGTCCGTTGACAACACTTCGTGTGCCCAGGTCTTAAACAAGTTCTCCTTGCTGTTCGAACCAGGCATCGGGAAGTTCCAAGGAGCAAAAGTGCAGAACCACTTAATTCCGGGGGCGCGATCCATCCATCACAAGGCGAGAGCAGTACCGTACATGATGAGAGAGAGGGTAGAGAGTGATCTGGACCGGCTGCAACGAGAGGGCATCATTTCGCTGATCGAATTCAACGAGTGGGCCAGTCCGATTGTTCCAGTCCTCAAGGGAAACGGCACCGTCAGAATCTGTGGCAATTACAAAGTAACTATCAATCGTTTCTCCCTGCAGGATCAATACCCACTACCAAAGGCAGACGACCTTTTTGCGATGCTGGCGGGAGGAAAGACGTTCATGAAGCTGGATTTGACCTCGGCCTACATGACGCAGAAGCTGGAGGAATCATCGAAGGGTCTCACCTGCATCAACACGCACAAAGGTCTCTTCATTTACAACAAATGCCTGTTTGGGATTCGATCAGCCGTGGTGATGTTCCAGAGAAACATGGAAAGCTTACTGAAGTCAGTCCTGTGCACGGTGGCCTTCCAGGAGGACATCTTGGTTACAGGTCGGGACACAGTCGAGCATCTGCAGAACCTGGAGAAGGTTCTTAGTCGACTCAACCGCATGTGGCTCAGGTTAAAATGCTCGAAGTGCATTTTCCTGGCATCTGAAGTGGAGTTCCTGGGGAGAAGAATCATGGCGAACAGCATCAGGCTCATCGATTCGAAGACGGAGGCAATCGAGAATGCACCAAGGCCACAGAACGTGACGGAGCTGCAGTCATTTCTAGGACTCCTGAACTACTTTGGTAACTTCTTACCAGGTCTCGGCACATTGTTAGAACCTCTGCATGAATTACTGCATAAAGGAGATGAATGGGTATGAGGTAATAGCCAAGAAAATGCTTTTGTAAAAGCTAGAAAATTATTATGCTCAAACAAATTGCTTGTGTTGTATGATCCATGTAAGCGTTTGGTATTAGCATGTGATGCGTCATCGTACGGGGTCGGGTGTGTATTGCAACAAGCTAATGAATCTGTGAAATTGGAACCGGTTGCTTATGCAACCCGAAGTCTGTCTAAGGCTGAGGGAGCCTACAGCATGATTGAAAAAGAAGCGTTAGCGTGTGTTTATGGGGTAAAGAAAATGCATCAATATCTGTTTGGACTCAAATTTGAATTGGAAACTGACCATAAGCCACTGATATCCCTTTTTTCCGAAAATAAGGGGATAAATACAAAAACATCAGCCCGCATCCAGAGATGGGCGCTCACATTGTCCGCATGCAACTACGGCATCCACCACAGGTTAGGCACTGAAAACTGCCGATGCTCTCAGTAGGTTGCTATTGCCCACCACGGGGGTGGAAATGGCACAGCCCGCAGATTTAGTCATAGTAATGGAAGCATTCGAAAGTGAGCAATCACCCGTCACAGCCCGACATATTAGAATCTGGACGAGCCAGGACCCCTTACTGTCCTTAGTAAAAATCTGTGTGCTTCACGGGAGCTGGTCCAGTGTCCCAGTGGAAATGCAGGATGAGATAAAGCCAAACCAGCAGCGCAAAGATGAAATGTCTATACAGGCAGACTGCCTTCTGTGGCGTAATCAGGTAGTGGACCCCAAGAAGGGCAGGGACACTTTCATCAATGATCTCCACTGTACTCACCCAGGCATTGTAATGATGAAAGCGATAGCCAGATCCCACGTGTGGTGGCCCGGTATCGATGCGGACTTAGAGTCCTGCGTGCACAAATGTAACACATGCTCGCAGTTAAGCAATGCACCCAGGGAGACACCGCTAAGTTTATGATCTTGGCCCTCCAAACCGTGGTCCAGGGTCCATGTCGACTATGCAGGCCCGTGTTTGGGTAAAATGTTCATCGTGGTTGTAGATGCATTCTCCAAATGGATTGAATGTGAGATACTGTCGGCAAGCATATCCACTGCCACCACTGAAAGCCTGCAGGCCATGTTTGCCACACATGGCCTGCCTGATGTCCTTGTGAGTGATAATGGGCCGTGTTTCTCCAGTGCCGAGTTCAAAGAGTTCATGACCCGTAATGGGATCAAACATATTACATCTGCCCCGTTCAAACCAGCATCCAATAGTCAGGCAGAGAGAGCAGTGCAAACCATCAAGCAAAGCTTGAAGAGTATAACTGAAGGCTCACTGCAGACTCGCCTATCCTGAGTCCTGCTTAGCTACCACACGAAACCCCACTCGCTCACTGGGATTCCACCCACTGAACTGCTCATGAAAAGGGCACTTAAGACAAGGCTCTCGCTTGTCCACCCTGATCTACATGAACAGGTAGAGAGCAGGCGGATTCAACAAAGTACATATCATGATAGCGCAAATGTGTCATGCAAAATTGAAATCAATGATCCTGTATTTGTGTTGAACTATGGACAAGGTCCCAAATGGCTTCCCGGCACTGTTGTGGCCAAAGAGGGGAGTAGGGTGTTTTGGGTCAAACTTTCAAATAGACTCATTCACCGGAAACACTTGGACCAAATCAAACTCAGATTCACTGACTATCCAGAACAAGCCACTTTGGACCATACTTTTTTGACCCCCCCAACATACACACCAGTGGGAACCAACACCGCGGTTGACCATGAAGCAGAACCCATCACCCGCAGCAGCCTAGCAGGACTCACCACACCAGGCAGCCCAGCAAGGCCAGCTGCACAGCAGCTCAGCGAGAGCCCAACAAATGATTCACCAAAACCAGCATTTGCACCGAGACGATCAACCAGTGAAAGAAAGGCCCCAGATCGACTCACCTTGAAAATAGTTACACTATTGACTTTGGCAGGGGTGGGGTGCATGTTGTTATATATGCAAACCTGTATATATCTTGTGTAGCCACCAGAGGGCTCATCCCCTGGAGTCCCAAGGAATCCCACAATCCCTTGGGAGCACCTGTACTTAAGAAGGCCTCACAGGCTGGAGAGGCACTCCGGCGATCTGCAATAAAAGACTAAGGTCACACTTTACTTTGAGCTCACAGTATTCATAATAACATGGACGATTTGCTTCTGTTCTCCAACGAGGGGGAGAAACATGGTCCACTGCTGGCCGAGCTGCTGGAGCTGTTGAAGGACACCGGGCTCAAGGTCAATCCCAAGAAAGCTCAGATCGGTCAGAGGGAGGTCAAAATCCTTGGGCTGACCCTAAGGGCTGGGGAAAGGACTATAGACGAGGCCAAACAGAAGGCGATACAGGAGTTACCAACCCCCACGACCGTGACGTAGCTGAGATCTTTCCTGGGGCTCACGGGGTACTGCAGGGATTTCATTGAGGATTACACCGCCACGGCAGCCCCTCTACTTCGGTTCCTCCGCAAAGGAGTCGGATGGGAGTGGGATAAGGACTGCACGGCAGCGTTCGATCGTTTCAAGGGAGACCTGCAGACGGCACCCGCACTGGGGCGATTAGTGGTGGGGAGGACTTCTTTTTAGAAGTAGCAGCCAGCGGGGACAGTTTGAGCGCAGTGCTGCTCCAGGAGCGGCAAGGCAAGCTGAGACCCGTGGCTTACTCCTCAAGAGCGCTCACAGATGTAGAACGGGAATACTCCAATTGCAAGGGGCACCTCCTTGCCATGCATTGGGCCATGAAGCACTCACAGGTCTTCACAGGGTCATCCCAGATCATTCTACTAACCCACCATACCCCCACTCAGATGTTATTAGATGGGAGGATAAAGGACGGCACGGTGAGCAGTGTTAGCCTTGCTCGCTGGACTTTATTGCTCTCACAGATGAATCTGGGAGTGCAAGGCCTATGTGAGCCCAAGCTGGCAACAAACATGATCTATGCAGGGACAGCCCATAAGTGTTCGGTAGAGGGAGTAAGGGACGTAGACATAGGATTTTGGGCCGGGCTACACCACACGGCTGCGAAATATATGTCGACGGATCCAGTTCAGTGGTAGCAGGGGAACGTTTCACCGGCTGCGGGATTTATGACCTGACGGCAGGCATAGCAAGGGCCATTAAACTCCCAAGCACCCTGAGCGCTCAGCATGCCGAACTGTCGGTGGTGGTGTACGTCGTTACCCACGCCGACGAGTTCCTGACCCCATACACGATCTGCTCGAATTCCATGTTTATGTGCAATTCGTGCACCGAATACTTGGCCATCTGGTCTCGTCGCGGTTTCACTTCCGCAGACGGAAAGCCCTCAGCAACCAAACCACTGTTGTAAAGGATCTTAGAGGCCATGGGAACACAGGGAAGCCATTACATTCATAAAGTAAAGGCCCATTCCAAGACAGAGCCCAGAGTGGAAGGCAACCAAAAGGCTGATGAGTTAGCCAAGGAGGGAGCCAAAACAGGAGAGTTTTGGGACCTATACCGGTCCAGCCCAGTAGCAGCGATCTGGGACAAAGGGGGAACACAAGGGAGTGTAGGGTTAGCATTGGCCCCGGACTTGAGCAAAGTCCAGGCACAGGATCTACAAAAGGACAGACAGGCTATGTGAGTGGGCAAAAATTTGGCAGATGGAGTATAATGTTGGAAGGTTTGAGGCTTGGCAGAAAAAAATCAAAGAGCAAGTTATTATTTAAATGGAGAAAGATTGCAAATGCCGCAGTACAGCGGGACCTGGGGGTACTTGTGCATGAAACGCAAACGGATAGTATGCAGGTACAGCAAGTGATCAGGAAGGCCAATGGTATCTAGGCCTTTATTGCAAAGGGGATGGAGTATAACAGCAAGGAAGTCTTGCTGCAACTATATAAGGTATTGGTGAGGCCACACCTGGAATACTGCATGCAGTTTTGGTTTCCATATTTACGAAAGGATATACTTGCTTTGGAGGAAGCTGAGAGAAGGTTCACTAGGTTGATTCCTGGAAAGAAGGAATTGACTTATGAGGAAAGGTTGAGTAGGTTGGGCCTCTACTCATTGGAATTCAGAAGAATGAGAGGTGATCTTATCGAAACGTACAAGATTATAAGGGGGCTTGACAAGTTGCATGCAGAGAGGATGTTTCCACTGATGGGGGATACTAGAACTAGAGGGCACGATCTTAGAATAAAGGGCCGCTCATTTAAAACAGAGATGAGGAGAAATTTCTTCTCTCAAAGGGTTGTAAATCTGTGGAATTCGCTGCCTCAGGGAGCTGTGGAAGCTGGGACATTGAATAAATTTAAGACAGAAATAGACAGTTTCTTAAACGATGTGGATAAGAGGTTATGGGGAATGGGCAAGGAAGCAGAGCTGAGTCCATGATCAGATCAGCCATGATCTTATTGAATGGCGGAGCAGGCTCGAGGGGCCGTATGGCCTACTCCTGTTCCTATTTCTTATGTTCTTATGTTCGATTAGGATCCCATCGTCAAGGTTGTACTGGAGTAGCTGGCTAGGGGAGAATGCCCATCCAGAGTAGCGGGCATTACTTTAAGGAGGGAATGCTTTTCAGGGGAGATCAGTGGGTGGTCCCAGAACAGCACCAGAAGAAATTCCTCCAGATAGCCCACGGGGGCGCAGGAGCAGGACACCCGGGCCCGGAAACTACCTGACAGAGGTGGCCGCAATTGAGGGAGGACATCTGCGATTTTTGCGCTGACTGTCTGGTGTGTGCGACCAACAACCCCGATCCCCAAACAAAGAAAGGTTCCCATGGGATACACGAAAAGGGTAGAGGGACCATGGCAGTTGGTACAGGTCAATTACATCGGGCCATTGTCCACCGCAAAAGGGGGTTACAAGTACTGTTTGGTCCTAGTGGACATTTTCTTGAAATGGGTTGAAGCCTTCCCTTGCTGATCAGCCACAGCATTGGCGATGGCAAGTATCTTGATGAGAGAAGTGTTCTCTGGATGGGGCTGCCACAAATCGTAGATTCCGACCAGCAGAGCCACTTCACAGGGCAGGTCAAGCAGGCTACCTTGAAAGTGCTAGGGATAGAAGAAAAATGGCATGTGGCTCACAACCCACAGTCATCAGGGGTTGTGGAGCGACTTAATCAGACCATCAAAGAAAGGCTGCGGAAGGAAACAGGTCAGTCCACGAAAAAGTGGGTTGAGGTCCTGCCATTTGTCCTGATGGGGGTCCGAGCCAACCTCTCCAGAAGCACAGGGTATTCCCCGCATGAGCTCATGGCTGGTAGGGTCATGTGCACGCCCACCCATGTTCTGGCGCCGGTTCTCACAGCGGGGCAGGTAAACCGGGACAAGTTTGTCAAGAATCTGTTCGAGCACTTGAAACAGATTCATTGGCACGCTGCCAGCAACATGGGGAAGCAGCACTGGAGCAATCGGTTGCTGCTCGAGCCCCGGAGAACCCACGAGTGGAAGGTAGGGGATCAGGTCATGGTCCGCAATTACGCTCGGGTGGGCACATTTGAGTCTTTGTACATGGGACCCTAGAGCATCGTAGATAAGGCCAATCCCATGGTGTACACGGTTGAGCTTCCGAAGCACACAAAGTGGTTCCATGTGAACCAGTGAAAGTTGTTTAACCCGGGGGAAAGAGCGAGAAACAGAAAGTAAACAGCATGGTGGACGCAGGTCTTCCTCCCATAGTTTGGGACAGTGAGGAGCCCGTGGTGGTGGTGGTTAGGAGGAGAACGCCATAGTCGCCTCCTTACACACCACCGAGGAGCCATAAAAGGCCCAGGGTCATAGAGACCTAGCAGGGCCACCCAGAGACGGCTGGCGGTGTATACAGTTTCCTTCTCAGTTTTGTGTTTTTACAGAGTGTGTTTTTGATGAAGCCAGACTTGTGGAGGTATACCCTCTCACAGAAAGGTTGTTGTTTCTTTGTATCTTCACAGGCAGCCAAGAGAAAGATGGAGACAGCCCTGGTAATCGTTCTTTGGAGCTTGGCCAGAACAGGTACAGCAGGAGGGGGGAGGCTGAGTTGTTCTTCCTCTACGGATGTACTGGGGAAAACGGATCCACCATGACACAGGGGGGTAGGACAAGGGACATGGACGGGATGGCAGCCTACTTCCACGAGGGAAGCTGGCGAGGGTGACTGAGGTCGAATTCGCCGAAATACTCCAGCCAAGCCGGGTTCACATACAGGGAGGCTTCCATCTTCAGTCTGGGATGGGGAGTGTCCCAGACTGAAGGTCACAACCACACAGGTTAGGGTGACTGAGGGCAAGCGCGTATGCTTGAACTGCAAGTGACACATTCCCCTGGGACAGTGGTGGTGGCTCAGGAAATTGAGTCAGGACACGGGGAACCAGACAGCGGACTGGGAACGACTGGTGAACGATACGTACCGACAGATCACAGGGTCAAAGGGGGGAGTGGAAGTGTGCTGGGACAAGTGGTGGAAGGAGGAACAGGGAATTTATGTGTGTATGTGGGGGTCGGAGCAGATCTTCCCAGCAGGTGTGTCGATTGCTTTTTCGGGGCAATGACAGGACGCCGGGGCTGGGATCAGATGGGATCGGAGTATGGACTCCTGCGTGATCCCAGACCCTCCCAACACAATAAATGCCACTGAACTTGTAGCACACAAGAAGAAGCCCCTGCCCACAGCCCCACTGGTACAGTCGGCAGAAGTTAGGTGTCTAACCAACCGCACCAGGCCCAGAGAATGGTTTAGTTTTAGTCCCGACTAGGAAGCTTTTATTCCAGGGGGTGCATTACGCGGTCGTGTCAGTCATTTTAAACCTAACCGGGGTATGTACATCTGCCTGAGTAGTGTCCAAAAGAAACTGAGCAGCTGTATGAGGCCCTCATTAAAGAAATGTTCCGCCAGTTCTTTGAACTCAGTTAGAAACATAGAAACATAGAAAATAGGTGCAGGAGTAGGCCATTCGGCCCTTCTAGCCTGCACCGCCATTCAATGAGTTCATGGCTGAACATGCAACTTCAGTACCCCATTCCTGCTTTCTCACCATACCCCTTGATTCCCCTAGTAGTAAGGACTTCATCTAACTCCTTTTTGAATATATTTAGTGAATTGGCCTCAACAACTTTCTGTGGTAGAGAATTCCACAGGTTCACCACTCTCTGGGTGAAGAAATTCCTCCTCATCTCGGTCCTAAATGGCTTCCCCCTTATCCTTAGACTGTGTCCCCTGGTTCTGGACTTCCCCAACATTGGGAACATTCTTCCTGCATCTAACCTGTCTAACCCCGTCAGAATTTTAAACGTTTCTATGAGGTCCCCTCTCATTCTTCTGAACTCCAGTGAATACAAGCCCAGTTGATCCAGTCTTTCTTGATAGGTCAGTCCCGCCATCCCGGGAATCAGTCTGGTGAACCTTCGCTGCACTCCCTCAATAGCAAGAATGTCCTTCCTCAGGTTAGGAGACCAAAACTGTACACAATACTCCAGGTGTGGCCTCACCAAGGCCCTGTACAATTGTAGCAACACCTCCCTGCCCCTGTACTCAAATCCCCTCGCTATGAAGGCCAACATGCCATTTGCTTTCTTAACCGCCTGCTGTACCTGCATGCCAACCTTCAATGACTGATGTACCATGACACCCAGGTCTCTTTGCACCTGCCCTTTTCCTAATCTGTCACCATTCAGATAATAGTCTGTCTCTCTGTTTTTACCACCAAAGTGGATAACCTCACATTTATCCACATTATACTTCATCTGCCATGCATTTGCCCACTCACCTAATCTATCCAAGATGTGAGTTGGGAAAGACTGTACGATATGGGAGCGTACAATAACGTTGGTCCGGGGAGGCAGAGGCGATGGATGCTCAATGATGTCGCTACGGCGTTTAGCGTGGATACATCTTTTGTCAACAGCATGGACAACGTGCAGCTGCAAATGCAGATCAGTGGTATAAAGGACCAGCTGTGGAAAATCCTGGGGGAAGGGAACGTGGTGGTAGGGTCGGAGTTAGAGGAGGACCAGGCAATGACTGTCCATTTAAAGGAGGTTATCGCAGAGCTGGAGACACATGCAAAGACTGTAAATGCATTAATACGGGAGGACAGGAATGCCTTGGCGTAGGCAGCACGAAACGAAGTGTGTGTGCTGTACAGTGCCTGGTTACTGAGCGAGGAGCGCAGTAAATTAGAGGACCTCCAGCAAAGTCACGTGCCGTCATGGATCAGCAACCGGCACTTCGCAGCGCTCAGCCCGTATAGTAATTCGATGAACCCGTGTCAGCTCCGTCTAGCCTCCGAAGCCTACCCAGTCCCGATAGATTGCGGTCGGCCCAACCACCCAATAATGGGGATAGTGTTGCGTATGCCACTAATGGGTGGGACATCACAACCAGTGCTGGTATACAGGGCAGAAAACATTGGGGTCATAGGGGAAGGGGTACACGTGCGGTATTACGTGGCCCCACCATTTGTTATAAAGTGGGAGCACGCCATGACCGGCACTGACCTCAAGGGGTGCCAGAGCAGGGCTGCACACGTCATATTGTGTCCCCAGCATTTGAATGCGTTCGATCGGCCAGAGTGCGGGTTTGAATCCGAGAGTCGAGATCCCATCAATTGCACCATGGAGGTGAGGGCCCAGAGCCATGTTCCACCTCAGGTAGCATGTGCCGGCGATGGGACATACTGCGTAACCACGAGTGTGAACCGGTATCGAGTGCACCGGGACATTTGGTGTCCGGTCACCGACAGCACTTTCTGCTTCAAACCCCACGCCGAAGTTCAAGTGGCACAGGAACGTATTATTCCGATCCCAGAACCATCCACAGTACACATTACGGTAAATGACATGATCCCGAACCTGCAACAGTACATTACCCAGTTAGGGTATCAGATTCCTTTGCTGCAGGAACACCTAACAATGTTATTAAAGGCCGTCGAGCTATCCCAAAAACATTATTTCACACTGAAACAGACAAACCGGAACACAGGAGAAAGAATTAAAGGGATAAGTTCCCCGCTCTGGTGGGACCATGGTATAAGTGTGGAGGTTTCTCTGTGGATTTGGATATGCTCACATGCTCTCGTCATTGTACAGTTTTTGTGATATACCTGTTGTGTATTTCTTGTAAAACGAGAAGTCAGGCGTTGGGGAGTCGATGGGAGGCCGTAGTTAACGAACCTTGAATGTAACTTTCTGTATATATGTGGTAACAGTGCGATGCACGGTTGTATTTCAGGGATGTATATTCGGGGTGTTTTAAAAGTAAAAAGGGATAGGATTGGTTGGGAACCACGATGCTTGCTCACAGCAGACGTTGATATGTTGATAGAAGACTCTTGAAATATCATAGGGGTGACTGTAAGGACTATAAGCATCGAATCCCTAAGCATTTGGACATTGCGTTTTAATCCCCAAGGATTTGCATTTTAATATTTTTCTCACCGCAGAAAAAGCTGGAAGCTGTTTGTGGGAGGGGCCCGGGTGCTGCTCCATGTTGGACTTAGAATGATCGGCAGTGGTTCTGGGAAGACACTGGCCAAGCTAAGGCAATTCATCACAGGTGATGAGCAAATGGATTGTGTTTTGTTAAGCAATGTGAACTCGTCAAGTGAACTGATCAGTGATCGAGCCATTAACTGGATGAGATACCAGAACAATAGAAAGCCATTAAGCCCAGACTGCTCGGAAGCGAAACCCATCACTGGAAAAACAGGAAATCTCGAAACAAAGGAAGAAAACTTTATTGAGTTAAAAGCAGAAGACATACCCACAGGATCTCTCGAAACAAACTTTATTCAGCCTGAAAGGACGGACAGTATTGTGATATAAAAGAGGCTGTGTGGGTCACAGCTCTCTCTCTTGCCTCGCTGTTTCGCCTCTACAAGAATCCAATCCTCCTTATGGGATGGAGAGAAGAAACCAGAAGAGACACCTTTTTATCGGAAGCAGCAGCGAGTAAGCCAGTGAATCGGTGAGCATCATCTCTGCACACACATCTTTTAAGATCACAGCCACAGTGTGAGGGGGTATCATTACTTCTCCCAAACAAATTCTTAGAGGTTTTCAGGGGAGGTGTTTTAGACATGGGTACTTTGCGTTAGGGATCTAGACTGTGTATTGTACTGCATTTGTTTGTTTTACACACCAAGGTGTGTGTGGTTTTACTGGGTGCAGGTGTGTGCGTTAACTTTAATAAAAGCATTGCTGGTACTCGGACCAAGGTACCCGTCCCTGACTCACTCACCTGTTCAGTATAGTAATTCCAGCGTTAGAACTATTGTAAAGTGGGGGTGCTTTGAAAACACCTAAGGGAAATCACTCAGACCCGCTTCCTTCAATTGGCCAGGAAACGCACAGGGGGAAAATCATTTTGGACAGCGGGCTAGTGCCAGTAGTGGGGTCAGGACCCGCCACTGACCCCAGCCACACCTGACTCGTTGAGGTTGAAATCGTGATCTGGTGTGAAGTGACTTTATTTGATGAGTCTACTTTAATTTTTTTAAAGCTGAGGGCTAATCAGTTGTGCTCTCCTTTCTTTGGCTCCTGGCTGTCATGTCCCACATCCTCTCCTACCATGCACACTCCCCCAGCTGTGAGGAGGAAGGGCTTTCCATCCCCTCTACTTCATCATCACCTTCAGTTTCAGCTTCTGGAAGTGAGGCTTTCTTCATGGCGATCTTACGTAGTACTCGGCATACAACATTGGTTCTAGAGACTCTTGCTGCTGTATTGCAGGGCTCCACTAGATTTATCCAGACACCTAAAATGAGACTTGAGAATTCCAATAATCTGCCCTATGAAATTTAATATAGTGGCATGCGCTTCATTCCATTTGTCATTTCCCCTCTATATGCAGAAGCCTTACTGGAATCATCATCCGTGACTGCAGGGGATAAACCTGATCACCAATCAACCATCTAGATATATGACTTGAGTTATGAGGGCTGGCATGGGAGATTATCACATGATGAAATCATCGTGGCAGCTTCCTGGGTATCTGTCATTGACATGCCAGATAAGGTGATTGGTATTGCACACTAGGGGAGCATCAATAGGAAAAGAGTCTTATCGATTCATAAATTTGAGAGAGATGCAATATGGTGTTTTGATTGGTACATCAGTTCCGCCAATCTAGTTACAAAGATATTCAGGGCAGTGGTGACTTTTGACAGGTAGAGGCAATACTGTTCTCCTGGTGGATTTGGACTGCAGGTTTCAGCAAGCAGTTAATGCATTTCCCAATAGCCTCTGGAGACCTCAGCCTTATGAGGTATTGATGATGAGAAGAGTCAAAGGAGCACCTCCTTGATCTGGATATCCTGTTGAATGAATATAATTGTGTAGCAAAGAGATGCCTTCTGTAATGCCTGACTCTAACAACCTACAATATAGCTTCTTCCATGTCTTCATCCTTCCCTTCATAGCATAGGAATAGGCAGATTCATTTTGGTAAATCCATATCCCCAATACAAATCCCAGTGGATTGGAAATTCACAAATATAACGCCCCTATTTAAAAAAGGAGGCAGACAAAAAGCAGGAAACTATACATCAGTTAGCCTAATATCTGTTGTTGGGAAAATGCTGGAGTCCATTATTAAGGAAGCAGTAGCAGGACATTTGGAAAAGCATAATTCAATTAAGCAGAGTCAGCATGGTTTTATGAAAGGAAAATCATGTTTGACAAATTTGCTGGAGTTCTTTGAGGATGTAACGATTAGGGTGGATAAGGAGGAACCAGTGGATGTGGTGTATTTGGATTTCCAGAAGACACTTGATAAGGTACCACAGAAAAGGTTACTGCACAAGATAAAAGTTCATCGGGTTGGGGTAATATATTAGCATGGATAGAGGATTGGCTAACTAACAGAGAACAGAGAGTCGGGTTAAATGGGTCATTTTCCATTTGGCAAACAGTAACTAGTGGGGTGCCACAGGGATCGGTGCTGGATCCTCAACTATTTACAATCTATATTAATGACTTGGATGAAGGGACCGAGTGTAATGTAGCCAAGTTTGCTGATGATACAAAGATGGGTGTGAAAGCAAATTGTGAGGACGACACACAAAATCTGCAAAGGGATATAGACAGGCTAAGTGAGTGAGCAAAGATTTGGCAGATGGAGTATAATGTGGGAAAATGTGAGGTTATCCACTTTGGCAGAAAAAATAGAAAAGCACATTTTAATTTAAATGGAGAAAAATTGCAAAATGCTGCAGTACAGAGGGTCCTGGGGGTCCTTGTGCATGAAACACAAAATTTTAATATGCAGGTACAGCAAGTAATCAAAAGGCAAATGGAATGTTGGCCTTTATTGCAAGGGAGATAGGGTATAAAAGCAGAGAAGTCCTGCTACAACTGTATAAAGTATTGGTGAGGCCACCCCTAGAATACAGCGTACAGTTTTGGTCTCTGTATTTAAGGAAGGATATACTTGCATTGGAGGCTGTTCAGAGAAGGTTCAATAGGTTGATTCCGGAGATGAGGTAGTTGACTTATGAAGATAGGTTGAGTAGGTTGGGTCTATACTCATTGGAGTTCAGAAGAATGAGAGGTGATCTTACCGAAACATATAAGATAATGAGGGGGCTCGACAAGGTGGATGCAGAGAGGATATTTCCACTCATGGAGGAAACTAAAACTAGGGGACATAGTCTTAGAGTAAGGGGCCACCTATTTAAAGCTGAGATGAGGAGGAATTTATTTTCTCAGAGGGTTGTAAATCTATGGCATTCTCTGCCCCAGAGAACAGTGGAGGCTGGGTCATTAAACATATTTAAGGTGGAGATAGACAGATTTTTGAGCGATAAGGGAATAAAGGATTATGGGGAGCGGGCAGGGAAGTGGAGCTGAGTCCATGATCAGATCAGCCATGATTTTATTAAATGGCAGAGCAGGATTGAGGGGCCAGGTGGCCTACTCCTGCTCCTATTTCTTATGTTCTTATGTAAAACAGTACTTTAAGCAGAGCTGAATGAAACTAGCAGCATAAATCCTGACTGACCCTCCAAAGTACTAAAGAGATCAACACGCAGGCAAAGTAGCATCATACCTTCAGGAGCAGCACACAAACTAGCCTCCTCAATGTGATATTCACCTCCGGGATATTTCCTGCAGTTTCTATTGCCACTTATATTGTGACCATAATTAATAGGACATATTTGAACTGGTACTTTGTGGAAATGGGTCAGACGATCTAGTCATGCTCCATTAAGCTATTTACGTGAGTTGAATCGTGCTGCTGGCAGACCTTAAAAGGAACTGGTGCTTTTTTTTAGTGGATAGATCAGGAGCAGTTTTTTAGCAGTGGATTTGAGATGGTATCCTCTAAGAATTCCCAAACCTGGTCCTAAAGGTGGTAACTTAGAGGAAAATTCAGCCCATTCAGTCATCAACCCAAGGTGCTTCTGTGATTATACAAGTTTAAATTGTGTGTTAATTTTTGACAGTTTGTTTTAATCATTCATGGGATGTGGGCATCGCTGGCAAGGCCAGCATTTATTATTCATCCCTAAATGCCCTTGAGAAGGTGGTGGTGAGCCGACTTCTTGAACCATTGCAGACCGTGTGGTGAAAATACTCCCGCAGTGCTGTTAGGTAGGGAATTCCAGGATTTTGACCCAACAACGATGAAGGAATGGGAATATATGTCCAGGTCAAGATGGCATGTGACTTGGAGGGGAATTTGGAGGTGATGGTGTTCTCATGTGGCTGCTGCCCTTATCCTTCTAGGTAGTAGAGGTCACAGGGTTTGGGAGGTGCTGCTGAATGATTGTCTAAGGCCGCTTCCTTATTTAGTGATAAGAATCTACTGTTCAAACAATATTCACAATATTCTGTATCTTTCAGATGACGTATTTCTCTTGCTGTTTCTCTCTTTATTTGTCTCTTTCCTATTCCCTATGCTATTTTTCCTTGTCTCTTTTGCTAGTTATATCTCTCTGTCTTTTAAGTGTCCCACACAGTCAGAGCTGAAAGAGGACAAGATTGGTTCAATTGTATAAGCAACCTCAAAGCAGCAATAAGTTATAAATATTCCATTTGAACATTGCAACTGAATGATTATGTGTTTTATTACTGTGTTCTCATTGGTCTGTATATATAGGAATGGCATCAAAGAAATGCAAGGAAAACAATGGAAAAATGAGTAGTCTACAGGAAAAGTCTCATCATGAATAATGTAAATTGTAATGTCAGATTGATACCCTGGAGTTTTTGTTGGATTACCTTTGTGGTTCAATGAAAAAAATAAATCATGTTTTATTCTCCAAGGAGGTTTTACCTGTGGTTGTTCACTTCCCTTGGGAGATTAAATAAATTAGAGTCTATGACAGCACAAATTGTATATGGTATGTTGACAGAAGTATTCCATGAGATGAGTGACCTTCTCGCATTTCATACTGGCTAATGTTCTTATAGGGAAGTTTACTTATTGGTACTATACTACCAGCTTACAACAAGCCTCCAGGCATTTCAACCACATCTGCCATCTTATACCATTGTGAGCTTAAGTAGCATCACAAACATAAGACATCCACTGTGGGATTAGTTTCATATTGGTTTGAGCAAAGAGCCAGCACAGCCATGATGTGCCAAATGGCCTCCTTCTATGCTGTAAACTTCAATGGATGCATGGCTCCGTGCCCTTCCAGCAGATTTTTTCTTCACGACCGTCAACTACTTCAGATCAATTGATCAGTTCAGATAAACCACACTTTCTAACATACAAAAAGAATACATTGCGATAGCGGATGACCTGCCTGCAATGGTCAAATTTTCCTCCTGGATGCCATTCACCCATCAAAAAATTATTTCCCATACATCAGATCCCTGGGCATTCTTTTTTTTTTAATTTTTCACAGAACTTTAGTACATCAAAACGAGCAATATTGCAACCGGGAAATGGAACAGTTAGCCATTGCAGGCACCGAATGACAGCATTAATCCTACCCAGATCAGATATGGATTTCCAACTGCAGAATAAAGTTTACCTACATTGATTCAATTCAGTGCCTTCACTACAACTTCAGATTACTTACATCATCCATGCTGTGAACTCTCCAAGTAAGTTTGACAATTTGATGTTATGAATCTATATCCCTAGTAGACACCTCAAGTCGCTGGAGAAATACCACCAACAATGTCTCCGCAAGATCCTACAAATCCCCTGGGAGGACAGATGCACCAATGTTAGCGTCCTCATCTAGGCCAACATCCCCAGCATTGAAGCACTGACCACACTTGATCAGCTCCGCTGGGCAGGCCACACTGTTCACATGCCTGACACGAGACTCCCAAACCAAGCGCTCTACTCTGAACTCCTTCACGGCAAACAAGCCAAAGGTGGTTAGAGGAAATGTTACAAGGACACCCTCAAAGCCTCCCTGAAAAAATGCAACATCCCCACTGACACCTGGGAGTCCCTGGCCCAAGACCGCCCTAAGTGGAGGAAGTGCATCTGAGAGGGCGCCGAGCACCTCGAGTCTCATCGCCGAGAACATGCAGAAATCAAGCGCAGGCAGCGGAAAGAGCATGCGGCAAACCAGTCCCACCCACCCTTTCCCTCAATGACTGTTTGCACCACCTGTGACAGGAACTGTGATTCTTGTGTTGGATTGTTCAGCCACCTAAAGACTCATGTTTAGAATAGAAGCAAGTCTTCCTTGATTCCGAGGGACTGCCTATGATGATGATGACAAGTTCCTGTAGATAAAGGAGCAACTAAGGTTTGTTACAATGTTGTCAGTCTCAAATCAAATTTCTTCCCCGGCCACAGCACTAAAATAACATGCTCTGGGGGCAGAAATTGCCCTATTTTGCGCCTCCATGGGGGACTAATGGGGCGCAAAACACTTTTTGTCCGGGGGACCGGGTGGGTGGGGGGGGGCGTCGTTACCGGCTCTCAGGAAATTGTCTGGGAGTTAGTGGAGACGCTGTCATGGCAGCGGCATGCCACGCCGGTAGTACCCCGGACTGCTGCTCAACCGGCGACAACGTCATCGGCGTGCATGGCGACCCTTTATCGCCGTGTGAGGCGACCCTTTATCGCTGTGTGCAGTGACCCCTTATTGCCGTGTGAGACGACCCTTTATCACCGTGTGAGGTGACCCTTTATCGCCGTGTGAGGTGACCCCTTATTGCCGTGTGAGACGACCCTTTATCGCCGTGTGAGGCGACCCTTTATCACCGTGTGAGGTGACCCTTTATCGCCGTGTGAGGCGACCCTTTATCACCGTGTGAGACGACCCTTTATCGCCGTGTGAGGCGACCCTTTATCGCCGTGTGAGGTGACCCTTTATCGCCGTGTGAGGCGACCCTTTATCGCCGTGTGAGGTGACCCTTTATCACCGTGTGAGACGACCCTTTATCACCGTGTGAGGTGACCCTTTATCACCGTGTGAGACGACCCTTTATCACCGTGTGAGGTGACCCTTTATCACCGTGTGAGGCGACCCTTTATCGCCGTGTGAGGTGACCCTTTATCGCCGTGTGAGGCGACCCTTTATCGCCGTGTGAGACGACCCTTTATCGCCGTGTGAGGTGACCCTTTATCGCCGTGTGAGGTGACCCTTTATCGCCGTGTGAGGCGACCCTTTATCACCGTGTGAGGTGACCCTTTATCGCCGTGTGAGGCGACCCTTTATCACCGTGTGAGGTGACCCTTTATCGCCGTGTGAGGTGACCCTTTATCGCCGTGTGAGGCGACCCTTTATCACCGTGTGAGACGACCCTTTATCACCGTGTGAGACGACCCTTTATCGCCGTGTGAGGCGACCCTTTATCACCGTGTGAGGCGACCCTTTATCGCCGTGTGAGGCGACCCTTTATCACCGTGTGAGGTGACCCTTTATCGCCGTGTGAGGCGACCCCTTATCGCCGTGTGAGGCGACCCTTTATCACCGTGTGAGGTGACCCTTTATCGCCGTGTGAGGTGACCCTTTATCGCCGTGTGAGGCGACCCTTTATCGCCGTGTGAGGTGACCCTTTATCACCGTGTGAGGTGACCCTTTATCACCGTGTGAGGTGACCCTTTATCGCCGTGTGAGGCGACCCTTTATCGCCGTGTGAGGCGACCCTTTATCACCGTGTGAGGCGACCCCTTATCGCCGTGTGAGGCGACCCTTTATCACCGTGTGAGGTGACCCTTTATCGCCGTGTGAGGTGACCCTTTATCGCCATGTGAGGCGACCCTTTATCGCCGTGTGAGGTGACCCTTTATCGCCGTGTGAGGTGACCCTTTATCGCCGTGTGAGGTGACCCTTTATCACCGTGTGAGGTGACCCTTTATCACCTTGTGAGGTGACCCATTATCACCGTGTGAGGCGACCCTTTATCACCGTGTGAGGTGACCCTTTATCACCGTGTGAGGTGACTCTTTATCGCCGTGTGAGACGACCCTTTATCACCGTGTGAGGTAACCCTTTATCACCGTGTGAGACGACCCTTTATCACCTTGTGAGGTGACCCATTATCGCCGTGTGAGACGACCCTTTATCACCGTGTGAGGTAACCCTTTATCACCGTGTGAGGCGACCCTTTATCGCCATGTGAGGTGACCCTTTATCACCGTGTGAGACGACCCTTTATCGCCATGTGAGGTGACCCTTTATCACCGTGTGAGGTGACCCTTTATCACCGTGTGAGACGACCCTTTATCACCGTGTGAGGCGACCCTTTATCACCGTGTGAGGCGACCCTTTATCGCCATGTGAGGTGACCCTTTATCACCGTGTGAGGTGACCCTTTATCACCGTGTGAGACGACCCTTTATCACCGTGTGAGGCGACCCTTTATCACCGTGTGAGACGACCCTTTATCACCGTGTGAGGCGACCCTTTATCGCCATGTGAGACGACCCTTTATCACCGTGTGAGACGACCCTTTATCACCGTGTGAGGCGACCCTTTATCGCCGTGTGAGGCGACCCTTTATCACCGTGTGAGACGACCCTTTATCACCGTGTGAGACGACCCTTTATCACCGTGTGAGGTGACCCTTTATCACCGTGTGAGACGACCCTTTATCACCGTGTGAGGTGACCCTTTATCACCGTGTGAGACGACCCTTTATCGCCGTGTGAGGCGACCCTTTATCGCCGTGTGAGACGACCCTTTATCACCGTGTGAGGTGACCCTTTATCGCCGTGTGAGGTGACCCTTTATCACCGTGTGAGGTGACCCTTTATCACCGTGTGAGACGACCCTTTATCGCCGTGTGAGGCGACCCTTTATCACCGTGTGAGGCGACCCTTTATCGCCGTGTGAGGTGACCCTTTATCGCCGTGTGAGGTGACCCTTTATCGCCGTGTGAGGTGACCCTTTATCACCGTGTGAGGCGACCCTTTATCGCCGTGTGAGACGACCCTTTATCACCGTGTGAGGTGACCCTTTATCACCGTGTGAGGTGACCCTTTATCGCCGTGTGAGACGACCCTTTATCGCCGTGTGAGACGACCCTTTATCACCGTGTGAGACGACCCTTTATCGCCGTGTGAGACGACCCTTTATCACCGTGTGAGACGACCCTTTATCGCCGTGTGAGACGACCCTTTATCACCGTGTGAGACGACCCTTTATCACCGTGTGAGGCGACCCTTTATCGCCGTGTGAGACGACCCTTTATCGCCGTGTGAGACGACCCTTTATCACCGTGTGAGACGACCCTTTATCACCGTGTGAGACGACCCTTTATCGCCGTGTGAGACGACCCTTTATCGCCGTGTGAGACGACCCTTTATCGCCGTGTGAGACGACCCTTTATCACCGTGTGAGGCGACCCTTTATCGCCGTGTGAGACGACCCTTTATCACCGTGTGAGACGACCCTTTATCGCCGTGTGAGACGACCCTTTATCGCCGTGTGAGGTGACCCTTTATCGCCGTGTGAGACGACCCTTTATCACCGTGTGAGACGACCCTTTATCACCGTGTGAGGTGACCCTTTATCACCGTGTGAGGTGACCCTTTATCGCCATGTGAAGTGACCCTTTATTGCCGTGTGAGGTGACCCTTTATCACCGTGTGAGGTGACCCTTTATCACCGTGTGAGGTGACCCTTTATCGCCGTGTGAGACGACCCTTTATCACCGTGTGAGACGACCCTTTATCACCGTGTGAGGTGACCCTTTATCACCGTGTGAAGTGACCCTTTATTGCCGTGTGAGGTGACCCTTTATCACTGTGTGAGGTGACCCTTTATCACCGTGTGAGGTGACCCTTTATCACCGTGTGAGGTGACCCTTTATCGCCGTGTGAGGTGACCCTTTATCACCGTGTGAGGTGACCCTTTATCGCCGTGTGAGGTGACCCTTTATCACCGTGTGAGGTGACCCTTTATCACCGTGTGAGGTGACCCTTTATCACCACGTGAGGTGACCCTTTATCACCGTGTGAGGTGACCCTTTATCACCACGTGAGACGACCCTTTATCACCGTGTGAGGTGACCCTTTATCGCCGTGTGAGGTGACCCTTTATCACCACGTGAGACGACCCTTTATCACCGTGTGAGGTGACCCTTTATCGCCGTGTGAGGTGACCCTTTATCACCGTGTGAGGTGACCCTTTATCACCATGTGAGACGACCCTTTATCACCATGTGAGGTGACCCTTTATCACCGTGTGAGGTGACCCTTTATCACCGTGTGAGGTGACCCTTTATCACCATGTGAGACGACCCTTTATCACCGTGTGAGGTGACCCTTTATCGCCATGTGAGACGACCCTTTATCACCGTGTGAGGTGACCCTTTATCGCCATGTGAGACGACCCTTTATCACCGTGTGAGGTGACCCTTTATCACCGTGTGAGGTGACCCTTTATCGCCATGTGAGGCGACCCTTTATCACCGTGTGAGGCGACCCTTTATCGCCATGTGAGGCGACCCTTTATCACCGTGTGAGGTGACCCTTTATCACCGTGTGCAGTGGCCCTTTATCACCGTGTGAGGTGACCCTTTATCGCCGTGTGAGGTGACTCTTTATCACCGTGTGAGGTGACCCTTTATCACCGTGTGAGGTGACCCTTTATCACCGTGTGAGGTGACCCTTTATCACCGTGTGAGGCGACCCTTTATCACCGTGTGAGGTGACCCTTTATCACCGTGTGAGGTGACCCTTTATCACCGTGTGAGGTGACCCTTTATCGCCGTGTGAGCTGACCCTTTATCGCCGTGTGAGCTGACCCTTTATCGCCGTGTGAGCTGACCCTTTATCGCCGTGTGAGCTGACCCTTTATCACCGTGTGAGCTGACCCTTTATCGCCGTGTGAGGTGACCCTTTATCACCGTGTGAGGTGACCCTTTATCGCCGTGTGAGCTGACCCTTTATCACCGTGTGAGGTGACCCTTTATCGCCGTGTGAGGCGATCCCTTATTGCCGTGTGAGGTGACCCTTTATCACCGTGTGAGGTGACCCTTTATCGCCGTGTGAGGTGACCCTTTATCGCCGTGTGAGGCGACCCTTTATCGCCGTGTGAGGTGACCCATTTCCACCCAGCGGTGGATATTGCCCCGCAATCCGTGAGTCTGGCGCGAGTGAGTGTCAGCGCCAGATTCGCGGGTCGCGAAGTAGGCTGACATCTGCATGCGGGGTGGAAGTTAAAGGGGAGGTCACCCGCACCCCGCGCTGCCATCTTGGCAGTTTTGCTGACTCTCTGATTGCAGCTCCTGTACCACGCTGCCTTGTGGCCTTGCAGAGTGGGCAGCAGCCCTCCCATTTAAACGAAGGGGAGGGATGGTGAAATATGTCAGTACTACGTGGAGAATCCACGTAGCGCTGCCGATCATGCCCCATTACCACCACTGGAACCGCCCCTATGGGAAGTGGAGCACGCGAGATTGCGCTCCACTTCCTGTGAGAGGCAGTAAGGCCAATTCCGTGGCCAGTGCGGGACTTCTGCGCCGGGAGCAGGAGGTACTGCCCCGAGCAGGTTTCTGCCCCCAATCGGGGCGCAGGGCAATTTCATCCCCCTCTGTGTCTGTGTTCATGGTGCGCTATCCTTCCTCATCCTCCTTGACCTGTCTGCAGCCTTTGAATTGCTGACCACACCATGCTCCACCAATGTCTCTTCTCCATTGTCCATCTTGTTGGAAATATCCTCAATTGGTTCCACTCTCACCTATTTGATCATGGCTAGAACATTGCTAGCAGAACATTTATTTTTCTCATAGAGCTGAGAAGCTTATGGGGTAAATTGAAAGAAGTCTTCAAGATTATGAAGAGTTACAATAGGATAAATAGTGATAGATTGTTTTCACTAGTACTGAAAGGGCAAAAAGTTAAATTATTACAAAAAGAATTAAAGGGAAAGTTATACAGAGGATAGTTAGAATGTGGAATTCTTTGCCACAAACCATTGGTGAAACAAAGTCCATAAATTCTTTTAAAAAGGAATTAACTAGTTTGAGAAAGAGGAATATTAAAGGGTTTGAGAAGTAAACAGGAGAGTTGAATTGCATTAGGTAGTTCCAGGAAAAAACAACACTGGCACAGATTATTGAGTCAAATATGCTGTTTCTTTGCTGTAGCATTGCAGGATTCTATGACCCTTGAGCAGTCTGAGCTGTATTTGAACCCAGGCACCTGATGTGAAGGGATAGTGTGCTGACAGACTGCTGACCTACAATCCTAATATTAATCCAATCCTTGGACAGTCATTTATTTTTATTTCTGAATTCTGGGCAAGTCATATGCATGCAATCTTTTAAATAAAATAGATCCATATCACTGTGATCTACATAAATAAATCAGTGCATAACTTGCTATCGTTAGCATCTGGTAAAAAGGAATTGACCTCATAACATGGCACACATTTATGTTAGATGACTTATCGCTGAGCAAAAATGTTCTGCTTAAAGCTCTTCATATTTTACAAAATGCAGCTCCTGTGTCAGCTGCCAGCTTCATCAAACTGACAGAAGTTGAGAAAGTTGTTATTAATGACTAACTGCATGCCATCAGACCCCAAGTGTTAAACAAGAGAACACATTATATTCTTAATTTGCTCACACACGAAGTGTTGAAATATTATCTCTTTGGCTGGCATCTCTCAGTCTCCCTCACTTTGCCTTAATGTGAGGAGACTTGACTTCAGGGCTCCTGAGGTCAGACAGGAATGCAGATCCCAATCAGTCTTTGCTCACAGACCAGGACATTTGTTCAGTTACAACTCTGCTGAGCTTTATGCCCTACAAGATATAGCTTGCTGCTATTTGTTTGACATTACTATTCATTAAGCAGGTGTGAAACATGTTATTTTCAATTTAATGCTAACTTTGGAATAATGTAACTTAGCTTATTTATTTAAAAGAAACTGACGGAAGGAACAGGTCTGAACAATGATGATTGCAAGGTGAAATGCAAGTTAACTTCATTCTTTGTATGCATCTTTATATAATGCCATTTTGTTCAGCAAATTAGACGAGATACTTTCACAGTGATACACTAAAACTTGTGTTTTGAAAAATTTCCTATTAACCCTTTGAATGTTAAATATGAATTTTAAAATATACATGGCCAGTTATGTGGTTGGTCCAGTTAAGTCTCTGATCAATGGTGACCCCAGGATATGTATGTTGGGGGATTTGCTGATGGAAATCCTATTGAATGTCAAGGGGAGGTAGCTGGACTCTCTCGTGTTGGAGATAGTCATTGCCTGGCACTTATGTGGCACGAATGCTACTTGCCACTCATCAGCCCAAGCCTGAATGCTGACCAAGTCTTCTGCATGTGGGCAGGGACTGCTTCATTATCTGAGGAGTTGCGAATGGAACGGAACACTGTGCAATCATGAGTGAACATCCCCACTTCTGACCTTATGATGGAGGGAAGGTCATTGATGAAGCAGCTGAAGATGGTTGGGCCTCGGATACTGCACTGAGGAACTCCTGCAGCGATGTCTTGGGGCTGAGATGATTGACCTCCAACAACCACAACCATCTTCCTTTGTGCTAGGTCTGACTCGAGCCAGTGGAGAGTTTTCCCCTGATTACTGTTGGCTTCAATTGTTGGTGCACACTGGACTCCAGCATAATTCCAGCAGTGGTCTGAAATTTGGGGTGGTACACGGATACGCCGTGCTTACGTCTAACTTAAGTTCCCTCAAATTGCACACGGAGTGGGGTGCAGGGACTTCTTAAGCCCTTCCCTGTAATACTGAAGATTGACTTTTGGGATATTTCTGGGATCATTCCTGGGCTTCCTTGGGGTTTCCACACAGTTCATCTCCAAATTGCCCAACAGGACCTTCATCTGCTAAGAGCTGTGCCTTAAGAAGACCCCAAGAAAAAAAACATGAAAGGCAATTGATCTGGAAGGCAATTTTCTTCAGCCCAAATCAGGCCTTGGGGAGATCCTCTTCAGTGGAGCGGGCACCTCCGATATTCCGCTACATGCATTGGCATCCACCCCGAACATTTAAATGATGCCAGCCCTGGGGGTATGGGATGGGATCAATGGCAGGCTAAAGCATTTTCTGTCATTGGCAAGGATCATTTTCTGAAAATTTCAAATACATGATGAATAATTAGTTAAAAAGTATGTTGAGTCACAGATTACATTGTGAATATTGTTCTCAGTGCATAACTATAATATAAAATATCACTCGACAACATCATTTCAAAATCAATTTAAAATGAAAAATAGGGACATTTTTGTACAGTTGAGCCTGGGATTGTCTTGGCAAGTTCAGAGTGGAATGTACGTAGCACATCCATCATTATAAACTGCAATGATTGTGTTTTGCTGAATGCTACATATTTTCTGTGGCAACATATTTAAAACAATATGGAGTTTAATCCAGATATGTTTTAGGGTTATGTACATTGATGATTGCAATATTGCATTACCCAACAAAAAGGTGTGGAGGAATGTTACTCAAAAAGATTCTTGTAATGATGAATTCTGCTAGTCTCCTTGAGATGTTTCAAATTATGGAATGTTAAATAAAGCAAAAAACACTACAGGACTTGGTGCATTAAAAACCATGAACAGACCTGAAGTAATTCTAGTTAGAATATTATCCTTATTTATGTGTTCTTATGTGATATTGTTGTTCAAATGATAAAGGAAAACACATTATAGTTGAAAATAGTACATGGTGCTTGATGCAATTAAGGGGAAGCTAGACAAGTACATGAAGGAGAAAGGAATAGAAGGATACGTGATAGGATGAGATAAAGTTAGGTGGGAGGAGGCTCGTGTGGAGCATAACCACCGGCATAGACCTGTTGGGCAGAATGGCCTGTTTGTGTGCAGTAATAATCTATGTAATTCTATGTAATAATGTTGTATAAAGCAGCTCATTGTTATCTTAAAAACTCCATTTTGCAGACTGGCTCCTTCAATTCTAATCGACCTGATATATAATTGCAACAGTAATACAGTTCTTAAGTGATAAGGGAACATCTATAATTTTTCACAAACAGACTGATATATCATTAGAACTTGGGTATAAGTAGATAGAGATATGAAAAATACCTCAGTATTTTTATACAAATCTTACCAAATTCTTCTGCGTTGACATCATTCCCAAGTCTGGTTTAGCTAAATAAAAACAGCAGAATTACGAACACAAAAGCAAAATACTGCGAATGCTGGAAATCTGAAATAAAAATAGAGCAGCCGAAATTGCTGCTTTCCTTAAGGCCTCTTAACACCGGAAAGCGGCGGTTGCGCTGCGGAGTGCAATGGTTGCCGACTTTTTGTGTATTAACCACCATGATCAAAATTCCGCTCCCATGTTAGTCCAGCGGTGCCCTGGAAACCCCCCACCACTACTGCTCTGTTGCTGTCGATCCATGGTAAGTGCATCATCACAGTGCACACCGCCGATCTAACCCCGGATGGCCAAATTCTGCCATGAAAATCATCCGCCCGCCCGGCGGTGCAAAAACAAGCTTTTTCCCGGTAGTGAAGCTGTGGCTTTCTGCAATGGCGGTGTGGCTCCCCATAAAGGGGAGGACTTACTGCCGCTGCCACCATGTTTTTATTTGTCAGCCGACTGCAATGTCAGCCTGACAATTATGTCCCCGGGTTCGGGCAGGCCACCAACAGGATGCCAGGCTGCTTGCCGAGCCGAAACCCACCCTGATGACGTAGTCGCCCGAATTTTTTAAATCGCAAAGGCTTTCCCCTTTAAGTGAAGGGGAGTGCCGTGATTACAGAAACATATAAAGTAGGTGCAGGAGTAGGCCACTCGGCCCTTCGAGCCTGCACCACCATTCAATATGGTCATGGCTGATCACTCACCTCAGTACCCCATTCCTGCTTTCTCTCCATACCTCTTGATCCCTTTAGCCGTAAGGGTCACATTTAACTCCCTTTTGAATATATCTAATGTTTCTCTCTATTATGTCTGTAGTGTACTTATGAATGACTCCAAGAGGCAATGTGTTGTACTCAAACTGTAGTGATCTTGGTCCTTTACTTGTAACTCCAGAGTGAGGCAGCCGCATGGTGGCTACCATTTTATACACCCCGTGCCACCAGGGCAGGAAACCCCGTTCTCCACCAGTTGCACCCTCTAGTGGTGCCAGCAAGTATATACAGTGTAAACCTTATTGATAGTACATCTGGTAAACAAGTCTCCATCTTATACAACTATACAGTGACTACACAGAGAGTATATCTGTAGTCTGCATATATAACATCACTCTCCCCCAAGTCCTTTGTGCCAATTACCTTTGTACTATGTGCTCTGGCTTAGCTCTTCCCAGACTTAAGTGCCAATAGCCCTTGCACCTTGGCTGTGCTTTGGCTTGGCTCCCTCCCTGTTAACCTCCAAGTCCTTTTGCCACAACGTTCGGTAGTGGTTACTAGTTTGGTTGGTTCGATGATGCAGTGGAGGTTCCAGTGGGTTCTGGGTGTGATCCATATGTGTGTCCATGGCTACATACATTTATTTCCCTGACATCTCGCAACAACATTTTGTTCTTTACATTCTTAATCGATTCGTTACATTGATTGCCATGCATACAATGTCTCTTTTAGTTCAGTTGGTTGCAGGTCTCCTTTAAGTGCCTTTACCCTCCTGAATTCGCTCGCTTGCTACTTTTGGCGACACTCTATTCCCGACATCTGGCAACAACATTTTGTTCACAATCTTAATCGGTTCGTTACATTGATTGCAATGCATGCAATGTCTCTTTTAGTTCAGTTGGTTGCAGGTCTCCATTAAGAGAACCCTGCTGGCTTTACGCCAATCAAATCCTTTGTTAGACACCACGTTTTGGTCCCTCAGCGTTGCAACTCGTGGTCTGGTCACGGCCATCTTTCTTTCCAGCCACACTGCACCTCACTGCAGCAGGGACGCCATCTTGCCTCTGTCCTCGAGATCGCCTGCCTTGATCCTTCTCTCCCGCGATTCTGCCACAAAAGCTGGAAGAGTGCCTGTGAATTCGATCTTCCTCCCCAGGAATCCTGCCACTGGAGCCGGGAAGGTACTTTTGGGTTGTTCCGGTTGGATCATTGCCACGCAGTCATGATGGATGACCTGTGCCTCAGGTGCTGCGCCGGTCTGTCTCTGGTACCTGGCCCAAGCGAAGGTGAGGTTTTGCTCTGCCTCTGAGCATGGGGGACATCGATTGCTGGAGTGAAGAGGTCTTCCCATTTCCACTGGATTTTCCTCATCCACCTTCTTCCGAGTAACATTGGACCATCACCTGCAACAATCCACAGAGGTAACTTGTGGACCACGCCATTATGGATTACATTTACATCCGCACTACCAAGGACTGGGATCAGCTCCTTGGTGTAGGTGCGCAACTGTTCCTGTACTGGAAACAGCTCGGGTCATTTTGCATTCCATAGCCTCTCAAAGGCATCTTGGTTCATCACTGACTGGCTCGCTCCCGTGTCCACTTCCATGAAGACTGGAATGCCGTTTATCTCGACTTCCATCTTCACTGGAGGACAATCGGTGGTGCAGGTATACACTCCATACACTTCTTCTTGGAGCTAAGTTGCCTCTCTGGCCAAATCATCATACTCCCCGCTGGATTCAAAGTCATCTACCGACTCCTCTGCTAGACAGTGAGTCGTATTTCTTTTACACATACGCTGGACGTGGCCCTTCATGTTACAGGCTTTGCATACATACTCAGCAAACCGACACTGGTGAGCCCTATGGTTTCCTCCGCAATGCCAGCATGGTGCTACTTGATTAGCACCCCTCAGTGGACTCTGAGATCTGGAACCCCGAGGTCTGTGCTCTCTGTCCTGGGCAGAGCCATGTTCTACAGTCTTGCCTGTGAAAGGCACCATTCTGTGTACAGTACTTGCCGGGTTTGAATCCACAGGATGAATAATTTGCTTGCTGCTGCAGGTCGAGGTCATAAACGCCTGACTGATGCTGATGGCCTTCTGCAGGTTGACTGTGGTGTCGGCAGATAGTAGCTTGTGAAGGAGGCCCTCGTGGCCAATTCCTACAACGAAGATGTCTCGCAATGCTTCATTGAGGTGCGTGCCAAAATCACATGGTGTCACAAGTCTCCTGAAGTCAGCAGCATATTTTGCAATCTCCTGGCCCTCAGGTCTGCGATGAGTGTAGAATCTGTGCCTGGTCGTGAGGATGCTTTGTTTTGGTTTTAGTCTGTAGTATACTTATGAATAACTCCACAAGGCAATGTGTTATACTCAAACTGTAGTGACCTTGGTCCTTTACTCATAACTCCAGAGTGAGGCAGCCACATGGTGCCTTCCCTTTTTTCAGCCCCTGCCACCAGGGCAGGAAACCACGATCGCCACCAGTTGCACCCTCTAGTGGTGTCAGCATGTATATACCGCAGTGTAAACCTTATTGAAAGTACATCAGGTAAACATGTCTCCATCTTATGCAACTATATAGTGACTACACAGAGAGTATATCTATAGTCTACATATATAACATTCTCTCTCAAGCAGAAATAGTAACACTTTTCCAACTAGCAATCCCAATTTTTTTATTACATTTCATCTCCTCCTGGCCCCATGAAAATAAAAGATGAGAATGGTTTGGGGATATTTTTTGAGTGGTCTTCAGCAGTTCCTTTAAGGACTGCAGGTTAGACCTTGTAACGCTGGTACAGATGGGTGGAGCACCCACAACCCACACTCCACCCAATTGTACCTCCAAATACATCATAGGATCCCAATTGGCATATTAATAAGCGGTTGCTCCTACCACGTATCTAAAGCCAGATGCCAACGTAAACGGGATGATAATTGACCTGATGCCATTTTCAGGAAGCTACTGCACAGTTTACACTGGGTGGCCACAGTTATATTCAGCCCCAAGAAGTGGAACCCCTTTCTGTTCATAAACAGGATCACACTGGGGGTAGTGAACCATTTTGGCAAATGCACCTCATCAATAATGCCCTGCTCTTTGGGGAATCCAGTCTGAGAATGAAAGTGGCGTTCTCACATATCACTGTGCCTTTTCCATGAAGTATATGAATTGACTTAATGAATTTAACAAGTAAGGCATCAATGGTCTGCATAGTACAACTGTGTCATCATCATAGGAAATCCCTTGAAATCGAGGAAGAACATAAGAACATAAGAATTAGGAACAGGAGTAGGCTATCAAGCCCCTCGAGCCTGCTCCGCCATTCAACAAGATCATGACTGATCTGGCTGTGGACTCAACTCCACTTACCCGCCCGCTCCCCGTAACCCTGAATTCCCTTATTGGTTAAAAATCTATCTATCTGTGACTTGAATACATTCAATGAGCTAGCCTTGGGAAGAGAATTCCACAGATTCACAACCCTCTGGGAGAAGAAATTCCTTCTCAACTCAGTTTTAAATTGGCTCCCCCGTATTTTGAGGCTGTGCCCCCAAGTTCTAGTCTCCCCGACCAGTGGAAACACCCTCTCTGCCTCTACCTTGTCTATCCCTTTCATTATTTTAAATGTTTCTATAATATCACCCCTCATCCTACTGAACTCCCAACAAGTAAAGACCCAGTCTACTCAATCTATCATCATAAGGTAACCCTCTCATCTCCGGAATCAGCCCAGTGAATCGTCTCTGTACCCCCTCCAAAGCTAGTATATCCTTCCTTAAGTAAGGTGACCATAACTGCACACAGTACTCCAGGTGCGGCCTCACCAATACCCTGTACAGTTGCAGCAGGACCTCCCTGCTTTCGTACTCCACCCCTCTCGCAACATTCCATTCGCCTTCCTGATTACCTGCTGCACCTGCAAACTAACTTTTTGGGATTCATGCACAAGGAACCCCAGGTCCCTCTGCACCACAGCATGTTGTAATTTCTCCCCATTCAAATAATATTCCCTTTTACTGTTTTTCTTTCCAAGGTGGATGACCTCACATTTTCCGACATTATATTCCATCTGCCAAACTTTAGCCCATTCGCTTAACCTATCTAAATCTTTTTGCAGCCTCTCTGTGACCTCGACACAACCCGCTTTCCCACGAATCTTTGTGTCATCTGCAAATTTTGTTACACTACACTCTATCCCCTCTTCCAGGTCATCTATGTATATTGTAAACAGTTGTGGTCCCAGCACCGATCCCTGTGGCACACCACTAACCACCGATTTCCAACCCGAAAAGGACCCATTTATCCCGACTCTCTGCTTTCTGTTAGCCAGCCAATTCTCTATCCATGCTAATATATTTCCTCTGACTCTGCGTACCTTTATCTTCTGCAGTAACCTTTTGTGTGGCACCTTATCGAATACATTTTGGAAATCTAAATACACCACATCCATCGGTACACCTCTATCCACCATGCTCGTTATATCCTCAAAGAATTCCAGTAAATTAGTTAAACATGATTTCCCCTTCATGAATCCATGTTGCGTCTGCTTGATTGCACTATTCCTATCTAGATGTCCCGCTATTTCTTCCTTAATGATAGCTTCAAGCATTTTCCCCACTACAGATGTTAAACTAACTGGCCTATAGTTACCTGCCTTTTGTCTGCCCCCTTTTTTAAACAGAGGCATTACATTAGCTGCTTTCCAATCCGCTGGTACCTCCCCAGAGTCCAGAGAATTTTGGTAGATTATAACGAATGCATCTGCTATAACTTCCACCATCTCTTTTAATACCCTGGGATGCATTCCATCCGGACCAGGGGACTTGTCTACCTTGAGTTCCATTAGCCTGTCCAGCACTACCCCCCTAGTGATATTGATTGTCTCAAGGTCCTCCCTTCCCACATTCCCGTGACCAGCAATTTTTGGCATGGTTTTTGTGTCTTCCACTGTGAAGACGGAAGCAAAATAATTGTTTAAGGTCTCAGCCATTTCCACATTTCCCATTATTAAATCCCCCTTCTCATCTTCTAAGGGACCAACATTTACTTTAGTCACTCTTTTCCGTTTTATATATCGGTAAAAGCTTTTACTATCTGTTTTTATGTTTTGCGCAAGTTTACTTTCGTTATCTATCTTTCCTTTCTTTATTGCTTTCTTAGTCATTCTTTGCTGTCGTTTAAAATTTTCCCAATCTTCTAGTTTCCCACTAACCTTGGCCACCTTATACGCATTGGTTTTTAATTTGATACTCTCCTTTATTTCCTTGGTTATCCACGTCTGGTTATCCCTTCTCTTACTGCCCTTCTTTTTCACTGGAATATATTTTTGTTGAACACTATGAAAGAGCTCCTTAAAAGTCCTCCACTGTTCCTCAATTTTGCCACCGTTTAGTCTGTGTTTCCAGTCTACTTTAGCCAACTCTGCCCTCATCCGACTGTAGTCCCCTTTGTTTAAGCATAGTACGCTCGTTTGAGACACTACTTCCTCATCCTCAATCTGTGTTACAAATTCAACCATACTGTGATCACTCTTTCCGAGAGGATCTTTTACTCGGAGATCGTTTATTATTCCTGTCTCATTACACAGGACCAGATCTAAGATCGCTTGCTCCCTTGTAGGTTATGTAACATATTGTTCTAAGAAACAATCTCGTATGCATTCTATGAATTCCTCCTCAAGGCTACCCCGTGCGATTTGATTTGACCAATCGATATGTCGGTTAAAATCTCCCATGATTACTGCCGTTCCTTTTTCACATGCCTCCATTATTCCCTTGAATATTGCCCGCCCCACCATGAAGTTATTATTTGGGGGCCTATAAACTACGCCCACCAGTGACTTTTTCCCCTTACTATCTCTAATCTCCACCCACAATGATTCAACATTTTGTTCATTAGAGCCAATATCGTCTCTCACAACTGCCCTGATATCTTCCTTTATTAACAGAGCTACCCCACCTCCTTTCCCTTCTTGTCTATCTTTCCGAATTGTCAGATACCCCTGTATGTTTAATTTCCAGTCTTGGCCCCCCTGCAACCACGTTTCTGTAATGGCCACCAAATCATACCCATTTGTGCTGTCAACTCATTTACTTTATTTTGAATGCTGCGTGCGTTTAGGTAGTGTTTTAATACTAGTTTTTAAACCATGATTTTTAGTTTTGACCCCTCCTGCAGCCCCTTTATATTCATACATATTGTCCCTTCCTATCACCTTGTGGTACGCTTACCCCAGTGCTACTCTGCTCTTGCCTCCTGCCTTTTACATTCTTTCTTGGGGTCCTGTTCATCTGAGCTCTCACCCACTCTAACTAGCTCAGAGCCCTCTCCTGGAGTCCGAATTCTCCTTGCATTGAGGCACCGAGCTTTCATGCTTGCCTTTTTATGACACTTTGACCCTTTAGAATTTTGCTGTACAGTGGCCCTTTTTGTATTTTGCCTTGGGTTTCTCTACCCTCCACTTCTACTCATCTCCTTTCTGTCTTTTGCTTTTGTCTCCATTTTATTTCCCTCTGTCTCCCTGCATTGGTTCCCATCCTCCTGCCATATTAGTTTAACTCCCCCCCAACAGCAGGAGCAAACACTGCTCAGGTGCAGACATTCCTGTTTGTACTCGTCCCACTTCCCCCAGAACCGGTTCCAATGCCCCAGGAATTTGAATCCCTCCCTGCTGCACCACTGCTCAAGCTATGTATTCAGCTGAGCTATCCTGCGATTCCTACTCTGACTAGCACGTGGCACCGGTAGCAATCCCGATATTACTACTTTTGAGGTCCTACCTTTTAATTTAGCTCCTTGCTCCTTAATTTCGTCTCGTAGAACCTCATCCCTTTTTTTTACCTATATCGTTGGTACCAATGTGTACCACGACAACTGGCTGTTCACCCTCCCTTTTCAGAATGTCCTGCACCCGCTCCGAGACATCCGTGACCCTTGCACCAGGGAGGCAACATACCATCCTGGAGTCTCGGTTGCGGCCACAGAAACGACTATCTATTCCCCTTACAATTGAGTCCCCTATCACTATCGCTCTCCCACTCTTTTTCCTGCCCTCCTGTGCAACAGAACCAGCCACGGTGCCATGAACTTGGCTGCTGCTGCCCTCCCCTGATGAGTCATCCCCCTCAACAGTACTCAAAGCGGTGTATCTGTTTTGCATGGGGATGACCGCAGGGGATCCCTGCACTACCTTCCTTGCACTGCTCTTCCTGCTGTTCTTCCATTCCCTATCTGGCTGTGGACCCTTCACCTGCGGTAAGACCAACTCGGTACACGTGCTACTCACGTCATTCTCAGCATTGTGGATGCTCCAGAGTAAATCCACCCTCAGCTCCAATTCCGCAACGCGGACCGTCAGGAGCTGAAGGCGAATGCACTTCCCGCACGCGTAGTCGTTAGGGACACCAGAAGTGTCCCTGAGTTCCCACATGGTACAGGAGGAGCATATCACGTGTCCGAGCTCTCCTGCCATGACTTAACCCTTAGATACACTTAAATTGGGCACAACAATGCTAAAGTTTACTCACTGTTATAGAAGAGAAAAAAGAAAAACTACTCACCAATCACCAGCCAATCACTTACCCCCTTGGTTGTGACGTCACGTTTCTGTTTCTTTCTACTTCTTTTTTGCCTTCCCCCTGTAGCTGCACAAGCCTCTCGCCGAACTCACGCTGCTCCTGGTCTCGCTGACCTTATGTAGGCCTCTCTGATCCCCGGAACTCCCGCCTCTCGCTGAACTCGCGCTGCTCCTTGTCTCGCTGACCTTATGTAGGCCTCTCCGATCCCCGGAACTCCCGCCTCTCGCTGAACTCACGCTGCTCCTGGTCTCACTGACCTCATGTAGGCCTCTCCGATCCCCGGAACTCCCGCCTCTCGCCGAACTCGCGCTGCTCCTTGTCTCGCTGACCTTATGTAGGCCTCTCCGATCCCCGGAACTCCCGCCTCTCGCCGAACTCGCGCTGCTCCTTGTCTCGCTGACCTTATGTAGGCCTCTCCGATCCCCGGAACTCCCGCCTCTCGCCGAACTCGCGCTGCTCCTGGTCTCACTGACCTCATGTAGGCCTCTCTGATCCCCGGAACTCCCGCCTCTCGCCAAACTTGCGCTGCTCTGGTCTCGCTGGCCTTTTGTCGGCCTCTCCGATCCCCAGAACTCCCGCCTCTCGCCGAACTCGCCTCTTGCTTGCTTCCATTCTAAAAGTGAGTTCTCAGGTGACTGTACAGTCTGTACAATATCGAATTACAGTCTCTGTCACAGATGGGACAGAGAGTCGTTGAAGGAAAGGGTGGGTGGGGAATCTGGTTTGCCGCATGCTCCTTCCGTTGCTTGTGCTTGTTTTCTGTATGCTCTCGGCGACGAGACTCGAGGTGATCAGCACCCTCCCGGATGCTCTTCCTTCATTTAGGGAGGCCTTTGGCCAGGTGTCAGTGGGGATGTTGCACTTTATCAAGGAGGCTTTGAGGGTGTCCTTGAAACATTTCCTCCGCCCACCTGAGGCTCGCTTGCCATGTAGGAGTTCTAAGTAGAGCGCTTGCTTTGGGAGTCTTGTGTCGGGCATGTGGACAATGTAGCCCACCCAACGGAGCTGGTCGAGTGTGGTCAGTGCTTTGATGCTGGGGATGTTGGCCTGATCGAGAACACTGACATTGGTGCGCCTATCCTCCCAGGGGATAACTGTGTACTGTAAGTATGGGTGACTTGGAAGATATCTCCTGCTGTTACTTGTATAGGACCCCGAGCTCAACTTTCAAACAGAAGTAAGCATATAAGATCATAACATAAGCAATAGGATCAAGAGTAGGCCATTCGGCCCCTCGAGCCTGCTCAACCATTCAATAAGATCATGACTGATCTGCTACCTCAACTCCACTTTTCTGTATTATCCCCCTATCCCTGATTCCCATAATATCCAATAATCTATCGATCTCTGTCTTGAATATATTCAATGACTGAGCCTCCACAGCAATTTGGGGTCGAGAATTCCAAAGATTCACCACCCTCTGAGTGAAGAAATTTCTCCTCATCTCAATGGTAAATGGCCGACCCCTTATTCTGAGACTGTGACCCCTGGTTCTAGTCTCCCCAGCCAGGGGAAACATCCTCCCTGCATCTACCCTGTCAAGCACTGCAAGAATGTTGTATGTTTCAATGAGATCACCTTTCATTCTTCTAAACTCTACAGAGTAGGCCTAGTCTGCTCAATCTCATCTCATAGGACAATCCCCCCATCCCAGGAATCAGTCTAGTGAACCATTGTTGCACTCCCTCTGCGGCAAGTATAACCTTCCTTAGGTAAGGAGACGGAAACTGTACACAATACTCCAGGTGTGGTCGCACCACAGCCCTATATAATTGCAGTGAGACATCTTTACTGTTACACTTAAATCCTCTTATAATATAGGCCAATATACAATTTGCTTTTTTAATTCCTTGCTGTACCTGCATGTTAACTTTCAGTGATTCGTGTACACGGACACCCAGGTCCCTCTGAACACCAACATTTCCCAATCTCTCACCACTTAAAAAAAACTCAGATTTTCTATTTTTCCTATCAAAGTGGATAACTTCACATTTCCCCACATTGTATTCCATTTGCCATGTGCTTGCCCACTCACTTAGCCTATCTATATCCCCTTGAAGCGTCTTTACATCCTCCTCACAACTTACATTCCCACCTAGCTTTGTATCATTAGCAAACTTAGATGTATTACAATTGGTCCCATCATCCAAATCATTGATATAGATTGTGAATAGCTGGGGCCCAAGCAGCGATCCTTGCGGTACCCCACGAGTTACAGTCTGCCAACCCGAAAATGGCCCGTTTATTCCTACGCTCTGTTTTCTATCCATTAACCAATTCTTAATCCATGCTAGTTAATTACCCCCAATCCCATGAGCCCTAATTTTGTTTAATAATCTATTGTGTGGCACCTTATCGAATGCCTTCAGAAAATCCAAATACACCACTTCCACTGGTTCCCCCTTATACATTCTGTTAGTTACAACCTCAAAACACTCTAACAGATTTGTCAAACATGATTACCCTTTTATAAAATCTGAATTGACTCTGCCCAATCCTATTATTAGTTTCTAAGTGCCCTGTTACCACATCCTTAGCATTGTCCTGACTACTGATGTCAGGCTAACTGGTCTGTCGTTCCCCGTTTTTTCTTGCCCTCCTTTCTTAAATAGTGTGCTTACATTTGCTACCTTCCAATCTGCGGGAACCATTCTAGAATCTATGGAACTTTGGAAGATGACAACCAATGCATCCACTATCTCTAGAGGCATCTCTTTCAAAATCGTAAGTCCAGGGGATTTATCGCCTTCAGTCCCATTAAGTTCTTCAGTACTATTTTTTTACTAATACTAATTACTTTCAGCCTCTCATTCTTGCTGGACCCTCGTTTCTCTACTACTTCTGCGACGTTTTTGGAGTCTTCTTCCATGAAGACAGGTACAAATTGTATTTGCTTAATTTCACTGCATTTTCCTTATTTCCCATTATAGTTTTTCCTGTCTCAGTCTATAGGGGACCCAGATTTACTTTTGCAAATCTTTTCCTTTTTACATACCTATAGAAGCTTTTACAGTCTGTTTTTATGTCTCTCGCTGGTTTAGTCTCATATTTAATTTCCCTTTCTTTATTAATTTCTTGGTCCTCCTTTGCTGAAAGCCGATAAATCCCCCTGGATCTGATGGCCTACATCTCAGGGTTTTGAAAGAGGTGGCTATAGAGATAGACAATCTAAGTCAATGATTTGGATGAGGGACCAAATGTAATATATCCAAGTTTGCTGATGATACAAAGCTAGGTGGAAAGGTAAGTTTGAGGATGATGCAAAGAGGCTTCAAGGGGATATAGACAGGCTAAGTAAATGGGCAAAAACATGGCAAATGGAATATAACGTGGAGTTATCCACTTTGGTAGGAAAAATTAAAAAGCAGAGTATTCTTAAATGGTGACAGATGGGAAATGTTGGTTTTCAGAGGGACCTAGGTGTCCTTGTACACGAATCACTGAAAGTTAATGTTATGTCTTGAATAAAGAGTCAGACCAGATACTGCAAGCTCAAAGTAAGGTCTGACTGTAGTCCTTTATTACAGGTTTCAGAGTGCCTCTCCAGCCTTTGAGGCCTCCTTATGTACAGGTGCTCCCAAGGGATTGTGGAATCCCTTGGGACTCCAGGGGATGAGCCCTCTGGTGGTTAAACATGGTATTTACAGGTTTACATATATAACAACAGTACCCCCCCCAAAGTCAATAGTGTAACTATTTACAATGTGAATCGATCTTGGGCCTTCCTTTCCCTGGTTGATTGTCTCGGTGCAAATTCTGGTTTTGGTGAGTCGTTTGTTGGGCTTTTGCTGGGCTGCTTTGCAGCTGGCCTTGCTGGGTTGCTAGGCGTGGTGAGTCCTGCTGGGCTGCTGCGGGTGATGGGTTCTGCTTCGTGGTCAACCACTGTGTCGGTTGCCACTTGTGTATGTGTTGGTGGTTCGAAACAGGTAAAGACTTTTGTGGGTTGTTCTGGATAGTCCGTGAATCTGAGTTTGGTTTGGTCCAAGTGTTTCCTACAGGTGAGTCCATTTGAAAGATTGACCAGAAACACCCTACCCACCTCTTTGGCCAAGACAGTGCCGGGAAGCCACTTGGGACCTTGTCCATAGTGCAACCCAAATACAGGATCATTAATCTCGATTTTGCATGACACATTTGCGTGATCATGATAAGTATCCTTTTGAAGTTGCCTGCTCTCTACCTGTTCGTGTAGATCAGGGTGGACTAAAGAGAGCCTTGTCTTAAGTGTCCTTTTCATGAGCAGTTCAGCAGGGGGATTCCCAGTGAGTGAGTGGGGTCTTGTGTGGTAACTAAGCAGGACTCGGTATAGGCGAGTCTGCAGTGAGCCTTCAGCTACCCTCTTCAAGCTCTGCTTGATTGTTTGCACTGCTCGCTCTGCCTGACCGTTGGACGCTGGTTTAAACGGGACAGATGTGACATGTTTGATCCCTTGTGAGTCATGAACTCTTTGAATTGGGCACTGGTGAAGCACGGCCCATTGTCACTCACAAGGACGTCAAGCAGGCCGTGCATGGCAAACATGGGGCGCGCAGGCTTTCAATGGTGACAGCAGACGTGCTTGCCAACATTATCACACATTCAATCCATTTGGAATACGCATCGACAACCACTAGGAACATTTTTCCCAAGAATGGGCCTGCATAGTCGACATGGATCCTGGACCACGGTTTGGAGGACCAGGACCATAAACTTAGTGGCGCCTCCCTGGGTGCATTGCTTAACTGTGAACATGTATTACATTTGTGCACACAGGACTCTAAGTCTGCATCGATATCAGGCCACCATACGTGGGATCTGGCTATTGCTTTCATCATTACGATGCCTGGGTAGGTGCTGTGGAGGTCACTAATGAAAGTGTCCCTGCCCTTTTTTTGGCACCACTACCCGATTACCCCATAGGATGCAGTCTGTCTGTATAGACATTTCATCTCTGCGCCACTGGTATGGCTTTATTTTTTCCTGCATCTCGAATGGGACACTAGACTAACTCCCGTGGAGCACACAGTTTTTTACTAAGAACAGTAAGGGGTCCTGGCTTGTCCAGGTTCTAATTTGTCGGGCAGTAACAGGTGATTGTTCGCTCTTGAATGCTTCCATTACCATGACTAAATCTGTGGGCTGTGCCATCTCCACCCCTGTGGTGAGCAATGGCAGCCTACTGAGAGCATCAGCATAGTTTTCTGTGCCTGGCCTGTGACGGATGGCGTAGTTGTATGCGGACAACGTGAGCGCCAATCTCTGGATACGGGCCGATGCATTTGTATTTATCCCCTTACTTTCAGAAAAGAGGGATATCAGTGGCTTATGGTCAGTTTCCAATTCAAATTTGAGCCCAAACAGATATTGATGCATTTTATTTACCCCATAAACTCATGCTAACGCTTCTTTTTCAATCATGCTGTAGGCTCTCTCAGCCTTAGACAGACTTCTGGATGCAAAAGCAACCGGTTGCAATTTCACAAATTCATTAGCTTGTTGCAATACACACCCGACACCATAGGATGACACGTCACATGCTGGTACCAAACGCTTACATGGATCGTACAATACAAGCAATTTGTTTCAGCATAACAGTTTCCTAGCTTTCTCAAAGGCATTTTCTTGGCTATTACCCCATACCCATTCATCTCCTTTAAGCAGTAAAGAGTGCGGTGGTTCTGACAATGTGCGAAGACCCGGTAAGAAGTTACCAAAGTAGTTCAGGAGTCCTAGAAACGACCGCAGCTCCGTCACGTTCTGTGATCCCAGTGCGTTCTTGGTTGCCTCCGTCTTCGAATCGGTGGGCCTGATGCCGTCCGCCGCGATTCTTCTCCACAGGAATTCCACTTCAAGCACCAGGAAAATACATTTCGAGGGTTTTAGCCTGAGCCCCACGCGATTAAGCCGACTAAGAACCTCCTCCTGGTTCTGCAGGTGCTGGACGGTGTCCAGACCTGTAACCAAGATGTCGTCCTGGAAGACCACAGTGCGCGGGACAGATTTCAGCAAGCTTTCCATGTTCCTCTGGAATATCGCCGCGGCCGATCGAATCCCAAACGGGCATCTGTTGTAAATGAAAAGACCTTTGTCCGTGTTGATGCAGGTGAGGCCTTTCAATGATACCTCCAGCTCCTGTGTCATGTAGGCCGAGGTCAAGTCCAGCTTCGTGAACATTTTCCCTCCCACCAGCGTCACAAATAGTACGTCTTGGGTGCTGTTGGGGGGGATGACTCACCAGGGGAGAAACATAGAAACATAGAAAATAGGTGCAGGAGTAGGCCATTCGGCCCTTTGAGCCTGCACCACCATTCAATAAGATCATGGCTGACCAATCACCTCAGTACCCCTTTCCTGCTTTCTCTCCATACCCCTTGATCCCCTTAGCCGTAAGGGCCATATCTAACTTCTTGAATATATCCAATGAACTGGCATCGACAACTCTCTGGGGTAGGGAATTCCACAGGTTAACAACTCTCTGAGTGAAGAGGTTTCTCCTCATCTCAGTCTTAAATGGCTTACCCCTTATTCTTAGACTATAACCTCTGGTTCAGGACTTTCCCAACATCGGAAACATTCTTCCTGCATCCGGTCAGAATTTTATATGTTTCTATGAAATCCCCTCTCATCCTTCTAAACTCCAACAAATACAGGCCCAGTCGATGCAGTCTCTCCTCATATGTCAGTTCTGCCATCCCGGGAATCAGTCTGGTGAACCTTCACTGCACTCCCTCAATAGCAAGAACGTCCTTCCTCAGATTAGGAGACCAAAACTGAACACAATATTCCAGCTGAGGCCTCACTAAGGCCATGTACAACTGCAGTAAGACATCCCTGCTCCTATACTCAAATCCCCTAGCTATGAAGGCCAACATACCATTGGCCTTCTTCACCGCCTGCTGTACCTGCATGCCAACTTTCAATGACTGATGGAGCATGACACCCAGGTCTCGTTGCACCTCTCCTTTTCCTAATCTGCCACAATTCAGATAATATTCTGCCTGCATGTTTTTGCCACCAAAGTGGGTAACCTCACATTTATCCATATTATACTGCATCTGCCACGCGTTTGTCCACTCAGCTAACCTGTCCAAGTCACCCTGCAGCCTTTTAGTGCCGCCTCACAGCTCACACCACCACCCAGCTTAGCGTCATCTGCAAACTTGGAGATATTACGCTCAATTCCCTCATCTAAATCATGATTGTATATGGTAGATAGCTGGGGTCCCAGCACTGAGCCCTGTGGCATCCCACTGGTCACTGCCTGCCATTCTGAAAAGGACCTGTTTATTCCCGACTGTCTGCTTCTTGTCTGCCGACCAGTTCTCTATCCACATCAGTACATTACCCCTAATACCATGTGCTTTAATTTTGCACACCAATCTCTTGTGTGGGACCTTGTCAAAAGCCTTTTAAAAGTTCACATACACCACATCCACTGGTTCTCCCTTGTCCACTCTACTAGTTACATCCTCAAAAATTTCCAGAAGATTAGTCAAACATGATTTCCCTTTCATAAATCCATGCTGACTTGGAACGATCCTGTCACTGCTTTCCAAATGCGCTGCAATTTTATCTTTAATAATTGATTGCAACATTTTCCCCACTACTGATGTCAGGCTAACCGGTCTATAATTACCTGATTTCTCTCTCCCTCCTTTCTTAAAAAGTGGTGTTACATTAGCTACCCTCCAGTCCATAGGAACCGATCCAAAGTCGATGGACAGTTTGAAAATGCTCACCAATGCATCCACTATTTCAAGGCCTACTTCCTTAAGTACTCTGGGATGCAGACTATCGACCTTCCATGCCATCAATTTCCCTAACACAATTTCCCGCCTAATAAGGATTTCCTTCAGTTCCTCCTTCTCACTAGACCCTCGGTCCCCTAGTATTTATGGAAGGTTATTTGTGTCTTCCTTCGTGAAGACAGAACCAAAGTATTTCTTCAACTGGTCTGCCATTTCTTTGTTCCCCATTATAAATTCACCTGAATCTGGCTGTTAGGGACCTACATTTGTCTTCACTAATCTTTTTCTCTTCACATATCTATAGAAGCTTTTGCAGTCAGTTTTTATGTTCCCAGCAAGCTTCCTCTCATACTCGATTTTTCCCCTTCTAATTAAACTCTTTGTCCTCCTCTGCTGAATTCTAAATTTCTCCCAGTCCTCAGGTTTGCTGCTTTTTCTAGCCAATTTATATGCCTCTTCCTTGGATTTAACACTGTCCTTAATTTCCCTTTTTAGCCACGGTTGAGCTACCTTCCCTGTTTTATGTTTACTCCAGACAAGGGTGTATAATTGTTGAAGTTCATCCATGTGATCTTTAAATGTTTGCCATTGCCTATCCACCATCAACCCTTTAAGTATCATTCGCCAGTCTGTTCTAGCCAAATCACATCTCATACCATCGAAGTTACCTTTCCTTAAGTTCAGGACTCAAGTCTCTGAATTAACTGTGTCACTCTCCATCTTAATAAAGAATTCTATCATATTATGGTCACCCTTCCCCAAGGGGCCTCGCACAACCAGATTGCTAATTAGTCCTTTCTCATTACACAACACCCAGTCTAGGATGGCCAGCACTCTAGTTGGTTCCTCGACATATTGGTCTAGAAAATCATCCATAATACACTCCAGGAAATCCTCCTCCACCGTATTACTACCAGTTTGGTTAGCCCAATCTATATGTAGATTAAAGTCGCCCATGATAACTGCTGTACCTTTATTGCATGCATCCCTAATTTCTTGTTTGATGCTGTCCCCAACCTCACTACTACTGTTTGGTTGTCTGTACACAACTCCCACTATCATTTTCTGCCCTTTGGTATTCCGCAGCTCTACCCATACAGGTTCCACATTATCCAAGCTAATGTCCTTCCTTACGATTGCATTAATTTCCTCTTTAACCCGCAACGCTACCCCACCTCCATTTCCTTTCCTGAATGTTGAATACCCCTGGATGTTGAGTTTCCAGCCTTGGTCACCCTGAAGCCATGTCACCGTGATGCCAATTATATCATATTCGTTAACTGCTATCTGCACAGTTAAGTCATCCACCTTATTGCTAAAAACTGACTGCAAAAGCTTCTTTAGATATGTGAAGAGAAAAAGATGAGTGAAGGCAAATGTAGGTCCCTTGCAGTCAGAATCAGGTGAATTTATAATGGGGAACAAAGAAATGGCAGACCAATTGAACAAATACATGAAAGAAGACACAAATAATCTTCTGGAAATACTAAGGGACTGGGGGTCTCGTGAGAAGGAGGAACTGAAGGAAATCCTTATTAGACAGGAAATTGTGTTAGGGAAATTGATGGCATTGAAGGCCGATAAATCCCCGGGGCCTGATAGTCTGCATCCCAGATTACTTAAGGAAGTGGCCCTAGAAGTACTGGATGCATTGGTGATCATTTTCCAACAGTCTATCAACTCTGGATCAGTTCTGATGGACTGGAGGGTGGCTAATGTAACACCACTTTTTAAGAAAGGAGGGAGAGAGAAAATGGGTAATTATAGACTGGTTGGCCTGACATCAGTAGTGGGGAAAATGTTGGAATCAATTATTGAAGATGAAATAGCAGCGCATTTGGAAAGCAGTGACAGGATCAGTCCAAGTCAGCATAGATTTATGAAAGGGAAATCATGTTTGACAAATCTTTTCGAATTTTTTGAGGATGTAACTAGTAGAGTGGACAAGGGAGAACCAGTGGATGTGGTGTATTTGGACTTTCAAAAGGCTTTTGACAAGGTCCCACACAAGAGACTGTTGTGCAAAATTAAAGCACATGGAATTGGGAGTAATGTACTGATGTGGATAGAGCACTGGTTGGCAGACAGGAAGCAGACAGTCTGGATAAACGGGTCCTTTTTGGAATGGCAGGCAGCAACGAGTGGGGTGCCGCAGGGTTCAGTGCTTGGACCCCAGCTATTTACAACATACATCAATGAGTTGGATGAAGGGTGTCATGTTACATCAGTCATTGAAAGTTGGCATGCAGGTACAACAGGCGGTGAAGAAGGCAAATGGCATGTTGGCCTTCGCAGCTATGGGATTTGAGTAGAGGAGCAGGGATGTCTTACTGCAGTTGTACAGGGCCTTGGTGAGGCCTCACCTGGAATATTGTGTTCAGTTTTGGTCTCCTAATCTGAGGAAGGATGTTCTTGCTATTGAGGGAGTGCAGCAAAAGTTCACCAGACTGATTCCCGGGATGGCAAGACTGACATATAAGGAGAGATTGCATCGACTGGGCCTGTATTTGGTTGAGTTTAGAAGGATGAGAGGGGATCTCATAGAAACATATAAAATTCTGACGGGACTGGACAGGTTAGATGCAGGAAGAATGTTCCCGATGTTGGGGAAGTCCAGAATCATGGGACGCAGTTTAAGGATAAAGGGTAAGCCTTTTATGACCGAGATGAGGAGAAGCTTCTTCACTCAGAGAGTTGTTAACCTCTGGAATTCTGTACCGCAGAGAGTTGTTGATGCAAGGTCGTTGGATTTATTCAAGAGGGAGTTAGATGTAGCCATTCCGGCTAAAGGGGTCAAGGGGTATGGAGAGAAAGCAGGAAAGGGTGAATGAGGTGAATGATCAGCCATGATCTTATTGAATGATGGTGCAGGCTCGAAGTGCCGAATGGCCTACTCCTGCATCTATTTTCTATGTTTCTATGTCTGCCTTTCGTAGTGGGTATTGATCCTGTCGGGAGAAATGATTGCTAGTTACTTTGTAATCACCACAGATTCTGACGGTGCCGTCTTCCTTGAGGACTGGAACAATCGGACTGGCCCACACGTTGAATTCGATCGGTGAAATGATGCCCTCTCATTGCAGCCAGTCCAGCTCGATCTCCACTCTCTCTCTCATCATGTACGGTACTGTTCTCGCCTTGTGATGGATGGGTCGCGCCCCCGGAATCAAATGGATCTGGACTTTTGCTCCTTCGAACTTCCCGATGCCCGGTTCGAACAGCGAGGGGAACTTGTTTAAGACCTGGGCACATGAAGCGCGCCGACGGACGAGAGCACTCGGATGTCATCCCAGTTCCAGCTTATCTTTCCCAGCCAGCTCCTGCCGAACAGCGTGGGGTCATCGCCCGGTACCACCCAGAATGGTAAATTGTGCACCGCTCCATCGTAGGAGATCATTACGGTAGCAATGCCGATTACGAGAATCAATTCCTTTGTGTACGTTCTCAGTTTAGTACGAATGGGGATCAGAACTGGCCCTTGAGGCCTTGCTGCACCACAATTTATCGAAAGATTTTGCTCATTATGGACACGCTCGCGCCTGTGTCCAGCTCCATTGACACTGGGAGTCCTTTTAATTCAAACTTCAGCATTATCGGGGACACTTTGTGGTAAATATGTGCACCCCGTATACCTCTGACTTCTCAGTCTGACACTCTGGTTCATCGTGATCCACCATTGATCTGTCCTCTTCTGCAACATGGTGGTTTGCAGGATTAGCAGGGTTTACAGCTCGCCTGCAGATACGTTGGAGGTGTCCCATTGTTCCACTGCACTTGCAGACTTATCCCTTGAAGCGGCATGAATGGAAACGATGATCACCACCACAGCGCCAATAAGGTATTAATGGCCTTGTATTCATCACCCTTGATGGTGGACTCTGAGTCACCTGCGGACATGCAGCTGCAGGCATGTAAGTCCTGCCCTGTACATTACAATTCGAAAACAATGTTACTTTGTTCACACTATTTACAGCAGCACTCATGTGCTGAGAGATTTGTTTGGTATTGTCACTGGTGGCGATAAACGCCTGGGCTATTGCTGTGGCTTTACTCAAGATTGGGGTCTCCACAATCAAAAGTTTGAGAAGTATTACTTCATGGCCAATGCCAAGTAAAAGAAGTCGCTGAGCATGTGCTCCAAGTGTCCTTCAAATTCGCAATGTCCTGCAAGGCGCCTTAGCTCAGCGACGTAGCTCGCCACTTCCTGGCCTTCAGACCTCTTGTATGTGTCGAGCCAATACCTCGCCATCAGAACGCTTTCCTTCGGGTTCAGATGCTCCTGGACCAGTGTGCACAAATCATCGTACGACTTCTATGTGGGTTTCACTGGAGCGAGCAGAATTTTCATGAGACCATACGTTGGTGCCCCACAGATGGTGAGGAGGATCGCCCTTCGTTTGGCAGCGTTCGCTTCTGCTTCCAACTCGTTGGCCACGAGGTATTGGTCGAGTTGCTCCATGAAGGTTTCCCAATTATCTCCCTCCGAAAATTTCTCCAGGATGCCCATGGTTCTCTGCATTGTTGTGGGGTTCATCATCTGTATCTCTTCGCCAGTTGTTATGTCTTGAAGAAAGAGTCAGACCAGATACTGCAAGCTCAAAGTAAGATGTGACCGTAGTCCTTTATTACAGGTCTCAGAATGCCTCTCCAGCCTGTGAGGCCTCCTTCTGTACAGGTGATCCCATGGGATTGTGGGATCCCTTGGGACACCAGGGGATGAGCCGTCTGGTGGTTAAACATGGTATTTACAGGTTTACATATAGAACAACTAACATGCTGTTGCAGCAAGCAATTAAGAAAGCAAATGGTATGTTGGCCTTTATTACAAGAGGATTTGAGTATAAGTTTTACTGCAATTATGCAGGGCCGTGGTGAGACCACACCTGAGTATTGTGTACAGTTTTGGTCTCCTTTCCTAAGGAAGGATATATTTGCTATAGAGTGAGTGCAACAACGTTTCACCAGACTGATTCCTGGGATGAGGGGATTGTCCGAAGAAGTGAAGAGAGATTGAGTAGACTTGGTCTACATTCCCTGGATTCTGGGGAAGTCCCACCAGATTAGAAAACTGCAACTGTAATGCCCATATTTAAAAAAGGAGGCAGACAAAAAACAGGAAACTATAGACCAGTTAGCGTGACATCTGTGGTTGGGAAAATGTTGGAGTCCATTATTAAACATAGAAACATAGAAACATAGAAAATAGGTGCTGGAGTAGGGCATTTGGCTCTTCAAGCCTGCACCACCAATCAATAAGATCATGTCTGATCATTCCCTCAGTATCTCTTTCCTGCTTTTTCTCCATACCCCTTGATCCCCTCAGCCGTAAGGGCCATATCTAACTCCCTCATGAATATATCCAATGAACTGGCATCAACAACTCTCTGTGGCAGGGAATTTCACAGGTTAACAACTCTCTGAGTGAAGAAGTTTCTCCTCATCTCAGTCCTAAATGGCCTACCCCTTATCCTAAGACTATGTCCCCTGCTTCTGGACTTCCCCAACATCGGGAACATTCTTCCCGCATCTAACCTGTCCAGTCCCGTCAGAATCTTATACGTTTCTATGAGATCCCCTCTCATCCTTCTAAACTCCAGTGAATAAAGGCCCAGTTGATCCAATCTCTCCTTATATGACAGTCCAGCCATCCCTGGAATCAGTCAGGTGAACCTTCGCTGCACTCCCTCAATAGAAAGAACGTCCTTCCTCAGATGAGGAGACCAAAACTGAACACAATATTCCAGGTGAGGCCTCACCAAGGCCCTGTACAACTGTAGCAAGACCTCCCTGCTCCTATACTCAAATCTCCTAGCTATGAATGCCAACATACAATTTGCCTTCTTCACCGCCTGCTGTACCTGCATGCCAACTTTCAATGACTGATGAACCATGACACCCAGGTCTTGTTGCACCCCCCTTTTCCTAATCTGCCGCCATTCAGATAATATTGTGCCTTCATGTTTTTGCCCCCAAAATGGATAACCTCACATTTATCCACATTATACTGCATCTGCCATGCATTTGCCCACTCACCGAACCTGTCCAATTCATCCTCACAGCTCACACAGCCACTCAGTTTAGTGTCATCAGCAAACTTGGAGATATTACACTCAATTCCTTCATCTAAATTGTTAATGTATATTGTAAACAGCTGGGGTCCCAGCACTGAGCCCTGCAGCACTCCACTAGTCACTGCCTGCCATTCTGAAAAGGACCCGTTTATCCCAACTCTCTTGTTCCTGTCTACCAACCAGTTCTCTAGCCACATCTGTACATTACCCCCAATACCATGCGCTTCGATTTTGCACACCAATCTCTTGTGCGGGACCTTGTCAAAAGCCTTTTGAAAGTCCAAATACACCACATCCACTGGTTCTCCCTTGTCCACTCTGCTAGTTACATCCTCAAAAAATTCCAGAAGATTCGTCAAGCATGATTTCCTTTTCATAAATCCATGCTGACTTGGACCGATCCTGTCACTGCTTTCCAAATGCTCTGCTATTTCATCCTTAATGATTGATTCCAACATTTTCCCCACTACTGATGTCAGGCTAACTGGTCTATAATTACACGTTTTCTCTCTCCCTCTTTTTTTAAAAAGTGGTGTTACATTAGCTACTCTCCAGTCCATAGGAACCGATCCAGAGTCGATAGACTATTGGAAAATGATCACCAATGCATCCACTATTTCTAGGGCCACTTCCTTAAGTACTCTGGGATGCAGACTATCAGGCACCGGGGATTTATCGGCCTTCAATCCCATCAATTTCCCGAACACAATTTCCCGCCTAATAAGGATATCCTTCAGTTCCTCCTTCTCACTAGACCCACTGTCCCCAAGTACATTCGGGAGGTTATTTGTGTCTTCCATCATGAAGACAGAACCGAAGTATTTGTTCAATTAGTCTGCCATTTCTTTGTTCCCCATTATAAATTCACCTGAATCCAACTGCAAGGGACCTACATTCGTCTTCACTAATCTTTTTCTCTTCACATATTTATAGAAGCTTTTGCAGTCAGTTTTTATGTTCCCTGGAAGCTTCCTCTATTTTCCCCTTCTTAATTAATCCCCTAGTCCTCCTCTGTTTCATTCTAAATTTCTCCCAGTCCTCAGGTTTGTTGCTTTTTCTGGCCAATTTATATGCCTCTTCCTTGGTTTTAACACTATACTTAATTTCCCTTGTTAGCCACGGTTGAGCCACCTTCCCCGTTTTATTTTTAATCCAGACAGGGATGTACAATTGTTGAAGTTCATCCATGTGATCTTTAAATGTTTGCCATTGCTTATCCAACGTCAACTCTTTAAGTATCCTTTGCCAGTCTATTCTAGCCAATTCATGCCTCATAGCATCGAAGTTACATTTCCTTAAGTTCAGGTCCCTAGTTTCCGAATTAACTGTGTCACTCTCCATCTTAATAAAGAATTCTACCATATTATGGTCACTCTACCCCAAGGTGCCTCGCACAACAAGATTGCTAATTAGTCCCTTCTCATTACACATCACCCAGTCTAGGATGGCCAGCTCTCTAGTTGGTTCCTCAACATATTGGTCCAGAAAATCATCCCTAATACACTCCAGGAAATCGTCCTCCACCGCATTGCTACCAGTTTGGTTAGCCCAATCAATATGTAGATTAAAGTCGCCCATGATAACTGCTGTACCTTTATTGCACACAGCCCTTATTTATTGTTTGATGCTGTCCCCAACCTCACTACTACTGTTTGGTGGTCTGTACACAACTCCCACTAGTGTTTTCTGCCCTTTGGTATTCCGCAGCTGCACCCATACCGATTCCACTTCATCCAGGCTAATGTCCCTCCTTACTATTGCATTAATTTCCTTTTTAACCAGCAACACCACCCCGCCTTCTTTTCCTCCCTGCCTATCCTTCATAAATGTTGAATACCCTTGGATGTTGAGTTCCCAGCCTTGGTCATCCTGGAGCCATGTCTCCGTGATGCCAATTACATCATATCCATTAACTGCTGTCTGCGCAGTTAATTTGTCCACCTTATTCCGAATACTCCTCACATTGAGGCACAGAGCCTTCAGGCTTGTCTTTTTAACACACTTTGCCCCTTTAGAATTTTGCTGTAATGTGGCCCTTTTTGTTTTTTGCTTGGGTTGCTCTGCCCTCCACTTTTACTATTCTCCTTTCTATCTTTTGCTTCTGCCTCCATTTTATTTCCCTCTGTCTCCCTTCCTAGGTTCCCATCCCCCTGCCATGTTGATTTAACTCCTCCCCAACAGCACTGGCAAACACTCCCCCTTGGACGTTGGTTCCGGTCCTGCCCAGATGCAGACCGTCCGGTTTGTACTGGTCCCACCTCCCCCAGAACTGGTTCCGATGTCCCAGGAATTTGAATCCCTCCCTTTTGCACCACTCCTCAAGCCACGTATTCATCTGAGCTATCCTGCAATTTCTACTCTGACTAGCGCGTGGCACTGGTAGCAATCCTGAGATTACTACTTTTGAGGTCTACTTTTTAATTTAGCTCCTAGCTCCCTAAATTTGTCTTGTAGGGCCTCATCCCGTTTTTTTACCTATATCGTTGGTACCTATATGCACCACAACAACTGGCTGTTCACCCTCCCTTTTCAGAATGTCCTGTACCCGCTCCGAGACATCCTTGACCCTTGCACCAAGGAAGCAACATACCATCCTGGAGTCTCGGCTGCGGCCACAGAAATGCCTATCTATTCCCCTTACAATCGAATCCCCTCTCACTATAGCTCTCCCACTCTTTTTCCTGCCCTCCTGTGCAGCAGAGCCACCCACGGTGCCATGGACTTGGCTGCTGCTGCTTCCCCCGATGAGTCATCCCCCTCAACAGTACCCAAAGTGGTGTATCTGTTTTGCATGGGGATAACCGCAGGGGACCCCTGCACTACCTTCCTTGCACTGCTCATCCTGTTGGTCACCCATTTACTATCTGGCTGTGTACCCTTTACCTGCGGTAAGACCAACTCGCGAAACGTGCTATTCACGTCATTCTCATCATCATGGATGTTCCAGAGTTCATCCACCCGCAGCTCCAGTGCCGCAATGCGGTCCGTCAGGAGCTGGAGGCGGATGCACTTCCCGCACACGTAGTCGTCATGGACACATAGTGTAGAAGAAGCATAACACATGATCGAGCTGTCCTGCCATGACTTAACCCTTAGATAAACTTAATTTGGCAACAACAATGCTAAATTTTACTTACTGATAAAGAATAGAAAAAAGAAAAACTACTCACCAATCACCAGCCAATCACTTACCCCCTTGGCTGTGACGTCATCTTTCGATTTCTTTCTACTTTTTTTTTGCCTTCTCTCCCCGCTGTAGCTGCACCGGCTGGGCCTTTATAGGCCTCACCAATGTCCCGAACTCCCGCCTCTCGGACTGCCGCAGCCTCTCGCTGCCGCTGGGCCTTTATAGGCCTCACCAACGTCCCGAACTCCCGCCTCTCGGACTGCCGCCGCCTCTCGCTGCCGCTGGGCCTTTATAGGCCTCACCAACGTCCCGAACTCCCGCCTCTCGGACTGCCACCGCCTCTGCTCTGCCGCTGGGTCTTTATAGGCCTCACCAACGCCCCGAACTCCAGCCTCTCCAATAGCCGTCGCCTCTCTTCTGCCGCTGGGCCTTTATAGGCCTCATCAACGCCCCGAACTCCCGCCTCTCCGACTGCCACCGCCTCTGCTCTGCCGCTGGGTCTTTATAGGCCTCACCAACGCCCCGAACTCCCGCCTCTCCAACAGCCGTCGCCTCTCTTCTGCCGCTGGGCCTTTATAGGCCTCATCAACGCCCCGAACTCCCGCCTCTCCGACTGCCACCACCTCTGCTCTGCCGCTGGGTCTTTATAGGCCTCACCAACGTCTCGAACTCCAGCCTCTCCGACAGCAGTCGCCTCTCCTCTGCCACTCGGCCTTTAAAGGCCTCACCAATGCCACGAACTCCTGCCTTTCCGACTGCCGCCACCTCTGCTCTGCCGCTGGGCCTTTATAGGCCTCACCAACGCACGAACTCCCGCCTCTCCGACTGCCGCCACCTCTGTTCTGCCACTGTGCCTTTATAGGCCTCACCAACACCACGAACTCCTGCCTCTCCGACTGCCGCCACCTCTGCTCTGCCACTGGGCCTTTATAGGCCTCACCAATGCCCCGAATTACCGCCTCTCCGACTGCCGCCGCCGCAGCAGCAGGACATTTGGAAAGGCAAAACTCGGTCAGGCAGTCAGCATGGATTTATGAAGGGGAAGTCATGTTTGACAAATTTGCTGGAGTTCTTTGAGAATGTAACGAACAGGGTGGATAAAGGGGAACCAGTGGATGTGGTGTATTTCGACTTCCAGAAGGCATTTGACAAGGTGCCACATAAAAGGTTACTGCACAAGATCAAAGTTCACAAGGTTGGGGGTAATATATTAGCATGGATAGAGGATTGGCTAACGAACAGAGAACAGAGAGTCAGGATAAATGGTTCATTCTCAGGCTGGCAATCAGTAACTAGTGGGTGCCGCAGGGATCAGTGCTGGGACCCCAGCTATTTACAATCTATATTAACGACTTGGAAGAAGGGACTGAGTGCAACATAGCTAAGTTTGCTGACGATACAAAGGTTGGAGGAAAAGCAATGTGTGAGGAGGACACAAAAAATCTGCTAAAGGACATAGACAGGCTAAGTGAGTGGGCAAAAATTTGGCAAATGGAGTATAATGTTGGAAAGTGTGAGGTCATGCACTTTGGCAGAAAACAATCAAAGAGCAAGTTATTATTTAAATGGAGAAAGATTGCAAACTTCCGCAGTACGGCGGGACCTGGGGGTACTTGTGCATGAAACACAAAAGGATAGTATGCAGGTACAGCAAGTGATCAGGAAGGCCAATGGTATCTTGGCCTTTATTGCAAAGGGGATGGAGTATAAAAGCAGGGAAGTCTTACTACAGCTATACAAAGTATTGGTGAGGCTACACCTGGAATACTGCATGCAGTTTTGGTTTCCATATTTACGAAAGGATATACTTGCTTTGGAGGCAGTTCAGAGAAGGTTCACTAAGTTGATTCCGGGTATGAAGGGGTTGACTTATGAGGAAACGTTGAGTAGGTTGGGCCTCTACTCATTGGAATTCAGAAGAATCAGAGGTGATCTTATCGAAACGTGTAAGATTATGAGGGGGATTGACAAGGTGGATGCAGAGAGGATGTTTCCACTAATGGGAGAGACTAGAACTAGAGGGTATGATCTTATAATAAGGGGCCGCCCCATTTAAAACTGAGATGAGGAGAAATTTCTTCTCTCAGAGGGTTGTAAATCTGTGGAATTTGCTGTCTCAGAGAGCTGTGAAAGCTGGGACAATGAATAAATTTAAGCCAGAAATAGACAGTTTCTTAAATGATAAGGGGTTATGGGGAGCGGGCAGGGAAGTGGAGCTGAGTCCATGATCAGATCAGCCATGATCTTATTGAATAGCGGAGCAGGCTTGAGGGGCCGTATGGCCCATTCCTGTCCCTATTTCTTATGTTCTTATATTCTCTAGAGTTTAGAAGAATGACAGGTGATTTCATTGAAACATACAAAATTCTTACAGGACTTGACAGGGTAGATGCAGGGAGGATGTTTCCTCTGGCTAGGGAGCTTAGAACCAGGGGCTCACAGTCTCAGAATAAGGGGTCGGCCATTTACAACAGAGATGAGGAGAAATTTTTCACTCAGATGGTTGTGAATCTTTGGAATTCTGTACCCCAGAGGGCTGTGGAGGCTGTTATTAAGTATATTCAAGACAGAGATCGATAGATTTTTAGATATTATGGGAATCAAGAGATTATGGAGCTAGTGCAGGAAAGTAGAGTTTTGGTCGAAGAACTGCCATGATCTTATTGAATGTCAGAGCAGATTCGACGGGCCGAATGGCCTACTCCTGCTCCTATTTCTTATGTTTTTATGTTTTGTTATGAATTCTAAAATCCTCCCAATCCTCAGGATTACTAACCTTTTTGGCATCATTATAAGCCACTTCCTTTCATCTTATACTATCATTATCTTCTCTTGTTAGCTGCGTTGGACCACTTTTCCTGTGGGGTTTTTATGCCTGAAAGGAATGTATGTTTGCTGTCAATTATGTCTTAAGTCTTTAAATGCTAGCCATTGCTTGTCTACGGTCATACCTTTTAACGTAATTACACGTTGGACGGAGTATAAAGGATGAGATCTGTGCGTTAGTGAGAAACGATATTGGCTCAGAAGATCAAGATGTTGAGTCAGTTTGGGTGGAGATAAGGAAAATAGAGTACGAGAGGAAGCTTGCCGGGAACATAAAAACTGACAGCAAAAGCTTCGATAGATATGTGAAGAGAAAAAGGGGAGTAAAGACAAACGTAGGTCCCTTGCAGTCGGACTCGGGTGAAATTATAATGGGGAACAAAGAAATGGCAGACCAATTGAACAAATACTTTGGTTCTGTCTTCGATGAAGGAAGACACAAATAATCTTCCGGAGGTACTATGGGACCGAGGGTCTAGTGAGAAGGAGGAATTGAAGGATATCCTAATTAGGTAGGAAATTGTGTTGGGGAAGTTGATGGGATTGAAGGCCAATAAATCCCCGGGGCCTGATTGTCTGCATCCCAGAGTACTTAAGGAAGTGGCCCTAGAAATAGTGGATGCATTGATGATCATTTTCCAACAGTCTGTCGACTCTGGATCAGTTCCTATGGACTGGAGGGTAGCTAATGTAATACCACTTTTTAAAAAAGGAGGGAGAGAGAAAACGGGCAATTTTGGACCTGTAGGGGAGGACGAAAACCCTCTCATTTTACCCAGAAGGAAAAGGGCTGTGGGATCTGTCTGTGCTGCAATGTGAAATTGAAACCGAGATGGTTTGACCTTGGCAGAGCAGTGATTGGACGGAGGAGGACACCGGAGGCTAATGGTGGGACAGAGTCAGCCCGAAGCATGGGGCTTTCAAGCCAATGGGAGAGCACTTGCTCGAAAACTGTGGGACTGACTCATCGCCATTATCGGGCTATTGTCTTCCCCATGTTTACACTATGGAAGGAAATTATGCAGACCTACAGAAAACTAGGGAACCCAAAACAAACCAAGGGCCGACACAATGACTACAGGAGGCCAACGCAATCAACACCTACTCAAACCTTGAGTAGTTTAGAAAAACTGAATGGAGGAAAATTATGCAGACCTTCAGAAACTAGGGAACCCAAAACAACCCAAGGGCCTACACAATGGCTACAGGAGGCCAATGCAATCAACACCTACTCAAACCTTGAGTTGGTTAACATCAGTGGAAAAAACCCGCAATAATCTAAAACTGCTGCATTTTTCAAAATCACGAAGCCCACCAATGGGAAGGATCGATTTCAGCAGGAGAGGCGGATTGGATATCTGGCTATAAAAAGGGGTTTCTGACGCAGTGTGTGGTTCCCTGCCCTCGTGATCCAACAACCAGCAAGCCCTTTGACACTGAAGGAAAACCAGTGTCCAAAGACACCGAAGATAGAAGAAACAAACCACCAGACTGCAGAAGGCACAGTAGTGAGTATAACCTCTAGTCCCCGGAACTCCCAACTCAGTTAGGCCAGGAAAAGTGGGAGGTTGGGCATTGTACTGCTAAACTTGTGGAAAGATTTTTGTTGTGTCCGTTTAGTGGGATTTAGGGGGATTGTTTTGTTGTTGTATTGCTGTTTGTTGAGATACACCTTGTCAAATAAATTCGAAGCCTAAGTTCCTCTTGGAATCACCTTGTCTCAGTTCTATTGTATTACATCTCCTGATCGTGAGTCTTCTGTCAGAACAGTGTAAGGGAAGCTAGGAGCACCTCGAAAATGCTCAACTGTGTGTCACAGGCTAGGGAAGAAGGGGTTAGGAGTGTTTGACACTCACAGGTGCCTCACAGGCTAGGCATAAGCTGTGGGGACGCACAAGTCTCAAAACCCCCTTCATAAGCTGTGGACACAGTCTCTCCAGGGGTGCTCTTGAAGCACTCAGGGTACCTCACAGGCCAGGCATAAGCTGTGAGGGCAGAAGCTCAGAGAGAGACACCCAAGGCACAACAACACTCCCCTTACAGAACATGGTGACCGTGGCAGGACATAAGCAAACAGGAGTTGTTAATATAACAGATGAGGTGATAAGAGAGGAAACTAAAATGGAGGAGAGAATTTCCTCATACATTTTTGGCAAGGTGAACCTCACCAAACCTTGGGTGCAAGCCCTCACTCGGGCAGAGCGCCCAGTGGATGCTGCTGCCCAGTGGACAGCAGGGAAGGACCACAACCGCAGGGTGGAAAAGGCCATCTGGCTTATCTGCTTCACCCGCCAAGTCCGAAAGCTCGATCAGCGGGTGAAGGACTTGGAACAGAGTCTTCAGTAATCAGAGGAGCTCTCTGCTATCCGGGCTGCGGTTGGGGACAACCTGCTGGCCGAATTAGCTGAGGAGCAGCAAGGGAACCGGCAGTTGGAGGAGACCTTCCGAAATAGCCGGGACTATCTTCAGTGTCAGGTCACTGAGGCCAAGGGTAGTGAGGGGTCCCTCCGGGAACAGAACTCTCAGTACACCCAGAAAATTTGGGAACGAGAGAATAAATTAAAAGACGTACAGGCAGCCTATATAGAGGCCAGTCGCAGTGAGTTTGCAGATCACGGTCCCTGCCAGGAGAGGATTAAAACTCTCACCCACGCTCTATCCCAGGCAAAGGGGATGGTCGCGCTGATAGGACCTGGAGGGTCCACAGGGGACAAAGGAGAGTATTGGGGGGTAGAGGAGAATCCAAAGGCAAGAGACGCCTGACCACCTCCTGAGACACCGGTGGTTTGTCCGGTGGGGTACCAGGAGGAGTGGGGCGCGCAGGTAGTAGCATACCCAGGGCTGGGGGCAGGACCAATGTGTCCCGCTCGGCAGCAGGGATGTGATGCTCCCGCCGAGGGAGAGGGTCAGTTAAGGGCTGGATCAGGCGACCAGGCACTGTCTGCTGCATCAGGTATGGTGGGGCAGCCGGAGGTAGAGGGACCAGCGCAGAAAGATCCTGAACCAGGGCGGATGTGCCCGGTCAGGCAGCGCAAATACCGTCCTCCACAGGGAGGTGGCCAAAGTCAAGGAGTGCTGGAGAGCGACTTTATTATTCCCCATGGAGTTCAATCACTCAGGGCCATGGTGGCCCATTTGGCCAAACTCACTCGCAGCGGGGCCCATCTATCCACTTCATGGAGGTGATGCAGGCAGGGGAAATTAATGGGTGCGACGAGGAAGAGACAGCCAAGCTGCTGCTCTTCTCTCTGGACAGCAAATTGTACCAGGCCCTACCGGCGGAATGCCGGAGGGGGCAGCGCACATTTACTGAGGTCCAGAGGGCCGTCCTTGAGGCTATGGGATTCGATGACGGCAGTCCTTTCGAACGGGTCGAAAGGACAAGGCAGCTCGCAGGGGAAACGCCGCAGGCATTTGCGGACAGGCTGTGGGTGGTATACCATGCAGCCTGTGGGGAGCTCCTCGACCGGGCGAATCTTTCCGCGGTACAGACTGACCGCTGGCTGAGGATGCTGGTAGCAAACTGCTTCCCCAGGCTCAAGGCCAGGGCAGAACTGTGGTTCGATTCCCGGGACCCCAACCTCACCGAGGAAGCAGTGGTCAGGCAACTGGCACTGGTCGAACGGAATGGAGGAGGGGAGGAGGAGAAAACCTCCAAAGGTCAGGTAAATGAAGTAAAACCCAACTCGATTCCCAAAAGGGAATGGCACCAGGAGGGTGGCCGCTCGTCTGATAAGGAGGGAGTGTGCTACGGGTGCGGGAAAGCTGGGCATTTTAAAAGGGATTGCAGGAACCCAGTAAAGAGATATGGGGGGGAGAAGTCCTTCAGGAGCCGCCCAGAGTGGGGGAAGTGGAGGGAGCTCCTCACCATCCCTTGACGAGATAGTAGCTGCAGTGAGGACAGCGCTGGAGGGGACTGGGAAGGTAGCCACGGCAACAGGCAGGAAGCACCAGCAACCCTGCCAGTACAGAGGCCGTGACTAGCCCAGACCCAGCCTGCATACCTGTGCCCACTAGAATACGACCCCTGAGGACGACCCTGGGTCAAGATGGAGATTGAGGGTATATTGGGTACTTACCTTTTGGACACTGGTGCTTCCAGCACGATAGTCCATTCGGAGGACCCCGCAACCTCACCTCTATCAAACGGGGTGCCGTATCAACTAGTTGGGTTCACAGGAAATGAGAAGGCTGGGTTTTTCTCAGTCCCGCTCGCAGTTTGTTTTGGAGCACTCCAAACACAATGGAAGTGCGTCCTGATGAACTGGGAGCAGGTGAGAAAAAGGTTCTTGGGGGCTGATTTCATCATCGCTCGCCAGATCCTAGTAGACTTGAGGAATCACTGTCTATGGGGCACAGTGGGCACGGGAGCAGAGGAAGAAGTCATGGTTATTGATAAGAAACAGGGAAAAGGGACTCTGTGGACAATGAAGCAAAAAGGGGGTTACGACCTGGAGGTTCTGGGCGGTAACACCCCGGCCGAGTACCGGGCCTATGTGCAAGCAAATCTTGCAGCATTTGCCACCCATAAACACAATTGTGGGAGAGTCACGGGAGTGGAGGTTAGAATAGATGGGGATCCCATGTCCTGCCCGCAAAAGCAGTATGGCTTTCCCCGAGAGGCAGAAGCAGACTTGGAGACAGCTTTAAGATCGATTGTCAAGCAGGGTGTTTTGAGACCCATAGCCACTCATGTCAACTCCCTGTTTTGGCCGGTTAGGAAACCGGACAATTCTTGGAGGGCTACAGTGGATTATAGGGTGCTCAATAAAAACATCCCAGCTTGTGCCCCCACAGTAGCGGCGGTTGCGGATCTGATAGGGGAAATCCCTGCAACAGCAACCACGTTCACAGTGTTGGACATATTCGACGGATTCTGGTCTATCCCTGTACGGAGGGAAGACCAATACAAGTTTGCCTTCACCTTCCGGGAACAGCAGTATACATGGAGCTGCCTCCCACAGGGCTTTCATAATAGTCCCAGCATCTTTCACCAATGCATGGCGAACTGCTTAAAAGGCTTCAGCCAGCCACACCAGCTGGTCCAGTATGTGGACGACCTGTTGTTGTTCACAGACAGCAGTGAGGAACACGGTCCACTGCTGGCTGAACTGCTGGTCTTACTGAAGGAAGGGGGTTAACCCCAAGAATTCCCAGATCGGTCTAGGAGAAGTAAAATTCCTGCCGATAATGGCAGGAGAAAGGGCCATTGATGAGGCTAGAAGAAAAGCAGTGCAGGAACTCCCTGTCCCTAGGGATATGTCGGGGGTAAGGTCTTTCCTGGGAATCACTGGCTACTGTAGGGACTTCATTGAGGATTATGCAGCCACTGCCGTCCCTCTGCTCAGACTCCTACATAAGGGGGTCGAGTGGGAATGGGGCGAGGGCTGTGAGGCAGCATTTATCCATCTTAAGAGAGACCTGCAGGTAGCACCAGCCTTAGGGGCAATTGATGGGGGGGAGGAATTCTTCCTGGAGGTGGCAGCCAGTGGCGACAGCTTAAGTGCAGTGGTCAGCTGAGACCAGTGATGTACTCCTCCAGGGTCCTCACGGAGGCAGAAAAGGGATACTCCAATTGTGAGAGGCACTTGCTTGCCACCCACTGGGCTCAGATCTTTACCGGAATATCCCCCATTACACTCCTCACCCATCATACCCCGACGCAGATGCTGTTGGACGGGAGGATTAAGGACGGGACAGTGAGCAGTGCTAGAATCACTCACTGGACCCTCCTCCTCTCCCAAATGACTTTAAAGGTCAAGGGCCTCTGCGAGCCCAGGCTCGCAGCAAATTTAATCTATCCAGGGCAGTCGCATAGATGCTCTGTGGAGGGGGTATGGGACATCAACTTTGGATTTCGGTCAGGGATACACCCCACAGGCTGCGAGATCTACGTTGATGGCTCCAGTTCAGTGTCCGTGGGTACAAGACTCACGGGCTGCACCCTGAGCGCCCAGCAGGCGGAACTCTCGGCGGTGATGTATGTGGTCACACACCCCGAGGAATTCCCTACCCCATACACGATTTGCTCAGACAGCATGTTCACTTGCAATTTGTGTTCAGAGTATCTGGCGAATTGGTCACGCCGGGGGTACACCTCTGCGGATGGGAAGCCCCTTGTGACCAAACCCCTGCTGGAAAAGATCATGGCTGCAGTGGGAGAAACCGGGGATGTATATATCCATAAGGTAAAGGCCCACTCCAAAACTGAGCCACGGGGGGAAGGTAACCAGCAGGCAGACCTGCTGGCAAGGGAAGGTGCTCGTACAGGTCGCCCATGGGACCCATACGAGGCAGGCAGGATAGCAGCAGCAAGAAGCAAGCCAGGGACACAAGGGAGCGTAGGGGCGGCTGCAGCCCCGGACCTTAAAATAGTCCAGATGCAGGATCCGGTCCTGAAGGCTGCCTTGGCTGCTATCAAAAAGGGGGAAAAGGCGGAGGGCCCATACAGTGCTGCAGATATTGCTGTGCGGGAAGGCATGTTGTTTAAAGGGGACAAATGGGTAGTGCCGCCACAACACCGGAGGGAATTCCTTCAGCTGGCCCATGAGGGTCCAAGTGCGGGTCACCTCAGGCCGGAATCTACCTGGCAACGGGTAGAAAAGGCAGGGTGGTGGCCAGGCCTCCGGGAAGACGTCCGCGACTTCTGTGCGGGCTGTCTGGTTTGCGCTGCAAACAACCTAGAGCCTCAGAAAAGGAAGGTGTCTATGGGACACGTCAGGCGGGTAGAGGGACCATGGCAGTCGATCCCGATCGACTACATCGGACCCCTACCGGCCGCCCAGGGAGGTTATAAATACTGCCTCGTCCTGGTAGATGTGTTTTCCAAGTGGGTGGAAGCCTTCCCTTGCCGAACAGCTACCGCGGTGGGGACTGCAAAAATCCTGGTGAGGGAGGTGTTCTCTCGGTGGGGTCTACCTCAAATCATGGAGTCCGACCAGGGAAGCCACTTCACCGGCCAGGTGATGCACGTCATCCTAAAGGTGCTGGGGATAAGAGCCAAATGGCATATCACCTACAACCCTCAGTTCTCAATCCCCGTAGAACGCCTGAACCGGACCCTAAAGGAAAGGTTGCGCAAGGAGATGGGAGACTCACCGAACAAGTGGGTGGAGGTCTTACCATTGGTCCTCATGGGAATCCGGGCCAGTCAGTCAAAGAGCACAGGGTACTCACCCAATGAGCTGATGACGGGCCGGATCATGAGAACCCCAGTGCATGTGTTGGTGCCGGTTCTCACCGAAGGGCAGCTTCGAGAGGTGAACCGGGACCGCTTCATCAGGAATCTGTTTGAACAGCTTTAACAGATTCACTGGCAGGCGGCCAACAACATGGGTAAACAGCACCGTGCCAATCGGCTGCTGCCGGAACCCCACAGTCACCATGATTGGGAGCTGGGCGACCAGGTGATGGTGAGAAGCTTCGCCTGGGTCGGGGTATTTGAACCACTGAATATGGGACCAGACAGCATAGTCGACAAGGCTAGCCCTATGGTCTATGCGGTTCAATTGCCTCACCGGGTGAAGTGGTATCACATTAATCGGTGTAAATTGTTTGACCCCAAAAGAGGTAAAAAAACAGAGGGGACGAGCAAGGGAAGGGAATCAGGCATTGGGGGAAGAACAGGCCCCGGTGGATTTGGAGGCTCCGGAGGAGGCAGCGGGCCCCGAAGCTCTACAGCCGGGGATGGTTCACTGCTCCTGTAAGGCTATCCCACCACTGGGTAAAGGTTCCCAGCCCACTAACAGAAGTGGGGAGAAAGGCTCTACCATTAGCAAGGTCCGAGGGGAAGCTGAACCTCCCATGGTGGATCAGCTGGGGTTAGCCCAAGAAGTGACTCAGATAGCATTGCAGCCCATAACGTGGGACTCTGCACTGACAGTAAGGAGGAGTGACAGAGTGCCACAGCCCAGGGCGCCGTGGTCCCCTGTTTACTTAGCTCCCCGCCCCAGACCGATACGGCAACAGAGAGGTTGCTCTGTTGCACTAGCAAGGGTCTCTCACCGATTATCCGGGGCTCGGGAGGGCCTTGGAGGGCAGCACAAGACTCATTAAGGGGGACTATACGAGCCCCTCAGCGGAGGGCATCCTGGTCCCCAGGGTACGGTCAGCCGAGTGGTCGACGACACCTGTACAGTGACAGGATGTAGCCTGGCCACCCGGGGACAGGTGGCGGTGTAGATATTTTCCCTTCCTGTTTTGTTACTTTGTGTTGTGTGCATATGTGTTTAGATAAGGCAGTGATGGTTGGGTACAGCATTTTTGTGTTTGGAATATGTTACGCGGGCCGAGCCTGGAGAGGTCTCTCAAGGCAAGGCCATGTTCTTCTTGCCTTTCAGATGTCAACACATCCCTACTGGACATTAGTGATGCTGGTATCGCTAAGGATCTGCACCGGGCACCGAGGGGACACCGAGGACTCCCTGGTTTTCGGATGCTCCGGGGGCAGAGCGCCGACAGTGACCACAAGAGAAGGGACTCCGGCGGCGGATGGCCAGGTCACCTACTCCCACGAGGGGAGATGGCCTGGGTGGTTAGGATCGAACTCCACCAAGTACTCCAACCATAAGGACTTTACCAACGGAGAGGCCTCCATCCCCTGCCCGGAGATCACTGTGGCCACTTCCAAAGTGAGAGTGACAGAAGGCAGGAAGATATGCCTAACTTGCCAAGGAGACACACCTCTGGGATGGTGGTGGTGGCTCAGAAAGCTCAAGAGGGATGTGGGAGACCGACGCTCGGACTGGGAACGTCTGGATAATGATACCTACTGAACCATCATGTGGTCATCTGGCAGGGTCACGGTGTGCTGGGAGAAATGGTGGGTGTACGATCAAGGAATTTATTTGTGTATGTGGGGATCCACTCGCGTGTGTTCAGAGGGGGTCTCCATTGCTTTCCATGGGTGTGGTGGCCAGGATGCCTGTGATGGGGGCGTCCCCACGACCAGCACCCCTGTACCGAGTGGAGAATGTGGGAATCATTCGTGGAGGGGTGCATGTTCGATTCCAAGAGGTCCCACCTTATGTCACAATGTGGGAGCACACTGTGACAGGTACAGACATCTCGGGTTGTCGGAGCAGGGGAGCACAGGTAATCCTGAGCCCCCAGCACCTGAACGCTTTTGCAAGGCCACAATGCGGGTTCAGCACTGCTGGGGCATAGCCTATCAATTGCACAATGGAGGTAATGGCCCCTAACCACATGCCTCCACAGGTAGCATATGTAGGCGGTGAGACATATTGTGTCACCACAAGTGCCCAACGGTATGAACACGGACCGGGAAGGTGGTGTCCAATACCTTACAGCAGCTTTTGTTTTAAACCCAGGGTGGAGGTTCAAGTGGCACACACCAGAATCACACCCATCCCTGAACCCTCCACAATTCACCTCACGGTACAAAACAACCCCAGCCACCTACAACAATATGTCGCCCATTTTGGCTATCCCATTGCCCCACTACCTGAGAAACTTACAGCCCTCCTCCAGGCAGTGGATTTGTCTCAAAAACATTTTTACACCATGGAGCAGAAAACTGAAATTCTAGCAGGGGAGATTGCCCAGATTAAACCCCCAGCATGGTGGGATTTGGGGATACGGGCAGACATACCTGCGTGGATCCGGGTGGGATCGCATGCCTTAGTAATCGGCCAACTCCTGATTGTAGCTTATCTGCTAGTTACAAGCTGTAAGCTCAGGAGAAAAAGAAAAAGAAAGCAGTTCCTCAGGCTACTACACAGACAGGAGAGGCATTGCTAAACACTCAAAGTGTGTAAACAAAGCTTGACCGCGACACTTAGGCGGTTTTGTTATTCCCAGGGTGATTGCGTTTTCATACATGGCCCCTGGGGAGTTTGCAGGGCAGGTTTCTTTGTTTTACGGTTAAGACTGAAATGAGATTCAATGTACAATTGCTGCTGTAACCTTAAGTACATATATGTATATTGCTGTCCTATATTGTAACCTGTTGGATTCTGTGTTTTGTACCGCGTTAAAAGGAATTACGATATATATCGACGGGATCAGTTTAGAGTTAAACTGGGGAAAGTTGGGCAATTTGGGAGACCTAGGGTTTTCTCACCACCCTGAACTTTGACACACTCGAGTGGTGTCTGACTGTGTCAGATGGGGGATTATATAGGGGAGGACGAAAACCCCCTCATTTTTCCCAGAAGGAAAAGGGCTGTGGGATCTGTCTGTGCTGCAATTTGAAATTGAAACCGAGATGGTTTGACCTTGGCAGAGCAGTGATTGGACGGGGGAGGACACCGGAGGAATTGAAGGATATCCTAATTAGGTAGGAAATTGTGTTGGGGAAGTTGATGGGATTGAAGGCCGATAAATCCCCGGGGCCTGATTGTCTGCATCCCAGGGTACTTAAGGAAGTGGCCCTAGAAATAGTGGATGCATTGATGATCATTTTCCAACAGTCTGTTGACTCTGGATCAGTTCCTATGGACTGGAGGGTAACTAATGTAACACCAATTTTTTAAAAAGGAGGGAGAGAGAAAACGGGCAATTTTGGATCTGAAGGGGAGGATGAAAACCCCCTCATTTTACCCAGAAGGAAAAGGGCTGTGGGATCTGTCTGTGCTGCAATGTGAAATTGAAACCGAGACGGTTTGACCTTGACAGAGCAGTGATTGGATGGGGAAGGACACTGGAGGGCTAATGGTGGGACAGAGTCAGCCCGAAGCATGGGGCTTTCAAGCCAATGGGAGAGCACTTGCTCGAAAACTGTGGGACTGACTCATCGCCATTATCGGGCTATTGTCTTCCCCATGTTTACACTATGGAAGGAAATTATGCAGACCTTCAGACAACTAGGGAATCCAAAACAAACCAAGGGCCTACACAATGGCTACAGGAGGCCAACCCAATCAACACCTACTCAAACCTTGAGTTGGTTAACATCAGTGGAAAAAACCCGTAATAATCGAAAACTGCTGCATTTTTCAAAATCACAAAGCCCACCAATGGGAAGGATCGATTTCAGCAGGAGAGGCGGATTGGATATCTGGCTATAAAAAGGGGTTTCTGACGTAGTGTGTGGTTCCCTGCCCTCGTGATCCAACAACCAGCAAGCCCCTTGACACTGAAGGAAAACCAGTGTCCGAAGACACCGAAGATAGAAGAAACAAACCACCAGACTGCAGAAGGCACAGTAGTGAGCATAACCTCTGGTTCCCGGAACTCCCAACTCAGTTAGGCCAGGAAAGGTGGGAGGTTGGGCATTGTACTGCTAAACTTGTGTAAAGATTTTCGTTGTGTACGTTTAGTGGGATTTAGGGGGATTGTTTTGTTGGTGTATTGCTGTTTGTTGAGATACACCTTGTCAAATAAATTGGAAGCCTAAGTTCCTCTTGGAATCACCTTGTCTCAGTTCTATTGTATTACATCTTCTGATCATGAGTCTTCTGTCAGAACAGTGTAAGGGAAGCTAGGAGCGCCTCGAAAATGCTCAACTGTGTGTCACAGGCTAGGGAAGAAGGGGTTAGGAGTGTTTGACACTCACAGGTGCCTCACAGGCTAGGCATAAGCTGTGGGGACGCACAAGTCTCAAAACCCCCTTCATAAGCTGTGGACACAGCCTCTCCAGGGGTGCTCTTGCAGCACTCAGGGTACCTCACAGGCCAGGCATAAGCTGTGAGGGCAGAAGCCCAGAGAGAGACACCCAAGGCACAACAACACTCTCCGAGAACCCCTTAGAGGCCGATTAGCCTGACATCACTGGTGGGGAAAATGTTGGAATCAATTATTAAGGATGAAATAGCAGCGTATTTGGAAAGCAGTGACAGGATCGGTCCAAGTCAGCATGGATTTATGAAAGGGAAATCATGCTTGACAAATCTTCTGGAATTTTTTGAGGATGTAACTAGTAGAGTGGACAAGGGAGAACCAGCGGATGTGGTGTATTTGGAATTTCAAAAGGCCTTTGACAAGGTTCCACATAAGAGATTGGTATGCAAAATCAAAGCACATGGTATTGGGGGTATTTTACTGGTGTGGATAGAGAATTGGTTGGCAGACAGGAAGCAGAGAGTCGGGATAAACGGGTCCTTTTTGGAATGGGAGGTAGTGACTAGTGGAGTGCCGCAGGGGATTCAGTGCTGGGACCCTAGCTCTTTACAATATACATCAATGATTTGGATGAAGGAATTGAGTGTAATACCTCCAAGTTTGAAGATGACACTAAACTGGGTGGCGGTGTGAGCTGTGAGGAGGATGCTAAGAGGCTGCATGGTGACTTGGACAGGTTAGGTGAGTGGGCAAATGCATGGCAGATTCAGTATAATGTGGATAAATGTGAGGTTGTCCACTTTGGTGGCAAAAACATGAAGGCAGAATATTATCTGAATGGCGGCAGATTAGGAAAAGGAGAGGTGCAACGAGACCTGGGTGTCATGGTACATCAGTCATTGAAAGTTGGCATGCAGGTACAGCAGGCGGTGAAAAAGGCAAATGGCATGTTGGCCTTCATAGCTAGGGGATTTGAGTATAGGAGCAGGGAGGTCTTACTGCAATTGTACAGGGCCTTGATGAGGCCTCACCTGGAATATTGTGTTCAGTTTTGGTCTCCTAATCTGAGGAAGAATTGAGGAAGTGCAGTGAAGGTTCACCAGATTGATTCTAGGGTTGGCTGGACTGACATATGAGGAGAGACTGGATCAACTGGGCCTTTATACACTTGAGTTTAGAAGGATGAGAGGGGATCTCATAGAAACGTATAAGATTCTGACGGGACGGGACAGGTTAGATGCGGGAAGAATGTTCCCGATGTTGGGGAAGTCCAGAACCAGGGGACACAGTCTTAGGATAAGGGGTAGGCCATTTAGGACTAAGATGAGGAGAAACTTCTTCACTCAGAGAGTTGTTAACCTGTGGAATTCCTTGCCGCAGCAAGTTGTTGATGCCAGTTCATTGGATGTATTCAAGAGGGAGTTGGATATGGCCCTTATGGCTAAAGGGATCAAGGGGTATGGAGAGAAAGCAGGAAAGGGGTACTGAGGTGAAGGATCAACCATGATCTTATTGAATGGTGATGCAGGCTCGAAGTGCTGAATGCCCTACTCCTGCACCTATTTTCTATGTTTCTATGTTTCTAAGGAATAATACGGGGAAAAAGTCACTTGTGTGTGTAGTCTATAGGACCCCTCACAGTAGCTACATTGTTGGATGGAGTTTAAATCAAGAAAAAATGGAGGCTTGTAAAAAAGGAACGGCAACAATCACGGGCGATTTTAACCTTCACATTGATTGGACAAAGCAAATTGGTCAGGGTAGCCTTGAGGAAGAGTTCATTCAGTGTATCTCGGATAGTTTCCTTGAACGGGACGTTGCGAAACCAATCAGGGAGCAGGCTATCTTAGATCTGGTACTGTGTAATGAGACAGGATTAATAAACGATCACCTTGTAAAGGAGCCTCTAGGAATGAGTGACCATAGCATGATTGAATTTCAAATTCAGTTGGAGGGTGCAAAAGTTGGATCTCAAACCATTGTCCTCAGGAGACTACAAAGATATGAAAGCAGAGTTGGCTAAAGTGGACTGGGAAAATAGGTTAAATATGGGATGGTTGATGAGCAGTGGCAGATATTTAAGGAGATATTTCATAACGCTCAAAAAAAAAAATCCCAATGAGAAGGAAAGACTGTAAGAGAAGGGCTAACCATCCGTGGCTATCTAAGGAAATAAGGGATGGTATCAAATTGAAAAGAAGGGCATACGATGTGGTCAAGACTCGTGGGAGGCCAGAGAATTGGGAAACTTTTAAAAGCCAGCAAAGAACGACTAAAAAAATGAAAGAGAGAGGGAAGATTGATTATGAAAGTAAACTTGCACGAAATATAAAAACAAATAGTAAGAGTTTCTACAGGTACATAAAAAGGAAAAGAGTGGCTAAAGTAAATGTTGGTCCTCTAGAGGATGAGACTGGGGAATTAATGGGGCCAAGTTTCGGCCTGAGTTGCTCCTGTTTTTTTGGAGCAACTGGTTTAGAATGGAGTATCTTAGAAATTGCAATTCTCGGCAATTAGTTTGCTCCACTTCTAGTCAGTTCGAACAGTTTCCGTTTGGAACAGATTTTTTTTTTCAAAAGGGGGCGTGTCCGGCCACTTAAGCCCGTTTTGAAAGTTTAGGCAATGAAAACTTACTCCAACCTAACTTAGAATGGAGTAAGTGTAGATTTTTGTACGCTCAGAAAAATCTTGCCCTCACTTAGAAAATCAGGCGTAGGTTACAAATCAGGCGTAGGGAATGGGGTGGTGGGGGGGGGGGGGGGGCAGCGCGGTTTAAAGGGAAGTTTACAAACATTAAACACTTCAGTTTTACAAATAAAGAGCCATCATCAATAATAAATGATAAATACATCAATAAATAAACCAATAAATCAATCAAAAAAATTAATAAATTAAAAAAATTAAAAAATCAATAAATAAAACATTTTCTACTGACCGACTGCAGCACCGGGAGCCCTCCAACAGCATGCTGAGACGCCCCCCCAGTGTGTCTCTGTCAGTGTCTCTATCTCTCTGTCTGTCTGTGTGTGTCTCTCTCACTCTCTGTCTGTCAGTATCTGTGTTTCTGACAGTGAGGGGAGAGGGAGGAGGGGGGTGGAGGGGGCGGGGAGGAGGGGGTGGAGAGAGGGGGGAGAGAGGGAATAGCAGGGGAAGGGAGGTGGAGAGGGAGGGAGGGAGGGAGAGAAGGGAGGGAAGAGGAGAAGGGAGGGAGGGAGGGAGGGGGAGAAGGGAGAGGAGGGGGTGGAGAGAGGGGGAGAGAGGGAATAGCAGGGGGAGGGAGGGGGAGAGGGAGGGAGGGAGGGAGAGAAGGGAGGGAGGGAGGAGGAGAAGGGAGGGAGGGAGGGAGGGGGAGAAGGGAGAGGAGGGGGAGAGGGAGGGAGGGAGGGAGGGGGAGAAGGGAGAGGAGGGGGGAAGGGAGGGAGGGCGAGTTGCAGCGAGGTGTCGTTTGATGCCTGCAACCCGTTGAGGAAATGCTAATGAGGCCCGATCCTAAAGGTAGTTCAGGCCTTAGAGAGGGTGCGGAAAAGCTTTACAAGAATGGTTCCAGGGATGAGGGACTTCAGTCATGTGGATAGACTGGAGAAGCTGGAATTGTTCTCCTTAGAGCAGAGTAGGTTGCGAGGAGATTTGATAAAGGTGTTTAATATCATGAGGGGTCTAGACAGAGTCAATAGAGAGAAACTGTTCCCATTGGCGGAAGGGTTTGGAACCAAAAGACACAGATTTAAGTTGATTGGCAGAAGAACCAAAGGCGACATGAGGAAAAACATTTTTACGCAGCGAGTGGTTAGCATCTGGAATGCACTGTCTGAAAGGATAGCGGAGACAGATTCAGTCTTATATTTCAAAAGAGATTTGGATAAGTATGTGAAGGGAAAAAAATTGCAGGGCGCGTGGGATAGGAGTAGCTGAAGTGCTCTTGCAGAGAGCTGGCATGGGCTAGACGGGTTGAATGGCCTACTTGTGTGCTGTAACCATTCTATGATTCTATTCTAGCTCTCTCAACTGCCGTGTTGAGTGGGTGCCAAGATGCATCACCCATTCTGTGCCCAACTCAAAGGTCTCCCCCATATTCTCTGCATGCTATTATCTTTGAACATGTCCAGATATGTTTTTCTGGCCTAATATACGTGGGTGGTAGCCTGAGTGAGAATGTTAACTAAACATCTTAGCTGCAAACATAGCTTCCTGTTATGGTTCTTCTGAGCCTTCTTTCCCTACAAAACATGATACTACAGAGAGATGCCAACATCAATACCCATAGAGGCAGCATAATATGACATCTCCCTAGGGAAACAGGCAGAACTAGCAGATGGAGTGTACCTTTAAGAACTGACTGTATTGTCCTCATTGGGACACCAGCTAAACTGCAAAGCAGCAAAACTGCCACACAGCTTAACAGCAATGAAAAAGAGTAGGTAAAAAAGTAACCGCAGGTGGGGCCCCTTTAAGAAAAAAGATGCAACTTGAGGAAAGGGACCTCCTTTGAACTTTGTACAGACACTGAGCATCTGGAATGCTGTTCAAGACTCGCTGTCTCTGCTCACACATGAAGAATGGCCACTTGGGCACAGTACCAGCCTTCTGTGAGTCCCCATGGAGCCATACCATAGAAACAGCCATCCAGAGCGGTATATAGATAAAAGCGCGAACATTGAGCAAAAAATCTACAAGTCAAATACCTGTATGTTAATAGCTCCAGAGCTGACTTCTTTTGTTGTGCTGCTATTTTTCTTCAGGGGCTGCAAGTGAGCAAAATGATAACTATACTACAGTATTTAAAAACAGATCTGTCTTGCAAGGCAGAATTTCTACTATTATGAGAACAGGGCTCCAGATGGCAATATGGGCAGGACATCTGGTGGCAGCAGCAATAAGAGTGACTTTAAATTAGTTTCATCTGTCAATATTAGTACTCAGCAAAGAAGGTGAATCGCCTTTTTGACCCTTAGTCGTAGCTCCCTGCTGCTGATAGCAACTTTCTTGAACATCCCTGATTTTAACTGCTCAACCATTGGTGGCTGTGCCTTCAGCTGCCTGGGCCCTCCCTGGAACTCCCTCCACAAACCTCGCCGCCTCCTTCAAGACGCTCCTTAAAACCTGCCACTTTGACCAAGCTTTTGTTCACCTGCGCTAATTTCTACTTATGCAGCTCAGTTTCAATTTTTTTAATCTCATAACACTCCCGTGAAGTCCCTTGGCGTTTCATTACGTTAAAAGCACTATATAAATACAAGTTGTTGTTGTCGTTGTTAACGTAGTAAATCATTCCAAGCCACTTCACGGAAACGTTATTACACAAAATTTGACACCGAGCTACATAAAGAGATAATAGGACATATGACCAAACTTTAGTAAAAGAGGTAGGTTTTAGGGAGTGACTTAAAGGAGAAGAGATAGAAATGCAGAGAGGTTTAGAGAGGGAATTCCAGAGCTTTGAGCCTCGGCAACTGAAGGCATGGCCAGCAATGGTGGTGTGAAGGAAATTGGGAATGCACAAGAGGCCAGAATTGGAGGAGTGTAGAGATCGTGAAAGGTTGGAGGGCTGGAGGAGATTGCAGAGATAGGGATGGGCGAGGCCATGGAGCGATTTGAACACAAGGATGAGAATTTTAAAATCGTAGCCTTGCCAATGTAGTTCAATAATAACAGGGGTGATGAGTGAACGGGACTTGATGTGAGTTAGGGTACGGGCAGCAGTGTTTTGGATGAGCTCATGTTTACGGAGGCCGGCCAGGAAAGCATTGGAATAGTTGTGTCTGGAGGTAACAAAGGTATGGGTGAGGGTTTCAGCAACAGATGGGCTGAAGCGTGGAAGTAGATGGTCTTGATGATGCTTGGTTAGCATTTGGGTCGGAAGTTCAGCTCAGGATCAAATAGGATGCCAAGGTTACAAAAGTCTGGTTCATCCTCAGACATTGGCCAGGGAGGGGGATGGAATCAGTGCCTAGGAAACTGAGTTTGTGGTGGGGACCAATGGCAATGGCTTTGGTCTTTCCAAAATTTAATTGGAGAAAATTTCTACACATCACGTACTGGATGTCGGTCAAGCAGCTTGACAAATCAGAAGCAGTGGAGGGGTCAATAGAGGTGGTGATGAGGTACAGTTGGGTGTCATCGGCATATATGTGGAATCTACACACTTTACAGAAGTAAATTAGAAACCTGCCAAGAGGACATTTTTTCTCAGTACTGCCAAGCAACAAATTTCATTACTGCCAACTGCAAAGCTACTCTGCACAACCACAGAAAGAAACATTGTGCCCTATCACTTTAACTTGAGTCACATGACATAAACTTAATTTATTATCTGCATTTGTTACTGTTTAGTTCTGGTATCAATATTGCATAAAACCTCTTCTGGAAAACTTTATTTTAACATTCCACTTATGGAAGGCAGTATGAATAATTTAAAATATGACTAAGTATATTCCAAGATAGTAACATTTTCAGAGTTCAAATAACATTGAAATCTGAGATGGCTTTGCTCTCAGGGAGGATGACTCTCTGTTGCTGTCATATACCATGTTCCTAGACACCTATTTTCTATATATACAGTGATTCCTGTATTAAATGGTTGCCTTTAAAGCTAAATCAAAGTGGTTGCTCCCTGCTGAAAAATCTAGTTATTTTGAAAATGTCCCCAGTACCTTGGCTATCACCATTCCAACACTTTTAAAACGATCCTAGTTTATGTGCAAGAACTATTGCCTTGCGATCCAGAAATCCCTGACAATGCCCAAAGCATGCTTTCATTATCCGGGTGAAGGCTCCATTTATTTGAACTATATTTGTCACTATAACTAGATATAGCTTCTAGATATTTATATATATTGTCAGCCTGTCATCTTAGGCAGTGGCTGTGACCATGTTTACGGGTGGCTGTGCAATCGGGGTGATGAATCTGAGAAAAAAACTACCTACAGGTTTCAACCACATTTCAAATGAGCAGATAACTCTTTTTATGATTAACTGCTGCATGCAATATGCAGCATATTAGTTTATACATATTTTGAGAAGGTTTGTCATGTGACTCAAATTAAAATGATAGGGCACATTTTTTCTATCTGTGGTTGTGTAGAGTGAATTTGCCTTTCGCAGTAACAGAATTTATTGGCATTTAGACGCTTTTCTTTTTCTCTTTTATAAAATAGGATAGCTATAGAGAAACATCAATTCAACAAATCTGGAAGCCAACCATTTTCTTGGGCAAAATCATCCGTGAAGTGGTTTCATATGCCTCAACAATTGGCTGGCATGTTGTGCTGTCCTGGTGGACAAGAATATCTAAATTTGCTATGAAAGATGCACAACAGTGAACATTATACATAAAAGAGGAGATTATCAATTTCAACTGGACCATGTAACTCACAGATACCAGACACATAGGCCGTGATATTAATGTGAAGGTGGCTTCAGAGCGGGGCAGGGTGGAATTGCGTGGGTCAAGTCAACGTGTTGGATTCTCCAATTTCAGCTTGATTGAGACAATAAATTTTGACCTCCGGGTTTCGCTTCTCCAAGCTGGGCATGATGCCAAGTGGGTGTGATATGGACCCATGTGATGTGCTCTCAATTCTGTTTAAAGGAATAATGAACAATGTAGAAGTGGAATTTGGAGGAGCTAGGAGGTGTTTACAATGGAGCAAGGAAAGCATTCACCTGGATAATGAAAGCACGCTTAAATGGGCATTGTCAGGGATTTCTGGATTGCAAGGCAATAGTTCTTGTACATAAACTAGGATAATTTCAAGAGTTGGAAATGGTGGCATCAAAGTTACTGGAGTCATTTTCAAAATAATTAGATTTTGCAGCAGGGAACAACCATTTTGATGCTTTACTCAGAGAACAAGGACAGCATCCACATTTAATGATGTATCCCTGGAATTAATGTTGGGTGAAGTCAGGAGCAAGAGGTACATACTTTTCCTCAGCAATGAGAGGAAAAAACCTGCAACTCCCACAATGAAGGCATGCTTGGAGGTAGCTGAGGAGGTGAGCAGCAGGAGCATTGCACCCCAGTCTTGGGTGCAGTGCAGGAAATGGTTTAATGACCTAACCATCTAGGAAAAGTGAGTCCATTTGCTGATTCACATACTCTGGCTTGCCAAGTGCACTCCATCACCTCGTTCGTTACCCACTCAACTTTCAACAGCACTCAGCCTTCACTTTCTAATCACCTCCTCACCTCCCCTTGTACCCATCTACCACTGTCACTCACCCCAATCCTTATGCAACGTGTTGAATCTGTCTGATAGACACCATCACTAAATGTATTGCATTCATCAGGAATACCTGACCTTCAGTCACTCACAGCTCTGTTTATTTGCCCCTTGTAGGAGAAGAAAGTGCAAAACACAAGCGACAGGGAGAGGACTGGAGGCGGCCTGCTACAAATAGTCCAGCTCACTGATGCAGGGGAGGAGGCCCTGGAGATAAGTAACACTTCTGCGCCCCTCTCCATCAGAGATGGAGAGACAGGGAACTCGAAGATAGCTGGTGACAAACATCTCTGACACACAGATGTTGACTTTATTTCATCAATGACTGAACAATGAGAAGACAGATTACGGTGATTGTCAAGATCGTGGCTTTGTCATCACCAATTCATATCCCTTTCTTTTGTCTTCGAGGGCCTTTACACATACAGCAAGTGTTGAATTGTCACATGACGTGCATTAGACCGACTCCTCAGAGGACCTCGCTCCTTCTGAGGATGCACCATCACAGGACGTGCAACCATGCACTAGCACAAATACTCATACTTCGGTGGGTCCACTTAGAGAGTTTTCTGGGTTTTCACCTGGTGAATCACACCTCACAAGTGAGCACGAGCAGACACTGGTGCCAGGGACAGTTGTACAGAGTCTGAGTCGGGGGGTGCAATCCTCTCCATGATCTACTCAGCTGGACACATGCTGAACGTGGGGGCTATCGCTGAGAAGGAGAAACATAGAAACATAGAAAATAGGTGCAGGAGTAGGTCATTCGGCCCTTCAAGTCTGCACCGCCATTCAATGAGTTCATGGCTGAACATGCAACTTCAGTACCCCAATCCTGCTTTCTCGCCATACCCCTTGATCCCCCTAGTAGTAAGGACTTCATCTAACTCCTTTTTGAATATATTTAGTGAATTGGCCTCAACAACTTCCTGTGGTAGAGAATTCCACAGGTTCACCACTCTCTGGTGAAGAAGTTTCTCCTCATCTCGGTCCTAAATGGCTTACCCCTTATCCTTAGACTGTGACCCCTGGTTCTGGACTTCCCCAACATTGGGAACATTCTTCCTGCATCTAACATGTCTAAACCCATCAGAATTTTAAACGTTTCTATGAGATCCCCTCTCATTCTTCTGAACTCCAGTGAATACAAGCCCAGTTGATCCAGTCTTTCTTGATATGTCAGTCCCGCCATCCCGGGAATCAGTCTGGTGAATGGTGACATGATAGGTCCAAGTCAGCATGGATTTGTGAAAGGGAGATCATGCTTGACAAATCTTCTGGACTTTTTTGAGGATGTTTCCAGTAAAGTGGACAAAGGAGAACCAGTTGATGTGGTATATTTGGACTTTCAGAAGGCTTTCGACAAGGTCCCACACAAGAGATTAATGTGCAAAGTTAAAGCACATGGGATTGGGGGTAGTGTGCTGACATGGATTGAGAACTGGTTGTCAGACAGGAAGCAAAGAGTAGGAGTAAATGGGTACTTTTCAGAATGGCAGGCAGTGACTAGTGGGGTACCGCAAGGTTCTGTGCTGGGGCCCCAGCTGTTTACATTGTACATTAATGATTTAGACGAGGGGATTAAATGTAGTATCTCCAAATTTGCGAAAGACACTAAGTTGGGTGGAGTGTGAGCTGCGAGGAGGATGCTATGAGTCTGCAGAGTGACTTGGATAGGTTAGGTGAGTGGGCAAATGCGTGGCAGATGAAGTATAATGTGAATAAATGTGAGGTTATCCACTTTGGTGGTAAAAACAGAGAGACAGACTATTATCTGAATGGTGACAGATTAGGAAAAGGGAAGGTGCAACGAGACCTGGGTGTCATGGTACATCAGTCATTGAAGGTTGGCATGCAGGTACAGTAGGCGGTTAAGAAAGCAAATGGCATGTTGGCCTTCATAGCGAGGGGATTTGAGTACAGGGGCAGGGAGGTGTTGCTACAGTTGTACAGGGCCTTGGTGAGGCCACACCTGGAGTATTGTGTACAGTTTTAGTCTCCTAACTTGAGGAAGGACATTCTTGCTATTGAGGGAGTGCAGCGAAGATTCACCAGACTGATTCCCGGGATGGTGGGACTGACCTAGCAAGAAAGACTGGATCAACTGGGCTTGTATTCACTGGAGTTCAGAAGAGTGAGAGGGGACCTCATAGAAACGTTTAAAATTCTGACGGGTTTGGACAGGTTGGATGCAGGAAGAATGTTCCCAATGTTGGGGAAGTCCAGAACCAGGGGTCACAGTCTAAGGATAAGGGGTAAGCCATTTAGGACCGAGATGAGGAGAAACTTCTTCACCCAGAGAGTGGTGAACCTGTGGAATTCTCTACCACAGAAAGTAGTTGAGGCCAATTCACTAAATATATTCAAAAGGGAGTTAGATGAAGTCCTTACTACTCGGGGGATCAAGGGGTATGGCGTGAAAGCAGGAAGGGGGTACTGAAGTTTCATGTTCAGCCATGAACTCATTGAATGGCGGTGCAGGCTAGAAGGGCGAAATGGCCTGCTCCTGCATCTATTTTCTATGTTTCTATGAACCTTCGCTGCACTCCCTCAATAGCAAGAATGTCCTTCCTCAAGTTAGGAGACCGAAATTATACACAATACTCCAGGTGTGGCCTCACCAAGGCCCTGTACAACTGTAGTAACACCTCCCTGCCCCTGTACTCAAATCCCCTCGCTATAAAGGCCAACATGCCATTTGCTTTCTTAACCGCCTGCTGTACCTGCATGCCAACCTTCAATGACTGATGTACCATGACACCCAAGTCTCGTTGCACCTCCCCTTTTCCTAATCTGTCACCATTCAGATAATAGTCTGTCTCTCTGTTTTTACCACCAAAGTGGATAACCTCACATTTATCCACATTATACTTCATCTGCCATGCATTTGCCCACTCACCTGACCTATCCAAGTCACTCTGCAGCCTCATAGCATCCTCCTCGCAGCTCACACTTAGTGTCATCCGCAAATTTGGAGATACTACATTTAATCCCCTCGTCTAAATCATTAATGTACAATGTAAACAGCTGGGGCCCCAGCACAGAACCTTGCGGTAGCCCACTAGTCACTGCCTGCCATTCTGAAAAGTACCCATTTACTCCTACTCTTTGCTTCCTGTCTGACAACCAGTTCTCAATCCATGTCAGCACACTACCCCCAATCCCATGTGCTTTAACTTTGCACATTAATCTCTTGTGTGGGACCTTGTCGAAAGCCTTCTGAAAGTCCAAATACACCACATCAACTGGTTCTCCCTTGTCCACTCTACTGGAAACATCCTCAAAAAATTCCAGAAGATTTGTCAAGCATGATTTCCCTTTCAGAAATCCATGCTGACTTGGACCTATCATGTCACCTCTTTCCAAATGCTAGAGGTACATCAGGTACTGACAGACATGCCATGCACAATCTCCACAATAGCAGTGAGGATGGAGGAGTCTAATTCAATCACGAGTGGATTTGTGGCACAGGGAATTGTAAGAATGTCTGCCATGGAGAGAGATTGTGCCTCCATGGAGCTTCAAGCATGGCTCTAAGATAGGCCGATGCAGACCATGACTACAGCCATGCAGACTTTGGATGCCAACATTTCTGCCGCCTTAACCAGGATGACAGATATCTTGGGCTGAATTTTAATGGGGAAGGCAGATGGGAGAGCGGGACCAAGAGGTGGTCAGGAAACCCAGGAGAACATGTTTCCCGCAGGCCCTGCAGACTGTAACGGCAGGACCTGATTTGAATGGGAAGCCTCTGTTTCTTACCTACAGCCAGCCAGATTGAGAGGCTGGCTGGCTCTGGGTGGGTAGGCCACACAGAGAAGGGAAGGAGGGATGGCGTAGGGGTCATGCCAGGAGAAGATAGAGGGGTAGGGAGCCACGAGAAGATCGGGGGTTAGGGAGGTTGGGGGCCGCGAGAACCAAAAAAAAGCATAAACCCATCACAAAAATAAAATAGCATTATTTTTTTGATAGAATGCACAGTCCAGTACACAAAATAACACTTTTAATCGTTTTTAAAGATTTCCATTTCTGATGGGTAAAGAGTTCTTAAAACAAAACCGTTTTATTTATAAAAGAAAAGACAGAGAGAATGCCTTGTGGATTGGCTCGTGATGTACGTCACTGTTTCTGGGACTGACTCACAGCATGAATATACTGGCTTCTCAATGTACCATATAAACAACATCATCCACTCATTTTAGCTTGTATTTAGAGTCCTATCTCCGGATGCTGTAAAATATAATTTTTACAAAGTGCTAAATACTGTCTCAACCTTAAGTATTATTTCAATACACCCAAGCAGAATTCAGAGATACAGCTGCCTTATTTGCCAAAAGCAATGCAGCCACATGCTGAAGAAGATTAGCCTGGAGATTATTTAAAAGTTACTTTGTTTTATGAATCCTCTATTCGAAAAAGTTGCAGTTCCCACAATCCAGCAGATGCCCTTGACATGATCTACTGGTCTGCTGGAGGTCATGTTGAGGACGTTGAATTGAGGGAGAGGGAGGGGAAAGCAAAGAGATGTCCTGGCGTTTATGTTGAAGGTATCTGCTCATGGAGAGCTTAATGCTCACTAACCATAGCAGTCTATGAACTCACGCATGAACACTGATCAGAGGCTCGACTTTTAGTTCATTGTAGTTTCCAAACATTTCAACATTTCCCGTGAAATCTTCAATTAAACTCCAGGCCAAAATATTAAGGGGGAGAAATTGGCCTCCTTTGCGGCCTCCAGGGAGCGATAACAGGGCACTAGCGGCGTACCAACCGGGCACGGCGAAATTACCGACGCCCGCGAACTTGCATGGCGGGCTTATCGCCTCGGTCTCCTGTGCCCCAGAGATCGTGACATCATCCAGTGCGCAGCATCCTGTTATCACCCCGGATCTTAAATTCGCTTCTGGCCTCTGCAGCATTGCCAGGTGTCAACAATTGCAGCTGCAGGATGCATTGTGACCTCGGCCGGCCGCTTGGGAAGTGGCACTTAAAGGCATTGGTGGTCAGGTCGGCCAAAATCTTATTCTCACCCTTGTGTGCTGTTTTTTCAATGTTTCCCATCCTGTGATTGATCAGTCCTGCACTCTCTTAGAGTGCTTGGGGCTGCTCTTTGTGGATGGCAGGTGCTGTCACCCACCATTCCCAGCCTTACCTTGAAATCACCTCAGCATTGGCCCTTCCCTTTAAGAGAGGGAAGGAGCCTGTGAATCCGGCAGTGCTGACAGGAATATTGTGCAGCGTTCTGCCACAACTGCCCCTCTTGCTCCACTTAGCGCTCCAAAGGAAGTGGTAGCGTTTCATTTAGCACTCTATTCCCCTCCTGGAGTGCTAAACCGCATCCGATTGAATTATGTAGTGCACGCCGATACTTTTGCAATCCCGAAAAAGTTATCGCCCCAAACGAGACACTACGCAATTTCTAGCCCTAAATACTTCCACATGGTCTTGTCCCACTGGAGTTAAGAATCTACATACTTTTATGTAGATTGTTATAAAAGCGACTATCATTTGCCACCAGAGTTGTCAGGATGGGCAATGAAGAGTTGAACTGGCTGAGCAGGAAGCATTGCTACATTGGAGCACATGCTCGAGTAGAAGGTATAATTACACACAGCTTTTAGAAACATAGAAACATAGAAAATAGGTGCAGGAGTAGGCCATTCTACCCTTCGAGCCTGCACCACCATTCAATAAGATCATGGCTGATCATTCACCTCAGTACTCCTTTCCTGCTTTCTCTCCATACCCCTTGAACCCTTTAGCCGTCAGGGCCATATCTAACGCCCTCTTGAATATATCTAACTAACAGGCATCAACAACTCTCTGTGGTAGAGAATTCCACAGGTTAACAACTCTCTGAGTGAAGATGTTTCTCCTCATCTCGGTCCTAAATGGTTTACCCCTTATCCTTAGACTGTGACCCTTGGGTCTGGACTTCCCCAACATCGGGAACATTCTTCCTGCATCTAACCTGTCCAGTCCCGTCAGAATTTTATATATTTGTATGAGATCTCCTCTCATTTTTCTAAACTCCAGTGAATGCAGGCCCAGTCGATCCAGTCTCTCCTCATCTGTCACTCCCGCCATCCTGGGAATCAGTCTGGTGAACCTTCGCTGCACTCCCTCAATAGCAAGAACGTCCTTCCTCAGATTAGGAGACCAAAACTGTACACAATATTCCAGGTGAGGCCTCACCAAGGCCCTATACAACTGCAGTAAGACTTCCCTGCTCCTATACTCAAATCCCCTAGCTATGAAGGCCAACATGCCATTTGCCTTCTTCACCGCCTGCTGTACCTGCATGCCAACTTTCAATGACTGACGTACCATGACACCCAGGTCTCATTGCACCGCCCCTTGTCCTAATCAGCCACCATTCAGATAATATTTTGCCTTCATGTTTTTGCCACCAAAGTGGATAACCTCACATTTATCCACATTATATTGCATCTGCTATGCATTTGCCCACTCACCTAACCTGTCCAAGTCTGAACTTTCAGAGCTTGTTCTCTAACTCAGCAATGCATCTCTCCTGGGACTGGACAATCACCTTCAGTGATTTAATTTCATCCATTAGTTCCTCCATGATTCCTTCATGGGAGATGATTGAGGGGTTGGGGCTGGGAGAAGATCATCGGAAGTGGGGGCGGAGGGGCGATCCGAAGAGGATTGGGCACTGGTGGAGCAGCACGGGGAGGGTTGGAGGAAGCGGCAATGTTGGAGGCCTGGTGGGGGCGGCCTCATAGAGGGATCGGAGGCCTGGGGGCGGGGGGTGGCATGGGGACAGGGGGGATGGTCAGACCCCTTGTGGGGGGTCTCTGGTTGCTTAATTCTACCTTCTGCTCTGGCATGCACTCGAAAGTATCAGTGCTTCCTGCTAAGCCAGTTCAACTCATCAGTGCTGTTGCTGGCGAGTTTTACGAGGTGTGCAAAACCCGACCAGCCACAGCTAAACACAAAATGGCGGTTAAAGAGACTTCCAGCTTCATTATAACATTTAAATAGCTGACCTGCCTCCTGGCAGTGGGTTGCCTGCCCGCCCACGCTCCGCCTCCAGTGCCGCCTCTGTTAAAACTGGACGTTGCTGTGTTGGAGGCGGGTTTTTAAGACTGTAACTAGCCTATGCTCCCAACCCTCTCTTTTTTTAGATAAAAATTCCCCTTCTCTTCCGTGGCCTTATAACGCATCACTGATCTTCACCAAGTTGCTCTCCAGCAAAGTGGTAGTAGTGATGTGGTGTTGGCCCAGGAGAGGGATGATGGTGAAAGGGATGATGGTGAAAGGGATGATAGTGAAAGGGAACTTCGGAGTGAGAATTCCACTGAAAGCACTCCTGCTTCTCACCTATTGCCACCCCCTCAGTCAGTATCAGAAATATTGCCTCATCTCCCAATGGCCGAGTCTGCCCCTGCACAGATGCAGGTGGAGCAATCTTTCGCGATGCTCTTCAGGGGTTCAAAACATCCAGAGGGTGCAGGCCAAAAGCATTTCAGCAATCAGGGCAGGGATCTGAGCAGCCTGCCTCTATCTCTGCTGAAGCCACACAGGCTGGACCACGCAGAAACAGTAGGAAGCGTAAGTTAAAGAAATAATAATTCACCATGGGTATGCATGTGGTGCTTGACAAAATGTAATATTAAGTTTTCTATTCTTAGAACGACTCAAGATTTATTGCTTACCACCATAGAATCATAAAATGGTTACAGCATGGAAGAAGGCCATTCGGCCCATTGAGCCCATGCCGTCACTCAGCTAGTCCCACTTCCTCACACTTTCCCCATAGCCCTGCAATTTATTTTCCTTCAGATACTTATCCAATTCCCTTTTGAAAGATAATTTAGAATCTGCCTCCACCACCCTTTCAGGCAGTGTATTCCAGATCATAACGAATCACGGCGTAAAAAGGATTTTCCTCACGTCGCCTTAAATCTGTGTTCTCTGGTTCTCGACCCTTCTGCCAATGGGAACTGTTTCTCTCTATCTAATCTGTCTAGACCCCTCATGATTTTGAACACCTCGATCAAATCTCCTCTCAACCTTCTCTGCTCTACCACTTCCATATATTGCCAATTATTGCATCCCAAGAGTCAACTCGCCATTTCACTTGTTTCTTAACCAACATCAATACATGACGTGACCTGTTCGGTGGATGCGCAATGTGTTATGATTGTAACTATGTAAAATACTTGCCACCAGAGGGTGCAACTGTTAGAGTCCTAATGGTCACCTGCACACATGTGCAGGGCCAGTATAAAAGTTTGACTGCCATTTTTTTAGACACTCTGGAGTTGTAATAAAGAAAACTAAGGTCACACTAAGTTTAGCTCACAGTACTCAGCCTCGTGGAGTTCTTCTATACACATCAATTGGCGACAAGTAACAGAATACGAACCTTCACGCAAGCATGGCTGCCATTGGAATATTAGAGAGATTCGTAGAGGGTGAGGACTGGGAAGCCTTTGTCGAGTGTCTCGACCAGTACTTCGTGGCCATCGAGCTGGAAGGAGACACTAACACGGCCAAGTGCAGGACGGTTCTCCTCACTGGCTGTGGGCCTAAAATATACGGCCTCATCAAGAATCTGCTCGCACTGACAAAACCAAGGGAAAAGGAATATACAGAGTTGTGCACGCTGGTTCAGGACCACCTCAAGCCGAAGGAGAGTATCCTCATGGCCAGATATCGGTTTTACATGCACCATCGCTCCGGGGGCCAGGACATGGCGGATTATGTTGCCGACCTGAGACGCCTCACGGGACCTTGCAATTTTGGAGCTGCGTTGGGGCAAATACTGTGGGACTTTTTCATGCTGGGCATCAGCCACGGGGTCATTCTTCAAAAGCTGCTGGCTGCCGAAACCCTAGACCTGAGCAGGGCTATCGTGATCGCCCAGGCATGCATGGCCACGGACGACAACACCAAACAGATATCTTCTCAACATCGAAGCTCATCGGCAAGTACTGTGCAAAAATTACGTCTCTAGCAGGCCGAACTACATATGGCAGGGCCTATACGTCTGTGGCTGCAAGACCTGTGATGACTCAGAGTCCACCATCGGGGGTGAATGTGAATCCATTAGCACCGTGTTGGCGCTGCGGGGGTAATCATCAGTCCCATCAATGTCGATTCAACCACTACGTGTGCAAAGGCTGCGCAACGATGGGGCACCTCCAGCGAATGTGCAAACATGCTGTGACACACCACGTGGCAGAGGATGATCGATCCGGCGCGGATCACGCAGCACAGGCAACTCAACCCGAGGAAGAAGAGTATGGGGTGCATACCTTCACCACCAAGAGCCCTCCTAGAATGCTGAAAGTCAAATTAAATGGATTTGCAGTATCCATGGAGTTGGACACGGGTGCGAGTCAGTTAATAATGAGCCAGAATGCTTTCGAGAAACTGTGGGGAAATAAAGCACAAAGACCCAAACTGAGCCCGACTAATACAAAGCTGCGTACCGACACCAAAGAGCTTATACCAGTCATTGGAAGTGCGGCAGTGAAGATATCGTATTATGGAGCTGTGCATGACCTATCATTGTGGATTGTTCCAGGCAATGGCCCAACGCTGCTCGGCAGAAGCTGGCTAGAAAAGATTAGATGGAATTGGAACGACATCAAAGCACTATCTTTAGTGGATGACGTCTCGTGTGCTCAAGTGCTGAGCAAGTTTCCCTCGCTATTCGAACCAGGCATCGACAGCTTCACAGGCGCCAAGATACAGATCTATCTCGGCCCCGATGCACGGCCTGTCCATCACAAGGCTCGGGCGGTTCCGTACATGATGAGGGAGAAAGTCGAGATCGAACTGGACAGACTCCAACGCAAAGGAATCATATCACTAGCTGAGTTCAACGAGTGGGCCAGTTCAATTGTTCCGGTGTTGAAAAGCGATGGCACGGTCAGAATCTGTGGAGACTGTAAGGTAACGATTAACCGAGTCTCCCTACAGGACCAGTACCCGCTGCCCAAGGCAGGTGACCTGTTCGCAACGTTAGCCGGTGGGGAGTCGTTCACCAAGTTGGACCTAAGCTCCACCTACATGCCACAGGAGCTGGCTGAATCTTCGAAAAGACTGACATGCATCAACACACACAAAGGACTGTTTATATGCCCTTTTGGGATTCACTCAGCTGCAGCCATTTTCCAGAGAAACATGGAGAGTTTGCTGAAATCTGTTCCGCGCATCATTGTGTTTCAAGACGACATCCTGATCACCGGTCGTGACACCATCGAACACCTACACAACCTGGAAGAGGTTCTAAATCACCTAGAGAGAGTGGGACTCAGGCTGAAATGCTCCAAGAGTGTTTTCCTGATGCCAGACGTTGAATTATTGGGGAGAAAGATTGCAGTAGATGGCAGCAGGCCCACAGACTCAAAGACAGAGGCCATCAAGAATGCACCCAGACCACAGATTGTGACGGAGCTGCGTTCGTTCCTTGGACTCCTCAACTATTTCGGTGACTTTCTACCCGGGTTGAGCACATTGTTAGAGCCTTTGCATATGTTGCTATGTAAGGGTGACAACTGTTTTTGGGGCAAATCTCAAGACACAGTCTTTGAGAAGGCCAGGAACCTGCTATGTTCAATTAAGTTACTTGTACATAATGACCCATGTAAACGTTTAGTGCGAGCATGTGACGCCTCATCATGCGGGGTCGGCTGTGTTTTACAGCAAGCCAATGTAACGGGCAACCTCCAACTGGTTGCATACGCATCTAGAAGTCTGTCTAAGGCTGAGAGAGCCTATAGTATGGATTAATATGGCAGGGGGATGGGAACCTATGCAGCGAGACAGGGCGGAATAATATGGAGTCAGAAACAGATGGTAGAAAGTTAAAAAGCAATATTGGAAGGCCGAAAAACAAAAGCAAGAAACAAAAAGGGCCACACTACATCATAATTCTAAAAAGACAAAGGGTGTTAAAAAAACAAGCCTGAAGGCTTTGTGTCTTAATGGAAGGAGTATCCGTAATAAGGTGGATGAATTAACTACAAATAGATGTTAACAGATATGATGTGATTGGGATTACAGAGACGTGGCTTCAGGATGATCAGGGCTGGGAACTCAACATTCAAGGGTATTCAACATTCAGGAAGGATAGGATAAAAGGAAAAGGAGGTGGGGTAGCATTGCTGGTTAAAGAGGAGATTAATGCAATAGTTAGGAAGGACATCAGCTTGGATGATGTAGAATCTATATGGGTAGAGCTGCAGAACACCAAAGGGCAAAAAATGTTAGTGGGAGTTGTGTACAGACCTCCAAACAGTAGCAGTGATGTTGGGGAGGGCATCAAACAGGAAATTAGGGGTGCATGCAATAAAGGTGCAGCAGTTATCATGGGTGACTTTAATATGCATATAGATTGGGCTAACCAAACTGGAAGCAATACGGTGGAGGAGGATTTCCTGGAGTGCATAAGGGATGGTTTTCTAGACCAATATGTCGAGGAACCAACTAGGGGGAGGCCATCTTAGACTGGGTGTTGTGTAATGAGAGAAGATTAATTAGCAATCTCGTTGTGCGAGGCCCCTTGGGGAAGATTGACCATAATATGGTGGAATTCTATGTTGGGATGGAGAATGAAACAGTTAATTCAGAGACCATGGTCCAGAACTTAAAGAAGGGTAACTTTGAAGGTATGAGGCGTGAATTGGCTCGGATAGATTGGCGACTGATACTTAAGGGGTTGACAGTGGATGGGCAATGGCAGACATATGGGGCCCAAGTTTCCACATGATTTGCGCCTGATTTTTAGGAGCAACTGGTGGAGAACGGATTATCTTAGAAATCGCAATTCTCCACATTTTTTTTTTCTGCAGTTCTAGTCAGGTAGAACAGTTCTACTTTGGAACAGAATTTTTTCTTCAAAAGGGGGCGTGTCCGGCCACTGACGCCTGATTTCAAAGTTTCCACAGTGAAAACGTACTACAAACTAAAGTAGAATGGAGCAAGTGAAGATTTTTGTAGAACTGAAAAAACCTGTTCTACACATTAGAAAATCAGGCGCAGGTTACAAATCAGGTGTCCAGAACGAGGTGGGGGGGGAGGGAGGGGGGAAGGGAAGTCATTAAATTCTACAATAAATCCTTATTTATACTTATACAAATGTTATACAAATAAATCCAACCTGAATAAACATTTATAAGCAAAGAAAAGATTAAATAAACCATCTTCCTACCTGTGTGAAAGTGCTTCAGCATCACAAAACGAGGCAGCCGTTACCGAACGCGGGGGAGGGAGGGAAGGGAGCCGACCGAACGCGGGGGGGGGAGGGAAGGGAGCCGACCGAACGCGGGGGGGGGAGGGAAGGGAGCCGACCGAACGCGGGCGGGAGGGAGGGAAGGGAGCCGACCGAGCGCGGGTGGGCAGGAGGGAGCCTACCGAACGCGGGAGGGAGGGAGGGAGCCGACCGAACGCGGGGGGGGGGGGAGGGAAGGGAGCCGACCGAACACGGGGGGGCGGGGAAGGAGCAGTTCCAGATGGCTGGTGGAAAAGAGAGAAGGCTTCAGGAAGCCTTAGAAATTGAGGAGCCATTTCCCGACGGCAAAAGGGGGAGGTCGTCGGGAAACGGCTGCCTCAACTTTCTGAGGCTTCCTGCAGCCTTCTCACTGCTACAAGAAGCCTCAGTGCTGATGAGCTGATGGCAATGTACTTTTATTAAAAAATGTTCAAAAACTAAACAGCTACAAAGAACTACAAAAATGGCCGAGTGCCAATGTTTCCTTCACACTGCGCGTGCACGAATGCTCCAACGCACACGTGCAGCGTTGCCGGCAGGAAAAAAACTAATTTAAATAGTACCCGCCCCCTCCCACTTACAAAATCGGCGCGAGTGTAGGCTCCGCCCCCCTGGGCGCCGCACCAAGCAGACAAGGAGCTGCAGGGCGCTCCAGAATCGCGAGTTTTTTTTTTAGGCGCCATTTTAGGCGCGATAAATAGGCCCCCAGCTCGGAGGGGCGCCCATTTTTTATCGTGTGGAAACTTGGGCCCTTAGAGACCACATGGATAAACCACAACAATTGTACATCCCTGTCTGGCATAAAAATAAAAAAGGGAAGGTGGCTCAACCGTGGCTATCAAGAGAAATCAGGGATAGTATTAAAGCCAAGGAAGTGGCATACAAATTGGCTAGAAATATAAGCGAACCCGGACACTGGGAGAAATTTAGAACGCAGCAGAGGAGGACAAAGGGTTCAATTAGGGCAAGGAAAATAGAGTACGAGAAGAAGCTTGCAGGGAACATTAAGACGGACTGCAAAAGCTTCTATAGATACGTAAAGAGAAAAGGATTAGTAAAGACAAACGTAGATCCCCTGCAGTCAGAATCAGGGGAAGTCATAACGGGGAACAAAGAAATGGCAGATCAATTGAACAAGTACTTTGGTTCGGTATTCACGAAGGAGGACACAAACAACAAGCTTCCGGATATAAAAGGGGTCAGAGGGTCTAGTAAGAAGGAGGAACTGAGGGAAATCCTTATCAGTCAGGAAATTGTGTTGGGGAAATTGATGGGATTGAAGGCCAATAAATCCCCAGGCCCTGATGGTCTACATCCCAGAGTACTTAAGGAGGTGGCCTTGGAAATAGCGGATGCATTGACAGTCATTTTCCAACATTCCATAGACTCTGGATCAGTTCCTATGGAGTGGAGGGTAGCCAATGTAACCCCACTTTTTAAAAAAGGAGGGAGAGAGAAAACAGATAATTATAGACCCGTCAGCCTGACATCGGTAGTGGGTAAAATGATGGAATCAATTATTAAGGATGTCATAGCAGCGCATTTGGAAAGAGGTGACATGAAGGTCCTTCTGCAACTGTATAGGGTATTGGTGAGGCCGCACCTGGAGTACTGCGTGCAGTTTTGGTCACCTTACTTAAGGAAGGATATACTAGCTTTGGAGGGGGTACAGAGACGATTCACTAGGCTGATTCCGGAGATGAGGGGGTTACTTTATGATGATAGATTGAGTAGACTGGATCTTTACTCATTGGAGTTCAGAAGGATGAGGGGTGATCTTATAGAAACAGTTCAAATAATGAAAGGGATAGCCAAGATAGAGGCAGAGAGGTTGTTTCCACTGGTCGGGGAGACTAGAACTAGGGGGCACAGCCTCAAAATACGGGGGAGCCAATTTAAAACCGAGTTGAGAAGGAATTTCTTCTCCCAGAAGGTTGTGAATCTGTGGAATTCTCTGCCCAAGGAAGCAGTTGAGGCTAGCTCATTGAATGTATTCAAGTCACAGATAGATAGATTTTTAACGAATAAAGGAATTAAGGGTTAAGGGGAGCGGGCGGGTAAGTGGAGCTGAGTCCACGGCCAGATCAACCATGATCTTGTTGAATGGCGGAGCAGGCTCGAGGGGCTAGATGGCCTACTCCTGTTCCTAATTCTTATGTTCTTATTGATACGTCCTTACTGCACAGTATAAATGCACAAGAGGCCCATGCTTGAGAGAAGGTCAGTCTGTGACCTGTCCTTTATTCCTTAGCACTCAAGTGATGAAGGTGGGTGGAGCTTCCCCTTTTATACCTGAAAGTCCAGGTTAGGAGTGTCTCCCACCTAGTGGTCAGTGTTCTCACGGTGTACAACTTAGGTCAGTTTATACACGGGTTACAATGCTGGTTGAATACATGACATCACCTCCCCCCAAAGTCTTATTGGGATCACAGGTTGAGTCTCTCTGGTGGTTTACGCTCCCTTGTAGAGCGCCTGAGTTGGGGCTCCGGTTGTTGGGCGCTGGCCTGAGTGTCTGCTGTTTGCAGTGCCTCAGGCCTGTCCGGACTGCCCACAGTGACTGGGCTCTCCTCCCTTTGGTTCCGGTGTTCTGTCACCTGTGGTGGAGTGAACTCTATATCGTGTTCTTCCTCTGCTTCTTCTATGGGGTTGCTGAACCTCCTTTTAGTTTGATCCACATGTTTGCAGCAGATTTGTCCATTGGTAAGTTTAACGACCAGAATCCTATTTCCCTCTTTGGCAACCACAGTGCCTGCGAGCCATTTGGGCCCTGCAGCGTAGTTGAGGACAAAAACAGGATCATTTACATCAATACATCGCGCCCTCGCATTCCTGTCATGGTAGTGATATTGTGACTGGCGCCTGAACTCGACAATTTATTTCATGGTGGGGTGTATAAGGGATAATCGGGTTTTGAGCGTCCTTTTCATTAGTAGCTCTGCGGGTGGAACCCCTGTGAGCGAGTGTGGTCGGGATCTATAGGCCAACAGAAGGCGTGATAAGTGGGTTTGTAGGGAACCCCCTTGGAATCTGAGCATCCCCTGTTTGATTATCTGCACTGCTCGTTCTGCCTGGCCGTTTGAGGCCGGCTTGAACGGTGCCGTTCTAACATGGTTAATTCCATTGCCTGCCATGAAGTCCTGGAATTCAGTGCTTGTGAAGCACGGGCCATTGTCGCTGACCAAGATGTCCGGTAGACGGTGGGCGGCGAACATTGCCTGTAGACTTTCTACCGTGGCAGAGGATGTGCTTGAATTTAAAATGTCACACTCGATCCATTTGGAGTAGGCGTCTACTACAACCAAAAACATTTTCCCCATGAAAGGACCTGCGTAGTCCACATGGATGCGTGACCAAGGCTTGGCGGGCCATGGCCAGGGGCTAAGAGTGGCTTCCCTGGGCGCATGGCCCAGCTGGGCACACGTGTTGCACCTGCGAACACAAAGTTCCAGATCTGCGTCTATCCCTGGCCACCAAACGTGTGACCTGGCAATTGCCTTCATCGTGACAATGCCCGGGTGCCCATTGTGGAGTTCTCTGATGAACACCTCTCTGCCCATCTGGGGCATGACTACGCGGTTTCCCCACAGTAGGCAATCGGCCTGAATTGAGTGTTCATCCTTGCGCCTGTGAAATGGTTTCAATTTCTCAGAGCATGCCCTGTACGTGGCTGCCCAGTCCCCATTCAGGACACATTTCTTGACTAGAGACAATAGCGGGTCTCTATTTGTCCAGACTTTAATCTGACGGGCTGTCACAGGTAAGCCTTCACTTCTGAAAGCTTCAACAGCCATGACCATCTCAGCACCATGCTCGGTAGCCCCCTCAGTGGTGGCTAGTGGGAGCCTGCTGAGTGCATCGGCGCAGTTTTCGGTGCCCGGTCTGTGCCGAATTGTGTACTCATAGGCAGCTAACGTGAGTGCCCACCTCTGTATGCGGGCCGATGCGTTTGCATTTATGGCCTTGTTGTCGGCCAAAAGGGATGTTAGGGGTTTGTGATCTGTCTCCAGCTCAAATTTCCTGCCAAACAGGTACTGGTGCATTTTCTTTATCGCATGTACACATGCGAGCGCCTCCTTTTCTACCATCCCGTAGCCCCTTTCTGCCTGGGACAGACTCCTGGAGGCATAAGCTACCGGCTGTAACTGACCCTTGGCATTGACATGCTGCAACACACACCCGACACCATAGGACGACGCATCGCACGTTAACACAAGTTTCTTACATGGGTCATATAGCGTTAACAGATTGTTGGAACATAACAAATTGCGTGCTCTATTAAAAGCCCTTTCCTGGCTGTCCCCCCCCAGACCCATTCGCGACCTTTGCATAAAAGTATGTGTATCAGCTCTAGCAGCGTGCTCAATTTGGGAAGGAAGTTACCAAAATAGTTCAGGAGCCCCAGGAACGAACGCAGCTCCGTCGTGTTACGGGGTCTGGGTGCCCTCTGGATCGCTTCCGTCTTGGATGCAGTAGGGCTGATCCCGTCTGCTGCTACCCTCATCCCCAGGAATTCTACCTCTGGAGCTAGGAAGACGCACTTCGCCTTTTTCAGTCGCAGACCTACCCGGTCCAGTCTGCGTAGCACCTCCTCCAGGTGTGGAGGTGTTCTTTAGTATCGTAACCCGTAATGAGGATGTCGTCCTGAAAAACCACCGTCCCTGGAATCGACTTGAGGAGGCCTTCCATATTTCGTTGGAAGATCGCGGCGGCCGAGCGAATCCCGAACGGACATCTGTTGTACTCAAACAACCCCTTTTGTGTCGTGATGGTGGTCAGCTTCTTCGACTCACTCGCCAGCTCCTGGGTCATGTAAGCTGAGGTCAGGTCCAATTTTGAAAAAAGTTTGCCACCGGATAGCGTCGCAAAGAGGTCCTCCGCTCTCGGTAGCGGTACTGGTCTTGGAGTGACACCCGATTGATGGTGGCCTTGTAATCCTGACCGACCCATCCGCTTTGAGCACCGGCACAATCGGGCTCGCCCAGTCACTGAATTCGACTGGCGAGATGATGCCTTCCCTCAACCGGCGGTCCAATTCGCCTTCTATCTTTTCCCGCATCACGTATGGCACCGCTCTGGCCTTGTGGTGTACTGGTCTGGTGTCCGGGTTTATGTGAATCACTACCTTGGCCCCCATGAAAGTGCCAATGCCGGGTTGAAATACTGAGTCAAATTTGTCCAGGACCTGTGAGCATGATACTCGCTCCACAGAGGAAATTGCATTGACATCGCCCCATTTCCAGTTCATGACAGCAAGCTAACTCCTCCCCAGTAGTGCGGAACCGTCCCCTGGGACAATCCAGAGTGGCAACCTGATCTCCGAATCTTTGTGGGTCACGACTACCGTGGCGCTGCCTAGCACCGGAATGATATGCTTTGTGTAAGTCCGTAGCTGTGCGTCAATCGGCGATAATTTTGGCCTCCTGGCCTTGGATGCCCACAACTTTTCGAACTGTTTGATACCCATCAGGGACTGGCTGGCACCCGTGTCTAACTCCATTGATACTGGGATGCCATTGAGGAGCACTTTCATCATTATTGGTGGCGTCCTGGTCTATGAACTGTATACGTGCTCCACATGAACTCGCTGAACTTTAGCTTCCAGCGATTTCCCCCAGTGTCCATTTCTGCAATTTCTGCAGGTATTTTGCTCATCTCTGCAAACTCCGGCTGAATGTATGCCTCCACGCCTCCAGCATGAGTTACGGTTTGAAACAAAAGGTCCCTTACCAGTCGATCGTCCCTGACTGCCCCTGTTATTGTCCTTGAGTGCACCATTAACAGGTGTTGATGGCCCCATTACTGGCCGCATTGTCCCTTGCAATGGTGTGAATCGCTGTTCAGCTTGCCATTGTCTCTGTCGAACTCCCCCTCTGGGTTCGACTACATGTTGGGGCATGCCTGACTGCCCTTGTCTGCCTGGAGAACTGTGTGCTGCTTTAACAATGTTGAATCTCTGTCCCAACCATTCCTTAACACAGTACCTCTCGTCTGTTCTGCTAGTGGCCATGCTCGCGTGGTTTAAATCCCAGTTTCTTGTCGCCATTGATACGTCCTTACTACACAGTATAAATGCACAAGAGGCCCATGCTTGAGAGAAGGTCAGTCTGTGACCTGTCCTTTATTCCTTAGCACTCAAGTGATGAAGGTGGGTGGAGCTTCCCCTTTTATACCTGAAGGTCCAGATTAGGAGTGTCTCCCACCTAGTGGTCAGTGTTCTCACGGTGTACAACTTAGGTCAGTTTATACATGGGTTACAATGCTGGTTGAATACATGACACTTATGTTCTTATGTAACTTCCTACCGGGGTTAAGCACCCTCTTAGAGCCCCTACATGTGTTATTGCGTAAAGGTGAGAACTGGGTATGGGAAAAAAACCCAAGTAGTTGCTTTTGAGAAAGCCAGGAACATTTTATGCTCCAACAAGCTGCTTGTATTGTATAACCCGTGTAAAAGACTTGTGCTTGCATGTGATGTGTCGTCGTACGGAGTCGGGTGTGTATTACAATAAGCTAACGTTGCGGGCATGTTGCAACCTGTCGCCTATGCCTCCAGGAGCTTGTCTAAGGCCGAGAGGGCCTATAGCATGATTGAGAAAGAGGCATTCACATGTGTGTTCAGGGTAAAGAAAATGCATCAGTACCTGTTTGGCCTCAAATTTGAGCTGGAAACCGATCACAAGCCCCTCATATCCCTGTTCACTGAAAACAAGGGGATAAATACGAATGCCTCAGCCTGCATACAAAGGTGGGCACTCGCGCTATCAGCGTATAACTATACCATCCGCCACAGGCCAGGCACCGAGAACTGTGCAGATGCTCTCAGTCGGCTACCATTGCCCACCACGGGGGTGGAAATGGCGCAGCCTGCAAACATGTTGATGATGGCGCAGCCCGCAGACTTGTTGATGGTCATGGAAGCATTTGAAAATGATAAATCACCTGTCACGACCTGCCAGATTAGGACTTGGACCAGCCAAGATCCTCTGCTGTCCCTAGTAAAAAAAACTGTGTACTGCATGGGAGCTGGGCCAGCATCCCCGTTGAAATACAAGAGCTAACCAAGCCGTTCCAGCGGCGAAAGGACGAGCTGTCCATTCAGGCAGTCTGCATGTTGTGGGGTAACCGCGTAGTGCTACCCAAAAAGGGCAGGGAGACGTTCATCTCGGATCTCCACAGCACACACCCGGGTATAGTAATGATGAAAGCGATAGCCAGATCCCAAGTGTGGTGGCCCGGTATTGACTCTGACTTCGAGTCCTGTGTACGCCAATGCAACGTGTGTGCTCAGTTGAGCAACGCGCCCAGAGAGGCACCACTACGTTTGTGGTCCTGGCCCTCCAGACCATGGTCGAGGATCCATGTCGACTATGCGGGCCCGTTTCTCGGTAAAATGTTCCTGGTGGTGGTGGATGCTTTTTCAAAATGGATTGAATGTGAAATAATGTCGGGAAGCACTGCCACCACCACCATTGAAAGCCTAAGGGCCATGTTTGCCACCCACAGCCTGCCTGACATACTGGTCAGTGACAACGGGTCATGTTTCACCAGTGCCGAATTTAAAGAATTCATGACCTGCAATGGGATCAAACATGTCACCTCGGCCCTGTTTAAACCAGCCTCCAATGGGCAGGCAGAGTGGGCAGTACAAACAATCAAGTAGAGCCTTAAACGAGTCACAGAAGGCTCACTCCAAACCCGCCTGTCCCGAGTACTGCTCAGCTACCGCACGAGACCCCATTCGCTCACAGGGGTGCCCCCGGCTGAGCTACTCAATGAAAGGACACTTAAAACCAGACTCTCGCTGGTTCACTCCAACCTGCATGATCAGGTAGAGAGCAGACGGCAGCAACAAAATGTGAATGATGGTCGCGCCACTGTGTCACGGGAAATTGATCTGAATGACCGTGTATGTGCTAAACTATGGACATGGTCCCAAGTGGATTGTGGGCACGGTGATAGCTAAAGAAGGGAGTAGGGTGTTTGTAGTCAAACTAGACAATGGACAAATTTGCAGAAAGCACCTGGACCAAACGAGGCTGGGGTTCACAACCTGAACAACCCACAGCAAACACAACCTTTTTCGAGCCCACAACACACACCGAAGGGATCAACGACACCACCCCGGACCAGGAAATCGAACCCATCACGCCCAACAGCCCAGCAAGGCAAGGCTCACCAAGCAGCCCTGCAGGGCCAACAACACGCCAGCCCAGCGAGGGCACAGCCAACACACCAGAACAGAGATTTGTATCGAGGTGGTCCACCAGGGAAAGAAAGGCTTCCGACCGCCTCACCTTGTAAATAGTTTTCACTTTGTCTTTGGGTGGGGAGTGATGTTGTGTATCTGTAAAGCATGCACTCCCATGTTCTGCCACCACGGAATGCATCCCCTGAAGTCCTAAGGGATCCCAGCATCCCTTGGAAGCACTGTATATAAGCCGGCCCCTAAGGCCTGTTACTCACTCTGGAGTGTCTTCATAAAGACTGGGGTCACGGTTACTTTAACCTCCCTGTGTGCAGTCTCAATATAAGTACCAATGCTTCGTCCCGTGTCCAAAGATGGGCACTAACATTATCCACTTCTGACTATGTTATCCGCCACAGACCAGGCACTGAAAACTGTGCCGATGCTCTTAGCCAGCTGCCATTACCCTCCACTGGGTTTGAAATGGTGCAGCCCGCAGACTTGCTACTGGTCATGGATGCTTTTGAAAGCGAGGGTTCACCTGTCACAGCTCGCCAGATCAGGACGTGGACCAGCCAGCATCCTGTGCTATCATTAGTAAAGAGTTGCATCCCAAATTGGAACTGGTCGGCCATTCCCGGGGAAATACAAGATGAAATTAAGCTGTTTCACCGATGCAAAGGTGAAATGTCCATCCAGGCAGATTGTCTCTTATTGGATAATCATGTGGTTTTGCCAAAAAAAGGCAGGGAAACGTTTATATGCGACCTACACAGTACCCACCCAAGCATTGTCATGATGAAGGCAATTGCCAGGTGGAATGTTTGGTAGCCCGGCATTGACTCGGACTTGGAGCCATGCGTCCATCAGTGCAACACTTGTTCGTAACTGAACAATGCACCAAGGGAGGTTCCACTGAGTCTGTAGTCATGGCGCTCCAAACCGTGATCCAGGATCCATGTAGATTTTGCTGGCCCCTTTCTTGGAAAGATATTTTTAGTCGTTGTGAATGCTTACTCCAAATGGATTGAATGCGTAATCATGTCATCCAGCACGTCCACAGCCACCATTGAAAGCCTCCGGGCCATGTTCGCCACCCATGGCTTGCTCGACGTCCTTGTCAGCGACAATGGACCATGTTTCACCAGCTCGGAATTCAAAGAGTTTATGACCTGCAGTGGCATCAAGAATCTCAGGTCTGCTCCGTTTAAGCCCGCGTCTAACGGTCAAGTGGAGCGGGCAGTCCAAACAATCAAGCAGAGCATGAAACGCGTGACAGATGGCTCCCTGCAGACCCGCTTGTCTCGCATTCTGCTCAGTTACCGGACGCGACCCAACTCACTCACCGGGGTTCCCCCGGCAGAATTGTTAATGAACAGAGCCCTCAAAACCAGGCTCTCCCTCGTCCACCCGGATCTAAATGATCACATGGAAACCTGGCGTCACCGGCAAAACATGTACCACGATCGCGCAGCTGTTCCACATGACATTGATGTTAACGACCCTGTGTTTGTCCTGAATTACGGTCATGGTCTCAAGTGGGTTGCTGCCACTGTTTTGGCCAAGGTGTTTATAATCAAACTATTAAATGGCCAAACGTGCAGAAAGCATTTAGATCAGACCAAATTGTGATTTACTGACAACCAGGAACGACTTGAAGAGGACATCACCATCGATGATCCACCAACACACACCCAACCAGCAATTGACCTCACTGTCAATCACGAGGATGAACCTACCGTTCCTGACAGTCCGGTCAAACCAGCCGCGGTGCAGTGCAGCAATGGTCCGGCCAACTCACACATGCCAGGGTTTGAACTTAGACGATCAACCAGGGAGCAAAGGGCTCTGGATCGCCTCAACTTGTAAATAACTTGTACCGAAGACTTTGGGGGGGTGGGGGGAGTGATGTTATGTATATAACTATGAAATATTTGCCACCAGAGGGCGCAACTGTTGGAGTCCTAATGGTCACCTGCACACACGTGCAGGGCGAGTATAAAAGGTTGGCTGCTATGTTGTTTAGGCACTCTGGAGTTGTAATAAAGAAGACTAAAGTACACTAAGTTTAGCTCACTCACAGTACTCAGCCTCCTGGAGTTCTTCTATACACAACACAATGGGCGGTTGCATGGCTAAAGGACTGTTTCATGCAAAGAGGGATGGATGGTGCTGCTCGTGGAAGTGGGTTAGAAGATTTCATTTTTGATGTTTTCCTTTGTGAGTCACCAGTAGCTGAACCTTCGAGCTATTAGGGCATTTCTTTCATCCCTGGCAGCAATACACGCAGCTGGCCTGGATGGATGCCCTAGCTTCATATTCCTCCTCCTCCTCCTCTTCTATGTTCTCCTCAACTGAAGCTGCCTAATGAGCACATTCATTCTCCTCTGCTGCAATCCTCTCTGCTGCACAATGTTGTGCAAGATGCAGCACCTCACTATTATTCTAGACACCTATGTTGGCGAGTACTGAAGGGCACCTCCAGACCTATCTAGGCACCTGAAGTGCATCTTCAACATTCCCATGGCTTGCTCAATGAGACCCCTGGTAGTCATGTGACTCACGTTGTAGTGCCCCTGCGCCTCAATGGTGGGGTTCCTCACAGGTGTCATTAACCAAGTTTGAAGAGGGTGTTTCTTGTCTCCTATGAGCTAGCCCATAAATCTGCTTTCTAAAATGAAAAAGTTTGGGGGGAGAAATTGCGTAGCACCCCGTTTGGGACAGTAACTTTGGCGGTAGCACAAAAGTATCACCGTGTGCTACACGAGTGGCTCCAATGCAAACTTCCGGTTTCGCGTCCAAGAAGAAAGTGGAGCACTAAATCAAGTGCTACCACTTCCCTTGGAGCGCTAATGCCGGCAAGAGGGGCAGTAGTGGTGCAGCACTGTCCAACATCGAGGGCAATGCTACTAGGAATGGAGGCTCCTTCCCTTCCTTAAAGTGAATGGCCATTGCTGCAGGTTCTGCATTGAAACAATGTCCCTCGTTGCCGTCGGCAACTGTGATCCATGGCGATCAGCCCCAAGCATTCTCACAGAATGCAAGACTGATCGATTGAGGGTGAAGAAAATCCTGAAAAATTGACGATAGGCATGAAAGAAAATGTTTTTCCACACAACCATCATCCCCTTTAAACAACTGTCACCAAGCGCCCAGCCTCCCTAACAACGCCTCCTGCAGCTGGCGGTATTGTCATCCAGCGATGCTATAGGGGGCAGAACCAAAGTTTAGGTTCGGGATGCTACCAGGGCGATGCGCAGCATGATGACATCACGATCTCCAGGTGCAGGAGATTGTGGCAGTTGGGTTTACCACCACTGCAAACCTCAGCGGCAATTTTGTGGCCGTCGGTACTCTCGCCGAGGCTTGTCGCAAAGCTGGTAGAGCCCCATTATCGCCACCCTGAACGCGCTAATGGGAGGCGCAAAGGAGGCGAATTTTTAGGCCTTGGAATGTTGGACTATTGCAGTATGAAAACATCATGACGGCTCGTAGGGAATGTGGGATCCTCCTCTTGTGTATGCATACCAGCTGTGCATTGATAGAAGCATACTCCTTGTAGTTGCCGAAGATTCCTGATTGCTGTGGTGGTGTGTAGATTTCCACGTGTGTACAATCCAAGCACCACCACTGAAATAATCAGCTGCATATATTGCTGCCCTCCGAAGTGGCCTAGCAAGCCATTCAATTGCATCAAACTGCTACAAAGAAGCATGGTAAGAATAAAATGCACTGTGGGAGTAAGTTCACCACACGGACGGCAACAGTTCAAGAATGCTGCTCACAATCACCTTCTCAAGGGCAACTAGTGATGGGCAATAAATGCTGGCCTTGCTAGCGATGCCCCCATCCCTTGAATGAATAAAAAAAAATTTTAAATATCAATGGCGCCTTGTATCTGTGGGAAGCCAGCCAGAGAGACGAATGCGAGTGCCCGCTCATTCAAGCTATTATCATCACAGGTGAAATTTACAGAACTCCCAGCTCTGCCAACCAATCCATCCATCACCTGCTTAATGCACTTCTGTGCAGCGGACTGCGATATCCTTGATGTGCCTCCAGTAGCACCTTGGAAGGAACCAGAGGCAAAACAATTGAGGGCAGTGGTAACCTTCACGACCACGAGTAAAGCATGTGCCGCCAGGACCAGCAGCTAGCAGGTCTTCTTCGAGGAGGCTGCAGGTATCTGTCACCACCTAACGTGACAACCTCAGCCTGCAGAAGCATTGCTCTTCCGAGAGGACAAGGAAGCTGAGCCTCTGTCTGTATTCCCTCTCACATGAGTAGTGCCTCCTGTGACCTTGGCCCCTCTCCTGTGCACTTCTCTCTTGTGCCTCTCCCTTCTGTGCACCTCTCTTGTGGCTCTCCCTCCTCTGCTCCTCTCCCTTGTGCCTCTCCCTCCTGTGCCCATCCCTTCTGTGCACTTGGTGATCCCATCACAGCATGTCGTCGCTGCCATGGATGGTCATGATCTTGCTCATGTGATGTACTGTCAAAATCAGCCAAGGCACCTCCCTTCCTTCTGGTATCTGTTTGATATCCTCCAAATGTCTCCAATACTTGTATGGTAACAAGAAGTCTCTGCTAAACATTTGCCAGTGATAACTGACAAAGCAGCTGTAAGAACTGAGCATTTATTATGTTCGGGCAATCTGAAGATGATAAATCCCCATGAAATGCACCTGCAACTCGCCTCCCGTTTACTTGTCAGTTTCCTGAACTCTGGGAAACCCGTGCTGAAATTGTCAAATTTATAGGTCAGTAAAATTCAATTTAAAAGACCTCATTAACATCTCATGAAGATATTAATTACAATGATAACTACTTGAATGTGCCTCCCTTAAACCCAGAAGTGGGCGTCTTGGAGCCAAGTTGTAGTTGCGATCCAAAAATCTTTTATTTTAACTACTCACCCACCCCCAACCCACCCGTTCTTCGAGGTGAAAACTCCCCCAATCAGTGCACATCAATATGTGACTCCTGATGTATTCTTTCTGTACAAATCATGGAAAAAACTTACACTTAATTGAAATTCCTCATAAGAGGAGATGATCTTTCTACTTTTCAATTCATCTAACCGTTGCCATGTAAGGAACATTGCCCATAAAAGAAAATTGTTCTTAAAACACTAAGTGGGACCTACACATAACATTGCCAATATTAACATGTAAAGGTAAATTCACCAATTGTCACTTGCAGTAGTGAACTATGCAGGTTGGAGAATCGGCACTACAGTGCCGTACCCTCTCTGAGATCTGAGTTTCTTTAAAATGTGGCTCTTTGCTGGGATCGCATAATCGGGCAATTTACCGTGAAATGAAGCCCAGGGTTTCTCATACAACACGCATAATAACAGATATAAACAAGGACACTGTTAATCATAGTTTCATTCTGGTGACTTCTCCCTCTCAGTTATTCTGAGCTGAATTTTGTACCTATTTTCTCATCAAGTGTAGTGGCACTAACAGTACTAAAAGCAGGGCAGTTAGTCCAGCACTGAAAATGCACTTCTGATCAGCATTTGACATTTAGTAGCAGCCCTTTTTTCTTTTGATCTTAGCACACAGATGGCATTGTATTATTTTCCATCCTATGATGTGGACCTCACTCCAACACAGAGTTATTATAAACCATTTGCACCCAACCATCTAGTGGAACAGTGATTAGCCAATATTTGATTAAAGAGGAAATCTCTTGCTATAACTTCAGAGGTTAGAGGGGCCTCTGCAAAAATTCATACCAGATTTTAAACTACCTCTTTGGAAAAGCAATAGCTAACATATAGGTTTCCTTATTTTCTTCCTGGTTTTATAAAGCTGCAATATGGATATTTTAAACTTACTCGAAATGGGCTCAATTTTCCCCAGTGATTTGCGCTGTTTTTTTGGCACACGCCGCTTTTTTCGCCCAAATTTAAATATCCAAGTTTTCCCAAAGATTGTACGCCAGCGAAACTCAGTTAGTTATGATTTTTTTAGGTTTTTTTTGTGTTATAATAACCTGATGTGTGCGTTAGTTTTTCACATTTATGCAAGTTTAGACAACTTACATTTCTCCTCGGATGGCATCTGTGACCACTCCCAAAAAACCTTCTGGGCATTTAAGAAAAACCATCGCACATCAACAAATTGGTGCAGAAAGACGCCATTGTTTTTATACAAAGTTTTGGACGGAGCCAAGAACACATTAAATATGTATCATCAAAATTAATTTATTTCAAATTGAAAATGCAGAAAGTGGAAGTTTCACACAATTCTTTAATTTTAGATTTTTTAAACTGAACGTCTCCAAACCAGGCTCGAGGGTCGGAGCGTCGGCCAGCAGAATCGGTCTCTCCCTTGGACAAAGGGGCTCAGGGCTCGGGGTGTGGAAGCCGAACTGAAGGGATGAGAACCCTTACACTATGTAGCAAGCAGCATCAAATGAAGCCTGCGGGGTGGGAGGACTGCATTTGGCAGGTGACTGCTGCACTATATGCCCGGAGGAATGACTACATAAAGTTCCCCAAGACCGTCCAGGCAATGTGTGAAAGGGCTGTGGGTTTCTCCAGGACTGCTGGCTTCCCAAAGGTACAGGGCTGCGTTGATTGTACCCACATCGCCTTGCGAGCACCTTTGGAGGATTCCGAGATGTACAGGAACAGAAAAGGCTTCCACTCCATTAATGTGCAACTCGTGTGACAACATGCATCGCAACATGTCAGTTGATGCAAGATACCCTGGGAGCACCTATGATGTGTTCATCATATGCGCGAGTGCTATATACACCATGTTTCAGCAGCAGCCAGAAGGGCAGAGCTGGCTAATGGGAGACAAAGGGTACGGCCTCGCCACCTGGATAATGATGCCCCTACGCGTAACCCGGACGGAAGCTGAGCATGAATACATGTCGCACATTGCAACACGCAGCATAATAGAGAGGACTATTAGCATCTTGAAACAGTGTTTACGATGGCTGGACCATTCCGGAGGCTACTTGCAATACTCCCCTGAGATTGTTGGTCAGTTCACTGTTGTGTGCTGCATGCTGCATAACTTAGCCATCATGAGGCAGCAACAGCTGGTAGTAGAAGGCCCACCTGAGGTGAGAGTGAGTGATGATGAGGAGGAAGATGCAGATGACGAGCTGGATGAGGAAGAGGAGGTCGAGGAAGCCATGCAACTATCAGAACCCGGAGCATGACGGCAAAGGAGGGTGGGCTGTCGTGCCGCCTTTAAAGATTGCTCGAGCCTTGTGCCAGCAGCTCATCCGTGAACGCTTTGCTGCCTGAAAGCTCAGCAGCAACTATTCCACATGGACCATGTTTACTGTTTGGACCTGTTCAGTAATGTTGTGTTGTGTTAATGGAACAAATAATGGAAATGATTCTTCTTTACTTCAAAAAGTTGTGTTAACAATGGAACAAATAATGGAAATGATTCAGTTATAATTTAAAATATATTTTATTCAAAAGTTTAACAAACACTTGTTTGTACTTAACTTAACTTTAAAAAAAAATTCTTGTATCAAACTTTAACGTTTTCAGTTATCAAACTCTAAGATTACGTAAAAACTTTAAGATCACTTACAAACTTTTAAACTTGTAAATTTACATAACTTACAAAAAGCTTTTAATCGTGTAAGGTCAATGCTCTCCGCATTCATTACCATAATCTGAACCACATCTGTTAGATCCTGCACCTCAGGAGCTGTCAAGCTCCCTTTCCCTTTCTCACTCTGGGTGTGGCTCGCTGCATCCCACTGGGATCCGCAGCCTTGGATGTTGGAGCCCTGGGTGTGCCTCGCTGCACCCCACTGGAATCCCCAGTCTCGGACTGTGGGAAACCATGGAATGTCCCAACAACACTCGTACCACTCAGGAAAGGGGCTGGCACCTCAATGGGTGGCACCTGCACCTCCTGCAGAGTAAGTACAATAGTGGGGGCATCATCCATCACATCCCCATCCCCCTCCCCCTCACCCCCATGGTCTTGGTCTGGAAGGTGGGATTGGAAGATGTTCTTTTCTTCAGGCTCGTCCGCATCTGAATCTTCTTCTGCATCGTCAGGTTTGGCCTCAAGTTCTGCAAAATATAACAGAACAGACAAATGGTTAGCTGCAGAGGAGGGGGCAAGTTGGGTGGCATGAGTAGGCTCACACAGCGCAGGCAGCAGGCTGATTTGAAGGAACATGATGAATGATAGCACATTGCATCAACCGAAGCGTAGTTGACGGAGACATCCCCATGAACCGAAGCATGGCTAGCCCGCGCAGTACTTAACATTTAGCAAAGCCAGACTGTGGAATTTGCAGGACTTACTCTCTCCCTCGAGTGTGGGCCCAGCTTGTGCAGTGGTGGTTGCTTTTCTCCAGGCAAGACCCGTCAAAGCAGCGACCCTGTCTTCCAAATGTGTCAGTGGGTGCAGATTTGTCGGGCCTCCTCCTGTTCGAGTTCTTTCCCTTTTGTTGTGTGCCACCTTCCTCTGAAAAGATGAAAATATAGCTTTTTAGAGAGGGTGTCATTCTGTTGAGTGGGACATATACAGATGTTCACATTTACAATTGCAATTCCAGTGAATAAATGAAAATATTACTTACACTAACTACTTGACCAAGGTCCTGTCACTTCTTTTTGCACTGGCCTCCAGACCTTGTGGTGTTAACCATTGCACAGTAATCTTCTGCAAATTGGTTCCAGCATTTCTTAATTTATTTTGGTGAAACTTTTATGTGACCTCTGCTGGTGTCCAACTCATGCCATCTAGCCTCAATTACAGTAACTAGTGCCTCCACTTCATCCTTAGAAATTCTTGGTCTTTAAGCCACGTTGCATCTTGTATTGCAGCTCCGATTTTTCTAATGAGAATTAAAGTTCTCACACACAACTGGCTCTTTAAAAATGGCCGAATGTAGATAGGGAGCTGTACTGGGCATGCATGCTCATAGCAATCATGTCAAAACATCCTTTTTTTTTCTGCGCGTGCGCAGAAGGGGGGTCATCGTTTTTTCGGCTCTACCCCCCAAATCTAAAGGACACGCTGCGTGACGCCAATTTCAAAAAATAGAACGGGGAAACTTACTACCTATTTTTTTGGAGTGGTCAGGGCCAAAAGAAACGTGCGTAATTCTGGCAATATGCCAAAATACAGCATTGGGGAAAACTGAGCCCATTAATATTTCTACATGAAGGTCAATGCCCACCACTTCACTGTGACCATCATTAAATAAATTGAGCTGTTAGTGTGTGCTTTTTCCGTAACCATGTTATTTGTGCCCAGAAGAAATTTCAGCGCAAAAAGGCTTTTTTTTACTGATTTATATCATCCAGCTTTTCTTCTTTTCCAATAAATCTAAGTATGCTTATTCATCTCCTGTCCTACTGGCACCAGGAGTCCATTTTTAAATGTTTAATGCCAGGAGTCTTTTTTTTAAATTTCTGATCAAATATGAATAACAAATGTAGTCTGGTTGTGCAGACATCAAAGCAGCACAAAGTGGTAGAATATGGGTTGGCCCGGACCATTCCCCACATTCGCAATCTTAGCCAAGTTGTCATGGGGTGGTTCTGAACAGGAGGAAAGGAACTACATGCTATGATGGGATCACCAGGTGCACAGGGGGAAGGTAATCCAAGCTACTGGAAGCCAGTCACAAAGCAATATTAAGATATCTGGGAGCAGGTTGCCTATTTACTGTGTTAACTTATGGACTTTTATTTTATACATGTGATCATTGCCTTTCAGCACTATCTCAAAGGTGGTCTCAATTGCACTGAAAATAAATCCCACTGTATGAATTAATCAGACAACACAAATACAGAACATGTGTGGCACCAATACACAAGGTGTTGACCCAGCATAACCTCTCTAAAGCTCCTCATTGCAAGTTGTTTACACCGTTGCAAATAGACACATCAACACATGCTGGTACTGACTCTTCAATTCTGATCATGTCTGGCACAAAAACTATTTTCAATTGAGCCCTAAGGGAAAAATAAATTCCAGTGTGCTTTGCAGTACACTCTTTGCTAAAGGTCCTGTTCAGTTCAGTGGAATGTTCATCTTACAACTCTTTTAAAGGAGACAAATAAACATTAGGTCAAGTGACCCCCGATCTGGGGGACACTACAAACATTTCACACGGCCCTTTTCTTTTGTTGTTTTTTTTGGTGATTTTTGTGGGGGTTTTTTTGGGGCTTTTTGGGCATAAAATCATAGTTTTTTCTCCAAGTGCCCCCTATAAAAGGGGAGGGGGACACTAAAAACACCGGCAATTAAAACAAATTAAACTTTAAAACATAAAATCAAATTAAAATTTGGTTGCTGGGGGTGATGATGCATTCCAGTCCCTCCGGCGCCCACCTCTCGCGGAAGGCCGCGAGCGTACCGGTGGAATGTTCATCTTACAAAACTAAACAATGTCCAGCATGTGCAGGTCCTGCAGTGCCACAATCTGTTTCTTATGCTAATAGTTAGATTCAATGTGGTTATCAAACATTAATTGGCCCGTTTGAACATTACTTCTTCATTAAAATACCCAATGATATGACCTAAATTACAATTAATTTATAATCATTAAAGAATATGCAGTTTGACCACAAGTAGCTCATTGACATTTTTCTTGCAAAACTGCTAATCTTCTGGCAATGTCTTAAGTAATTCCATGTGACTTTGCAGTTTTCACAAGATGATTAAAATATTTGCATTAATACAGGTAGAGTCCAAATAAATATATTTTATATTAAGGCTGTCAGCATTTTGATAGTGACTACTTTCAACCGTTATATTCCAGGCGCATCTTGCATCATGTCCAAGTACATGATTTTCATTGTGCTTATTGTGTTTTACAGAGGAAACTGGGTGGCATGATTGATTAGCACATGTCTTTTCATCTTTATGACCTGGGTTTAAATCGAACTGTAGACTGAGGAGTTGAAGGTCTGATGTAACTAGTAGAGTGGACAATGGAGAACCAGTGGATGTGGGGTATTTGGACTTTCAAAAGGCTTTTGACAAGGTCCCACACAAGAGATTGGTGTGCAAAATTAAAGCACATGGTATTGGGGGTAACGTATTGACGTGGATAGAGAACTGGTTGGCCGACAGGAAGCAGAGAGCCGGGATAAACGGGTCCTTTTCAGAATGGCAGGCAGTGACGAGTGGGGTGTCGCAGATCTCAGTGCTGGGATCCCAGCTATTTACAATATACATCAATGATTTAGATGAAGGAATTGAGAGTAATATCTCCAAGTTTGCAGATGACACTAAGCTGGGTGGTGGTGTGAGCTGTGAGGAGGATGCTAAGAGGCTGCAGGGTAAGTGGACAGGTTAGGTGAGTGGGCAAATGTATGGCAGATGAAGTCCCCAAAGATCTATCCTTGGCTCCCTCCTCTTCTTCACCTACTTGCTGCCCTGGGGAACATTATCTACAGACATGAGATCAGCCTTAACATGTGCACTGATGCCACTGAGCCCAATCTCTGCAGCATCTACCTCAATCCGTCTACTGCCTCTGTCATGTCAGGCTGCTAGTCCGATCTCCGGTGTTCGATGAACCACAATTGAAACTACCGGATTGTCGGAAAAACACAGCTGGTTCACTAGTGTCCTTTAGGGAAGGAAATCTGTCGTCCTTACTTGGTCTGGTCTATATGTGACTCCAGACCCACAGCAATGAGGTTGAGGCTTAACTGCCCTCTGAAAGGACAAGCCATTCAGTTATACCAAATCGCTACAAATAAGTCAGCACTGTGGGAGTACCTTCACCTCATGGACTGCAACAGTCCAAGAAGGCGGCTCACCATGACCTTCTCAAGAGCATTTAGGGATGGGCAATAAATGCCGGCCGTGCGAGAGACGCCCACATCCCATGAACTAAGAATTTTTTCAAAAATTGACTGAAAAGCTGAAAGTAATTGAAGTGTTTACGGGGCTCTTAACAGGGCAAGCAGAGCTGAAAAAGAGAGAGGATATAAGAACATAAGAGCATAAGAATTAGGAACAGGAGTAGGCCATCTAGCCCCTCGAGCCTGCTCCGCCATTCAAAAAGATCATGGCTGATCTGGCCGTGGACTCAGCTCCACTTACCCGCCCGCTCCCCGTAACCCTTAATTCCCTTATTGGTTAAAAATCTATCTATCTGTGATTTGAATACATTCAATGAGCTAGCCTCAACTGCTTCCTTGGGCAGAGAATTCCACAGATTCACAACCCTCTGGGAGAAGAAATTCCTTCTCAACTCGGTTTTAAATTGGCTCCCCCATATTTTGAGGCTGTGCCTCCTAGTTCTAGTCTCCCCGACCAGTGGAAACAACCTCTCTGCCTCTATCTTGTCTATCCCTTTCATTATTTTAAAAGTTTCTATAAGATCACCCCTCATCCTTCTGAACTCCAAAGAGTAAAGACCCAATCTACTCAATCTATCATCATAAGGTAACCCTCTCATCTCCGGAATCAGCCAAGTGAATCATCTCTGTAACCCCTCCAAAGCTAGTATATCCTTCTTTAAGTAAGGTGGCCAACATTCCATTCGCCTTCCTGATTACCTGCTGCACCTGCAAACTAACTTTTTGGGATTCATGGACAAGGACCCCCCAGGTCCCTCTGCACTGCAGCATGTTGTAATTTCTCCCCAGTCAAATAATATTCCCTTTTACTGTTTTTTTTTCCAAGGTGGATGACCTCACACTTTCTGACATTGTATTCCATCTGCCAAACCTTAGCCCATTCGCTTAACCTATCCAAATCTCTTTGCAGCCTCTCTGTGTCCTCTACACAACTCGCTTTCCCACTAATCTTTGTGTCATCTGCAAATTTTGTTACACTACACTCTGTCCCCTCTTTCAGGTCATCTATGTATATTGTAAACAGTTGTGGTCCCAGCATCGATCCCTGTGGCACACCACTCACCACCGATTTCCAACCCGAAAAGGACCCATTTATCCCGACTCTCTGCTTTCTGTTAGCCAGCCAATTCTCTATCCATGCTAATACATTTCCTCGGACTCCGCGTACCTTTATCTTCTGCAATAACCTTTTGTGTGGCACTTTATCGAATGCCTTTTGGAAATCTAAATACATCACATCCATCGGTACACCTCTATCCACCATGCTCGTTATATCCTCAAAGAATTCCAGTAAATTAGTTAAACATGATTTCCCCTTCATGAATCCATGCTGCATCTGCTTGATTGCACTATTCCTATCTAGATGTCCCACTATTTCTTCCTTAATGATAGCTTCAAGCATTTTTGCCACGACAGATGTTAAACTAACCGGCCTATAGTTACTTGCCTTTTGTCTGCCCCCTTTTTTAAACAGAGGCATTATATTAGCTGCTTTCAAATCCAATGGTACCTCCCCAGAGTCTCGAGAATTTTGGTAGATTATAACGAATGCATCTGCTATAACTTCCGCCATCTCTTTTAATACCCTAGGACGCATTTCATCCAGACCAGGGGACTTCTCTACCTTGAGTCCCAATAGCCTGTCCAGCACTACCCTCTAGTGATAGTGATTATCTCAAGGTCCTCCCTTCCCACATTCCCGTGACCAGCAATTTTTGGCATGGTTTTTGTGTCTTCCACTGTGAAGACCGAAGCAAAATAATTCTTTGAGGTCTCAGCCATTTCGACATTTCCAAATTTGAAATCCCCCTTCTCATCTTCTAAGGGACCAACATTTACTTTAGTCACTCTTTTCCGTTTTATATATCGGTAAAAGCTTTTACTATCTGTTTTTATGTTTTGCGCAAGTTTACTTTCGTAATCTATCTTTCCTTTCTTTATTGCTTTCTTAGTCATTCTTTGTTGTCGTTTAAAATTTTCCCAATCTTCTAGTTTCCCACTAACCTTGGCCACCTTATACGCATTGGTTTTTAATTTGATACTCTCCTTTATTTTCTTGGTTATCCATGTCTGGTTATCCCTTCTCTTACCGCCTTTCTTTTTCACTGGAATATATTTTTGTTGAGCACTATGAAAGAGCTCCTTAAAAGTCCTCCACCGTTCCTCAATTGTTTAGTCTGTGTTTCCAGTCTACTTTAGCCAACTCTGCCCTCATCCCACTGTAGTTCCCTTTGTTTAAGCATAGTACGCTCGTTTGAGACACTACTTCCTCACCCGCAATCTGTATTACAAATTCAACCATACTGTGATCACTCATTCCGAGAGGATCTTTTACTAGGAGATCGTTTATTATTCCTGTCTCATTACACAGGACCAGATCTCAGATAGCTTGCTCCCTTGTAGGTTCTGTAACATACTGTTCTAAGAAACAATCCCGTATGCATTCTATGAATTCCTCCTCAAGGCTACCCCGTGCGATTTGATTTGACCAATCGATATGTAGGTTAAAATCCCCCATGATTACTGCCGTTCCTTTTTTACATGCCTCCATTATTCCCTTGATTATTGCCCGCCCCACCGTGAAGTTATTATTTGGGGGCCTATAAACTACGCCCACCAGTGACTTTTTCCCCTTACTATCTCTAATCTCCACCCACAATTATTCAACATTTTGTTCATTAGAGCCAATATCGTCTCTCACAACTGCCCTGATATCATCCTTTATTAACAAAGCTACCCCACCTCCTTTCCCTTCTTGTCTATCTTTCCGAATTGTCAGATACCCCTGTATGTTTAATTCCCAGTCTTGGCCCCCCCTGCAACCACGTTTCTGTAATGGCCACCAAATCATACCCATTTGTAATGATTTGTGCCATCAACTCATTTACTTTATTTCGAATGCTGCGTGCGTTGAGGTAGAGTGTTTTAATACTAGATTTTAAACCATGATTTTTAGTTTTGACCCCTCCTGCAGTCCCTTTATATTCATACATATTGTCCCTTCCTATCACCTTGTGGTTTACACTTACCCCAGTGCTACTCTGCTCTGTTGCCTCCTGCCTTTTGCATTCTTTCTTGGGGTCCTGTTCATCTGAGCTCTCACCCACTCCAACTAGCTCAGAGCCCTCTCCTGGGTTCCGAATACTCCTTGCATTGAGGCACCAAGCTTTCATGCTTGCCTTTTTATTACACTTTGACCCTTTAGAATTTTGCTGTACAGTGGCCCTTTTTGTTTTTTGCCTTGGGTTTCTCTGCCCTCCACTTTTACTCATCTCCTTTCTGTCTATTGCTTTTGTCTCCATTTTGTTTCCCTCTGTCTCCCTGCATTGGTTCCCATCCCCCTGCCATATTAGTTTAACTCCCCGCCAACAGCACTAACAAACACTCCCCCTAGGACATTGGTTCCGGTCCTGCCCAGGTGCAGACCGTCCGGTTTGTACTGGTCCTACCTCCCCCAGAACCGGTTCCAATGCCCCAGGAATTTGAATCCCTCCCTGCTGCACCACTGCTCAAGCCACGTATTCATCTGAGCTATCCTGCGATTCCTACTCTGACTAGCATGTGGCACTGGTAGCAATCCCGAGATTACTACTTTTGAGGTCCTATGTTTTAATTTAGCTCCGAGCTCCTCAAATTCGTCTCGTAGGACCTCATCCCTTTTTTTTAACCTATATTGTTCGTACCAATAAATAGGAAATCTTACAAAAGAACTTTCACAGATGTTCATGGAGTGATGAGGCACCAAAGTGAAAGGTATAGAGTTCCATAGCCGATAGCATGCCAAGCGGTTCATCATTCATGATGGGAATTGGTTTTAAAGTGGCCCAAATCAAGTATTTTATAGTTTAAATAGTACAAGATGGAAGGCTTCCTCGCAAGATCAGAAGGTACGCAAGACCTGCCTGCAGCCAATGTTATGCCACAACCATATCTGTAATGCCATGACATACCTATCTGGCAATACTCCAAGGAAACTGGCTCTGTGATATTTGGGTCAGTGAGGAACAAGTTCCAGATCTGTGCTTTAATGACATCTGCACACAAGCTGCTCTCCAGGGACACCACTGTCAGTGACAATCGAGATCTCCTTGTCCCCCACATTTTCTGATTCTTAACCAGATTGGCATAAGGAATAAACTTTAGTCTCAGCCAATGTGCTGCCCATAGGGATGCAGAGAGGATGTTTCCACTGATAGGGGAGACTCGTACTAGGGGGCATAAACTTAGAATAAGGGGCCGCCCATTTAAAACTGAGATGAGGAGGAATTTCTTCTCTGAGGGTTGTAAATCTGTGGAATTCGTTGCCTCAGAGAGCTGTGGAAGCCGGGACATTGAATAAATTTAAGACAGGAACAGTTTCTTAAACGATAAGGGATTAAGGGGTTATGGGGAACGGGCAGGGAAGGGGACCAGAGTCCATGATCGGATCAGCCATAAACATATTAAATGGCAGAGCAGGCTCGAGGGGCCGTATGGCCTACTCCTGCTCCTATTTCTTATGTTCTTATGTTCTAGGCTATCTTAGATCTGGTACTGTGTAATGAGACAGGATTAATAAATGATCTCCAAGTAAAGGATCCTCTAGAAATGAGTGAACATAGCATGGCTGAATTTCAAATTCAGTTGGAGGGTGCGAAAGTTGGATCTCAAACCAGTGTCCTAAACTTAAATAAATGAGACTGCAAAGGTCTGAAGGCAGAGTTGGCTAAAATGGACTTGGAAAATAGATTAAAGTGTAAGACGGTTGGTGAGCAATGGTGGACATTTTCACAACTCTCAACAAAAATATATTCCAATGAGAAGGAAAGACTTTAAGAGAAGGGATAACCATCTGTGGCTAACTAAGGAAATAAAAGATGGTATAAAATTGAAAACAATGGCATATAAAGTTGCCAAGATTAATGGAAAGCCTGACGGTTGGGAAGCTTTTAAAAACCAGCAAAGAACGAATAAAAAAATAATAGAGAGAGGGAAGATAGATAATGAAAGAAAACTAGCAAGAAATATAAAAACAGAAAGTAAGAGTTTCTACGGGTATACAAAAAGGAAAAGAGTGGCTGAAGTAAATGTTGGTCCCTTCGCGGATGAGACCAGGGAATTAATAATGGGGAACAGGGAAATGGCAGAGACTTTGAACAAATATTTTATATCAGTCTTCATGATGGAAGACACTGAAAACATCCCAATAATGGATAATCAAAGAGCTATAGGGAGGGAACTTAAAACAATTACTGTCATTAAAGAAGAAGTAAACATAGAAACATAGAAAATAGGTGCAAGAGTAGGCCATTCGGCCGTTCGAGCCTGCACCATTCAATATGATCATGGCTGATGATGCAACTTCAGTACCCCACTCCTGCCTTCTCTCCATACCCACTGATCCCTTTAGCCGTAAGGGCCACATCTAACTCCCTTTTGAATATATCCAACAAACTGGACTCAATAACTTTCTGTGGTAGAGAATTCCATAGGTTCACATTTCTCTGGGTGAAAAAGTTTCTCCTCATCTCGGTTATATATGGCTTACCCCTTATCCTTAAAATCTGACCCCTGCTTCTGGACTTCCCCAACATCGGGAACATTCTCCCTACATCTAACCTGTCTAATCCCATCAGAATTGTATATGTTTCTATGAGATCCCCTCTCATTCTTCTAAACTCCAGTGAATATAAGCCTAGTCGATCCAGTCTTTCTTCATATGTCAGTCCTGCCATCCCAGGAATCAGTCTGGTGAACCTTCGCTGCACTCCCTCAATAGCAAGAATGTCCTTCCTCAGATTAGGAGACCAAAACTGCACACAATACTCAAGATGTGGTCTCACCAAGGCCTTGTACAACTGCAGTAAGACCTCCCTGCTCCGATACTCAAATCCTCTACCTATGAAGACCAACATGCCATTTGCTTTCTTAACTGCCTGCTGTACCCGCATGCCAAATATCAATGACTGATGTACCATGACACCCAGGTCTCGTTGCGCCTCCCCTTTTACTAATCTGTCACCATTCAGATAATAATCCGCCTTCCTGTTTTTGCCACCAAAATGGATAACATCGCACATCCACATTATACTGCATCTGCTTTGCATTTGCCCACTCACCTAACCTGTCCAAGTCACCCTGCAGCTACTTAGCATCCTCCTCACAGCTCACACTGCCACCCAGCTTAGTGTCATCTGCAAACTTGAAGATATGACATTCAATTGCTTTGTCTAAATCATTAATATATATTGTAAATAGTTGGGGTCCCAGCACTGAACCTTGCGGTACCCCACTAGTCACTGCCTGCCATTCTGAAAAGGACCCGTTTATTCCCACTCTCTGCTTCCTGTCTGCCAACTAGTTCTCTATCCACTCCAATACATTACACCCAATCCCATGTGCCTTAATTTTGCACACTAATCTCTTGTGTGGGACCTTGTCAGGTAAGATTATGAGGGGGCTTGACATGCTGGATGCAGAGAGGATGTTTCCATTGATGCGGCAGACTAGAACTAGAGAGCACAATCTTAGAATAAGGGGCCGCCCATTTAAAACTGAGATGAGGAGAAATATCTTCTCTCTGAGGGTTGTAAATCTGTGGAATTCGCTGCCTCAGAGAACTGTGGAAGCTGGAACATTGAAAAAATTTAAGCCAGAAATAAACAGTTTCTTAAACGATAAGGGGATAAGGGGTTATGGGGAGCAGGCGGGGAAGTGGAGCTGAGTCCATGATCAGATCAGCCATGATCTTATTGAATGGTGCAGCTGGCTCGAGTGGCCGTATGGCCTACTCCTGTTCCTATTTCTTACGTTCTTATGTTCTTATAAATGGCTGCAGAGATAGTGGATGCATCGGTTGTAATCTACCAAAATTCCCTGGATTCTGGGGAGGTCCCAGCGGATTGGAAAACCGTAAATGTAATGCCCCTATTTAAAAAAGGAGGCAAACAGAAAGCAGGAAACTATAGACCAGGTAGCCTAACATCTGTCATTGGAAAAATTCTGGAGTCCATTATTAAGGAAGCAGTTGCAGGACATTTGGAAAAGCATAATTCAGTCAAGCAGAGTCAGCATTTTATGAATGGAAAAACATGTTTGACAAATTTGCTGGAGTTCTTTGAGGATGTAATGAGCAGGGTGGATAAGGGGGAACCAGTGGATGTGGTGTATTTGGATTTTCAGAAGGCATTCGATAAGGTGCCACGTAAAAGGTTACTGCACAAGATAAAAGTTCACAGGGTTGGGGAAAATATATTAGCATGGTTAGAGGATTGGCTAACTAACAGAAAACAGAGAGGCGGGATAAATGGGTCATTTTCCGGTTGGCAAACAGTAACTAGTGGGGTGCCACAGGGATCGGTCCTGGGGGCTCAACTGTTTACAATCCAAATTAATGATTTGGATGAAGCAACCGAGTGTAATTTAGCCAAGTTTTCTGATGATACAAAGATGGGTGGGAAAGCAAGTTGTGAGGAAGACACAAAAAATCTGCAAAGGGCTATAGACACACTAAGTGAGTGGGCAAAAATTTGGCAGATGGAGTATAATGTGGGAAAGTATGAGATTATCCACTTTGGTAGAAAAAATAAAAAAGCAAATTATTATTTAAATGGAGAAAAATTACAAAATTCTGCCATACAGAGGGACCTGAGGGTCCTTGTGCATGAAACACAAAATGTCAGTATGCAGGTCCAGCAAGTATTCAGGAAGACAAATGGAATGTTGGTCTATATTGCAAAGGGGATAGAGTATAAAAGCGAAGAAGTCCTGCCACAACTGTACAGGGTATTGGTGAGGCCACACCTAGAATACTGTGTACATTTTTGGCCTCCTTATTTAAGGAGGGATATACATGCAATGGAGGCAGTTCAGAGAAGGTTCACTAAGTTGATTCCTGAGATGAAGGAGTTGACTTATGAACAAAGGTTGAGCAGTTTGGGTCTGTACTCATTGGAGGTCAAAAGAATGAGAGGTAATCTTATTCAAACATATAAGATAATGAGGGGACTCGACAAGGTAGATGCAGAGAGGATGTTTGCACTCATGGAGGAATCTAGAACTAAGGGACATAAAGAGGGTCACCCATTTAAAACTGAGATGAGGAGGAATTTCTTCTCTCAGAGGGTAGTAAATCTATGACATTCTCTGCCCTAGAGAGCTGTGGAGGCTGGGTCATTGAATATATTTAAGGCGGAGATAGACAGATTTTTGTGTGATAAGGGAGTAAAGGGTTATGGGGAGCGGGCAGGGAATTGGAGCTGAGCCTATGATCAGATCAGCCATGATCTTATTAAATGGTGGAGCAGGCTCGAGAGGCTAAATGGCCTACTCCTGCTCCGAGTTCTTATGTTTCTTATGTTTCTTATGATCTGGGTAATCATGCTTTGCTTAGCGTAATCAAATCCCACTAAAAGAATAGTAACTACACCATGACACAGCTTCCCAATACCACTTCACGGCTGCATTTTCCAAAGTGAAGCGTTCATTTATGGCACTCTCCTCTGCCATCACAACTCATTCCTCCTCATCTGTACACTTACACTCATTCAGTGCTACCTCCTCATGCTCACTAACTGCATCTTCAGCGATGTGTATAGTTAACGCAGGGTGCAATGAATTGATTTTGGTCTGCTCTTCCAGACCTACAATGACAAAAAAGGGACAAATATTAGAATGCTGGCTCCAAGACACATCTTCAAACAGAGCTCGCACTGCATGATACTGTGGGCAGAACTTTCGACAGTGGTGCAAAATGGGTGATATCGGATCCCCCACCCATATACACCTCATCTAATTATCCTTTGCACTGAAGTAAATGGGAAGGGAAATCAGGCGCGTGTATAATGGATGGCCGATTTTATATGTGTGCGGTGTATGTTTGGTTATATTTCTGCATGTGTTGAAATGAAGAAGAAGTGGATCTAGACAAAAGAGTTGGATTGTACTAGCACTGAGCTTAGGGGAGGCCTGTGGCTCCACCTTCCCTACTCCCGCCATGCTCTTTCATGCAAAGATATTCACGGAAGCCTCGTGCAAGGGAGGGTTTGTAATTTCTGAGCTTTCCTCCATTCAGAACTTTTCCATTATATTATGTGCCATCTGGTCATGTACCAGAGAAATGGTCTAGCCTTGATATGTTGTAACTTGAAGGAATACATACACAACGACAGACAGGTGCCCATCCTGTGTGTCAGTAATGACCCTGCTGGTCACTGGTGTAATGGGATTCTGCAGATCCTGATCTGGTGGATATGAATGGACAGCAAAGTGCTGGCAGAAAAGGGCCAAAGCATTCTTACTTAGAATACTTCCCTTATTAGTGTAATGATTCCATTACAAGATAGTACCCCGTATAGGTGCGAATCACTTACGCTATTTTTTTGTATTTACTCACAACATCCCACATGATTATCTCCCATAAACTGTGCTTTTGTGCTCTGGCTGCTTTAGAGACACATTGAGCCTCCTCTTGCTCAAATCCAGTGAAAAAGATGATAATTTCCACAGTAATAAACTGGAAAGAAAATCGAGGAACTTACATGTTCTATTTTAGTGATTAGATTTGGAACTTGAAGCCGCTCCTTTCACCACTCTTACCATTACAGACACCTGCACAGATAGAAAATAAAATGTGTTCAATAACCATTTGATGCACAATGGTGATGAAGATTGAGAAACCCATCCATTTACTTGAGAGATGTTATTCTTCTTGGCCACTTATTCAAGCTACGTTTAAAGAATCAAAAAGAGCTCTGGGAGAATTTTTTTTACATGTATATGGCAATGTTACAATATTACAGATTTAATTTATGTAGGAAATATTGATGATCTTTCATGGTTCTAAAGATTTTTCTAATTCCACTTCATAATATTTAGAATAGGACATTTAATATTTCATTTTTTTAGTTTGCATGTTCTATAATAGCACAGTATGCATATTTTTAAAAAGAATTCTGTATTGGAGGGTAAACATATTACCATTCTTTAATTACCTTATAGTTTATTTTTTGAAACATTTTCGAGCACTTTCAGAAATAGGCTTAATTAAGGCTTAATTTATAATTTTGTTTACACTTCGAACCTTTTATGAGTAGTTGATTAAAAATATTTTTAAAAGATATCAGCACAGGCACGATAGGCCAAATGATCTCCTTCTGTGCTGTAAGTTTCTATAATTTAGAAATAAAAGTGTTTTTTAATGCACTCATTTCTATCTCCAAGTTTCCTCCATTCATCAAATGGCTGGATGCCTTTGAGTTTCCCCCAGGCCACACAAAGTTGCTAATCTCATTAGTCAGAAAGCAGCCAATCAGTGCCGCTGCATTTGTGGTCATTTTTACACTTCTCTAGCAGTTAATGAGCTGTTTAATCACCATTCTTTCTGAATGGGCCATTAATACAGCTATGCAGTGAAGAAATCAGACATACGTATAATTGAAGGAAGATGTCCTGATAAAGATTTCTAAAAAGGGTCTCGCTACATTTTAATTCTACATATCAGGTCCGTAGCGAAAAGTACATTCTTAATTATATAAGTCTTCTTGAACTGACTCTACCATAATTTTCATTCCGTTCTGACATAGGGTCTACAATCCAAATCGTGTTTTCCTCTACAGATACTGAGGGACCTGTTGTGTATTTACAGCAATTTCTGTTGAGATTTCTAGCATTTGACAATTTTCTCTGCAATGACATTTACCCATGTCACATTTACAGAAACAAGATGGCTTTTAATACAAGACCCCAGAGATACCCCACAGCCCATAGTTAAGTCTAACCTATAACAACCTTCAAAGAATATTGGCTAATGGGGAGCTCCAGAGAATCACTGTCTGGAACAAGGCCTATCCTCAACCTTTGACAGTGTCCAATCACCCTCTCCTTTCACAGAAGGAGTCCATAGACAGCTTATAGTCACACTGATACAGGCAGCCTGATGGAAGGCTTGAACTGCACTGAAGGTGACTTTGAGTTTGTGTCAGTCCTCATTCTACTATGAGGCAACAATGACTGTCTTGCAAGGGACTTAAAGGTGTGGCACACCAACAGTATCACTAAAACAGAAAATGTGTTTGCTTTATTTAATGTAGAATGTATGCAGAAGTACAATGTATATATATTGGATATTGTGAATAGTTTGGCAATTTTTTGTCTAATTTATTCACACTTTTGATGAAAATATAAAGCCTCAACCAGTTTTGTCGATAGTTGTGTAATTTTCTAGTTTTTGAGTACAAAGGGTCAGGCTATTTTGCTAGTAATATTAAAAGATTTTGAATAAGAATAATTGTCCCTTTTTAACATCCTGTATTAAATCAGGATCAACATGTCACAACAGAACAAGAATCTTCAGCTAATTCAAGGTCAGACTTGTGAAACCTGCTACTTATTTCACTTTCAGCAGCAGTGGTGTTACATGAGCGCACATTTTGTCAGGAACCTTTCTAACAGTATTGATAATTCTGAAGTGCAGGAAAATTGTGACACAGACTATACTTATCTCTCAAACATGAAGCGGAGACAGATGCCCTTAACCAGAAAAATAAACCTTTGTTAGAACAAGTAGCTGTCAGCTTGTGGGTTCTTAGATCATTTCGTTAAGCTGCATTATGTGCCTTGGGGTACAAGACAATTTGCAGACAAAGCTTTCAGTATAATTCATGCACTTTCATCTCTTGTTTATTGAATGGGAGTGAAAAAGGCAAACAAATCTTTAAAATAAAAAAGTACACTTTTCTTTCTCTTTTTACCTTGAACAAACGGTGACCTCTGTGTTTAGAAATCAGAATGAATTATTGTACGACAGTTGACAACCCTGCCCTGTAGGAAAGGCAAAGCTTGTAGTGAAGGTCATTAATGAGCCCTGTATGGAGAATATTTGAAGACTTATCCAACTGTTGAACAATTAAGAGAACATTTGCTCAAGCTTGAGCATATTACAACTGTCCAAAAGTCCACTCATTTCAAAATCTTGTGATGCATTTTGTAGTGCATTAGATAGATATAGATTTACCTGCTGAGGGATTAGATATTAAACAATTGATAATAGTTATGTATTTTTAATGTATCATATTGTATTTAATATATTGTTACAAAAGTTAGACCTGAGGAATTTGTTAAGCATGCAAAGCATTTTTGGAAAAATAGAAAATCCTCCCAACAATGATAACTGACAACAGAGCTAAATGTTAACATAGAGTACTGATTCAAAATGCTTAATCAGTTAGACTGCCCAATGGCTCAGCTGCTTAAATTGGCAAACAGCTAAACCCAGACTAGAGCAGACAGATGCCCTATCGAACCAAGCAAGGGTGTTTTAGTCATGGGTACTTCTCATTAGGGGCCTATTCAGATGGGCCAGGTTTCCAGGTGAGGCTAACAGGTCAGAACTAAAAGAAGCAGCCAGGTATTGAAGGGGATAGAAGAGCCATGAAGAGAAGAAGACAGACATCATTTTTGGCTTCAACCAAGACCGAAGTCTAAAGAGGTATGCTGAGTTAATGGGTTTTATACTGAGTGGTGATAGGGTACTGTAATTGTTCTCAGTATTCCAGGGTTTGGGAAAGTACAATTCTGATTTCTATCTTATGGCCATGATCTTATTGAATGGTGGTGCAGGCTCGAAGGGCCGAATGGCCTACTCCTGTTTTCTATGTTTCTATGTTTCTATGAAAGTGTGAGGGATCGAAATTCCCTTTATAACGCCATCGGTTAGCATCGGTGCTCAGTGGCTAACAGGCACCAAAGGCCTACCGTCGGTGTTAAGCAGTGTCCATGGCTCAGGAGAAATTCGGTAGGATCTTAGGTAGAGGCGCCAAGAAGTAACGCTGTGCTGGCTAACGCCACCCCCCACATGGTGACATCATCCAGAGTGCAACGCCCCCTTGACGCTGCTCCCACAATTTGGTTTACATAAGAACATAAGAAATAGGAGCAGGAGTAGACCATTTGGCTCCTCAAGCCTGCTCCGCCATTCAATAAGATCATGACTGATCTGATCTTGGCCTCAACTCCACTTCCCTGCCTGCTTCCCATAACCCTTGACTCCCTTATCATTCAAAAATCTGTCTATCTCCGCCTTAAATATATTCAATGACCCAGCCTCCACAACTTTCTGTGGTAGAGAATTTCAAAGTTCACGACCCTCTGAAAGAAGAAATTCCTCCTTATTTCTGTTTTAAATGGGCGACCCCTTATTCTGAAACTATGCCCCCTAGTTCTGGATTCTCCTACGAGGGAAAACATCCTCTCTGCATCTACCCTGCCAAGCCCCCTCAGAATCTTATGTGTTTCAATAAGATCACCTCTCATTCTTCTAAACTCCAATGAGTATAGGCCTAACCTGCTCAACCTTTCTTCATATGACAACCCCTTCATCTCAGGAATCAACCTCATGAACCCTAACGGCACGGCATCCGTACTGCCTGGGAAAAGTGGAGGGAACATCATGGTGCTCGGGCGTATTAGCCCAGAGATCAAGGTAAGTTTTTTTCTTTATTTGTTCATCTTCTTTTCATTAGTTCTAACAGTGGGATTTGTGTGTCAGTCGGAAAAAATTGAGTTTTTTTTTCTGTCTTCCCTTTTCTTCCTGTTTTTCAGCAGCCTCCCGTTGCGAAATACAGTAGACCTCCTGAGCTCCCGCCCGAGGATGATTATGCAATGCCACTTTTTAGCGCTGCTCTCTCATCTTTGGGAATAAAAAATTTGGCAGTTTGAGCCTGCACCTAATGCCTGATGGTAAAATCAGCACTCAGGCGGTGACACCGCCTCAAAAACGGCGGGTTCCGAATTTCAACCCCTGAGTTCAAGCACAATTGTAATGCAAAAAAACAAATAAAAAACCCAGGCCAATTGGAGAAAAAAATCTGGGAAAATTCCTCTGCGACCCATCCAGGCAATCGGAACTAGTCCAGATCACCCTGGCTGTATTCGATTCTCTGCAGTATTTACCATCATATCTGTGCCAACCAACAAGAGGTTATCCAGTCTAATCCCACTTACCAGCTCTAGGTCCGTAACCCTGCAGGTTACGGCACTTCAAATGCCCATCCAAGCACCTTTTAAATGTGGTGAGGGTTTCTGCATCCACCACCCTTCCAGGCAGTGAGTTCCAGACCCCCACAACCCTCTGCGTGAAGAAGCCTCCCCTCAAATACCCTCTGAAACTTCCACCAACCACCTTAAAACTATGCCCCCTCATAATTGACCCCTCCACCAAGGGAAATAGGCCTTTGCTATCCACTATATCCAAGCCCCTCAAAATTTTATACACATCAATGAGGTCTCTTCTCAGCCTCCTCTGTTCCAATGCGAACAAACCCAGCCAATCCAATCTATCCTCATAGCTAAGATTTTCCATTCCAGGCAGTATCCTAGTAAATCTCCTGTGCACCCTCTCTAGTGCAATCACATCCTTCCTATAATACAGCAACCAGAATTGCATGCAATAGTCCAGCTGTGGCCTAACCTGAGTATTATACAATTTAAGCATAACCTCCCTTCTCTTGTATTCTATGCCTCGGCCAGTAAAAGCAAGCATTCCGTAGGCCTTCTTAATCACCTGATCCAACTGGCCTGCTACTTTCAGGGATCTGTGGACAAGCACCAAGGTCCCTTTGTTTATCTACACTATTAAGTGACCTACCGTTTAATGTGTATACCCTTTCCTTATTAGCCCTCCCCAAGTGCATTACCTCACACTTCTCCGAATTAAATTCCATTTGCAACTGTTTTGCCCACCTGAGCAGCAGATTGATATCCTCCTGCAGTCCGAGCCTTTCATTTTCATTATCAACCACACAGCCAATTTTAGTGTCATCTGCCAACTTCTTAATCATACTCCCTATATTCAAATCTCAATCAATCAATCAATCAATCAATCAATCAATCATAAGCAGTCCCTCGGAATCGAAGAAAATTTGCTTCCACTCTTAAAATGAGTCCTTAGGTGGCTAAAGAATCCAATACGAGAACCAGAGTCCCTGTCACAGGTGGGACAGATAGTCGTTGAGGGAAAGGGTGGATGGGACTGATTTGCCGCATGCTCTTTCTGCTGCCTGCGCTTGATTTCTGCATACTCTCGGTGATGAGACTCGAGGTGCTCAGCACCCTACCGGATGCACTTCCTCCACTTAGGGCGGTCTTTGGCCAGGGACTCCCAGGTGTCAGTGGGGATATTGCACTTTTTCAGGGAGGCTTTGAGGGTGTCCTTGTAATGTTTCCTCTGCCCACCTTTGGCTCGTTTACCGTGAAGGAATTCCGAGTAGAGCGCTTGCTTTGGGAGTCTCGTGTCTGGCATGCGAACTATGTGGCCTGCCCAGCAGAGCTGATCAAGTGTGGTCAGTGCTTCAATGCTGGGAATGTCGGCGTGGTCGAGGACGCTGATGTTGGTGCGTCTGTCCTCCCGGAGGATTTGTAGGATCTTGCGGAGGCATCGTTGGTGGTATTTCTCCAGTGACTTGAGGTGTCTACTGTACATGTACATGTAGATCATTGATGTCTACCACAAAAAGCAAGTTACCCAGTACTGAGCCCTGCAGAATCATATTGGAAACATCCTTCCAGTCACAAAAACATCCATCAACCATTACCCTTTGCTTCCTATCTCTAAGCCAATTTTTGATCCAACTCGCCAGTTTGCCCTGGATCCCATGGGCATTAACCTTCATGACCAGTCTACCATGTGGGACCTTATCAAAAGCTTTGTTAAAGTCCATATACACTACATCGTACGCACTACCTTCATCGACCCTCCTGGTTACCTCCTCAAAAAATTCAATCAGGTTAGTCAAACACGATCTTTCCTTAACAAATCCATGCTGACTGTCCCTAATTAATCCTTGCCTTTCCAAATGTAGATTTATCCTGTCTTGCAGGATTTTTTTCCAATAATTTTCCCACCACTAAGGTTAGGCTGACAGGCCTGTAATTATTTGGCCTATCTCTTTCTCCCTTCTTAAACAAGGGTATACCTTAGCAGTCCTCCAATCCTTCGGCACCGTGCCCAAATCCAAAGAGGACTGGAAAATGATGGTTAAGGCCTCTGCTCTTTCCTCTTTTACTTCGCTCAACAGCCTGGGGTGCATTTCATCCGGGCCTGGGGACTTATCTACTTTCAGTGCTGCTAAACCCCTTAATACTTCCTCTCTCACTATGTTTATTTCATCCAGAATTTCACACTCCTCCTTGATAGCAGTATCTGCATTGCCCCTTTCCTTTGTGAAAACAGACACAAAGTATTCATTAAGAACCATACCAACATCTTCTGCCTCCACACAAAGATTACCCTCATAGTCTCTTTCTTTAGTTATACTCTTGCTTTTAATATATTTATAGAACATCTTTGGGCTTTCCTTAGTTATCCTTGCCAAGAATTTTTCATGCTCTCTGTTAATATTCCTAATATCCTTATTAATTTTTCCTCCGAACTTTCTTTATTCCTCCAAAGATTCTCCAGTATTTAGCCATTGGTATATGACATTAGATTCTCTTTTATTCCTTATCCTTCTTTATAAGACTATAGACATCCAGGGGGCTCTAGAATTGTTATTCCTATCCTTTTTCTTTAAAGGCACATGTTTGGTCTGAGCCCTCCGGATCTCCTTCTTGAATACCTCCCACTGTTCCGACAATTATTTACCCACAAGTAGTTGTTTCTAGTCCACTATCGCCAAATCACTCCTCAACTTAGCGAAGTTAGCTTTTCCCCAATATGGGACTTTTATTCCTGGTCTATCCTTGTCCTTATCCATAACTAACTTGAATCTGACTGAATTATGGTCACTGGCACCCAAGTGCCCTCCCACTAATACCCCTTCCACTTGCCCAGCTTCATTCCCCAAAACTAAATCCAAAACCACCCCCACTCGTGTTGGGCTTGTTACATACTGACTAAAAAAGTTCTCTTGAATGCATTTTAAGAACTCTGCACCCTCTATACCCTTCACTATATTTTTCCTAATTAATATTAGGATAGTTAAATTCCCCTACTATTACTATGGTTTTTGGACTTCACAGAAATTTGCCTACATATTTGTTCCTCTATCTCCCTCCCACTGTTTGGGAGTCTATAATACACGCCCAGCAGTGTGATCTGCCCTTTTTTATTTTTCAATTCGACCCATGTGGCCTAATTTGATGATCCCTCCAACATATCATCCCTCCTCACTGCTGTAATAGCTTATTTAATTAATACCATGACAGTCCCCCCTTTTTACCCACCTCTCTGTCTTGTCTAAAAATCCTGTAACCAGGAATATTGAGCTGCCAAACCTGCCCCTCTTTCAGCCATGTCTCTGTAATGACTATAATGTCATACTCCCAAGTGTCCATCTGTGCTCTTAGCTCATCCGCCTGATTCACTATACTCCTTCCATTAAAGTATATACCATTTAGCACAGGAAGACCTCCTTCATTACTACCTACTAACCCTTGTTTCCTCTGTCTTACAGATTCACATTCTAAATTCTTGCTATCCAATTTCAGCTTTACTTCCTTCCCTATTGAATTTGTTCTCAGGTGCCCATCCCCCTGCCAAGCTAGTTTACACTCTCCCCAACACCACTAGCAAAACTCTCCACAAGGATATTGGGCCTGGCGCTGTTGAGGTGCAACCCATCCAGTTTGTACAGGTCCCATCTCCCCCAGAAGCGGTCCCAATGCCCCCCTCCTTCACCAACTCTCCAGCCATGCGTTCATCCTCTCTATCCTATTCTTATACTCATTAGCACGTAGCACTAGTAATAACCCGGAAATTACTAGATTTGTGGTCCTACCCTTTAATTTTTCTCCTAGCTCCCTAAATTCTACCTGCAGGACCTCATCCCTCTTTCTACCTATGTCGTTGTCCCGATATGGACCACGGCCTCCAGCTCTTTACCCTCTCCCCCCAGTATGCCCTGCGACTGCTCTGTGACATCCTTGACCCTGGCACCAGGGAGCCACCATACCATCCTGGAGTCATGTCTACAGCCCCTAACTATTGAATCCACTACCACTACAGTTCTCTTATTCTTTGTCCCTCCCCCTGTGCAGCTGAGCCACCCATGGCGCCTTGGACTTGGTCTGGCTGCACTCCCCAAAGGCACCATTGCCCTCACCGGTGCTCAGAAGAGAATATCGGTTGGAAAGTGAGATGGATTCACATGGGGGACAACTGCCTAGTATTCTTGTTCCATCTGATGGTCACCCACTTCTCTTCTACCTGCATGCTTTTAAGCTGCGGAGTGACTACCTCCTGAAACGTGCTATCCACATAGCTCACCGCCTCGCGGATGCACAGTATTGACGCCAGCCGCCGTTCAAGCTCCGAAACGCCGAGCTCGAGTAGTTGAAGCTGGAGACACTTCCTGCACACATGGTTGTCTAGGCCGTACGAAGTGTCCAGGACTTCCCACATGCTGCAGGACATGCACTCTACAGGACTGAACTGCCCTGCCATCCCTCTACATAAGAACATATGAACATAAGAACATAAGAATTAGGAACAGGAGCAGGCCATCTAGCCCCTCGAGCCTGCGCCGCCATTCAACAAGATCATGGCTGATCTGGCCGTGGACTCAGCTCCACTTACCCGCCCGCTCCCCGTAACCCTTAATTCCCTTATTGGTTAAAAATCTATCTATCTGTGATTTGAATACATTCAATGAGCTAGCCTCAACTGCTTCCTTGGGCAGAGAATTCCACAGATTCACAACCCTCTGGGAGAAGAAATTCCTTCTCAACTCGGTTTTAAATTGGCTCCCCCGTATTCTAGTCTCCCCGACCAGTGGAAACAACCTCTCTGCCTCTATCTTGTCTATCCCTTTCATTATTTTAAATGTTTCTGTAAGATCACCCCTCATCCTTCTGAACTCCAACGAGTAAAGACCCAGTCTACTCAATCTATCATCATAAGGTAACCCCCTCATCTCCGGAATCAGCCGAGTGAATCGTCTCTGTACCCCCTCCAAAGCTAGTATATCCTTCCTTAAGAAAGGTGACCAAAACTGCAGGCAGTACTCCAGGTGCGGCCTCACCAATACCCTGTACAGTTGCAGCAGGATCTCCCTGCTTTTGTATTCCATCCCTCTCGCAATGAAGGCCATCATTCCATTCGCCTTCCTGCTTACCTGCTGCACCTGCAAACTAACTTTTTGGGATTCATGGACAAGGACCCCCAGGTCCCTCTGCACTACAGCATGTTGTAATTTCTCCCCATTCAAATAATATTCCCTTTTACTGTTTTTTTTTCCAAGGTGGATGACCTCACATTTTCCGACATTGTATTCCATCTGCCAAACCTTAGCCCATTCACTTAACCTATCTAAATCTCTTTGCAACCTCTCTGTGTCCTCTACACAACCCGCTTTCCCACTAATCTTTGTGTCATCTGCTTATCTAATTAAAAAGAAACAGAGGAAGAGATACTTACCAATCAATCAGCCAACCATTAGCTGCCCGGATGAGGGCTGTGAGCTCCTCATCAGAAGTGAACTCCTCGCCTACCTCCGGCCCTCTTGCTCCTCGGACTCCTGGCCTCCCGAATTCACCGAACTCTCTGGCCTCTTGGAATCACTGAGGTCGGGGCCGCTCGGGGGGCCTCTCAACGCTCGAATTTTAGTCCCGTCTGACCGGTAAGAATCTAAATTGTCAAAAGGACAAAGGGATCTGGAAATTCAGATTCTTAAACCACTAAAATTACCAACACAAGTTGAAAATAGAGTTAAGATTAACAATGATCACCTGTGCCCCGTCTGAGAGCACTTCACGCACTTGAGCGCATAAATCTAGGCTCACACTCCAGCGCAGGCTTAGAGTGGGATGCGTTAATTCTTTTGTCTCCAATACTGGTGGTTACCTTCCTGAATTCAGCTATGATCCACAAACGGTTTGTAAATTTCAGTAAATCTTGGCAAAATGTTATTTTTTTAAGTTGACTCTTTTCTGCAAGGGGTTGGGCGGGGGGCCGGGGTAGTGGTGGAGTGTTAATAAATACAACTTTTCAAATATAATATCCAACGTACAGTTATTGAATGTTGATGCTCACTAATGGGTTTTGCCATTACTTCTGCTCTCTGGGTTGTGATCCAGAACAACCAAGGCCTTTTAATGTGCTGCCACAGCCATTAGCAGTTGAATTTCTCCTCTAAACATTCTCACTGCTTTCCGGCCATCTCTTTTGCTCTCGCTCTTTCCTCATTTACAAAAATGCTTTGAAGATATATAACAAAACAACAGAATAGAATTTATTTCACCCAAAGTCCGAAACGGGCTCTAGAGGATGGTATAGACTGAAGAACTCTTGTGATGGAAGCTATGGGTCCGCTTTTCCTATTTGCTGCAAGAGCAGTATAATGTCAATGGGGTGGGACCTCAGCCCTGTCCATGGCTCCACCCTGACTCTGAGATATTGTTATTTGAGTAACTTTGGCGGAGCCCCACCAGTATTTAGATGTTCCCCCATCTCCAATGAGTAGGGTGGGAATGGTTTGGGCAACTGCTATAAAGTAGTGTGCTTAGCAGCACTGGCAGAGCAAAAAAAAATTTTTAATTATTTTTGAGATATATTCTTACTACATCACTAACAAACATACTCTACAAGATGGCTCTAACACAAAATGTCATCATGTGACTTTGCCACATGGACCTTTTATTATTTACATCAGTAGTCGCATTACCACAGTAATCCACTAGGTGGAGCAGTAGTCCACTAGGGGGAGCCCTATTACAATTTTGATAAACCTCCACCCGTTCCACTCATTAAATGGCTGAAAATCACGTGGCCTGGAGACTGCACCCGTTGAGACCAGGAGCTAGAACCCCCACTTTTGTGCTTATAGCCCAAAAATGAGCGTTATTGTGGGTGGTAAAAAAGGGTTTTCAGATTGCCGGCTTCTCGCCCATTCTCAAAGCACCTAGTTAACAATTTTTGAAAATGAGCGTTACTGCGAGCGATATCAAATGGGCGGCAGCGTTAAATTTTTCTGACCTACTGCCGTAAAGTGTGGCCGTCCTTAGCAATAGCATGGCAACGCTCGATTCCTGCAATTCTGGAGGTCAAGGGTCATCATGACATGTGCAGAAGAGGAGACAGAGAGAGAGGGAGCTCAGAGGCACTGAAAGCATGTGTGGCTGTGGTGTGTGCTTGTTTGGCTGTTGTGGGAGGCACGACAGAGATTCACTAGCAGCAAAAAGCCCACTAAGCACCAAGAACATAGTTGGCAATGAGTTTTTGTCCAACAAATAACATATAAAATGGAAGGAATGGCGGAGACCCTGGAGCTGGTAGCCAGGAACACTGGTGGCAGTGGGCTCCCAGTGGTCCCGGATCACCGCAATGCACCCCAAGGTGATGCACCCCCATTGCCAACCACATATGAGAGCCAGCAGCAACATCTTGCTTATGGCTCAGAGCACGCTCCCACCTTGTGACCGTCCTCTCCCGTATCCGTCCAAGTAGCACTTCGGCCGTCATCCCCCCCTCCCCCCTCCCCCCCGAATGAAGCATCGCCTGAGGAGCACCTCGGCCAGGTGGTTTGGAGTCAGGAGGGGAAGGGATAGAGGTGGGGAGGAGAAGGGGGAGTGAAGGGTTGGTTTGTACAGAAATACTGATGATTTCAGACTAATGTTCAGCTTAAATGTTTTTTATTTAACAATACCTTGCAGCACATTGGCTCAGATAGCTGCACCATTACACGCTGATGATTCCTTAACATCAAAGGGTATAATCACACTTAACTTCGATCAACGTAAACTTTAACTGTCACCAAGGTGATACCCACCATTGATGTATGATCTGCTCACCCAGCAGTGTGTCAGTCTTGTAAATAACACCAACGTTCTTTCAGGCAAAGCGATCGTTGATGAGCTTCTGACGTAAGGCTCTTGCAGCTTTCATACCACCACGGGCCCTTTCATGCGATCTACAGGGGGGCGGGGGGCATGGCTTCAGCGTCAGCCTGATTGTCTCGGCCGATGTCAGCGTCCGCCTCCTCATCCTCCTCTTCCTCTCTCTGGTGACGTGGACTGTCAGACTCATCAGGCAATTCTTGTCCCCTCCTGATAGCCAAGTTGTGTAGCATGGAGCACACCACCACAAATTGAGCTACCTGCTCAGGGTGGTATTGGAGCTCGCCTCCTGAGTGGTTCAGGCATCTGAAGCGCTGCTTCAGCTCTCCAATGGTTTTCTCCATGATATTGCGAATTGCTCTGTGGCTCTCATTGTATCGCCTCTCGGCTTCGGTGTGGGTGTCACGCAGGGGGGTCATCAGCCAGGTGGTGAGGCCATATCCTTTGTCACCAAGCATCCAGCATTGACCTTGTGGCTGATTGTTAAACAAGTCAGATACAGTGCTCTCACGCAGGATGTGAGCATCATAGAAGCTGCCTGGAAATTGAGCATTTACAGCCAGTATAATTTGCTGGTGGTCGACAACCAGCTGAACATTCAGGGAGTGGAATCCCTTGCGGTTCCTGAAAACCTCAGCATCCTGAAAAGGTGCCTGCATCGCGATGTATGTACAGTCTATTGCTCCCTGCGCCTTGGGGAAGTTTGCAATTCTGGAGAAATCTGTGCCTCCCTGGTTATAGGGAAACTGATCAAGTCCCTCCTGTTTGCGTACAGGGCTTCAGTGACCTGTCTAATGCAGCGATGTGTGGCATGCTGAGACAATCCACAAATGTCGCCAGCTGTGGCCTGAAAAGAACCCGAGGCATAGAACAACAGTGCCGCGGTGACTTTGACCTCGACGGAGAGTGCAGTACTGATGGTGCTGGCAGGCTGCAGGTCTGCCCTTATCAGTGGCATACCTCAGTGAGAACCTCTTTGTGGAAGCACAGTCTCCAAAGGCAGATGGTGTCGGGCAAGTTGAGGTAAGACTGCTTCTCCTTGTACTAGCGGGGGGTGTAATGTCTGGTCTTCCTCATCTGTCTGTCACTTCGTACACTGGGCACATAATGCAGTGCAGCTTTCCTTCAGCAATGTCGACTCTGCTGCATGTATTTGGTCACCAAGAGAGGGTGAGAAAGGACAGGCCCCATTGCAGCAGCTCTCTTTGCTATCGATTGCACACAAATAAGGAATGTTCCGACGAGCACACCTCTTCAATTCCAATCGGTAACAGTGTAGTCAAGATGTTTTCAAAGACGTTCACATCAACTCCAACGACATGCAGAGTACATCCGAACTCTGCCAAGGTTGAAGCACAGCAACCTTTTAAAGGACGCGACATGTGATCTAGAACATGGCATCCATAACGCTGTGATTTGTCCCGGTTAGTTCCACTTTTTATGGGTGTTTTTTTGAGCAAGCGATATTGTGGGCAATATGTGTGCGAGGTGGTGAAATTGACAATGGGCGGTCTCCATGGGCTAGTTTGGGTAAAAAACTTTGGGTTACGACAAAAAACAGTCGCCGGGCGCTAATATTGAATCTCGGCGGTATTTCCGTGCGGAAAGTAATGCTGGGCGATATTATGGACATTGAATTCACCCATTCTGTTGATTCCGCCCCAAAAAAGGAGGCGGACGGTAATATTTTTTCTCGGCGTTAAGCCCATTGGGAAAATAACGCTCGCGATAAGTTTCTAAAAAAGCCCGTCGGTTTCCATTTTGTGCCAAAATGGGCGATATCTGGGTGTTATATGTCATTTCAGCGGTAAAATGGGCATTAAGTGGGCGTTTAGCATACAAAAAAAGTGGAGGTTCCAGCCCTAGGTAAGTGGCAGGATCGACTGCCAGGGCCATCCCGCGAGGGTCTCACGATTGGGTGGAGGGACGGGCCCGCCATGGATTTGGCCTCGGCTTTCCTTGTAGCGACATGAGATGCACCCCTGTGCCTCTTGGCCCCATAAAGAAAGTATTTCTAGCCTCTTCTGGCCTCGACTGTTTCCATGCCAGGTTGATTTGGCAGGAATCCCACTTTGCTTCCGACTGAGGCCGTCAAGTTAAAATTGCACCTGTGCAAAATTACACCAATGGCTGTCCTTGCCGCCTGATTAGTTAAGCAGTTTAAAATTGCGATCGGTCTGCTCCCAACAGCTCCAGGGTAGGTAAGTAATCTCGGCGATTTTATCCCTGTTTGTGCAGCAGAAACCGAGCAGTTAATAATACAAATTGCATAATGTCCACAGTAGTGTGGAAAGTTTCTTAATGCTTGGCTCATAACACATTAATCACCCCCTCGTCTCAGTGGCGGCAGCCTGTGACTTTTTAAACTTGTGTGAATTCACTTTGTTTTAAAACGCAATCTTTAAACATAACTCAGTTCCAAATCCTTTGCATGAAAAACAATAATCTAAAGTCCTGAAGTATAACAGTATGACAGAGGTAATAGGAGAGATGGATTGTTTCAGAAACTAGAAACAGAGTAAGGCACACTGAGGCAGACAGCGTCGGACCCTGTGAATATGAAAGAGGGAATGTAATCCCGATTTCAAATAAACAGTTGGAAACAAAATATTACAAAAATCACAGATAGGTTTTTAAATTGTTTGTATGGCACACAGTAAGAATATCATGGAGCATACTTAGTACCATATGTCAAAATCGAGGCTCCCTGTCAGTATACAATTTCTTTACCCGACTCATGAGCTTTGAAAGGTTTCACCATTAGCATGTTCGAACAACCCCAGCAACACTTGAATAAAATTCCAATTTATCACAGCATTGGAGCTAGTTCATGGAAACCAATAACATTTTTCATCAGCAACAGACACAGCACCATTTACTGTCGAATGACTGGACATGAAGGTGTCTGCACACTAAATAATGTGTTTGAAAGGAAGATTATAGTGAAATATTGATTACATTAGATAAACATTAGGTTTAGATTGTCTTCCAGATATTAAAACTTCCCTGTACCTGTTGTGGACTAGACTTTCCACTTCAGACCGTTGGGCTAGTGCCCATATATCACCCAAAAAGACAGGCTGTCACCTATTTTGAGTAAAAAGTGGACTGTTGAGCCGGAACATTGCCGGAAAATTGCCGGCCCAACTTTCGTGTCACATCACCGAGGTGATCGCTGAGGTGATCGTCCATACATTGCCCAGCACAACTTTCAGCACATCACCCACACATTGCCGGGCTGATCGCTCGCCGAGAAGATCACTGGACATCGCTGGAGAAAAGCTGCTTTTACCTGGCCTTCCTCACAGAACGCGGCACTATGGACGCCATTTTGAAGATCAGAGGAAATGAGGAGGCTGTTTAAACAAGGGGCTTATAATTTGTGTTATTTAAGGGTCTTTTACTGATAGATCCACTCACATTCATACTTATATTTATATTTACATGTATATTTATAATTTATATTTTATATATTTTTTAGTACAAAGGGCATTTATAACAACAGTGATAGTGATAATAGTAATAGTGATAAGGCCTGTAGCTTCCCTACCATTACTTGTAAATGCTCACATGCTGGCGTCTGAAGTTGAGTTAAGTGAAGGGTTTAGTGAAGGGGCCAATCGAAGAGGTGGCAGATTAATGCGGAGGCGGAGGAGGAGGTCGCACAGCCGATGAACTTACAGGGAAAAGCAATCTTAACTTGTCTGATAACACATGCCTTAGGAGGCTGCGCTTCCGAAAGGAGGTCATCGATGAGATATGTCAGCTCATCAAGGGGGATCTGCAGCCTATCAGCTCCATCAGGACTGCACTGTCCATTGAGGTAAAGGTTATTTCCGCACTATCCTTCTACGCAACTGGCTCCTTTCAGGCTTTAGCTGGTGACATCTGTGGTATCTCTTGGCACGTCACACACTGCTCCATTCGACAGGTGACTGAAGCCCTTTACGCTCGCAGGATGGACTTTATAAACTTCCCTATGACCAGGGAGACACAGACTGGGAGGGCTTTGGGTTTCTCAAGAATAGCAAACTTCCTCAAGGTGCAGGGAGCAATAGACTTCATGCACATCGCCCTGAAAGCACCTTTACAGGATGCAGAGGTGTTTCGTAACCGAAAGGGATTCGACTCCCTGAATGTGCAGCTCGTTGTCGACCACAACCAAATAATCATGGCAGTTAATGTTAAATTTCCGGGCAGCATCCATGATGCGCACATCCAGCATGAGAGCTTTGTCTCAGACCTATTTGACAGTCAGCCAGAAGGTCATGGTTGGATGCTGGGGGATAAAGGATATGGCCTTGCCAGTTGGCTCATGACCTCCTGCGTAATCCCCTGACGGAAGCTGAGAAGCGTTACAATGAAAGCCACATCGCTACACGCATGCAATATCATCAACAAGACAATTGGAGTGCTCAAGCAGTGCTTCAGTTGCCTGGACCACTCTGGAGGCAGCCTACAGTACCACCCTGACCAGGTTGCTGAGTTCATTGTGGTGCGCTGCATGTTGTATAACCTAGCTATAAGGAGAGGACAACAATTGCAGATGGGGCTGCCGGTCCCCCTCAGGAAGGAATGGAGGCGGAAGAGGCAGACGTCGAGGAGCAGGAGGAGGAGGAGGAGACTGGTGAGGACCTCGGGGAGGACATTCAGCCTGGCAATGAATCTATGGTCCCACCACCCCCACTCCCCAGAAGACTAGAGAAACCACGTTGGAGTTACGCGGCTGCAAAGCTGTTGCACCAGCAGCTGATAAATGAACGCTTTGCATGAACTTACATTGGGAACAGTCACAGTTACAGTTACAGTTAGACAATAGTTGCATTTGCATTGAGTTACGTTTTATCCTTGCCTAGTCTGGCCTGGCCATTGTTGTACAACAGTTGCATTCATATCTTACCTTAACTTACGTTATTAGAAGACACTGCACAACAATTGTAAAATTCAATAAAAGTTTTTAATAATTTAACAATTTAACTACATTTTTCAACTGTAACAAACATCCCCCCCCCACCCCCCGAACAATCACCCAACAATAAATTTAATAAACAGCAACAACAATACGAAAATACAACAATATTTAACAACAATAAAACACCCTCCTCCCTACCTGCAGCCATGTTTCCCTCCAGATCCTGTACCCCCCACATCTTAACCCCCATCCCGTTTTGGTCTCCGGGTACCAAGACGAAGCTGGCGTGTAGTGGGCAACGGCAAGACTCCCTGCCTTGGTGGGGTGATGGTGACGCAATCGCCTGTTTGGGGGGGTGTTGGAGGGAAAGGTGAAGCTGTGGCATCGCCTTCCAAGTCAGAAGGAAGTCCTTTCTCCTGACTCGCTTGTGTGCTGCTGCTGGTGGTGTGTAGGATGACAGCACCTTGGGGTTCAGTGCCATGGCCCACCAACAATGCATGCTGCAAGGCATCGATGGAGGCGGTCTGCGCACGCATCTCCATGAGCGTCTGCTGCAAAACCTCCGCTTGGTGAGCACACACCTGGGACATGTCTCTCGTGAAAACAATGAACGCCTGGAGATGCTCGTGACTGATAGTGACACTCCCCTCGCAGGGTCAAGCCCTCAATCCGATCGGCCAGAGGAGCCGAGTGCTGACCTCGCTGACCCGACCTCCACGGGGTCGATGTGTGCACTATTAAACGCCTTGGCGTCGCCAGCTGCACACCACTTGGTCCCGGTACCTCTTCAGTCGAAACCGACAAAATAGCCACAGATCCCACATCAGCTATGGTCATGGTCATCGTAGGGGCATCCTCCTCTGATTCCATTAGGATATCCTCCTCCTCATGGTCACTGCTCTGTTGCTCCTTCCCTCCCATAGTGAGGGCCACCTGCAGCTGGAGGGGGAGGAGTTCTGGTTACGCCTCACTGCACATGGGTGTTGGTGGACCTGCAAAACACAATTGAGCTTATTGAGCTTATCAGAACAGAAGGTTACACATTCTTGCATTGCTTTGCGCTGGCATACAAAGGAGGAGCAGCAGTACTACAATAAATAAGACCAGAGACATTACATAACAACGCATCACATGGTAGTACGTATGGCGGTAAATCCGAGTTGAAATTCAGTGGCCCAGAGAGCTTTGGAGGATCGATCCATCGGAGAAAGACAGAATGATAAGGGAGTGAATGTTTATGGGGAGCGGACAGAGAAGGGGACAGATGTCGAGATCGCCTGCTCCTGCTCTTATCTCTTGCCAACCTGAGAGTAGCACAGAGGCTGCAGGGGAATCAGGATAGCTGCATGCATAACATGACATCATTCTTATATTATAATGAAATGGCGTTACATTACTTTAACACTGTTTGATGCATTATTCACGTGATGCAAGCGAGGGAACTGCCTCACCACGGGTGGCCGACTGAGTGTGGCCCCGACCAGTGCCGCTGTCCGTTCCTCCAAGCGGAGTTTGCTGGGCAGGGCCTCCTCCGGTGCGCCTTCGCTCAGACCGATTCTTCGCTAACTTCTTCTGCAAACCTGAAAAGAGCATGGCATAAGCTCATTGACTAGGTAATATCATGGAAAGACAGCAGTCGTCAACGTTATATGCTGATAGGGTTTTTATCCACAATTGATGCACGGTTATAACAAAGATTGTGTTTAGGAGCTAAAGCTTGACATAAACATCTCTCTTGACTACAATCTCCACTGAACTCGGCAATGACAGGAGTTAATGTCCCAAAGTGTCCCAGGGCAGACAGTGAGCAAGGGCAGCTCTCCCCCAGTCCATGCTGAGTCACTGTGTAAGTGACAGCAGCCAGAGAGACTTAAAAAGGGCACAGGTTCATAGCCCTGTCCGGATCTTAGCAGGGCATACATGTAATATATATGTAAGAATAACAAGCTTAATTTCAATCCTGGATATTTATAATTATAATTACAATTTGCATCATTACAATATAAAATCTATACTTACTCTTGCTGAAGAAACCAGACTGTCCCAGCGCTTGCAGCACTGGTCCAACCCCTTCGCCTCGTTCGACGCCGCGGAGAACACATCGGTGATCTCGCTCCATAGTTTGCGATAGGTCCGGGGTGGAAGTTTCCCACACCCACCCCGGGTTAATTGGGCCCACCGAGAGTACATATTGTTGACGAGGACCTCATTTGCTTTGTCGGAAAAGGGCTTGGTCTTCCTCGTGCCCACTCTCAGCAGACTCGTGGTCGGACATATTTTAATATTTGATAGTTTAATTCTGCTCAGTTTTTTTTCTCTCTCTCTGTCTCTCTCTCTATCTCTCTGTCTCTCTCTCTATCACCTCCTCACAGCTTTTCTCTCTCTCCTCTTTTTCTCCCCCCTTACCTTCTGCGCATCTGTAGATGACCCCTTACCTTCCGAAACCGTGCACAGAAGGCCCTTTGCTAGGGAAGCTTTGCCTTCCACATCGCTGGGCTATCGCTGAGCCGAAAGTCGCAATCCCAAAAATGTTCCAGCGATCATAAAGGCTGACACATTGCCAAGGCGGGAACATCGCCCATTTTCTGGGCCCTAGCGATCTGAGTGGAAAGTCTAGCCCTCAGAATGCGTGCAAGATTACCCAGCTAGGGATAAAACTGTCCATTCCTGTGAAACAAGGGATACTTGTGCTCCAGTGTCTTTAAATTGCTCTTTCAACCAGGTCTAATTTTACTTTATTTTTCAATTCTTACAATTGTACACAGTGGATCTCCTTCCAATTGAATTATCAATGGACGTCACATTCAGGTACTCTATCATTACCAAATCTGTTTCACTGATTCCGTAAACCCCGAATTTGCGAGCCTCTGCGGCTGGTGTGTACCTTCGCTGTGCGCAAATGCAAGTCAGGATTTGGGTGTCTTGCTCAGCTGGCTCCGGAATGTTCCAATAGTGAACTACCAATCGCTAAAGGAACAGGCCCCCAGATACTCCAAAAGGGCACAGATGAGATTTTGGGCAGCATCTGTATTGGGGACAATCCCCGGATGGGAGTCCCACTCCACTGCACTTCTGATGGTACAGTGGAAAGTTTTTCAGGGACCTGGGAGCCGATTTTCTCTTGGGGAAATCTGTGTTAACAGGCTAATAAGGGGCTAAATTGGATAGCCCTCCAAAACAGGTGTGGAGGTTGCGATGCGCAATTAACCCCTGTCCGTTGATTGCAATGCAGGCACCAAGCCAACTTCATGCTGCCTGCTCTTTTAAATGATCTCTGCATTCAGCCAGTGTTAACCACACTGTTCATTGGCTAGATGGATCAGCAAGGGCCAATATCGTGAGAGGCTAGCACCAGTTAATGGGGAGGTGGATTGTGGCTGGAGCAGGTGCTGGGAGTCATGGATGAAAACATTCTGACCTGGGAAAGAGTCAGGAATAGCACAACAGGAGAGAGAACGGACTCCAAGGTTTTTGGTTGTTACACTGGAGGTTTTGGTAGAGGAGTTGGAAAGAAGGAAAGATGTCTGTATCCACAGGGGGGAAGGCGGCCTTCCAGACACACAGTCAAAAGGCAGTGGGAGCAAATAGCCGTGGAGGTCAATGCCAGGAGTCAAGCCCCGAGGATCTGGATTCAGTGCCGCAAGAAATTCAATGACCTCACACGAGTGGTCAAGGTCAGTGAATTCATCTTCAAATACCATCTCCTATCAACTGTCATCATCATCATAGGCAGTCCCTCGTATCAAGGATGACATGCTTCGCCAAAAAGGGATGAGTTCACAGGTGTTTCAATGAAGGACCTAATATTGCAGGTCCTGAACTACATATTGAAGGGTGGAAGATGCTTATGTGTGGATTTTTTTTAACGTGGGGTGGCTATTGCACACTAGCCACCACACGGGCTTGACAGAGCTAGGTCTTGGTCCAGTGGCAAGGATTAACTAAGGTAACTGGAGATCAGCTCTGCTGCATAGACCTAGTGCACACACATATCCCAGCACCCCATACCTTCCAGAGTGCCTCTCCTAGCCTTGGGATCAGGGAAGGTGTTGGTAACATGCCCGGGGTCACTTAACATAAAACCTTGTTTGTTAATCACTTTCAGCGATTGGACTACCAACTGTACAAGTAGCCTCAGCCACTGTTCACATCATCACACCCCTATCACTCACCGACCAACAATCTCTGTCAAACAGGCCTCATACCAAACATTTATCGCTTCACCACACCCTCACACACTTATCACTGATGCAAGCCTCACACCCACATCTCACAGCTTGCACACACTGCCAGCTTTTCAACCATGATAGCCTCATCAGCCAAACAGATTGCACAATACTCACTAACACACTTCCCGCTCTCTTGCAGAAGAAGGTGGCGCACAACCGGAGGCAGTAGGAGCTAACCAGAGTGGGACAGACATGTCCGCATGTCCTAACCCCCATGGAGGAGATGGCACTGGCCATTATTGGGATGGCCATTGCTGAGGCACTAATCAGCAGTTGGACTGGAACCATCAAAGATGACAGTATCCTCATACCTAATCCTTCTACTCACATCCCACTTCCCCCTTATCCCATGCTCTCTTCTGATTTACAAGCGGCAGATGGAGTAAGCATGCTGCTCTTAGTTCCGCCCCCCACCCTCCTGCACCACCTCCCCCCCCCACCCCCCACTTCCTGCACAACAACCTTATTCTTGTGCCTTTTTTCTTTCAGATACCAAAGAGATGTAACTTGGCCAGGCAGTGGAGGAACACCAAGAAGAGAGTGATGATAAAGACATGGCACCGTCAATCGATTTCACACCCGCAGCCACAAGCTCAGATATTGACACTACGCATATCTTAGAGGATAGATTAGAGGTAGGATCTGCACATGGTGTGACACCTGGCATGAGTGATCTGCAGCCAAAAGAGGTGGAAAGGTGCCAGCTCGTTGGAGGGCAGAGGTCACACAAGGGTTCTGCTGCAGAGGACTCAGATGAGCACTTCGATGGGCAGCCTACAGAAGAAGGCAGATGGGTATGCTCAAAGAAATGCTTGGTGCATTGGGAAGCCTGCCAGAAAGCCTGGGTGCAATGTCAACGAGCATGGAAGAGTCCAACATTAACTTGGTACAGTGGTGTTTGCAGAGATTGGAGCCTATCCTTTCCAGCACGGAAGTGATGGCCTACACTGTTTGTGTCATGTATCACACACTACTGTACATAACGGTATCTTACCATGCTATACATGACTGTCACCAGAGATGACCTGTAACCACAAGCTTACCTTACCACCAGAGGTGCACTTGCAGGAGACACTGGATATATAAGCACAGGTATATAAGCACAGATCTCAGGCAAGTGTGGCACTCGAGAGCTGTGAAATAAAGGTGCAGGTCCTGAGTGACCTTGACTTCAGCATGTGCTTCGTGTGAGTCTGTACTGCAGGGACAGGACTTTACAGTGGTGACGAGGATGGGATTACAGAATCCACAGAATGACGAACAACGGCTCAGATGAAAAATACAATGCTGGAGACAATTGGGAGGACTTTATAGAAAGGTTCCAGCAAAGCTTTGTAACCAAAAACTGGTTAGGCGATGACAAGGCAGACCAGCTGTGGCTCGAAAACATACGCTTTAATGAAGGACCTGCTGGCACCCGAGAAACCAGCAAGCAAGTCGTTTGAAGAGTTGAGTACACTGGTAAGAGACCACCTGAAGCCAGCGAGCAGCCTTCACATGGCCAGACACAGGTTCTACAACTACAGATGCCGTGTGGGCCAGAGCATACCCGACTTCATGGCGGAACTTCGGAGGTTGGCTAGCTTATGTGAGTTCTCCGATGAACTAAGGAGAGAAGTACTGAGAGACTTTTTTATTGAAGGAATAGGCCACACAGGCATATTCTGAAAGCTCATCGAAACCAAGAACTTGACCCTAGAGGCAGCAGCACTGGTTGCACAGACATTCTTGGCAGGAGAAGAAGAAATGAGGTTGATCTACACTGCGGGTACGACAACGAACGAAACATCGGAACAAGGGGTTCACAGCGTGAAACAAGCTGCTACCCCCACACACAGACAAAGGCAGGAGAGCAGGTCCTCAACAGCAGGCAGTGGCGCCAGAAGCCATCAAAGGCCATATGAATGGCCGTTCACACCTCATCAACCCATAATGCGAGCAATCAACTACAAACTGAGAGAAGCTCAAGAGAGATCAGCCAGACGCAGCTCATTCTTTGGAAACAATGGAAGCGGTCTGTGCTGGAGATGTGGGGGAAGGCACTCATCAAGGGGGTATCGATTTCAGCATGCTGTTTGCAGAAACTGCAACTATATACAGGGCATCTGGCCCGCATGTGCAGAAAAACGGCAGCTCGGCTGGTATACGACCCGGAAGTGTCGGAAAGCGGACCAGAAGGTGGTGGGGACAGTACCCGGGACACCGATGTACAGCGGGTCAACACGATCAATGGCCACTGCTCCTACAACAAGACGCCTCCGATAATGATGAGGGTCCTACTCAACGGGATACCCGTCAACATGGAGCTGGATACGGGAGTGAGTCAACCTCTCATGAGCGCTCAACAATTTGAACAGCTGTGGCCGCACAAAAGAGACAGACCAAAACTCACAAGGGTCGACACCAAACTAAGGACCTATACCAAAGAAATCGTCCCAGCCCTCGACAGTGCCATGCTCTCAGTCACACACAAAGGGACAGTGAACCGACTTCCTATGTGGATTGTCCCCGGAGATCTTCCAGCACTGCTGGGGAGAAGCTGGCTGGCAAAACTAAACTGGAAATGGGATGATGTTCACGCCATGTCATCAGAGGAACGGACCGCCTGCTCAACAGTTCTAAGTCGATTTGAACATCTCTTTCAGCCAGGTGAGGGAATCTTCAAAGGGGCTAAAGTCAAAATCTACATCACACAGGATGCTAGGCCGGTCCATCATAAGGCCAGAGCTGTGCCCTATGTAATGAGGGAAAAGATTGAACATGAACTGGACAGGCTTCTGCGGGAAGGCATTATCTCACCCGTGGAATTTAGCGACTGGGCAAGTCCCATCGTCCCAATCATGAAGCCTGATGGATCCGTACGAATCTGTGGGGACTACAAATATACCATAAACAGAGTCTCCCTATAGGACCAGTACCCGCTGCCCAGAGCGGAGGCCTTATTTGCCACATTGGCTGGAGGTAAACTTTTCTCAAAATTAGACCTCACATCTGCGTATATGACGCAAGAATTGACCGAAGAATCCAAGCTACTCACCACCATCAACACACATCGAGGCCTTTTCATGTACAATCGATGCCCATTCGGCAAGAGGTCAGCAGCTGCCATATTCCAGCGCAACATGGAGAGTCTGCTCAAGTCCATCCCGGCGACGGTTGTATTTCAAGACGACATACTTATCACGGGCAGGGACACCAACTCCCATCTCCGCAATTTGGAGGAAGTACTAAAGTGGTTGGATTGGGTCGGCCTAAGAGTTAAGAAATCCAAGTGCCTGTTTCTCGCGCCAGAGGTTGAATTTTTGGGCAGAAGGATTGCCGCTGATGGAATCCGCCCAACAGAGTCCAAAACAGAAGCAATTCGCCTGGCACCCAGGCCCCGGAATGTCTCAGAACTGCGCTCCTTTCTCGGGCTACTCAATTACTTTGGGAACTTTATGCAGAATTTAAACACGCTACTGGAGCCTCTCCACATGCTACTCAGAAAGGGGTGCGATTGGTTTTGGGGGGACGCCCAGGAACGCGCCTTCAATAAGGCACGCAACCTTCTATGTTCCAACAGTGTTTTGGCTTTCTTTGACCCAGATAAAAAGTTAGTTCTCACATGTGATGCATCAGCGTATGGGGTCGGGTGCGTTTTACAACATGTCAATAGTGCGGGCAAATTACAACCCATAGCTTATGCCTCCAGGTCACTTTCGCGGGCGAAGCGCGGGTACGGAATGGCGGAGAAGGAGGTGCTCGCATGCGTGTATAGTGTAAAAAAGATGCACCAATACCTTTTTCAGGGCCAAGTTCGCATTAGAAACTGACCACAAGCCCCTCACGTCCCTACTATCCGAAAGCAAGGCAATAAACGCCAACGCCTCGGCGCGAATTCGACGGTGGGCACTCATGCTGACATCTTACGATTACACCATAAGGCACAGACAACTGTGTAGACGCGCTTAGCAGGCTACCCCTGGTGACCACGGAAGGGTCTGACAAACAGGACTGTCAGATAGTCATGGCAATCAATGCCTTTGAGTCCACAGGTTTGCCCATGACGGCTTGCCAAATCAGAGCCTGGACGACCATCTACCCTACGTTGTCCCTAGTAAAAAGATGTGTCCTAACTGGTGACTGGGCAGAGGCTCGCGATGCCTGCCCCGAGGAGATCAAACCTTTCCATAGGCGCATGCATGAGCTGTCACTTGAAGCAGACTGCCTGATGTAGGGCAGCTGAGTAGTTATGTCTCTGCGAGGCAGAGAGTCATTTGTCCGGGAGCTCCACCGCGAGCACCCGGGGATTGTTCTCATGAAGGCCATAGCCAGATTCCACGTCTGGTGCCTGGCATTGACGCGGACTTGGAGCTCTGCGTCCGACGGTGCACCATTTGTGCCCAACTCAGTAATGCCCCCAGGGAGGCCCCCCTGAGCCCCTGGCCCTGGCCCACCAAACCATGGTCACGGGTGCACGTAGACTATGCGGGCCCATTCATGGGCAAAATGTTCCTCGTAGATGTAGATGCATTTTCTAAGTGGATCGAATGCACCATTTTAAACTCGAGCACCACCTCCACCACTGTGGAGAGCCTTGGAACCATGTTCGTAACGCATGGCATTACTGACATATTGGTCAGTGATAATGGTCCGTGCTTCACCCGCGCAGAATTCCAAGATTTTATAAGTGACCACGGCATAAATCACGTTAGGACGGCACCGTACAAGCCGGCCTCCAACAGTCAGGCGAGCGAGTAGTACAGATCATTAAACATGGCATGCTTAAAATCCAAGGTCCCACGCTGCAGGGCCGCAGGTCGTGATTGCTGCTGGCATACAGATCTCGCCCGCATTCATTGACTGGAGTTCCCCCCGCACAACTGTTAATGAAATAGACCTTAAAGACAAGGCTCTCATTAATCCTCCCAGACATGCACAAAATCGTTGAGACAAAGCGCCGTAAGCTAACCGAGTACCATGACTGAAATTCGAGGGGGAGGTGGAATGGGATAGGGGACAAAGTGTTTGTGCTAAACTATGGCAGGGGTCCCAAATGGCTTGCAGGGACAGTAACAGGCAAGGAAGGAAACAGGCTACTGCTGGTACAAATGGACAATGGCCAAACCTGCCGGAGGCATGTAGACCAAGTCAAAAGTAGATTTACCAACAACACTGCTGAACCAGAGGCAGACTACAATGTGGAACTCACACCACAGCTGGTGGACAGGCAGAGGGAACAACCTGAGGAAGGGGCAATCCCAACAGACAGCCTAGGCGAGACACCAATAATCACACTGAATGAAACAGAAAGCCCAGGCGAGACACCAGCAATCACCCCAAAAGAACAACAGGCACCAAGGCAAACAACTGAACCACAACTAAGACGCTCCACACGAGAGCGTAGACCACCTGAGAGACTGAACCTATACAAACAATAAGACCTTGGGGGAGGGTGATGTCATGTATCTCACACTACTGTACACAACTGTATCTTACCATGCTATACATGACTGTAACCAGAGATGACCTGTAACTACAAGCTTACCTTACCACCAGGAGTGCACTTGCAGGAGACACTGGATACCTGTCCCAGACAGGTATATAAGGACAGGTCTCAGGCAAGTGTGGAACTCGAGAGCTGTGTAATAAAGGTACAGGTCCTGAGTGACCTTGACTTCAGCATGTGCCTCGTGTGAATCTGTACTGCAGGGACAGGACTTTACAGTTTGCATACTTGTGGACCCAACTATGATGCTGCTTCTGATGGCAAATGTTGCAGCTTCCATTGCAGCACAAGCAGCAGCCACCCAATGTCTGAATGCTGCAGTGGAAGCTTAAACAGTTGCCATGCAAGGTCAGCTTGCTAACATGCAAACTCAGGCTGCTGTCATCATGGCCGTGGATTAGTGTGCAAAGGGGCTTGCAGGGTGTCACTGCAATCCAGCAATCTGTCCTCCAACGGATTACTCGGATTGCTGAGGTGCTGCCTCGGGGGACTGACAGTGGCCCATGGAGCACGAACCTGCTGTCCTCTTTCAGGAAGACAGCATTTGTCTGTCCACGCCTGCCACTCCACCAGTGCCCAGGCTGCTGCCACCCATGCCGCAATGATGCAGTCCGCAGCCAGGCCTTCGAGGCCCAGAGCTGCGTGAGGTCATGTTCGAGGCCATCCTCCAAGCTCATCTGCAGTCTCCTCCACTGAAAGTCAGCAGACTTCTAGCAGCCATACTTTAGAATTGACACATGGTCAGGGATAGGAGGGTGTGACTGCGAGTGAAGCAGGTAAGGGGATCTAGGAGGTAGTATTGCAGGAGCCTCAGTCCCTGCACTTGTCCAATAGATTTGAGGTTCATGCAACCCTTGAGGACAAGTGTGAAGACTGTGGGGTGGATGAGCAGACTGACCAAGGCACCGTGGTGCAGAAAGCCATTCAAGTGGGGGGAGTAAAGAGGCAGGTGGTTGTAGTAGGGGACACTATAATTAGGGGGATAGATAGGGTTCTCTGCAGCCGAGAGTGTGCATCCTGAAGGCTGTGTTGCCTACTCAGTGCCAGGGTAAAGGACATCGTCTCTGGGCTGGTAAAGAACTTGGAGTGGGAGGGGGAGGATCCAGTTGTCGTGGTACATGTAGGTACCAATGACACAGGGAGGACTAAGAAAAAGAGGTTCTGCTGAGAGAGTTTAAACAGTTAGGGACTAAATTGAAAAGCAGAACCACAAAGGTAATAATCTCTGCATTATTACCTGAGCCACGAGCAAATTGGCATAGAGTCAATAGAATCAGGGAGATGAATACGTGGCTCAGAGGTTGGTGTGGGAGAAGTGGGTTTCGATTCGTGGGGCACTGGCACTGACTAACTAGGGAGGTAGATGGGGCTTTAAATTAAGTAAGGGGTTGGGGGTTGCGGGGGGGGCGGGGGGAGATGGTTGAAATAGAGAGAAATCTAGAATGCTAAAGAGAAAAGAAAAGAAAGCAATGCAGGAAAGTGATTGTGGTAAGGATAACCAGATTATGTCAGGAAGGGACAGAGCATACAAACAAAATAGTGCAGGTAAGAAAATAGGGTCCAGTTAAGAAAAAATAGCGATAAAACAAATAGGGCTATAGTGCAAAATAATATTAAGATGTCTAATAATGTTAAAAAGACAAATTTAAAAGCATTGTATCTGAATGCACGAAGCATCTGTAATAAGGTGGACGAATTAACAGCGCAAATAGATGTAAACGGATACGATATAGTTGCAATTACAGAGACATGGTTGCAGGGTGATCAGGGTTAGGAACTGAATATCCAAGGATATTCGATATTTAGGAAGGACAGGCAAAAAGGACGAGGGGGTGGGGTGGTATTTTTAGTAAAGGATGAAATCAGAACAATAGTGGGAAAGGATATTGGCTCAGAAAATCAAGATGTAGAATCAGTCTGGGTAGAGCTAAGGAGCACCAAAGGGCAGAAAACATTGGTGGGAGTTGTCTATAGGCCTCAAAACAGTAGTGGTAGTGTAGGGGATGGCATAAAACAGGAAATTAGAGATGCACGTAGCAAGGGTACTACAGTAATCGTAGGTGACTTTAATCTATATATAGACTGGCCAAACCAAATTAGTAATAGTACTGTGGCAGATGAATTCCTGGAGTGTGTATGAGATGGTTTTTTAGACCAGTATGTTGAGAAGCCTACTGGGGAACAGGCTATCCTAGATTGTGTATTGTGCAATGAGAAGGGGTTAATTAACAGTCTTGTTGTGTGGGGTCCTTTAGAGAAGAGTGACCATAACATGATTTCCTTATTAAGATGTAAAGTGAAGTAGTCCAATCCGAAACTAAAGCTTAGCAAAGGAAATTATGAAGGTATGAAGAATGAATTGGCTATGATAGATTGGGAAGATTCATTAAAAGGCACGACGGTGAATAGGCAATGGCCAATATTTAAGGAATGAATGCATGAATTGCAACAGTCATACATTCTTTTATGGCGTAAAAACACAAAAGAAAAGTTGCCCAACCATAGCTAACAAAAGAAATTAAGGATAGTATTCGATCCAAAGAGGAGTTATACAAAGCTGCCAGAAAAAGTAGCAAGCCTGAGGATTGGGAGCAGTTTCGAATTCAGCAAAAAAGGACCAAGAGATTGATTAAGAGGGGAAAAATCAAGTATGAGAGTAAACTTGCAAGGAACATAAAAACCGACTGCAAAAGTTTCGACAAGTACGTAAAAAGAAAAAGATTAGTGAAGACAAATGTAGGTGCTTTACAGACAGAAACAGGAGAATTTGTAATGGGGAACAAGGAAATGGCAGAACAATTAAATAAATAATTCGGTTCTGTCTTTACGGAAGAGGATACAAATAACGTCCCAGAAATGCTCGGGAACCAAGGGTCGAGTGAGTAAGAGGAATTAAAAGAAATGATAATTAGTAAGAAAATAGTGCTGGAGAAACTAATGGGACTGAAGGCAGATAAATCCCCTGATAATCTGCATCCCAGAGTAGTAAAAGAGGTAGCCATGGAAAGAGTAGATGCATTGGTTGTCATCTTCCAAAATTCTATAGATTATGGATCAGTTCCTGCAGATTGGAGGGTGGGAAATGTAACTCCACTATTTAAAAAAGGAGGGAGAGAGAAAACGGGGAACTACAGACCGGTTAGCCTGACATCAGTAGTAGGGAAAATGCTGGAGCCTATTATAAAAGATGTGATAACGGCACACTTAGATAATATCAATGGGATTAAACAAAGTCAACATGGATTTATGAAAGGAAAATCATGTTTGACAAACCTACTAGAGTTTTTTGAAGTTGTAGCTGATAAAATAGATAAGGGAGAACCAGTGCATGTAGTGTATTTGGATTTTCAGAAGGCCTTTGATAACGTCCCACATAAGAGGTTAGTGTGCAAAATGAAAGCACTTAGGATTGGGGGTAATGTATTAGCATGGATTGAAAATTGGTTAACTGACAGGAAACAGAGAGTAGGAATAAACGGGTCTTTATCGGGGTGGCGGGCAGTGACTAGTGGGGTACCACAGGGATCAGTGCTTGGGCCCCAGCTATTCACAATATATATAAATGATTTGGATGAGGGAACCAAATGTAATATTTCCAAGTTTGCTGACGACACAAAACTAGGGGGGATTGTGAGTTGTGAGGAGGATGCAAAGATGCTGTAAGGCGATTTAGATAGGTTGAGTGAGTGGGCAAACACATGGCAGATGCAGTATAACGTGGATAAATGTAAAGTTATCCACTTTGGTAGGAAAAACATAAGGACAAAGTATTATTTAAATGGTGATGGCTTGGGAAGTGTCGATGTACATAGGGACCTGGGTGTCCTTGTACACCAATCATTGAAAGCAAACATGCAGGTGCAGCAAGCAATTAGGAAGGCAAATGGTATGTTGGCCTTCATTACAAGAGGATTTGAGTACATGAGCAAGGATGTCTTACTACAGTTATACAGGGCCTTGGTGAGACCGCACCTGAAGTATTTGTGCACTTTTGGTCTCCTTACCTAAGATAAAGGATATACTTGCCATAGAGGGAGTGCAGCGTAGATTCACCAGACTGATTCCTGGGATGGCAGGACTGTCGTATGAGGAGAGATTAGATCAACTAGGCCTGTATTCACTAGAGTTTAGAAGAATAAATGGGGATTTCATTGAAACGTATAGAATTCTGACTGGGTTGGATAGAGTGGATGCGGGGAGGAGGGGAGGATGTTCCCCTGGCTGGGAAGTCTAGAACAAGGGGTCACAGTCTCAGGATATGGGGTAGGAAATTTAGGATCGAGATGAGGAGACATTTTTTCACTCAGAGGGTGGTGAACCTGTGGAATTCCCTACCACAGAAGACTGTGGAGACCAAGTCACTTAATATATTTAAGAGGGAGATAGATAGGTTTCTAGAAACAAAAAGCATCATGGGGTATGGGGAAAAAGCGGGAATATGGTGTTGAGATAGAGGATCAGCCATGATCATATTGAATGGCGGTGCAGACTCGAAGGGCCGAATGGCCTACTATTGCTCCTGATTTCTATGTTTCTATGTTTCTATGCTGCAGGCACTGGGGCAGCACAGCACTAGGCAGGTGCACTCGGACAGGCTAAGGCATACGGAAGACAGGCACTAAGGGAATGCACAAGGGTGATTAGTTGAATTTTATGTGCAATGTCATCATTTCATTTATAAATTTGGTTTGGAATGTTTATTTTGTCATGGTTTTTATTTTTGCATTATGACCAAAGTAGTGGTGGTCAGTGACAGAGGGAAGGGAAGGTGTGGGACTATTGATGAATTGGGAATTGAGGTTGCGATTACTGGTATTGCATTAGGATGAGTTCTTTCGAGAGAGCCCGAGCAGAATGGGGCTGTCTAGGTTGCCTCCTCCCTTCCTCCTCCTTCTCTTCATGCTCGTGCTCCTCAGCTGCTCACCGTATAGCTGCTGGCAAGGGCTGCGCCCTCACGATATTGAAGTTGTGCAGCATGCAACAGACCACCACAAATCTTGACACCCACTTTGCTAAGTACAGCAGAACTCCTCCAGAGCGATCCAGGCAGCAAAAGTGTTGTTTCAGCCCACCAATGGTCTGCTCTATCACATTTCATGTGGCAGCATGGCTTTCATTGTATGCATCCCGCACATGTGTGGTAGGGTTGTGCACTGGTGTCATGAGCCATGTCATCAGTGGATAGCCCTTGTCGCCCAGTAGCCACCCGCTGGTTTACCAAGGTGGCTCAAAAGCAGCTGGCACAGTAGTCTGGTGCAGAATAAAGGCATCATGAATGCTGCCAGGATACCGGGCATTGACCTGCATGCATGGTCACACACCAGCTGGACGTTGGGGGAGTGGAATCCCTTTCAGTTCCGGTATAAGGCAGAGTTGACATGCGGCACCTGAAAAGCGATGAGCGTGTAGTCAATGGCACTGTAAGATACGCCTATTTTTCTTGGAACAAGGCACCGGAAGAGGCCACAATCAAACTTTTTCAAAGTAAAAACCTTTGGACTACCTGGGAGGGGAACAGGTACCAGCCTGAGGCAAGTGGTGACTCATCACCCTTTAAAAGCAATCTCTGTGATCAAGGATGAAACTTGGTTATGCATACAGACAAAGACATTGATACCCCAGAGACTACAAGTCTGCGAGAAAACCAGGATTAAAAAGGACTCTACAAAATGCAGATTTTTGGATAACAGAGCATTCAGGATAAGGAGTTATCTTCTGCACTGTCGACTCCGTGTACAAATTAGTAGCCATTCAAACTCATCACTACAGCCAGTTAAACAAATCACCACATCGATCCAGGCGCATTAATCGGACCCCGGCCCAGCGGGAAACTTATTCATACTATGGATATAAATATACAAACACAGAATCACAGAAACACAAGCAGGCATGGGAACGAAGGAAGCAGGAAGGAACAGAAGCAGAAGGAAGAACGAAGGAAGAAGGACAAACAGAGAGACAGAAAAACACAAAAGGAACAGCACCACAAAGAATGCCTGAAGAAGAACCAACCGGTCACGGAATCAACGACCATGAACCTACAATAGCTACAATACCAGGGCTGGTGATTGCTGAGAGATTATGTTAATTTCTCTCAGAAGTCTACTCCTGTAGTTTTAGTCGTTTTTTGTTGTGTAATAAAACTGTCACTGATTAGGCATAAATTGTGTGCCATGTGCTGTCCTTTCTCACTATAAGTCCCGAGGTCTAAGGATCAAAGTAGAGTGAAAACAAACACCCTCCAGCACCCTGCACCATGCAATCCTCGCCAAGTCAAGTGCTTGCTCCGTCTGCTTGTCTCTGGCAAGAGAGAATGAGATGTAGACAGCTCTCTTTAAATAGAGAGCCTCAGTGACCTCCCTTATGCAACAGTAGATGGCAAACTGCAAAATGTTGCAAATATCTCCAGCTCCAGCCTGGAAGAAGCCAAATGCATAAAAGTTCACCTTCATAGCCACTGACAATGCATCCTTGCCCTGTTCTGAGATTGCAGTTGTGGCTGCAGCAGGTGGCAGATTTCAGTTGTGATAATTTCGCCCTGAACATCCTGGGCAGATATGGCCTCCTCCTGAAAGCCCTTCTCCCACTCCTCCTCCTCCCTCTTTCAGCAGTGTGTCCTGCTCTGTGTGGCTTATCTTCGTTCTCCAAGTCTTGTTGCATTCCAAGGGGAATGCCTATTAGTGCGCCCATGTCTGGCAGCAAGTGGTTTATGCAGAAGTCTTGAAATCAGCAACAGTCCTTCAGCACCTGCCACACCACTCCCTGCAGACTTTTGCAACTCAAAACAATTATAGAAAGCACCAAACACTTGTAAATCATAGCAATAACCAGAAGAAATCAACCAGCAACTAACCTGTAAGTAGATGATCACACCTTTAAATAGCGCTGGTGGGAGTCCTTCCTGCGAGTTTAAGAGAGGACGTTAGCTGGAGCATTGAGCTCCAAAATGGCACCGCTGGCATCAAATTAGCATTGAACACTGATTGCACACTGACTGACATTATGATCTGCCTCCTCAACATACTTCTGGTAGATATTGGCTGTGTGCGTACTAATATGCTCACTAATATGGCGTCTGGTGTGATTTGCCTCACAAGTGTGCCTGCACCGGATGCCAGTTTGGTACTTAAATGGCACCCATAGCAACCAAGCAACGGGTGCTACCGATCCAAATTTTGCGCCGTAAGTGTCTAAAAATGGAGTCGGTTGCTTTACGGCCCTGATAACCCACCTATTGACATTTTGAAAGAGGCCTCTCGCTGGGCAATGGAATCACTTGATAGCCTTTTAATATGCAAATCTGGGTCCTATGACATACATAGGACCCCCATTGCCAGTTTCGGAAAGAACTGATGGACCATGCAATTTTGGATCTATTCCGCAGGCGATAGAGGAGAAGAGGCCCAGCAAAGGTAAGTTTGAAATCATTTTTGTGGAGCCTGGAATAGGAGTGTTGCTCTGAACCCCACAAAAATAATCCAGGCCGCTGCAACCCTCCCCTTCCCACAATTACCTTGCTGGGCCCGGGGCAGACTGATATTGGCCAGCTTTTAGCTGGTGAGCTGCATCGGGCACCCTCAAAATCAAGGCCGCTGCTTCATGGCCAGCTTGAGATGCCCTGCCAGAATCAAGACTTTTGAAAACCAGTCCCAATGAAGAAAGAGCTACTGCTTAGACAGAATTCCCAGCGACTGAAGGCCCAGGACAGAGTGCAGACCTGAGCATGAGCATGAGTGGAGGCAGCATAGAAGGAGCTAAGTGGTGATTCATAAAAAACACATGAAGTGACATTTCATGATTGCTGGTAACTGATTGGTTGATAAAGGTTACACCATTTTTTTCTCTTCAAGTTAGGGACCAGTGTTAAATAGCTGGTTAGTGATAAAGCAGAAGCTTGGAGATTACTAACTGTTAATACTATATTAAATGAGTAACTGTTAATACTAAATTATATTAATAACTTGAATTAGATACATCGTAGTCTTAAGTTTCTGTAAAGTTAGTTAATAGTCGAATAAATAAAAGCATGGCAGGGCAGCTCAGTCCCATGGAAGGCACATTCTGTGCCATGTGGGAAATCCTGGATGTTTCCCTTGTCCTGGACAACCACGTGTGCAGGAGGTGTTGTCAGCTGGAGGAGCTAGAGCTCCGGGTTTTGAGGTTGAGAGCTTTGTGGATAGCACATTTCAAGAGGTAGTCACCTGCAGATAAGGAGTGTGCAGACAGAGAAGGAATGGGTGATCACCAGACAGAAAAGGAGGACAAGATAGGTAGTGCAGATGTCCCCTGGGTGCATCTCGTTCTCCAACCAGTATTCGGTTCCGAGTACTGGTGAGAGTGATGGATCCTCTGGGAAGTACAGCCAGAGCCAAGTCCACGGCACCACGTGTGGCTCAGCTGTACAGGGGGAGGAAGAAGAGTGGGTGAGAAATAGCAGTAGGAGATTCCATAGTTAGGGGAGCAAACAAGCATTTCTGCAGCCGCAGACATGATTTCAGGATGGTATGTTGCCTTCCTGGTGCCAGGGACAAGGATGTCACTGAGCGGCTGCAGAACATTCTGAGGGGAGAGGGTGAATAGCCAAAGGTTGTGGTCCATATTGGTACCAACCACATCGGTAGAAAGAGGGATGAGGTCCTGCAGGCAAATTTGAGGGAGCTAGGAATTAGATTAAAATGCAGGACCTCAACGTTAGTAATCTCCAGATAGTGCAGGAAGGAGGGTTTCAGATTCCTGGGCATTTGGACTGGTTCTGGGGGAGGTGAAATCTGTACAGGTCAGACGGGTTGCACCTCAACAGGGCTGGGACCAATAACCTCATGTGGAGGTTTGCTAGTGCTGTTGGGGAGGGTATAAACTAATTTGGCAGGGGGATGGGCACCAGGATGTAACATTAGAAAGGGGAAATAAAGTGCTCAAAGGATTGGGAGAGGCAGAGAGCACTAAAGTAAGACATAGTAAGGTGTTAGAACATAAGAAATAGGAGCAGGAGTAGGCCATTTGGCCCCTCGAGCCTGCTCCACCATTTAATAAAATCATGGCTGATTTGATCATGGACTCAGCTCCACTTCCCTGCCTGCTCCCCATAACCCTTTATTAGGTGGTGTCCAACTAAAAAAGAATATTGGATGGTCTAAAATGGGTTTAGAGTGTATGAATGTGAACACATAAAGCGTACTATATAAGTTGAGAGAGCTGCAGGCACCAAAAGCCACATGAGAATTTAATGTTGTGATAATAACTGAGACCTAGCTAAAAAAAGGGCAGGACTGGATATTACATATTCCTGGTTATAAGTTATTCAGGAAAGATAGAGAAGGAAAGAAAGAAGTGTTGTGTATGTAAATAAACAGACAAACTTAACCAGGAGTAAAGTAACTTAACTGTGTACTATATAGTAACTCCCAAAATGGAGTCCCAAAACCAGCATGAACCAGAACCAGTTGACAGCAGTGTGTGAAAAGCTCCCGCAGGGTCCTAATGCCTGTCTAATGTCCTGTAACAAATAAATGGAGTATGAACTCAACATATTTCCCCCCTTTAGAAAACACAGTCTATGAACAAACAAAGTCCTCGAGATAGCCAGGACGTGTTCTGATATGCTGAGACCGATGAGGAGCTTGCGATGTTTGATCAAGGTTTCCGGTTGGGAAACAGAATGGTGTCTCTGTTCCGTCCTGCTGGTCTGTTGGCCTGTGAGTTGGGATCAGTCTATGAGTGTTCCATCGAGTTACATCATTGAACTCGTAGGTCTGAGGGCTGAACTTTCGCCTGATCTTTATTGGAGGCGAAAGTGAAGATGCGAGCTTATGACTACGGTTTGGGTACTTAACTCTGACTCAATCTCCATTCTTCAGTTGGGGCTTTTGAATGCGTCGTTTTGTGTCAGTGTAGGACTTCGCTTTTCGTTGGCGTTCTGAAATCTGGGATGCGAGTGTGGTTATGTTCATGCTAGGTTTGGCTGGGGGTTTGAGAATGTCCAGTAGCCTGCGAAGATTCCGCCCAATCATGAGCTCAGCGGGTGTCTTCCCCGTTAGCGAGTGCATTGTCAAACGATATGTGCGGAGAACGGTTTGAACTGCTTCATCGAATGTTTGGCCTGCTGCGAGGTTGGCTTTCAAACCCTCTTTGATGACGCGGTTAAATCGCTCAACACCTCCATTGTTTTGAGGATTGTACTGAGCAGTAAGGTGATGCTCGATAGCATGATGAATGAGGAAATCTGCAAACTGTTTGGACACAAACTGTGGTCCATTGTCAGTGATTATGACCTTTGGGAGGCCCCAATTTGTGAAAATATGCTGCAGAATAGTGACGATCATTGATGAGGTCACTGAACTTGTTGTAGCGATTTCTGGCTGTTTGGAATGCAGGTCATGTACTACAACAAGGAAACACTGGTGCTGTGGAGCTGCTTCAACTCGACCGAAGATACCCAACTGAAGTTGTTGCCATGGTCTTCGTGACCAGGGAATGGGCTTCATTGGCACTGGTCGGATGTTTGTGGTCTTTTCGCTCAGACTGCATGCTTCGCAGTGTGAGACAAACTCCTCGATGTGAGTGTCAATCCCAGGCCACCATACTGAATCACGACATCTCTGCTTTATGCGGACATGCCAGGATGTCCATCGTGTGCCAATGAGAGAACGCGCTGTTGAAGCGACTTGGGAATTACTGCTGTATCACCATGAGCTAGGCAGCCACCATTCCAAACGGAAAATTCATCGCGAAGTTTGTGGAAGGTTTTCAGCTCTTCCGGAATTTGCTTAGGCCACTCAGTCTGAAGGAAGTGGTACACGTGCTGGAGCGTAACATCACTCTGTGATTCGGTTTTGAGTTCGTCGCAGGAGACAAGGTTTCTGATGGACTGAGTGATGATCGACGTGACATATGTGTCGTCATCTGTGAACAAGTCAGCACCAGAGTCCGAAGCAGGTGTCGAGCAGCTGAGCATGTCAGCTATGTGGTTGTGATTGCTAGCGATGTACTGTACAGCAAAGTTATACTGATGAAGGCGATCTGACCATCGGCTGATTCGTAGTGGTCCGTGCCCAGATCCAGTTGTAGCGAGTAGCGTAGTTAGTGCTTGGTAAACCAAACGGAGGGTAATTTTCATGCCAGAGGTAGATGTGCCAGTGTTCACATGCGTAGATGCAAGCGAGTGCTTTGCGTTCCCCTGTATATTTATGTTCTGCAGACAAGAGCATGCGGGAGGCAAAGGCTACTGGGCGTTCCAGGCCCTCAATCCATTGCGAGAGCACAGCACCCATGGCGGTATCTGATGCATCCGTGGTGACGTAGGTACTGGCATTCGGATCAAAGTGCGCAAGGATAGGAGAGGATGTGATTTTCTCCTTAAACATGGTGAATGCCTGAGCCTGGGAATCGGTCCACTCCCAAGGGAAGTCCTTGTGCAGCAACTTGCGAAGTGGTTCGGCAATGTTTGCGTAGTGCGGGACGAACTTCAGATAGAAGTTGCAAGTGTCGAGGAATGATGAAAGTTCTTTGACATTGGTAGTCTCCTGCATTCGCTGGATTGCATCAATATTGTCAAGTGTCGGCTTGACATCTTGTGCTGTGCCTCTGTAGCCCAGAAAGTTTATTCACCAGCAGCGAATGCACACTTATCAGAATTAAGTGTAATGTTATGTGTAGCAAGTCTAACCATAACTCCATGAAGTCGCTGGTCATGTTCTTCCATTGTCCATCCATGGACGATGATATCGTCAAGCAGATGACTCAGAGTCCACCATCAAGGGTGATGAAAGCAAGGCCATTAACACCTTGTTGGCGCTGCAGGGGATGTCATCATTTCCATTCATGCTGATTCAAAGAGTATGTTTTCAAGGACTGTGGAACAATGGGACACCTCCAACGAGTGTGCAGGCGAGCTAAAAAGCCTGTTAAACCTACAAACCACCATGTTGCAGAGGAGGACAGATCCACGGAGGATCACGACGAACCAGAGCCTCGGATCAAGGAGGCAGAGGTACATGGGGTGCACACATTCACCTCGAATTGTCCACCGATAATGCTGAATGTTAAACTAAATAGATTCCCAGTGTCAATGGAGCTGGACACGGGCGCGAGCCAGTCCATCATGGGCAAAAAGACTTTCGAAAGGTTGTGTGGCAACAAGGCCTCAAGGCCAGTCTTAACTCCAGTTCGCATGAAACTAACAACTTACACAAAAGAACTGATTCCTGTAATCGGCAGTGCTACCGTAAAGGTCTCCTACGATGGAGCGGTGCACAAGCTACCACTCTGGGTGGTACCAGACGATGGTCCCACTCTGCTCGGCAGGAGCTGGCTGGGAAAGATATGCTGGAACTGAGACGACGTCCGAGCGCTCGTCTCGCTGACGACACTTCGTGTGCCCAGGTCTTAAACAAATTTCCTTCGCTGTTCGAACCAGGCATCGGGAAATTACAAGGAGCAAAAGTGCAGATCCACCTAATTCCGGTGGCGCGACCCATTCATCACAAGTCACGAGCAGTACCGTACATGATGAGAGAAAGGGTAGAGATTAAGCTAAACCGGCTGCAAAGAGAGGGCATCATTTCACCGATCGAGTTCAGCGAGTGGGCCAGTCATATTGTCCCAGTCCTCAAGGGAGACGGCACTGTCAGAATCTGTGGCGATTACAAAGTAACTATCTATCGTTTCTCCCTGCAGGAGCAATACCCACTACCAAAAGCTGACGATCTCTTTGCAATGCTGCTGGGAGGAAAGACGTTCACGAAACTGGATCTGACTTCAGCCTACATGACTCAGGAACTGGAGGAATCATCGAAGGCCCTCACCTGCATCAACACGCACAAAGGTCTTTTTGTTTATAACAGATGCCCCTTTGGAATCCGATCAGCGGCGGCGATATTCCAGAGAAACATGGAAAGTTTACTGAAGTTGGTCCCGCACACCATGGTCTTTCAGGACAATATCTTGGTTAGAGGTTGGAACACAGTCGAGCACCTGCAGAACCTGGAGCAGGTTCGTAGTCGACTCAACAGCTTGGGGTTTAGGTTAAAACGCTCAAAGTGCGTTTTCCTGGCACCTGAAGTGGCGTTCTTGGGCAGGAGGGTTGCGGTGGACAGCATCAGGCCCACCAATGCGAAGACAGAGGCAATCGAGAACGCACCGAGGCCACAAAACATGACGGAGCTGTGGTCATTTCTGGGACTCGAACTACTTTGGTAACTTCTTACCGGGTCTCAGCACACTGCTAGAACCACTGCATGTCTTACTACAAAAATAGGGCGAATGGGTTTGGGGCAAAAGCCAAGAAAATGCCTTTGTAAGAGCGAGAAAATTGTTATGCTCAAACAAATTGCTTGTGTTGTATGATCCATGTAAGCGTTTGGTACTAGCATGTGATGCATCATCATATGGCGTCGGGTGCGTATTGCAACAAGCTAATGATTTCGGGAAACTGCAACCGATGGTTAGTGGTGTGCCACAGGGATCGGTGCTGGGACCACAACTGTTTACAATATACATAGATGACCTGGAAGAGGGGACAGAGTGTAGTGTAACAAAATTTGCAGATGACACAAAGATTAGTGGGAAAGCGGGTTGTGTAGAGGACACAGAGGCTGCAAAGAGATTTAGATAGGTTAAGCAAATGGGCTAAGGTTTGGCAGATGGAATATCATGTCGGAAAATGTGAGGTCATCCACCTTGGAAAAAAAACAGTAAAAGGGAATATGATTTGAATGGGGAGAAATTACAACATGCTGCGGTGCAGAGGGACCTGGGGGTCCTTTGCATGAATCCCAAAAAGTTAGTTTGCAGGTGCAGCAGGTAATCAGGAAGGCGAATAGAATGTTGGCCTTCATTGCGAGAAGGATGGAGTACAAAAGCAGGGAGGTCCTGCTGCAACTGTACAGAGTATTGGTGAGGCCGCACCTGGAGTACTGTGTGCAGTTTTGGTCACCTTACTTAAGGAAGGATATACTAACTTTGGAGGGGGTACAGAGACGATTCACTTGGCTGATTCCGGAGATGAGGGGATTACCTTATGATGATAGATTGAGTAGACTGGGTCTTTACTCATTGGAGTTCAGAAGGATGAGGGGTGATCTTATAGAAACATTTAAAATAATGAAAGGGATAGATAGGATAGAGACAGAGAAGTTGTTTCCACTGGTCGGGGAGACTAGAACTAGGGGGCACAGCCTCAAAATACGGGGGAGCCAATTTAAAACCGAGTTGAGAAGGAATTTCTTCTCCCAGAGGATTGTGAATCTGTGGAATTCTCTGCCCAGGGAAGCAGTTGAGGCGAGCTCATTGAATGTATTCAAATCACAGATAGATAGATTTTTAACCAATAAGGGAATTACGGGTTATGGGGAGCAGGCGGGTAAGTGGAGCTGAGTCCACGGCCAGATCAGCCATGATCTTGTTGAATGGCGGAGCAGGCTCGAGGGGATAGATGGCCTACTCCTGTTCCTAATTCTTTTGTTCTTATGTATGCATCCAGAAATCTGTCTAAGGCTGAGAGAGCCGACAGCATGATTGAAAAAGAAGTGTTAGCATGTGTCTATGGGGTAAAGAAAATGCATCTATACCAGTTTGGGCTAAAATTCGAATTGGAAACTGAGCATAAGCAACTTATATCCCTGTTTTCCGAGAGTAAATTGATAAATACCAACGCATCAGCCCGCATCCAGAGATCAGTGCTCACGTTGTCCGCATACAATTACGCCATCCGCCACAGGCCAGGCACAGAAAACTGCGCCGATGCTCTCAGTCGGCTGCCATTGCCCACCACGGGGGTGGAAATGACGCAGCCCACAGATCTAGCCTTGGTTATGGAAGCATTTGAGAGTGAGCAATCACCCCTCACTGGCCGGCAGATCAAAACCTGGACAAACCAGGACCCCTTATTATCTCTAGTCAAAAGCTGTGTGCTACATTGGAGCTGGTCCAGTGTCTCAGTGGAAATGCAGGAAGAGATAAAGCCGTTTCAGCGGCACAAAGATGAAATGTCTATACAGGCAGACTGCCTTCTGTGAGGCAATCGAGTAGTGATCCCCAAGAAGGACAGAGATACCTTCATCAATAACCTCCACAGAACCCACCCAGGCATCATAATGATGTAAGCGATAGCCAGATACCACGTGTGGTGGCCCGGTATCGATGCAGACTTAGAGTCCTGTGTTCACAGATGTAATACATGCTCGCAGTTAAGCAATGTACCCAGGGAGGCGCCGCTAAGTTTATGGTCTTGGCCCTCGAAATCGTGGTCTAGGGTACACGTCGACTATGCAGGCCCGTTCTTGGGTAAAATGTTCCTTGTGGTTGTAGACGCGTACTCCAAGTGGATTGAATGTGAGATAATGTCGGCTAGCATATCCGCTGCCACTACTGAAAGCCTGCAGGCCATGTTTGCCACTCACGGCTTACCCGATGTCCTGGTGAGCGACAACGGGCCATGTTTTGCCAGTGCTGAGTTCAAAGAATTCATGACCCGTAACAGGATCAAATGTGTCACATCTGCCCCGTTTAAACCAGCGTCCAATGGTCAGGCAGAGAGAGCAGTGCAAACCATCAAGCAAGGCTTGAAGGGAGTAACTGAAGACTCACTGTAGACTCACCTATCCCGAGTCCTGCTTAGCTACCGCATGAGACCCCCTCACTCACTGGGATCCCACCTGCTGAACTGCTCATGAAAAGAGCGCTTAAGACAAGGCTCTCGTTAGTTCACCCTGATCTACATGAACAGATAGAGAGCAGGCGGCTTCAGCAAAGTGCATACCATGATCACGCAAATGTGTCAATGATCCTGTATTTGTATTAAATTATGGACAAGGTCCCAAGTGGCTTCCCGGCACTGTCGTGGCCAAAAAGGGGAGCAGGGTGTTTCGGGTCAAACTTTCAAATGGACTCATTCACCGGAAACACTTGAACCAAAGCAAACTCAGATTCATGGACTATCCTGAGCAACCCACCTTGGACCCTACCTTTTTTGATCCCCCAACACACAACAACCAGCACCACGGTTGACCACGAAGCAGAGCCCATCATCCACAGCAGCCCAGCAGGGCCCAACACACCAGGCAGCCCAGCAAGGCCAGCTGCACAGCAGCCCAGTGAGGGCCCAACAAATGATTCAACAACACTAGCTTTCACACCGACTTGAGCAACCAGGGCAAGAAGGGCCCCAGATCGACTCACATTGTAAATAGTTACACTATTGTCTTTGGGGAGGAGTGTTGTTATATATGTGGACTTGTATTTACTCTGTACAGCCACCAGAAGGCACTTCCCCTGGAATCCCAAGGGATCCCATAATCCCTTGGGAGCACAGGTATTTAAGGAGGCCTCACAGGTTGGAGAGGCACTCTGGAGACCTGCAATAAAAGACTAAGGTCACACTTTACTTTGAGCTCACAGTGTTCAGTCTGACTCTTTCTCCATACACAACAGAATCGATGTGCAAAATATCACTAACGGTGTAAACCATACTGGGTTCATCATTATCGGGGTTGTCCAAATGTTGAATATGCTGCAACAAGCGACAGACACTCGCAAAATGGTTCATTTTACCACATGCAGCGCATTTCTTCCCACGTGCAGGGCAGTTAGGACTCTTTGCTGAATGTGATTTGTCCCCACAGTTAAAGCAGTGGAAGTTAGGCCCACGATCCGTAGTGGGTGGCTTAGTCCTGGGTCTCTGCTGTGATTTCCACTTTGGACAAACGCCTTGCACATGGGCTGTAGCTGCAGTCTGCTGCACAGCGGGAGCAGGGGGATCTGATCGCTTTTGAATTGGAAAGCACTGATTCGATTTGGATGGCCAAATTAGTTGCATTGTCCAAAGTCAATTTGTCCATTCGCAAGTGTTCCCGAATGTGGGGGATCGTTGGTTTCTCAATAATTTGATCCCTGATCATTTCCTCTGTGAGTGCTCCAAAGTGACACGTAGCGGCCAGTTCAGTTAATGAAATGATACATTCTTTGGTTCACCGTTCCCATGCCCCCTTTGATGAAATTTGTATCTCTCCATCATGATATTTTTCTTTGGACCAAAATATTTCTCTGGGGTGCTTACCGCTTTATCGTAGGACTCCGTGTCTTCGATTTGGCCAAAGATGCGTTGGTTTTCGGTGCCGAGGCAGTGGATAAGTATTGCACGGGGGCGAGCTGATGTTACGTTGTCGCCATCTAACCCACTTGCCGTGATGTACATAGAAAAGCTTTTTATCCATCATAGAAACACCGAACCATAGAAAATAGGTGCAAGAGTAGGCCATTCAGCCCTTCGAGCCTGCACCACCATTCAATAAGATCATGGCTGATCATTTACTCAGTACCCCTTTCCTGCTTTCTCTCCATACCCCTTGATCCCTTTAGCCGCAAGGGTCATATCTAACTCCCTCTTGAATATATCCAATGAATTGGCATTAACAACTCTCTGCATTAGGGAATTCCACAGATTAACAACTCTCTGAGTGAAGAAGTTTCTCCTCATCTCAGACCTAAATGGCCTACCCCTTATCCTAAGACTGTGTCCCCTGGTTCTGGACTTCCCCATCATCAGGAACATTCTTCCTGCATCTAACCTGTCCAGTCCCATCAGAATCTTGTAAGTTTCTATGAGATCCCCTCTCATCCTTCTAAACTCCAGTGTATAAAGGCCCAGTTGATCCAGTCTCTCCTTATATGTCAGTCCCGCCATCCCGGAGAATCAGTCTAGTGAACCTTTGCTGCACTCCCTCAATAGCAAGAATGTCCTTCCTCAGATTAGGAGACCAAAATTGAACACAATATTTCAGGTGAGGCCTCACTAAGGCCCTGTACAACTGCTCACTGCTCCTATACTCAAATCCCCTAGCTATGAAGGCCAACATACAATTTGCCTTCTTCACCGCCTGCTGTACCTGCATGCCAACTTTCAATGACTGATGTATCATGACACCCAGGTCTCGTTGCACCTCCCCTTTTCCTAATCTGCCGCCATTCAGATAATATTCTGTCTTCGTGTTTTTGCCACCAAAATGGATAACCTCACATTTATCCACATTCTACTGCATCTGCCATGCATTTGCCCACTCACCTAACCTGTCCAAATCACCCTGCAGCCTTTTATCGTCCTCCTCACAGCTCACACCGCCACCCAGCTTAGTGTCGTCTGCAAACTTGGAGATATTACACTCACACTCAATTCCTTCATCTAAATCATGAATGTATATTGTAAAGAGCTGGGGTCCTAGCACTGAGCCCTGCGGTACTCCACTAGTCACTGCCTGCCATTCTGAAAAGGACCCATTTATCCCGACTCTCTGCTTTCTGTCTGCCAACCAGTTCTCTATCCACGTCAATACATTACCCCCAGTACCATGTGCTTTGATTTTGCACACCAATCTCTTGTGTGGGACCTTGTCAAAAGCCTTTTGAAAGTCCAAATACACCACATCCACTTGTTCTCCCTTGTCCACTCTACTAGTTACATCCTCAGAAAATTCCAGAAAATTTGTCAAGCATGATTTCTCTTTCATAAATCCATGCTGACTTGGACCGATCCTGTCACTGCTTTCGAAATGTGCTGCTATTATACCTTTAATAATTGATTCCAACATTTTCCCCACTACTGATGTCAGGCTAACCGGTCTATAATTACCCTTTTTCTCTCTCCCTCCTTTTTTAAACAGTAGTGTTACATTAGCTACCCTTCAGTCCATAGGAACTGATCCAGAGTCGATAGACTGTTGGAAAATGATCACCAATGCATCCAATGATTTTATGACCACCAATTTCTTAATTACTCTCAGCCACGGAATTGGAGGTTCCCGGGGTGCGGAGAGGAAAGGCGGAGGGGGTAGGGAGGTTAATTTGATTCATCCTCATCGCCAAATTATGTTGTGTACGTAAATAAACAGATAAACTGAACCAGGAGTAAAGTAACTTAACTTTTATAGCAGCTCCCAAAATGGTGTCCCAAAACCAGCATGAACCAGAATGTTTACAGCATTGTGTGAAAAGCTCCTGCAGGGTCCTAATACCCGTCTAATGTCCTGTAACAAACAAAGTATGAACACAACAAGAAGCTGATGTGACAGTATTGGTTCAGGAGAATGTTGCAGTGTTAGAGGATGTCCTGGAAGGGTCAAGGATAGAATCTATATGGCTAGAGTTAAGAAATAATATAGGTGCCATTAAACTATGATTTGTATTCTATAGACCATCAAATAGTGGGAAAGGTATAGAGGAGCAAATTTGAAGAGAAATTACAGAGAGGTACAAGAAATATTAAGTAATAATAATGCGGGACTTCAACTATCCTAATACAAATAGACTGGGATTGTAATAGTGTAAAGGGCAGAGAAGGGGAAGAATTTCTGAAGTATGTTCAGAACGTTCTTGAACAGTATGTTTCTGGCCTGACGAGGGAGGAGTCATTGCTGGGTCTGGGGAATAAGGTAGGTTATTTGGAGCAAGTGTCAGTAGGTGAACGTTTAGGAACAGTGATCATAGTATCGTAAGGTTTAGATTAGCTATGGGAAAGGATTGGAAGCAACCTCGAGCAAAAATGTTTAATTGGGGGAAGGCCAATTTCATGGGATGAGAATGGATCTGCCCAGGGTAAACTGGACTCAAAAATTGGCAGGCAAAACTGTAGTGGAACAATGGACTGCCTTTAAAGAGGAAATAGTTTGGGTCCAGTCGAGGTACATTCACATGAGAGGCAATAGTAGGGCAACTAAATTCAGAGCTCCCTGGATGATGAAACAGATAGAGAATATGATGAAGCAGAAAAAGAGCGTGTATGACAGATGTCATGTTGCAAATACATCTGAGAATCAGGCTAATTATAGAAAGGTCAGAGGAGAAGTGAAAAAGAAAATAAGAGGGGCAAAGAGAGGGTATGAGAATAGAATGGCAGACAACATAAAAGGGAATCCAAAACTCTTCTATACGTATATAAATAGTAAAAGGGGAGTAAGAGGAGGGGTGAGTCAGAGCAGCAGTTTGGAGCATGAGGTGGCGCTGTGGGCAAATCAACAAAGCTAGCCACTGCAGCAGCAGAATCAACAACGTGGAGGTCAGAAGCGATGAGGAGCAGAGGTCGGAAGCAGCGAGGAGCAGAGGTCGGAAGTGGCGTGGAGCGGAGGTCGGAAGCAGCGAGGAGCGGAGGTCGGAAAGGGCAAGGGGCGGAGGTCGGAAGCAGCGAGGAGCGGAGGTCGGAAGTGGCGAGGGGCGGAAATCGAAAAGGGTGAGGGGCGGAGGTTGGAAGTGGCGAGGAGCGGAGGTCGGAAAGGGCAAGGGGCAGAGGTCAGAAGCAGCGAGGAGCGGAGGTCGGAAGCAGCGAGGAGCGGAGGTCGGAAGCGGTGAGTGGCGGAAGTCGGAAAGGGCGAGGTGCGGAGGTCGGAAGTGGCGAGGGGCGGAAGTGGCGAGAAGCAGAGGTCAGAAACGGCGAGGAGCAGAGGTCAGAAACGGCGAGGAGCAGAGGTCGGAAAGGGTGAGGGGCGGAGGTCGGAAGCAGCGAGGAGCGGAGGTCGGAAGCGGCGAGGAGCGGAGCTCGGAAGTGGCGAGGAGCGGAGCTCGGAAGTGGCAAGGAGCGGAGGTTGGAAGTGGCGAGGAGCAGAGGTCGGAAGCGGCAAGGAGCGGAGGGAAGCGGCGAGGGGTGGAGGTTGGAAAGGGCGAGGGGCGGAGGTCAGAAGCGGCAAGGAGCGGAGGTCGGAAGCGGCGAGGAGCGGAGGTTGGAAGTGGCGAGGAGCAGAGGTCGGAAGCGGCAAGGAGCGGAGGTCGGAAGTGGCGAGGAGCAGAGGTTGGAAGTGGCGAGGAGCAGAGGTTGGAAGTGGCGAGGAGCAGAGGTCGGAAGCGGCGAGGAGCAGAGGTCGGAAGCGGCGAGGAGCAGAGGTCGGAAGTGGCGAGGAGCAGAGGTTGGAAGTGGCGAGGAGCAGAGGTTGGAAGTGGCGAGGAGCAGAGGTCGGAAGCGGCAAGGAGCGGAGGTTGGAAGTGGCGAGGAGCAGAGGTTGGAAGTGGCGAGGAGCAGAGGTTGGAAGTGGCGAGGAGCAGAGGTCGGAAGTGGCGAGGAGCGGAGGTTGGAAGTGGCGAGGAGCAGAGGTCGGAAGCGGCAAGGAGCGGAGGTTGGAAGTGGCGAGGAGCAGAGGTCGGAAGCAGCAAGGAGCGGAGGTTGGAAGTGGCGAGGAGCAGAGGTCGGAAGCGGCAAGGAGCGGAGGTTGGAAGTGGCGAGGAGCAGAGGTCGGAAGCAGCGAGGAGCGGAGGTTGGAAGTGGCGAGGAGCAGAGGTTGGAAGCGGCGAGGGGTGGAGGTCGGAAGCGGCGAGGAGCGGAGGTCAGAAACGGTGAGGAGCGGTGGTCGGAAGCGGCGAGGAGCGGAGGTCAGAAACGGCGTGGAGCAGAGGTCGGAAGCGGCGAGGAGCGGAGGTCAGAAATGGTGAGGAGCGGTGGTCGGAAGTGGCGAGGAGCGGTGGTCGGAAGTGGCGAGGAGCGGAGGTCAGAAACGGTGAGGAGCGGTGGTCGGAAGTGGCGAGGAGCGGAGGTCAGAAACGGCGAGGAGCGGTGGTCGGAAGTGGCGAGGAGCGGAGGTCAGAAACGGTGAGGAGCGGTGGTCGGAAGTGGCGAGGGGTGGAGGTCGGAAGCGGCGAGGAGCGGTGGTCGGAAGTGGCTAGGAGCAGAGGTCGGAAGCGGCGAGGAGCGGAGGTCAGAAACGGCGAGGAGCGGAGGTCAGAAACGGCGAGGAGCGGAGGTCAGAAACGGCGTGGAGCAGAGGTCGGAAGCGGCGAGGAACGGAGGTCAGAAACGGCGAGGAACGGAGGTCAGAAGCGGCGAGGAGCGGAGGTCAGAAACGGCGTGGAGCAGAGGTCGGAAGCGGCGAGGAACGGAGGTCAGAAACGGCGAGGAGCGGAGGTCAGAAACGGCGAGGAGCGGAGGTCAGAAACGGCGTGGAGCAGAGGTCGGAAGCGGCGAGGAGCGGAGGTCAGAAACGGTGAGGAGCAGAGGTCGGAAGTGACGTGGAGCAGAGGTCGGAAGCGGCGAGGAGCAGAGGTCGGAAGCGGCGAGGAACAGAGGTCGGAAGCGGTGTGAAGCTGAAGTCGGTAGCGACATGGAGCGGAGGTCTGAATCAGGGAGGAGCGGAAGTCGGGACTGACGAGGAGCGGAGGTCGGGACTGACGAGGAGCGGAGGTCGGGACTGGCGAGCTCCGGAGGTCGGAAGCAGAGAGGAGAGGTCGGACGAGGTACAGAGGAGCGGAGAGGTCGAAGCTCAGAGGTGGAACAGCATGGACAAGACCAAGGGAAGGCCCAGCATGAGCCAATAGCGAGGCTGTGAGGTCATGAGGCTCACATTGTGTACTATGAATTCCACATAGAGCGAGGTCCTGTGGAAAGGAGGAAGGAAGGAGGACATTTGGAGTATGTTTGAGTTTGTATGTATGTACTAGGCACATGCAGCGGAGCCTGGTTTTCAGTCACCTTGGATCACCTTGCCACTGGACCAAGACCTTGCTCCATCAAGCCCGTGTGATGGCTGGTGTGCAAAAGCCACCCCACGTTAAAAGAATTCACGCACAGGCATCTTTCACCGTTTAAAATGAGTTCATCAGTCACCTGAGTACTCATTTTTAATGTGGAAGCAAGTCATCCTTGACATCGAGGGACTGCCTATGATGATGATGGTGGGGTCAATTAGGGACCACAAAGGAGACCTATGCATGGAGGCAGAGGGTATGGCTGAGGTCCTAAATGAGTACTTTGCATCTGTCTTCACCAAGGAAGAACCCAGCAACTACAGGCAAGTCAGTTTAACTTCTGTAGCAGTGAAGCTTTTAGGAACATTGATGAGGGACACAATTAACTGTCACTTGGATAGCGGTGGATTAATTAAGGAAAGCCAGCATGGATTTGTTAAAGGCAAATCATGTTCAACCAACTTGATCGAATTTTTTGATAAGGTAATAGAGATGAGAATAATATGGTTGATGTAGTGTATATGGATTTCCAAAAGGCGTTCGACAAAGTGTCACATAATAGGCTTGCCAGCAAAATTGAAGCCCATGGAATAGAAGGGACAGTGGCAGCCTGGATATTAAATTGGCTAAGTGACAGGAAACAGAGAGTAGTGGTGAACGGTTGTTTTTCAAACTCGAAGGTGTACAGTGGTGTTCCCCAGGGGATGGTACTGGGACCATTGCTTTTCTTAATATATATTAATGACTTGGACATGGATGTACAGGGCAGGTTGAGACAGCCATTAAAAAGGCTTACTGGATCCTGGACTTCATAAATAGAGGTATAGAGTACAAAAGTGTGGAAATTATGATAAACCTGTATAAAACACTGGTTCAGCCTCAACTGGAATATTGTGTCCAATTCTGAGCACCACACTTTAGGAAGGATGTGAAGGCATTGGCAGAAGGATCGATAACCAGAGGACACAGATTTAAGGTGATTGGCAAAAGAACCAAAGGCGACAAAAGAAATAAATTCTTTACGCAGCGAGTGGTTAAGATCTGGAATGCACTGCCTGAAAGGGTGGTGGAGGCAGACCTAATTTTATCTTTCAAAAGGGAGTTGAATAAGTACCTGAAGGAAAAATATTTGCAGGGCTACGGGGAATGGGCAGTTCCTTCTGTGCTGTAACCGTTCTATGATTCTATGGTTGTGCCCCCAGGCCACAGGTAATTTTCACTGAATAGTTATCCAAGATCATCTCTATAGGTAATATATTTGGGTAGAACAAATGAGGATCATAGAAACATAGAAAATAGGTGCAGGAGTAGGCCATTCGGCCCTTCTAGCCTGCACCACCATTCAATGAGTTCATGGCTGAATATGCAACTTCAGTACCCCATTCCTGCTTTCTCGCCATACCCCTTGATCCCCCTAGTAGTAAGGACTTCATCTAACTCCTTTTTGAATATATTTAGTGAATTGGCCTCAACAACTTTCTGTGGTAGAGAATTCCATAATGACAGTGACACAATGAGTTGCTAGTCCACGTGCTTGTTCATTAGGCCAGAGTGAACTGAGCATGTTCATACCAAACCATGTGATAATACATTACACAGCTTTCCCCCTTAAAAAAAGATGTATGTATCCTTTTCTCAAATATAACAAAACCATGCTCTTATTTTTCTCAGTATACATGTACCACATAAAAAGGACTCCTGTCTTTTTTCTTTTAAATGAACGACAAATTCAGTTTAATAACAGGTTTGCAGAGGCTACCTTATCTCCTTAGAAAAGGCTTTGGTGTTGAACCAATTTTCGGGCTTTTTTGTTTTGGTTCCAGACACAAAGGTGATCCTCTTTCCATCTCAGACTTGTTTGAACCTGGTACCTCAGTTACTGAAGTCTGAACTGAGTCAAACTCATGTGTGTTCATGATCAAGTGGCTCACAATCATGTTTTGGTTCATCTCTAGCAGAAATCATTTGATCTACATTGGATTTTGTCACCAATTTCAACCAAATACCTCTTTGTTCCACAAGCCTAGACTGTGGTTCCTACATCCCACTTGTGTGAATTCGACTTGTTAGAGGGACTGAGAATACAAACATGCTTGATTTTTTTGAAACAGTTTTTTCTGATTGGAGTCATAATAACGTTCCTGACTCAATTGTTTCTGTTCAACTCTTGAGGCCAAATTCAGTTGAACAAGACTGAATTGTATTCCCAACTTCCTCTTCATCAAGAGTTCTGCTGAGCTATGTCTAGTTGTAGTGTGCGGAGTAGTACTGTACTTCAGCAAGAAATTTGCCAAATGTTGCTTCATGCTGAGTCCCGAACAATCCTGCAACCCTGCTTTTTGAAAGCTTCTTTCACTATTAAGGGGTACAATAGCATAGTGGTTATACTACTGGACTAATAATCCAGAGGCATGAGTTCAAATCCCACCACGGCAGCTGGAGAAATTTTAATTCAGTTCATTAAACAAATCTGGAACTAACTAGTATCAAATTGGGGATCATGAAACTACCGGAAATTCAACTGGTTCACTAAAGTCCTTTAGGAATGAAATCTGCTGATTTACCCAGTCTAGCCAATATGTGACTCCAGATCAAGAGCAATGTGGTTGACTCTTTACTGCATTCTGAAATGGCCTATCAAGCCACTTAGTTGTACCAAACTGCTACAACAAAGTCAGCATTGTGGGAGTACCTTCACCACACGGACCTCAGCAGTTCAAGAAGGCGGCTCAGCTTCACCTTCTCAAGGGCAATTAATGATGGACAATAAATGCCGGCCTTGCCAATGATGCCCACATCCAATGAACGAATAAATAACGGCTGCTCCATTTGAACCTGGATGATATGGTGGAACGAGAGTATGTTTGATTAATTCTTGGAACAGAGCAGAAGGGAACTGAGGGCCATTATCAGAAACAACCTCTTCAGGTATGCTGTGACATGCAAAGATAGATCTGAATTCATTTATGGTACGTTCAGTTGTAGGATTTCAACCTTTGTGTTTCACTTCAATTCACTTTGAGTAACTATCTACAAGTACCAGGAAATAATCATTTGCTTTCTCACAGAAGTCTACATGAACTCTCTGAAAAGGTCCACTTGGCCATGACAAGGGTTGTAGTGGAGTTTTGGGTGGTTTGTTTCTGCAATTTTTGCAAAAGCTGAATTTGCTGATGGGTGATTCAAGATCATAGTCCAATCCAGGCCAGTAAACAAAGCTTCTTGCAATTGATATCATATTGACGATCCCTGGATGTTCAGTATGAAGTTCAGCCAAAATTATATCTCTCAAAGAAGTAGGTACCACCACTCTGTTTCTCCACTTGATACAGCTTTGCTCAGAAGGCAATTCAGTATGATGGTTGTGGAATGGTTTCAATTCTGTGTCCATACATTGATCAGTCCATCCATTCAAGGTGTTTTCAGACACTCTTTTCAGTCCTGAGTCCTTCTAAGTCTCATCTGCAATCTCAATTGCAGTCACAGGGCCGAAATTGCCCAGCGCCCCAATTGGGAGCGGTAACCAGCTGGAGCCGGGAGTTCCGGTGCCTGGCACAGAAGTCCCACCTCCGCCCCTGAATTGGGCTCACCGCCCTTAGAAGGAAGTGGAGCGCAAACTCATTAGGGGCAGTTCCTGGCGTGCTACTGGGGTGGGGACTGAAGTGCCACGCGGATGCTCCACATAGCACTGACACGCTTCACCGCCCTTCTCCTTTGCTTAAAGGGAAGGGCCGCTGCGCACTCTTCAAGACTTCTGATGGCCTCCACTAGTCCACCGGGGCAGTGTGGGACCGGGCCTGCAGCCCAGCACCCAAAACGGAGTGCTGGGCTGCACGGTTGCGGCCCAGAACACGCTAGGGCCACTATATAGGAGCTGACCTGAGATACAGCAAACCAGTAAAGATGGCAACAGGGGTCGCTGGCGCCCTCCCCTTTAAGTCCCGCCCCGAGAACGGATGTCAGCCAGCTTCATGACTCATGCAGCTGGCGTTGAAATCCACTTGCGCTAGCCTCGTGGCTCGTGGGGCAAATCTCCCCCGCAGGGTGTTAAGTGGTTGGTACGGAATGGTGAGGGGTCACATAGCGATGGTATCATCACCGGTTGTGCGGTAGCCCAGGGCGCTACCCGCGGGGCACGCCAATGCCATGGCAACACCTCCGTAAACTCCCGGGCAATTTCCCGGGAGCCGATAGCGCCTTGCCCCCCTGTCTCTTCTGCCCCATTAGCACCCCCGCCCCCCCCCCGCCACCGGAGGCACTAACAGGCCTCTAAAAAAGGATCAATTTCACCCCCACAGGAAAGTCTATGTCAACTGCACTTTCACTCCCAACACGAGTCCTCATATAGCAACCTGGACATGGCATCTGGGATTGTGTTTTCTTTGAAGTGCGATATTCAATCGTGTAGTCATAGTGTGACAGCAACACTGCCCATTGTTGCATCGACGCGCCATTGTAGGGATGGCAGATTTGGGTCCTAATATTTTTAGAACTGACTTGTGATCAGTTATGAGGGTAAACCTTTTGCCAATCAGGAACTATTGGAGTTTCTTGATTCTAAACACTATGGCTAGTGCTTGCTTTTCAATTTGTGCATAGTTTCTTCCGCTCTTTGTGAAGGTTCACAATACAGACAGAATTGGTTTCTCTTGGCCGTCATCCATTATGTGGCTTATGACAGCTCCCAAACCATAATTGGAAGCATTTCATGCTAACTTAAGCTCACGTTCTGTGTCATACTGCACAAGTAGAACATCACTAGAGAGACTTCTCTTAAAAGCCTGGAAAATTTAGAGGGAGGACGTTTAACCATACTTCAGCTTGGTGTATAATTACAGTCCCTTGTGTGTGTTGATGGTAAGATACGGTTGACTTTCTTTGTCAACATTCAGCTGAGCATAAACATGCAACAGGTGAAGCTTAGAGAAGACTTTTGACCTAGAGAGCGCTGAATACAAATCTTACAATGTAGGTTATGGGTACTGCTCATTGTCAACTGCTTGGTTGATAGTAACTTTGTCGTCACCACAAAGCGTACAGTTTTGCCTGCTTTGGGCACTACCACAATTGGGGTAGCTCGTTCACTTTTGACAGTTTTTACGAGCTCTCAATTCTCTTTGAGCTTCACTAGCTCTTCCTCCACCTGGCTTTTCAATGTATAGGGGACCGGTCTTGACTTACAATTGACAGGTTTTGCATTGGACTTGATGCGGATTTGCGCGTCTTACCCAGTGATGCCATCATAAATGTCTGTGAAGATGCATTTGTACTTATTTAGCATTATGTTGAGTCACTTCTTTGAAGCATCTACAATGCAGACATTTTTCCAGTCTAGTTTTAACTTTCTCAACCATTCTTTGCCCATGAGAGTTGTTCTGTTGTTGTAGCTCACTACAATAATAGACAGCTTTACTGACTGGCCAGTAGATCTCATTTGTTCACATGTCACTCAGATTTCTCCAGAGTATGTTTTTAACTCGACGGTACTCTTTGTAAGGGGTACTTGATTAAACTTACTTTCATATGTGTCAATACTCATAAGAACATAAGAGCATTCCTAAAATGCATTCAAGAGAACTTTTTTAGCCAGTATGTAGCAAACCCAATAAGAACCCCCCCCCCCTCAAATCCACTCTAAACCTTCCACCAACCACCTTAAAACTATGCCCCCTCGTAATAGACCCCTCCATCAATATAACTAAGATTCTCCATTCCAGGCAGCATGCTAGTAAATCTCCTCTGCACCCTCTCTGGTGCAATCACGTCCTTCCTATAATACAGCGACCAGAACTGCACGCAATTCTTCAGCTGCGGCCTAACCAAGATATGAAGCAAGTTAAGCATAACCCCCCTGCTCTTATATTCTATGTCTCAGCCAATAAAGGCAAGCATTCCGTATGCCTTCTTAACCACCTTATCCACCTGGTCTGTTACTTTCAGGGATCTGTGGACAAGCACTCTAAGTTCCCTTTGTTGATCTACACTATTAAGTGGCCTACCGCTTAATATGTATACACTTTCCTTATTAGCCCTCCCAAAGTGCATCACCTCACACTTCTCTGAATTAAATTCCACTGCTCTGCCCACCTGAACAATAGATTAATATCCTCCTGCAGCCTATGACTTTCCACTTCATTATCAACCACACAGCCAATTTTAGTTTTGTCTGCAAACTTCTTAATCATACTCCCTATATTCAAATCAAAATCTTTGATATATACCATAAAAAGCAAGGGTCCCAGTACGGAGCCCTGCAGAACCCCACTGGAATCATCCTTCCAGTCACAAAAACATCCATCAATCATTACCCTTTGCTTCCTACCGCCAAGCCAATTTTGGATCCAACTTGACATTTTGCCCTGTATCCCATGGGCTTTAACCTTCATGACCAGTCTACCATGTGGGACCTTATCAAAGCTTTGCTAAAGTCCATATGTACTACATCGTATGCACTTCCCTCATTGACCCTCTTGGTTACCTCCTCAAAAAATTCAATCAGGTCAGTCAGACATGAGCTTCCCTTAACAAATCTGTGCTGACTATCCCGAATTAATCCTTGCCTTTCTAAATGCAGATTTATCCTGTCTTTCAGGATTTTTTCCAATAATTTTCTTAGCACTGAGGTTAGGCTGACAGGCCTGTAATTACTCGGCCTATCCCTTTCTTCCTTCTTAAACAAGGGTACTACATTAGCAATCCTCCAATCCTCCCTCACCATGCCCAAATGATGGTTAAGGCCTCTGCTATTTCCTCTTTTACTTCGCTCAACAGCCTGGGATGCATTTCATCCTGGCCTGGGGACTTATCTACTTGCAAAGCTGCTAAACCCCTTAATACTTCCTCTCTCATTATATTTATTTCACCCAGAATATCACACTCCTCCTCGATAGCAATATCTGCATTGCCCCTTTCCTTTGTGAAAATACATGCAAAGTATTTGTTAAGAACCCTCCCAACATCTTCCGCCTCCACACAAAGATTACCCTCATGGTCTCTAATAGGCCCTACCCTTTCTTCAGTTACCCTCTTACTCTTAATATATTTATCGAACATCTTAGAGTTTTCCTTAATTTTACTGGCCAAGAATTTCTCAAGTTTTCTCTTAGCATTCCTAATATCCTTTTTAATTTTACCTCTTAACTTTCTATATTCCTCTTAAGCTTCTATAGTATTTAGCCGTTGGTATATGACATAAGCGTCCCTTTCTTTCTCAATTGTCCCCTGTAAGTCCCGAGACATTCAAGGGACTCTAGAATTATTTTTCTCAACCTTTGTCTTTAAGGGCACATATTTGGCCTGAGCCTTCTGGATCTCCTCCTCAAATGCCTCCCAGTGTTCTGACACTGATTTACCCACAAGTAGCTGTTTCCAGTTCACCATGGCCAAATCACTCCTTAACTTAGCAAAATTAGCTTTTCCCCAATTCGGAACTTTTATTCCAGGCCTATTCTTGTCCTCATCCATGACCAACTTGAATCTGACTGAATTATGGTCACTGGCACCCAAGTGCTCTCCCACTAATACCCCTTCAACATGCCCAGCTTCATTCCCCAAAACCAAATCCAAGACTGCCCCCTCTCGTGTTGGGCTTGCTACGTACTGACTAAAAAAGTTCTCTTGAATGTATTTCAAGAATTCTGCACCCTCTATACCCGTCACACTAAATTTGTTCCAGTCAATATTTGGATCGTTAAAATCCCCTACTTTTACTACCCCATGGTCACAGCAATTTGCCTCCATATTTGCTCCTCTATCTCCCTCCTACAGTTTGGGGGTCTATAATACACGCCCAACAGTGTGATTGCCCCTTTTTTATTTTTCAGTTCGACCCTTATGGCCTCATTTAATGATCCCTCTAACATATCATCCCTCCTCACAGCTGTAATAGTTTCTTTAATTAGTACTGCAACCCCCCCGCCCCCCCTCCGCCCTTTTTCCCCCCTCTATCTTGTCTAAAAATCCTGTAGCCAGGAATATTGATCTGCCAAACTTGCCCCTCTTTCAGCCATCTTTCTGTAATGGCTATAATGTCATACTCCCAAGTGTCTACCTGTGCTCTTAGCTCATCTGCCTTATTCACTATACTTCTTGCATTAAAGTATATAACATTCAGCACAGAAAGATATCCTTGCTTACTATATACTAAACACGGTTTCCTCCGTCTTACAGATTCACTTTCTAGATTCTTGCTGTCCAATTTCAGCTTTACTTCCCTCCCTTTTGAATTTGTTCTCAGGTTCCCATCCCCCTGCCAAGCTAGTTTAAATTGTCCCCAACAGCACGAGCAAAACTCCCCACGAGGATATTGGTCCCAGTACTGTTGAGGTGCAATCCGTCCATTTTGTACAGGTCCCATCTCCCCCAGAAGCGGTCCCAGTGCCTCAAAAATTTAAAGCCCTCCCTCCTACACCAACTTTCCAGCCACGTGTTCATCCTCTCTATCCTTCTATTCTTATTCTACTCATTAACAAGTGGCACCGGTAGTAACCCGGAGATTACTACCTTTGAGGTCCTACCCTTTAATTGTCTTCCAAGCTCCCTGAATTTGTCCTGTAGGACCTCATCCCTTATTTTACCTATGTCATTGGTCCCGATATGGACCACGACCTCTAGCTGTTTACCCTCCCCCCCCCAGGATGCTCTGCATCCACTCTGTGACATCCTTGACCCTGGCACCAGGGAGGCACAAAACCATTCGGGAGTCACATATACGGCCGCAGAAACGCCTGTCTGTTCCCCTAACTATAGAATCTCCTATCACTAGGGCTTTTTTGTTCTTCGTCCCTCCCCCCTGTGCAGCTGAGCCACCCGTGGTGCCTTGGAATTGGCTCTGGCTGCACTCCCCTTCGTCCTTATCGATACTCAGATTTGTTATGGGAAGGTCGTGTCTGACTAACTTGATAGAATTTTTCACGGAGGTAACCAGGAGGGTTGATGAGGGCAAAGCATATGATGTAGTGTATATGGATTTGAGCAAAGCTTTTGATAAAGTCCCCAATGGCAGACTGGTCATCAAAATAAAAGCCCATGGGATTCAGGGCAAAGTAGCAAGTTGAATCCAAAATTGGCTCAAAGGCAGGAAGCAAAGGGTAATGGTTGATGGGTGTTTTCATGACTGGAAGGATGTTTCCAGTTGGGTTCTGCAGGGCTCAGTACTAGGTCCTTTGCTTTTTGCGATATATATCAATGATCTAGACTTGAATGTAAGAGGTATGATCAATTGATCAGCTGGGCAGAACAGTGACAAATGGAATTTAATCCAGAGAAGCGTGAGGTAATGCATGTGGGGAGGGCTAACAAAGAAACATAGAAACATAGAAAATAGGTGCAGGAGTAGGCCATCCAGCCCTTCGAGCCTGCACCACCATTCAATAAGATCATGGCTGATCATTCCTTCAGTACCCCGTTCCTGCTTTAGCTACATACCCCTTGATCCCTTTAGCCACAAGGGCCATATCTAACTCCCTCTTGAATATATCCAATGAACTGGCATCAACAACTCTCTGCGGTAGGGAATTCCACAGGTTAACAACTCTCTGAGTGAAGAAGTTCCTCCTCATCTCAGTCCTAAATGGCTTACCCCTTATCCTATGACTATGTCCCCTGGTTCTGGACTTCCCCAACATCAGGAACATTCTTCCTGCATCTAACCTGTCCAGTCCCGTTAGAATTTTATATGTTTCTATGAGATCCCCTCTCATTCTTCTAAACTCCAGTGAATACAGGCCCAGTCGATCCAGTCTCTCCTCATATGTCAGTCCTGCCATCCCGGGAATCAGTCTGGTGAACCTTCGCTGCACTCCCTCAATAGCAAGAACATCCTTCCTCAGGTTCGGGGACCACAACTGAACACAATATTACAACTGCAGTAAGACTTCCCTGCTCCTATACTCAAATCCCCTTGCTATGAAGGCCAACATACCATTTGCCTTCTTCACCGCCTGCTATACCTGCATGCCAACCTTCAGTGACTGATGAATCATGACACCCAGGTCTCGCTGCACCTCCCCTTTTCCTAATCTGCCACCATTCAGATAATATTCTGCCTTCATGTTTTTGCCCCCAAAATGGATAACCTCACATTTATCCACATTATACTGCATCTGCCATGTATTTGCCCACTCGCCTAACCTGTCCAAAGCACCCTGCAGCCTCTTAGCGTCCTCCTCACAGCTCACACCGCCACCCAGTTTAGTGTCATCTGCAAACTTGTAGATATTACACTCAATTCCATCATCCAGATCATTAATATATATTGTAAAGAGCTGGGGTCCCAGCACTGAGCCCTGCGGCACTCCACTAGTCAATGCCTGCCATTCTGAAAAGGACCCATTTATCCCGACTCTCTGCTTCCTGTCTGCCAACTAGTTCTCTATCCATGTGAGTACATTACCCCCAATACCATGTGCTTTAATTTTGCACGCCAATCTCTTGTGTGGGACCTTGTCAAAAGCCTTTTCAAAGTCCAAATACACCACATCCACTGGTTCTCCCCTGTCCACTCTACTAGTTACATCCTCAAAAAATTCCAGAAGATTTGTCAAGCATGACTTACCCTTCATAAATCCATGCTGACTTGGACCAATCCTATCACTGCTTTCCAAATGTGCTGCTATTTCATCCTTAATGATTGATTCCAACATCTTCCCCGCTACTGATGTCAGGTTAAGCAGGTTGTGTAGAGGACTCAGAGAGGCTACAAGGAGATTTGGATAGGTTAAGCGAATGGGCTAAGATTTGGCAGATGGAATACAATGTCGGAAAGTGTGAGGTCATCCACCTTCTGAAAAAAAACAGTAAAAGGGAATATTATTTGAATGGGGAGAAATTACAACATGCTGTGGTGCAGAGAGACCTGGGGGTCCTTGTGCATGAATCCCAAAAGGTTAGTTTGCAGGTAATCAGGAAGGCAAATGGAATGTTGGCCTTCATTGCGAAAGGGATGGAGTACAAAAGCAGGGAGGTGTTGCTGTAACTGTATAAGGTATTGGTAAGGCCGCACTTGGGGTACTGCGTGCAGTTTTGGTCACCTTACTTAAGGAAGGATATACTAGCTTTGGAAGGGGTACAGAGACGATTCACTAGGCTGATTCGAGAAATGAGGGGGTTACCTTATGATGATAGATTGACTAGACTGGGTCTTTATTCCTTGGAGTTCAGAAGGATGAGGGGTGATCTTATAGAAACATTTAAAATAATGAAAGGGATAGACAAGATAGAGGCAGAGAGGTTGTTTCCATTGTGGGGGAGACTAGAACTAGGGGGCACAGCTTCAAAATACGGAGGAGCCAATTTAAAACCGAGTTGAGAAAGAATTTCTTCTCCCAGAGGGTTGTGAATCTGTGGAATTCTCTGCCCAAGGAAGCAGTTGAGGCTAGCTCATTGAATGTTTTCAAGTCAAAGATAGATAGATTTTTAAGCAATAAGGGAATTAAGGGTTACGGGGAGAGGGCGGGTAAGTGGAGCTGAGTCCACGACCAGATCAGCCATGATCTTATTGAATGGCGGAGCAGGCTCGAGGGGCTAGATGGCCTACTCCTGTTCCTAATTCTTATGTTCTTATTATGTTCTTATGTTAACTGATCTATAATTACCTGTTTTCTCTCTCCCTCTTTTTTTTAAAAAGTGGTGTTACATTAGCAACCCTCCAGTCCATAGGAACTGATCCAGAGTCGATAGACTGTTGGAAAGTTAGCACCAATGCATCCACTATTTCTAGGGCCACTTCCTTAAGTACTCTGGGATGTAGACTATCAGGCCCTGGGGATTTATTGGCCTTCAATCCCGTCAATTTCTCTAACACAATTTCCTGCCTAATAAGGATATCCTTCAGTTCCTCCTTCTCACTAGACCTTCGGACCCCTAGTACATCGGAAAGGTTATTTGTGTCTTCCTTTGAAAATAATGAACCAAAGTACTTGTTCAATTGGTCTGCTATTTCTTTGTTCCCCATTATAAATTCACCTGAATCCGACTGCAAGGGACCAATGTTTGTCTTCACTAATCTTTTTCTCTTCACATATCTATTGAAGCTTTTTCAGTCATATTTTAATGTTTCCGGCAAGCTTCCTCTCATACTCTATTTTCACCCTCTTAATTAAACCCTTTGTCCTCCTCTGCTGTATTCTAAATTTGTTCCATTCCTCCGGCTTACTACTTTTTCTGGCTAATTTGTATGCCTCTTCCTTGGATTTAACATTATCCTTAATTTCCCTTGTTAGCCACGGTTGAGCCACCTTCCCCGTTATATTTTTACTCCAGACAGGGATGTATAATTGTTGAAGTTCGTCCATATGATCTTTAAAGGTTTGCCATTGCCTATCCACCGTCAACCCTTTAAGTATCATTTGCCAGTCTAATCTAGCCAATTCGTGCCTCATACCATCAAAGTTCCTTTCCTTAAGTTCAGGACCTTAGTTTCTGAATTAACTTTGAAGTGTAGAGGAACAAAGGGACCTTGGAGTGCATGTCCACAGATCACTGAATGTAGCAGGCCAGGTAGGTAAGGTGGTTAAGAAGGCATATGGAATACTTGCCTTTATTAGCTGAGGCTTAGAATACAAGAGCAGGGGTGTTATGCTTGAAATGTATAAAACACTGGTTAGGCCACAGCTGGAGTACTGCATGCAGTTCTGGTCACCACATTACAGGAAGGATATAGTTGCACTGGAGAGGGTACAGAGGAGATTTATGAGGATGTTGCCAAGAGTGGAGAATTTTAGCTATGAGGACAGATTGGATAGGCTGGATTTTTTTTCCTTGGAACAGAGGAGGCTGAGGGGAGACCTCAGTGAGGCATATAAAATTATAAGGGGCCTGGATACAGTGGATAGAAAGGGCCAATTTCCCTTAGCAGAGAGATCAACAACCAGAGGGCATAAATTTAAAGGTAGAGGGTTTAGTGGGGAGTTGAGGGGAAATTTCTTCATGCAGAGGGTTGTGGGGGTCTGTAACTCATTGCCTGAAAGGGTGGTAGAGGCAGAAACCCTCACCACATTTAAAAAATACTTGGATGTGCTTCTGAAGTGCTGTAACCTGCAAGGTTATGGACCAAGAGCTGGAAAGTGGGATTAGGCTGGATAGCCTCTTGTTGGCCGGCACGGACATGTTGGGCCGAAATGGCCTCCTTCCGTGCTGTAAACCTCTATGATTCTTTGATCAGAGATAGAAACAGGAGTAGGCCATTTGGCCCCTCAAGCCTGCTCTGCCATTCAATAAGATCATGGCTGATCTGATCATGGACTCAGCTCCACTTCCCTGCCCGCTCCCCATAACTCTTGACTCACGTGACATTTAAAAATCTGTGAATCTCCAGCTTAAATATATTCAATGACCCAGTCTCAACAACTCTGGGATAGAGAATTGCATAAATTCATGACCCTCTGAGAGAATAAATTCCTCATCTCCATTTGAAATGTGCAATCCTTTATTCTGAAACTATGCCTGATAGTTCTAGATTCCCCCACAAGGGAAAACATCCTTTCTGCATCTACCCTATCTACTCCCCTCAGAATTTTATACGTTTCAATAAGATCACCTCTCATTCTTCTAAACTCCAATGAGTATCGGCCCAAGCAGCTCAACCTTTCCTCATCTCAGGAGTCAACCTAGTGAACCTTCTCTGAACTGCCTCCAATGAAAGGATATCCCTCCTTCAATAAGGAGACCAAAACTATAGCCATACTCCAGGTTTAGTTTCACCAACGCCCTGTACAGTTGTAGCAATACTTCCCTACTTTTATACTCCATCCCCCTTGTAATAAAGGTCTACATTCCATTTGCTTTCCTAATTAATAACTGTACCTGCATGCTAACTTTCTGTGCTTCATGCACAAGGACTCCCAGATCGCTCTATACCGCAGGATTATGTAGTCTCTCTCCATTTAAGTAATAATTTAATTTTTTTGGTTTTTCCGAGCAAAGTGGATAATCTTAAATTTTCCCACATTATATTCCACCTGCCAAATTTTTGCCCACTCACTTAACTTGTCTATATCCCTTTGCAGATTCTTTGTATCCTCTTTGCAACTTGCTTTCCCACCCGCCTTTGTAGGTGGGAAAGCAAGATGATGGAGCAGTCTGCCACTGTGTTGACACACATATCAATATATTGCTCATTGATCAAAGGTATTGTACAGAAGTCTTTCTCATAACTGTTACCTTTGCCACTAGTTGCATAGATAATGCAGATACCTTGTTCTTCAACATCATGTGTGTTCACTTCAAGATTGTGAACGCTTCCCTTTTGTTGTCGCGCTTTGCATTGCCATTAGAATGCTTCTAACTTCCTGCTTTAGATCTAACTCTGCAAACTGTTGAAATATGGTCTTGCTTCTGGCAGTGAAAACACTTTGCATTTCGGTACTGGCAGGACTGTGGTGAATGGTTTCCATTGCATTGATAACAATTCACTGAACTGCTCCCACTGTCATGCTTGTAACTCAGTCTCACAGCTTTAGGTTTGGCGGTGGCTTTGTGACTGTAGACCTCAGTTGTGCCAGTCACTTGAATTGGACGAAGCTCCCTGGCATTCTGAGATGTCACTTCCATCGATAGGGCAATTTTGCATGCTATGTCAAACGTTAGGTTCAGAGCGTTCAGTAACTTGGACTGTGTGCGCTCATCCACCAGTCCACACACAAACTTATTGCGCACTGCACAATCCAAAAATGTGCCGAAGTTACAATGCAAAGAAAACTTCTTTAGAGCTACAATGTACTCACTGATGGTTTCACTTTATTTTTGGCTTCTGGTACTAAACTGGTAAATAGCTCTCTGCTATTTCTAACGGCTTTGGGTCGAAATGATCCTCGAGTTTCACAACAATGACTTCAAATGATGCATTCTTCGCTTTGCCTGGTGCAAGTAGGTTTGTCAATATTCGGTAGATATCGGGCTCGATCTCCATTAGAAAAATTGCTTTTTCGTTCATGATTTACTTTGTTTTGAGCCGCATCTTGCGTCTCAATATTGTTATTGGACCTAAAATAACATCTCCATCCACTCAATATAAGAACTGAGTGGTTCGTGAGTACGGTCATACTTGCCGAGGCTTCCGATTAATCCCGTAGGGGCCATGATTGCCCCGATCCCGTTGAAGTGACTCAGCACATTACCTGTGTACCTGTGAGAATCAATGCTGCTGTTGCTGTGTATACACACATGCAAAGCCGAAGCACAGATGATTCTGCATCAGCATTAACAGTAAAATATCACAAAAGTTTGTACAAAACCATATGATAATACACTTTAGTTGTTAAACTAAATACCGTTTATTTGCTAAAATTGAAGAGAATATATAAACCAAGTGCCATGTGCATGCATTTTCTTCAGGAAAGAAATTTGAAAGTTCTGTCCACTGCTGTGGAGACACTGTTAGCACCTAAGCTGTATCTAATTTAGAGATATTTAATCCCTTGAATGCTCAAGATATTGGGGCAGAAATTCCGAGGACGGCTTCCCATGGGCAAATCAAGAAAAAATAGAAATAAAATGCGCACTTACCTGAAGCTGCTGCGCCCACTGGGACTCCTGATCCACAGGCCTCCTCTCCCTGCGACGAGCAGCACGTGCACGTCGGTATGTCGGCAGGAGTTACGTGTGCCTAGACACCCAATCACAGGTAAGTATTTTCTCATTCATTGTAATATTACTATGAATGAGAAAAATCCCAAAACGCACAAACACTACATAAAACATTTAAAAAACACCTCACACAATAAACTAATAGAAATTAAAAATGTTACACATGTTTTTTAAAGAAAAGAAATTCCTGATTTTAAAAAAAAGTTAGGGTTAGGGTTTAAAATAACATTATCTGAGTGGGCAGGGTTTTAACATAAATGTGTTGTTAAAATTTTTATTTTAATCATGTTTTTTCAATGTTTTTAAACTCTTACACCTGTAAAAGTAGGCTATGCGCCTGCTTTTTCAGGCGCAAGAGTTTTGAGGACAATTGCGCGCTGAAAACCGGCTTTTCCGATGCCTTCCTGGGTCCGTAGAAACTTTGTACGGACCTGGGACGTCGGAAATTCTGGCCATAATTTTGATGTCACCTAACAAGAGTCTCTCCATGGGTGGTCTCTCAATGTCATTTTTGATGTGTTGATAGACCGGTCAATAGATGAACATTATTACTTTGTTAACTTTTGGTGAGATTAGTAGAAACTATCCACCTTGAAGGTAGAACGCTTCAAAGTCATTCATAGTGAAAAATCCTTGAAGGCATCCTGCAATTAATTTTGATTACCAAAGGTCAGTTTAGATCACACAAAATAAAGACACCAGTTATTTGTTTGTTTTCAGTTCATTGTGAAATCTGTTAATGTAATTTTTACAAGATTAAATAATCCCACCACGGCAGCTGGGGGGATTTAAATTCAGTTAATTAAACAAATTTGGAATTTAAAAAGCTACTATCAGCAATGTTGACCATGGGCTAGATTTTCCATTAGTTTTGTATCACTACCACCCACGTAACGTCCATTTTAATGCTGAGATGAGGTATACCGCCCAGATATTGCCCATTTCACAAAAAAAAGGAAACTAACGCCCATTTATCGGTCACTTATCGCCCAACGTTACTTTCGGCATTTAGTTAACGCCGAGAATTAATAATACGGCCTACTCATTTTTTTTGCCGTAAAGCTCAGAATAGCCGAAACTAATGCCCATAATATCACCGAACTTTACTTTCGGCAGCTCGTCCATATATCGCTGAAAATATCACTCGCCGAAAAAAAAGTTGCTCTCACCTGACTTTAACCCAGAGGTATGGACACCATTTTCTAAATCGGAGGACGTCTCATATACAAGGCTGCTTTAACTTCTGGAGATTTTTTTTGTACTCTGGAGTTATTTTAAGGTGATTTGAAAATCTGAACAAACATCTTATCATACTGTGGACGATTTGAATTTTGAAACTATCGGATTGTCGTAAAAATCCAACTGGTTCACTTAAGTCCTTTAAAGAAGGAAATCTGCGTCCTTACCTGGTCTGGCTAATATGTGACTCCAGACCCACAGTAATGTGGTCGACTCTTAACTGCCCTCTGAAATGGTCTAGCAAGCCACTCAGTTGTACCAAACCACTGTGACAAAGTCACCACTACCTTCTCAAGAAAAATTAGAGATGGGCAATAAATGCTGGCCTTGCCAGCAATGCTCACAGAATAAAAAATAACATTTAATAGAATGTTTACATTTTGTGCACAAAATAACCAGAACACAGTTAAAACTACATACTTTCGACAGAAATAGTTGAATCCCACATTTGCAATTGCTTGATGGGATTAAAAAAATGACAGTTATATCAGTGCTATTGTAACACAATAAAACACAAACCATTCTAAGATGCCAAGAGCTTGTGTGCTCCAGTGAGTGCACAATGCTACAACATCTCAGGGTTATATATGGTGGGTGAAGCCTGAGAACTTCCATCTCAGGGGATGGCAAAAGCCTGATCAAATATAAGGGAATGTGGGCCAAAAGTCCTGGAGGATATCCAACCTGTGTATGTGCAGTGAAGAGAAGGGCACAGTTTGGAAGCTCGACTTGTGGGTGGATACTGTGGTTCAGTCCATAGGCACTCTCTAGTTTGTCTGCCTGGGGTTCCTTGAGCTTGCAGTGTTCACTGAGAAGTCTTGAAGCATGGGATTAGTGAAATATTGCATGGGAATATTTTCAATAAAGGAACCCTGAAATTGGAAACTCTCATGAGGAGATTTGTAGTAAGAAGAAGTAATCAAGAAACTATGGAATATGTGGGAAGCATGCCTCTTCTTCCAATGGGGGAGTAATTTTATGCTGGGAATAGATTGGTGATTAAGGTCGCACAACAGACAGGAATAAAGACTAACGGGATTTATGTCTGATATAATGGGGGATGAATGACCTCACTGAACCTGAAATAAAACAGAAAATGCTGGTAATCTCAGCGGGTCAGGCAGCATCTGTGGAGAGAAAAATAGAGTTAACGTTTCAGGTCGATGATCCTTCGTCAGAACTGCCGAATGTTCAAAAAGTACAGATAATTAAGGAGCACTGAAAGGGGGAGGGGAAGAAAGAACAAAAGGGAAGGTCTGTGATAGGTTCGAAGACAGGAGAGATTAGAGAGACAAAAGGGATGATGGGCCGAATTGAAATGATAATGGCAGAAGTTAGAAAAAGGTTAGTCTAGAAAGGATGTGAATGGTGGAATAATGACCAGCTGCCATTGGAGACAAAGAGAAAAAAAAACATAAGATCGGGGTGGGGGTTGGGGGAAAGGAGCCAAAAAATGGGCAAAGGTTATCTGAAATTGTTGAACTCGATGTTGAGTCCAGAAGGCTGTAAAGTGCCTAAACGAAAGATGTGAGGTGCTATTCCTCGAGCTTGCATTGAACTTTATTGGAACAATCTAGGAGGTCGACGATGAAGATGTCGGAGTGGAAGTGGAGCTCAGAGTCATGCGAATGGACTGAACGGAGGTGCTCCCCAAAGCGGTCACCAAATCTGCGTTTGGTCTCTCCAATGTAGAGGAGACCACATCGTGAGCAGCGAATACAGTAGTACAAGAAGTAGTACAGTAGTAGAAAGAAGTACAAGTAATTTGCTGTTTCACCTGGAAGGAGTATTTGGGACCCTGGATAGTGGGAAGGGAATAAGTAAAAGGGCAGATGTTGCATCTCCTGCGCTTGCACGGGAGGTCTACTTAAATATTTATTGTAAACTCTGGCCCTTATTAGCCCTGGCATTAGAAGCTCACTTACAGAAAAAGATGGCATACCTGAAGGAAACCTCCAAGGTAAAAATACCCAACAGTACCATTTACCAGATGCATGGCATGTATACTACAAAGTGTTGCCAGGTGACCTATGTTGTCCGGCGTTGTGACTTCATGCAGCTTTAAGCTCTTTCATTGCAAGCCAATGCACACCCAGACTCCAGAAAGCAAACATTCAAGCTATAACTTATAATTGGAAGTTTTGGCACACCCACATCTGTAAATTGCTTCACACATGAAAACATTCCAACACAGCCTAACCACAGGATGGATCACTTTGACAGCTACACAGGATGGACTGTATGATTATCATTGTTCTCTTTCAACTTATAACATCTGAAGACTAATTTTATGCTTACATAACAAAATGGCACAGAATCAATGTAAATCTGAAGATTGAAGAGGTTGGGTCTCTTTTCTCTAGAAAAGAAAAGGCTGAGGGGTAACTCGATAGAGGTCTTTAAGATTATGAAAGGGTTTGATAGGTGTAATGTATTTGCTTCATAGGTTCTTTGCTTAAGAATTCATTGCAACACATTGCTATTACAAACTAGTTGGTTTATTAGCAAAAGGTTTAACAATCACATTGCACACTACCAGTTTATCCACCAGGCTCACCACCACCTGCCTAAATGTGGATCTCCCGAACCCAACTGGCTGGGATTTTATTGGGTCTTGTAAACATCACGTAAAAACAAATGGCCATGAATACAAGATAGTTACTAATAAATTCAATAGGGAATTCAGGAAAAAATGATTTACCAAGGGAGTGGTTAGAATGTGGAACTCACTACCACAAGGAATAGTTGAGGCATAGATGCATTTAAGAGGAAACTCGATAAACACATGAGGAAGAAAGGAGTAGAAGGATATGCTAATGGGGTTAGATGAAGAAGGGTGGGAGGAAGTCTGAGTGGAGCATAGACACTGGCATGGCCCTTTTGGACCAAATGGCCTGTTTCTGTGCTGTAAATAATATGGCCCCAATCTTGGAAGTCCAGATTTCCTCGCATGCTGTGGAGTTTTGACTACACAGCGACGGCTTTATTTTCAAGCAGGTTCCCCACCTGGAAGCCAGCCTAATTGGCACCATGTCAGGCGAAGAATGCTTTGGAGCAGGCTGCAGACCAGGAGCAGGTAGGGAGCCTGCAGCTCTTCTGCTCTTCCTCTTCCACAAAGCAATTCTCACCCCCCTTTAGGTGTAGGGTTTCCTGAGGTCCGGGAACATTGGCTGGCCAGACTTTAACCTGAAAGATAGGTTAAATCCGAGGCACATAGCTTCATTTTAATTTTTAAATGACCCGCCCCTCATCCCACCTCCATTAAAATCAGAAGTGGGCAGGTTAGACTTGGGTTTGAGATTAAAAATTTTTTAACATCCCACCTGTACCCAAATCCCCTGTAATTTGTGGTTAAAGTTACCCCTTTTGTAACTATGTAACATACTCAAACTGAACAAGGGTCAGAAATTACAGGAGGCAACCCTGGATATACTAACATACAAGAACTTGGAGGAGTAGCAGAATGTGAAGCAGCAGGCATTTTAAGAGTAGTAACACCCAGTTCTTCTATTTGGGTCCCTTCTTCACTCACTCCCATACAGATATAAACACAAAGTTCACACGTTGCTGATATCTTGTAATTTGAGCCTTGATTGTAGGCTTTCTTGATGCCAGCATCCTTTTTTGTCTCTGATTTGTCAATCTAGGCAAGGACGAGAAGCCTGCCAGCTCTTCTAATGGTCTCGAATAAGATAATCCTTTGCAAACAGCAGCACAGCTGCACAGATCCTAGAGAATGTTGTTAATGAACTTGAGGGGATTGCACCGGGCAAATCACATTGCACACGTAAAAACGAACAGGTGATTGATGGTAAAGAAGGTGCTTGAACCTTCTGGATCACGACATTCCTGCCATCAATTGTTTCTCGACTTTGGAAATACTGTATGACATTGGGCTGTGTTATTAACCTGTTTCTATTCAGTGGGGAAAAAAAGATAAAATGGTTAGCAATGTTGACCAATGCAGCAGCCATCTTTTTGGTTCTTGTGTGACCAACATTTTGGCTGATCCTTCAGATGAACCCATGCCAGCCTGAAAGGAGTTGGAGGCTAAAAGGTTATGGACTGTGGTGACCTTCCTTATACTGGCAGTACTGCCCTCATTCCCTCCCTGCTCTCTGCAACCCAGGAAACAGAGGCATCCCATACAAATCAGGCCCTGTCGTTAATCTCAGCAGGGTTTTCTGGAAACCCGTTCTCCCGGGCATCCCGACTGCTTCCAAGCCATCCTGCTCCTATCCCGCATCCCAAGGTTGGTTACGGGCAACTATTTATTTCTGTAATTGGCTTGGTACTAACTCAGAGCCCACAGTCAGGTGGGTGTACAAGAGCAGATATTGTTGGGCACAGGTAGTGCAATTCTGGTAACAGCTGATCCCCCAACATGCTTTCTTTCATCTGGTACCACTTTGAAATAGTGCAAATGGGAATTTTCGAAATAGCCACCATAATTAATATTCAGTAGTCCTGCTATATGGCATGCAACACTGCAGCATGCATTAGATGACGTATTGCTTCCAGAGCAGGAGTTAATATTTGTATTGAGTAGCCTCTTGTCATACACATTCGACCATTTTCCTGTTCTCCTAAACTCTTATAAATACTTTGAGCTAGAAATTGTGTAGCAGCCCATTTGGGATGATAACTTTTGAATGATCGCAAAAGTATTGTCAGGTGACAATGATTTGCTGCTCCCGGGAACTTCAACTTTAGCGCTCCAAGAGGTAAGTGTATCGCTAAATCAAGTGCTACCACTTCCTTTCGAGCACTAAAGTGAAGCGGTAGTGGCAGAGCGCTGTACAATGTTTAGTGTAGCGCTGCCATCTTTAGCGGCTCCTTCCCTCACTTAAAGGGAAGGGCCAATGATGGGTTGAATCCATCTTTCGGCTCTCTCTGTGGGGCCATGGGATCTGTGCAACTTGCATTACAGCCCCAAGTACACTAAGAGAGTGGAGGGGTGAGGGATCGCGTAGAAATCAGGGGTCAAAAGCAATCTGAAGTCACCATACTGGTGCGAGTAATAAAGTTTGCCCTACCTGACCACCACTGCCTTTAAACACTGCTCCCCAAGCGGCCAGCCTCCTGCAGCTGCCATTGTTGATGCTCGGGGATGCTGTAGCGGGTGGTAGTGTTAGCACCAGTGCAATACCACCAGGGAGATTCGTGGGTGTCGGCATTTTGCCGCGCCCGGTCGGTAATCCATTAGCACCCTGTTACCGACACCGCACCACCCCCCCACTACCCACAGGCACTAATGGGAGGCGTAAAGCACCCAAATTTCTCCCCCTTTGATTACAATGGGCTTCCCAGGGATGTTGCAAACAATCGCCTGAATTTTAATCGGGATGCGGGATCGGAGCGGGAGGGCTTGGAAGCAGTCGGGATGCCCAGGAGAACAGGTTTCCATAAAACCCTGCTGAAATTAATGGCAGGGCCTGATTTGTATGGGATGCCTCTGTTTCCTGGGTTGCAGAGAGGAGGGAGGGAATGATGGTATGGGGACCATGGGGATGGATGGAGGAGCCGGGGAGGGGTTGTTGGCATTGAGAGCAATTGGAGGGCCAGAGGAGGAGGAGCCAGTGAGCATTTGAAGGCTGGCAGAGCAGGGGGGTGGACCAGCGGAGCGTGGATGAGCGGGGGCGAGGAGCGATTGGAGGGCTGGAGGAATGGAGCAGGGGTGAGCATCTGATGGTTGCAGGAGCAGCACGGAGGTCAGGAGCAGCAAAGTGGGGGGCCAGGAGCAGTACATCGTTGGGGGCGGGGAGTGCGGGAAGAAAATCGGAGACCTAGGTGGACATAGGAGGCCTGGGCGGGGAGAAATCGGAGGCCTCCTGGGGGGGTCTCCAATCATGGGGTTTGGGTTAGGTAGACACAATGGGTGCAGGTGGTAAGTGTAAAGGCACTTAAAGTCCCTTTAAGGTGCTGCACGGCCCATATTGCTGTTGAGCGCCTTCGTTAGACCTGCAGATCGCTGCATGTCCATGAGACCACGCAGCTTAACGGGAACATTGATGTCAGGCACATTATAATTAAATGAAAAACCCGCCTCCTGGGAGCAGTTTGGCTGCCCGCCTCCCGTTCCATCTCTGTTAAAGTGGACAGTTTGGGTTCAGGATTCATACTTTTAGGGGCGGATTTAGGCCCTCTGCATTCCGTTTTTTGCCCCGTAGCGGCGGCAATGGTGGTGTAGAGGTCTGGGCGGGTGGTTAGCCTCCAGGGCCCTGCAGGGATCCTCGGGTTTGGTTTTGTGCTGACATGGAGCAGCACTGTCCGGAAGAGCTACGCCGGTGTGCAACGCCCCTGGTTGTGACACCACCGTGAGTTTTGACTTCAGCCCGACCCATAAAGCGCGAAGCTTGCCCCGCAGTGAACATCTGCGAAATCAGGTGGTCCAACGATACTGACTGCAGAGAGGTAAGTAATGGACTCCTAAGGTAAGTGTGATTGTTTTTTCTTTGATTTTTTTTGCGATTTATGTTGTGGTGGCAGGGCAATGTTTTGGGAATGTTTTTGTGTGGGTGTTTTTAGTTTTTTTTCCCCCCAGCCATCTTTTGGAGCACTCCCGGCCCGGATCTTTAGCTCAGGATATTCCCATGGCTCGTGACCAAGAGAGGTGTAAAACACCTCCCTTAACACTGCACCTTACACTCAGGGCCCAGTTGCTCAATTTTATTTACTAAGGCGTAAACTGTTCCCGGGCGCAAACTTTACCGCCTCGCTGCCGTTACCGCCCCAAAATCATCAAAGCCGAAAATCCAGCCCGTAATATTTTATGTTCCCACCTGACTCAAACCCACTGTTTTTTTGGGGCGTTAACATTTCTCCCAATATTCAGATTTTCTTTGTTTTCACAAGAACATTCAAACCATGTTCTCTTCCTGCCTACTGCAAATGGTGAGGTTGAGAATACAGCAGAATCCTGTCAGGAATTATGAGAGATTGTGTCCAAGCCCATACACTAAGGAAAGATTTAAGCATTAAGATTAAGCTCGTGTGCGAAATGTGTGAGAGCTATTTTATGCAGTTATTAAACCTGAATGGAAAATTGTATGCAATGGAATTCCAATGGGAAATGCACAGGATTGTGTACAGAATTTCTCGGCCCTGGCTGACTGCCCAATTGTGCTGTTAGGACTGGTACCACCGGATGGAAAATATAAATTCTTGATGTGCTGTGTGTGGTCAGTGGTGGGGATCAAAGTAAAGCTTGGTCTGGCATTAATTTCAATAAGTTCAGATCAGTTGTCATTTCTCAAAATGAGTCATAGCTCGACCACTTGGCTAGATTCTTCTTGCAAGTCTGCTGTATTATGCTTTTGTCCAATTAAACATAGCCCAAGTTTGTTGAAAACACATTGAGGAATGTATAAACAGCTGCTTGAGAAAATACATGAACTGGTAACGTATGCGATACTATTGGGTAATTCCTTCTTGTTTGTAAAGCACAGAAATATAAATAATGAAAGTGGTATAAAAAATAATTCTGTGGCCCTAAAATTCTTGGGGCTGGAAATGGTGGAAAGTTTATTTTCCAGCCATGGAAGCGGTCCTGGAAATTACGGCTGAGCCATGTTCTGTCCCATTCAAACTGGCCCTTTTAAATTCTAGTGGGGGGGGGGTCCATGGGTGTATCTTCTGGTCACCCTCCCAACCCCGTCCTCGCCCCCTCCGCCAATATGAGGGAGAAAGTTAGAGGGAGTTGAGAGTTGGGGTGAGTCCCTTTTACGCCTTCTGAAGCATGATAGCTTACTAAACTGAGGTTATCAATTGCAGCAGAGATCGATTTACTTTGGCTGGAGTATAAACGACAACTTATGGGGCTAGAACCTCCACTTTTGAGCTTATCACCCAAAAATGGGCGTGGGTAGTAAAAAAGGGTTTTCAGATCGCTGGCTTCTCACGCATTCTCAAAGCACCTAGTCTCCATTTTTGAAAGTGGCCGTTACCCCGAGCAAAATGAAATGGGTGGTAGTGTTAAATTTTTTTGACCTTCCGCCATAAAGTGTGGCCGTCCTTAGCAACGGCATGCCAACGCTCAATTCCTGCAATTCAGGAGGTCAAGGGTCATCATGACATGCACAGAAGAGGAGACAGAGCAAGAGGGAGCTCAGAGGCACTGAAGGCGTGTGTGGCTGTGGTGTGCGCTTGTCTGGCTGTTGTGGGAGGCACGAGGGAGATTCACCAGGAGTAGAAAGCCTACTAAGCACCAAGAACATAGATGGCACCGAGTTTTTGTCCAACAAATAAGATATAGCATGGAATGGATGGAGGAGGCCCTGGAGCTGGTAGCCAGGAACACTGGTGGCAGAGGACTCCCAGTGGTCCCGGAGCACAGCACTGCACCCCAAGGTGCCACACCCCCATTGCCAGCCACACCGAGAGCCAACAGCATAATCTTGCTTATGGCTCAGAGCACGTTCCCACCTTGGGACCGTCCTCTCCCGTATCCATCCAAGCAGCGGTTTGGCCATCACAGCACCCCCCCCCCGCCCCCCCTAATGAAGCATCGCCTGAGGACCTCCTCAGCCAGGCGGCTTGGAGTCAGGAGGGGAAGGGGAAGGGGTAGAGGTGAGGAGGAGAAACGGCGGGGGGTGGGGGGGGGGGCAGGAAAAGGTTGGTTTGTACAGAAATACTAATGATTTCAGACTAATGTTCGGTTTAAATGTTTTTTATTTAACAAAACCTTGTAGCGCATTGGCTCAGATAGCTGCACCGTTACACGCTGGTGATTCCTTATCAAAAAGTATAATGACATTTACCTTCAATCAACTTAAACTTTAACTATCACAAAGGTGATGTCCACCATTGATGTATCACCTGCACACCTAGCAGTGTGTCAGCCTTGTAAATAACACCAACGTTCTTTCAGGCAAAGCGATCATTGATGAGCTCCTGACGTAAGGCTCTTGCGACCACAAGCACTCCAATGGTTTTCTCCATTGCGAGTTGCTCTGTGGCTCTCATTGTATCGCCTCTCTGCTTCGGTGTGGGTGTCATGCAGGGGAGGGTCATCAGCCAGGTGGCAAGGCCATATCCTTTGTCACCAAGCATCCAGCATTGACCTTGTGGCTGATTGCTAAACAAATCAGATATAGTGCTCTCACGCAGGATGTGAGCATTATGGATGCTGCCTGGAAATTGAGCATTTACTGCCATTATAATTTGCTGGTGGTCGACAACCAGTTGGACATTCAGGGAGTGGAATCCTTTGCGGTTCCTGAAAACCTCTGCATCCTGAAAAGGTGCCTACATCACGATGTGCATACAGTCTATTGCTCCCTGCACCTTGGGGAACTTTGCAATTCTGGAGAATCCTAGAGCCCTCTCACTCTGTCTCTCCCTGGTCATAGGGAAGCTGATCAAGTCCCTCCTGTGTGCGTACAGGGCTTCAGTGACCTGTCTAATGGAGTGACGTGTGGCATGCTGAGAAAGTCCGCAAATGTCTCCAGCTGAGGCCTGAAAAGAACCTGAGGCGTAGAAAAACAGTGCTGTGATGACTTTGACCTCGACAGACAGTGCAGTATTGATGGTGCTGGCAGGCTGCAGATCTGCCCTTATCAGCTGGCATACCTCAGTGAGAACCTCTTTGTGGAAGCACAGTTTCTGAAGGCAGGTGGTGTCAGGCAAGTCGAGGTAAGAATGCTTCTTCTTGGACTTGCGGGGGGTGTAACGTCTGGCCCTCCTCATCAGTCTGTCACATCTTACATTGGGCACATGATGCAGTGGAGCATTCCTTCAGCGATGTCGAGTCTGCTGCATGTAATTGGTCACCAAGAGAGGGTGGGAAAGGACTGGCCCCATTGCAGTAGCTCTCTGCTTTCCACCGATTGGTCACAAACAAAGAATATCCCTATGAAGGCATTCAATTCCAATCGGTCACAGTACGGTCAAGATGTTTTTAGAGATGCTCACATCAACTCCAACGACCTACAGAGTACATCCGAACTCTGCCGAGGTTGAAGCACAGCAGCCTTTTAAAGAATGCGACATGTGATCTTTAACTTTGTGTCCATTATACTGTGATTAGTTCCGGTTAGTTCCACTTTTTCTGGGCGGTTTTTTGGGCAAGCGATATTGTGAGCGATATGTGTGCGAGGTGGTGAAATTGACAATGGGCGATCTCATGGCTGCTAGTTTAGGTAAATATGCTCTTTACAACAAAAAAAGTGGGCGGGCACTAAATTGAATCTTGGCATTAAATCAGTGTGGAAATTAACGCTGGCCGATATTATGGGTGCTGATTTCGCCCATTCTGCTGATTCCGCCCCAAAAAAGTGGGCGGGTGGTAATATTCTTTCCCGGTGTTAAGCACATGGTGAAAGTAAGGTCGCCGAAAGTTTCCTAAAAATGCCCGTCAGTTTCCATTTTGTGCCAAAATGGGCGATATATGGGCATTATATGTAATTTCAGCAGTAAAATGAGTGTTAAGTGGGCGTTAAGCATGCAAAAAAAGTGGAGGTTCTAGCCCGATGGAATCAAAGACTAGAAACATTTTTTTTCTTGCTTTTTGTGGAATATATTAATGGTTTCAACTTCAATATAGGGGGCATGATTCAGAAGTTTGCAAATGATACAAAAATTGGCCGTGTGGTTGATAGTGAGGAAGGAAGTTGTAGACTACAGGAAGATATCAATGGACTGGTCAGGTGTGCAGAAATTTGCAAATGCAATCCAATCCAGAGAAGTGTGAGGCAATACATTTGGGAAGGGCTAACATTGCAAGGGAATCCACATTAAATAGGATACTGAGAAGTGTAGAGGAACAAAGGGACCTTGGAGTGCATATCCACAGATCCCTGAAGGTAGCAAGACAGGAAGATAAGGTGTGAAGAAAGCATACGGAATACTTGCCTTTATTAGCTGAGGCATAGAATATAAGAGCAGGGAGGTTATGCTTGAACTGTATAAAACACTAGTTAGGCCACAGCTAGAGTACTGTGTGCAGTTCTGGTCACCACATTACAGGAAAGATGTGATTTCACTTAGGAGGGTACAGAGATGTATGAGGATGTTGCCAGGACTGGAGAATTTTAACTATTAGAAAAGATTGGATAGGCTGGGATTGTTTTCTTTGGAACAGAGGTGGCTGAGGGGGGGACACCTAATTAAGGTGTATAAAATTATGAGGGGCCTAGATAGAGTGGATAGGAAGGACTTACTTCCTTTAGCAGGAGGTCAATAACCAGTGGGCGGAGATTTAAAGTAATTGGTAGAACGATTTGAGGGGAGTTGAGGAGAAATCTTTTGACCCAGAGGATGGTGGGGGTCTGGAACTCACTGCCTGAAAAGGTGGTAGAGACAGAAACCCTCATCACATTTAAAAATACAGGTTGAGCGTCCGAAATCCGGAAACCTCGGGACTGAGGCCGTTCCGAATACTGGGTATTTCCGGATTTTGGAATGTCTTTGCCTGGGCAGATGTAGGTGGGGTTGGGCAGCCGAGGTAAGGGGGCGAGGTCGGCCCGCAGAGGTAAGGGGGAGGAAGTGGGGGGGGGGGAGCTGGGGGAGGAGGGAGCAGGGAGGAGCTGGGGCCGGGAAGAAGTCGGGGTGGGTGAAGTCGCAGTGAAGTCGGGTCGGAGGTTGGGGGGGGGGCGAGGTCGGGCCGCCGAGGCAGAGGAGTCCAGATTTCGGAACATTTTCCGGTTTCCGGACGACCCCGCCACGGATTGGCCCGGTGTCCAGATTCCGGAACATTCCGGATTCCGGAACTCCGGATTTTGGACACTGCACCTGTACTTGGATATGCACCTGAAGTACTGTAACCTACAGGGCTACGGACCAAGAGCTGGAAAATGGGATTAGGCTCGATAGCTCTTTTTTAGCTGGCACAGGCATGGTGGGCTTAATGGCCACCTTCTGTGCTGTAAACCTCTATGATTCTATGGCCTAGGAATTCGGGTGTTTTGCCCTACCCGTTATCACCACAAAATGTTGAAAAGATGGTGACTGCGCCCTTCTTCAGCGGGCGCCATTTTGCAAGTGCTGTTAGTGCTGCTATCGCTGCTGGTAAACGCAATCGCAGGACGGATTTAAATGACCAAGATCGCGACATCAGTGAGTGTGCAACATACTCTTGACATCCCATTTGCAGTATTCATTCTCGCCATTGAATGTACGGGCATGTGTAAACAATGACAGGGTGAGCAGGCGCCCAACAGCAACAAGGAAACTGCTGCAGCAAATTTTTAAAGGGATCACCAACACTCAGTAGCAACTGACATGGTTACGCAGTTTTGAGTGGCTGAGTGCTACTTTCTGTAACTCCTGCAGCTTTCTTTACGCATTTCAAGGTTCTTTCATAACAGGGAGTGTTTTTGCAAGTGAAGAACTCCCTCATTATTTTTTAAATGCTTCTGTTCACACCACTTACTCAAAGAACTTGCAAGCAGAGGGAGGAAGAGGAGGGCCATGAGGGCTCTCAATGGGAGGCCTTACCCACCTAGGGTCTTCCGACAGCACTTCTCCTGCCTCCAATTAAGCCAGGAGCAGTGTCGTAGGAGGCTACGCTTCACCATAAAGGTGGTCATGGAACTCTGCCAGCTCTTGCAATCAGGCCTGCAGCCTCAGACCACGGTGACCACAGCGATCACGGCTCTCCCAGTGGCAGTCAAGATCACCATGGTCCTCAATTTCTTCGCCAGCAGATCCTTCCAGTCTCCAGCAGGAGACATAGCTAACATCCATCGCTGCAACCAGGAGATCACTGATGCTCTCCAGGAGAAGGGACTACATTGGCTTCTCTCTCAGCAGAGAGAAGCAGGACGAGTGCACATGTGGCTTTGCCAGGATAGCGGGCTTCGCCATGGTGCAGACACATGGCTTTGCATGTATAACAGTCCTGAGATCTTCCGTAACCGCAAAGACTACCACTCACTTAATGTGCAGTTGGTGTGCGACCATGCACAGCGAATCCTCAATGTCAATGCCCGCTATCCTGGCAGTAGCCATGATGCCTTCATCTTGTGCCAGCGTGCCAGCAATCTTCCAGCCACCACAGCAAACTCAAGGGCGCCTGCTCGGAGACAAGGGCTAGCCACTCTGCACTCAGCTGAAGATTCCCCTCCACAACCCCAACACTCTTGCCCAGCACTCGTATAATGTGTGCCATGCTGCCACCAGGAACATCATCAAGAAGACCATCGGGCTACTAAGCAATGGTTCTGATGCCTTGACTGCTTGGGAGGAGTCCTCCAGTACTCAACTGAGCGGGTATTCCATGTCATGGTGATCTGCTGCATGTTTCACAACTTGGCCATCATCAGGCTCAGCCCTTGTCACCAGGGATTGCGGCACCACGTCAGGAGGAGGATCAGGCATTACACAAGGAAGTTTTTGCTCCCCAGCCAAAAATCGCGGTGTTAAAAAAGTTTGACATTTCGCGCGTGCATAGACGCATTTCAATTTTCCCGGGAGGAGGCGGCACTTTAGGCACGGTGGTTTCCTGCGCGCAGGCGAAAATAACCCAGCCCACTACAGACACAGCGGCAGAAATAGCACAGCAAGAGAGCAAGAGGGCTGGCAGCATGCCAGACGATTCTCTCCAGTGGCTGCTGAGGCCGTAGTGCAGGCCATTGAAAGAGATGGTCTGCACTCCATCTGGTTGGGGTATGGAGGCCATTGCCCAGCATTTTTAAAAGAATTTGGAGGCAGATTGCACAGGAGGTGTCAGCGGCAAACACGGTGGCCAGAACTGACACACAAGGCTGCAAGAAGTTCAACGACCTCACAAGGATCATCAGAGTAAGTACCCTTCACATTTATGTAGGCCTGCCATGCTTGTAAGATCAATGTCTCACACAATGTTAAATCTTTGATGGTGCTGCCCCTTCTCAATGTGTTGCAGGCCATGGTTTGTGTTGCAGAATGCAGCAGAAAGCTGGAGGCTCACTTCTCCAGCCATTGCCTCTGAATTCATGATGCACCCACCATCTTGTACCCTCATCATTGCCAAGCCTCCTCGCACTCCACTCCCACTGCTGATATGCTTTTTCCAAACATTACCCTGAGCCGCTATGCTACCTGCCTCTCACCTCCTCCCAATCTTTGAAAAACTTCAGTCACCAGCCACACAGATTGAAATAAAGACACTTGCACCTCCACACAGTGGCAACTATTGAACTATGGAAGGCACATGTGGCACAACAGGAGGTGGACCCTTACTGAACCCTCCTTCTTGCTCTTATTGCAGGCGGGAGCAACGGCGTACCGGAGGCGGACAGTCGGAACTGCTGGAGCTCACCGATGTTGAGCAATGAGTGGCGGCCCTCATGGGCACCGCAGTTCGCACAGTGGCCAGGGGCGATGTCGAGCCCCCTTCGGGTAGTGAGTGTATGTAAATGGTACTTGCAACTGATGTGACTTCCTTGACCCCTAATATCAAGTGGGCTAGCTCCTTTACATATACATGTCCATGCCTGGTCCCTCATGATGGCCAAGTTGTGTAGCATGCAACACACCACAATGAATTCAGAGACCCGTTGAGTGGAGTATTGAAGGCTGCTTCCAGAGCAGTCGAGGCATTGGAAGCGCTGCTTGAGCACCCCAATTGTCTGCTTAATGATGTTGCGGGTGGCTGCATGGCTCTTGTTGTAGCACTGCTCGACTTCTGTGGTGGGATTGAGAATGGGGATCATGAACCAGGTGGCTAGGCCGTATCTTTTGTCCCCAACCAGCCAGCCGCGCCCTTCCCTTTGTCGCTGAAACATTCGTGACACACTGCTGTCACGCAAGATGGAAGCATCTTGTGCGTTCCCTGGATAGAGGGCATTCAGTGCAAGGATGTGCAGCGTATGGTCGCACACCAGCTGCATGCTTAGGAACTGGTAACCCTTTCGGTTTCTGAATAACTCTGTGGAATGGTGCTCACAAGGACATGTGCAGTTAATGGCTCCTTAAACCCTCGGGAAGCCCGCAATTCCGCCAAACCCAAATGTCCGCTCATTTTGGCTGTACCTGCTCATTGAAATACATTCTGCGGGTGTACAGAGCCTTTCTGATGGGCCGAATGCAGCGATGTGCAGTAAATTGAGAGATGCTGTATATGTTCCCTGCTGCTGCCTGGAAGGAGCCGGAGGCATAGACAGCCAGCGCCACAGTCACCTTCACTACGCAGTCTTGTTGGTGCTGTAAGGCTGTAGGTATGCCTGTAGGAGATGGCCTATCTCTGTCAGCAGTTCCTTTCGGAAGCACAGCTTCTCACACACTGCTCCTTAGAAAGCTGGAGGTATGAGCGTTGATGCCTGTAAACCCATAGGGGGTAACCGCTCCTTCCCAGACATATTCGGCCTATCCTCATCCGTGGCCTGACATGGCCAAGAGCCCTTCTTCTAGCTTGACGCCACCTGGCAATAGCATGCTGACGAACCAGTAGTGGCCCCATTAAATTCTCGCACTGACTTTGTAAGGACACTGCAATGGCAGATAAAAGTGCTGATTTCAAGTCGGAGCTTCACACAGCATGATGTGTGCAACCGCTGCAGTCAATGTGACCTGTGATGTAGGATCATCCTCCCTCCATTTGAATACGCCATCAATACTGCCTGCTGCACCCTTGGAATGCCTGATTTTTCAGTCGTTTCCTGGGGTGGGAGTTGAAAGAGACGTTGGGGCCTAATGTTGCAGCTGAGGCGCTAGCGGAGCATTGCTCAATGATTGGCATCATGATTTCAGTGAAACTAAAGGACAGGGCGGTTTTTGCGCTGCCACAAACCATGAGCCAAATTTGTCGGCCAGGCGGTAATAGCTGGATGCCCGCCATGACACAGGGAAACACATGCAACATGAGTACTTGAAAGTGAGAAAAGATTGTGGGCTGAGTGGGAGGTGGGATGTGAGAAGAAGGATTAGGAATGAACATACCGTTGTTGTATCCAAGGGGTTTAACCTCGCTGGTGGCCATGCCTCTACCACGCCAAATGATCTCCAGTATTTGCTCCTCAAACTGGCTTAACTTTTGAATATCTGCCTGTTTGCTCTTGCTCATGGTGATTATGTCTACCTTGGCCTGCAAGAGAAAAAGAAAAGTTGAGAGTGAGTTTAGTGCAATGTGTTCAGGTGATGTGGCTGCCATAGTTGAATAGCTATGTGCAAGTGGGAGATGTGGGTGTGAGTGTTGATTGGTAGAGATTGTTGCTTTGTGAGTGCTGGGGATGTGGTGCATTGAGCAGTGTGTGAAGCTTGTGATGCAGATGTGGGCCATTTGCTGAAGCCTTCACTCACCTCGACCACGCATGTGAAGAAGCAGAAGAGGAGGAAGCCGAAGAGGAGGGAAGGATGCATCCCAGACAGACCCTTTTATGGCCAGGATATCTGAGATAGAATCATCTGCCTGCGGTCCCACTGGCTGGACAGGATGCCTCTTCTTGTTGACCTACTAGCTGGGTAGGCTGCAGTTCTTGGGTGTATGAAATGACGAAGGCACAAGGGTGGAGTTGTACTGTTGGGAGGGCGGGAAAGCAAGAGGTGCATGACAGAAGGAGGATAACATGTGAGTATACCCGCATCTTGTACCTTTCAGCCCCGCTGCTGGCCAAGGGCTCAGCCATGGCGTTGCCAAGAATGGCGTGCACTGTCTCCTCCAAGGGAGTAAGTTGAAGTCAGGAATGGGAGATATGCCTCATCATTGGTGCAGATTGTTGGTAGGTGAGTGATTGGAGGTCCTGCATTGAGCAGTGTGTGAGGCTAGTGGTTCAGTTGATAGGAGACAGCTTTTGAAAGTGCATTCACTGACCTTGACCAGTGGTCTGAGATCATGAAGCTTCTTTGGGCACTGGAGCCAGGTGGTGGGGTGAGGCAGTGACGGCCTTAGTGATGTGCGCCACATCATTCTTTCTGGAGGGTCTCCTGTCCCCTGCGGGTAGAGGACTTCTCTTGCAATGTTGATCCCCTGAACAAAGCTGGAGTGCTGTGTGTGAGACCCTCAGTGCCCCTTCCCTGGCTTGCTGAGCCATTTGTGTTAGTGCTGAGGCAGTTTGCCCATTTGTTGAGATTAGGAAGGTAACTCAACTTATGAGGAAAGGTTGAGTAGGTTGAGCCTCTACTCGTTGGAACTCAGAAGAATGAGAGATGATCTTATCGAAACGTATAAGATTATGAGCGGGCTTGACAAGGTGGATGCAGAGAGGATGTTTCCACTGATAGGGAGACTAGAACTAGAGGGCATGATCTTAGAATAAAGGGCCACCCATTTAAAACTGAGGTGAGGAGAAATTTCTTCTCTCAGAGGGTTGTAAATCTGCGGAATTTGCTGCCTCAGAGAGTTCAGGAAGCTGGGTCATTGAATAAATTTAAGGCAGAGATAGACAGTTTCTTAACCAATAAGGGAAAAAGGGGTTATGGGGAGCGGGCAGGGAAGTGGACCTGAGTCCATGATCGGATCAGCCATGATCGTATTAAATTGTGGAGCAGGCTCGAAGGGCCATATGGCCTATTCCTGCTCCTATTTCTTATGGTCTTATGTTCTTATGTTCTTTTGTTCTTTTGTTCTTAACAGTTGATTATTCACATTTGGAACTTCTTTTAAATATTGTATATTTCTTAAAAGGCAGAAAGGGCTGAAAAATGTATTGATTCACTGCATTTTGTATTGCTTCAGTGTGCATGGCCCCTTTAATTCTCAGACCGCTTCATTGCCCACAATTTCTTGAGAGCTCCACAGCTTCGCTCACAGAGCCTGTGGGAAGCTGCAACGCCGGAACTGGACAGCAACGTTGTCCCGGATCACTCCACCAAAGCTACCAGGACTGCGTTGCATGGAACGTGCATGGAACACACCCTCATCATACCTCAGATCTCCTGAAAGTGCTGTCCAGTGTCAAGCTTACGGCTCACATCCCACCGGAGGCAACTAGGCCCATACAGTCGAGCCTGGTCACCAGTTGTCTTGGACCCCCTTGCCACTGGACCAAGACCTTGCTCTGCTAAGCCCATGTGGTAGCTGGTGTGCAACGGCCACCCCACATTAAAAAAACTCATGCACAGGCATCTTCCACCCTTCAAAATGAAGTTCAGGACCTGGAACGACAGGACCCTCATGGACAACCCCACAGCGACAGACCGGAACACCGCACTGCTATCGTTGCCCGGGAACTCAGACACTTCGACGTTGACATCGCCGCCCTAAGTGAGACCCATGTGCCGGGGAAGGCCAGCTCAAAGAACAAGGTGGTGGTTACACCTTCTTCTGGAAAGGCAAACCAGAAGAAGAATGCCGCCTTCATGGAGTTGGCTTCGTCATCAAGAAGGAGCTGGTGGGCCATCTCAGAGACTCCCCCTGAGGGATAAGCGAACGTCTCATGACTCTCCGGCTCACCCTAGCCCAGAACCTGTGCACCACAGTCATCAGCGCGTATGCCCCAACACTCGATGCAACAGATGAGAGCAAAGAGCAATTCTACACCAGCCTCGAACATTCCCGGTCACGAGTCCGTACAAACGACAAGCTGATCATCCATGGCGACTTCAAAACCAGAGTCGGTAAGGACAGAGACCTCTGGGGAGGCATGATCGGCAGAGAGAGGGTTAAGGAAAACCAACTCAAGCGGTACCTTGCTCCTGACAAAATGCCTAGAACATGACCCTGTCATCACCAACACCTTGTTCCGTCAGAGGGACAAGTACAAGGCATCATGGCAACACCCTCGCTCCAAGCACTGGCATCTGCTCGACTGCGTCATCATCCGAGCGAGGGGCCGCAAGGACGTGCGCATCACCCGCGCCATGACAGGAGCCGACGACTGCTGCTCCATCATTATCAATACAGCCCCAAAACAGCGATGGCAACAGAAACAATGCCGCAGAAAAATCAAGGCTGGGGCACTCAATGACCCAGTTAAGAAAGCCCTATACAGCCAATGCCTCACTGCCAACCTGGCGACCCACGATGACCCTGAGACGCAAAGTGCCCACAGTGCCTGGCCTGTCCTCAAGGCCTCCATAACTAACGGTTGGCGAAGAGACGCTAGGTCGCTCAACCAGGAAACACCAGGATTGGTTTGACGATAACGATCAGGAGATCCAGCAGCTAATAAACCGCAAGTGCAAAGCATTTCTGAACCTAAAGCAGCGACCCAATTTGGGAGCAGCAAAGCAGCTCTACATGTGGCTGAAGACCGAGGTTCATCAAAAAATCCACGACCTAAAGAATAGTCGGTGGGTGGAGAAAGCACAGGAGATCCAGCAGTTGGCTGACAACTACGACGTGCGAGGTTTCTTCAGAGCAGTCAAGTCCACCTATGGCCCAAGCACCCAAGGCCCCACCCTACTGCTGGCCAAGAATGGAGAGGCACTCATTAAGAACACCGAGGCAGTCGGGGCCTGCTGGAAGGAGCACTTCGAAGATCTTCTTAACCGAGACTCTGCCTTCAACGCGAGTGTCCTCGACTCCATCCCTCAGCGTGCTACCCGCCACCATCTCAGCAAAACCCAAGCCCTGCACGAGGTAGAAAAGGCCATCCATCAGTTCAAGAACAACAAGGCATCAGGAGGCATTAAAGTATGGCGGAGAAGCATTATTGGCACGAATACATGACCTCATCTCTCTCATCTGGAAGGAGGAGAGCATGCCAGGAGACCTCAGAGATGCCACAATCTTCTAAAAAGGGGACAAGTCCAACTGCAGTAACTACAGAGGAATCTCCTGGCTGTCGGCCACTGGGAAAGTCATTGCAAATACCCTCCTCAATCGTCTTCTCCCTGTGGCTGAAGAGCTCCTCCCAGAGTCACAATGCAGATTCCGCCCACTAAGGGGTACAATGGATATGATCTTCACCATGCGTCAACTACAGGAGAAATGCAGGGAACAGCATCAACCCTTGTACATGGCCTTCTTTGACCTCACAAAGGCCTTTGATACTGTCAACCACGAGGGATTATGGAGCATCCTCCTCCATTTTGGCTGCCCCCAAAATTTTGTCACCATCCTCCGCCTGCTCCACGATGACATGCAAGCCGTGATCCTGACCAATGGATCCACCACAGACCCAATCCACATCGGACTGGGATCAAGAAGGGCTGCGTCATCGCACCAATGCTTTTCTCGATCTTCCTTGCTGCAATGCTCCATCTCACTCTCATCAAGCTCTCTGCTGGAGTGGAACTAAACTATAAAACCAGTGGAACCTGTTCAACCTTCGCCGCTTCCAGGCTAGATCCAAGTTTGTCCCATCCCCTGTCATCGAACTACAGTACGCGAATGACGCTTGCATCTGCGCACACTCAGAGGCTAACCTCCAAGCCATCGTCAACACCTTCACCGAGGTGTAAGAAAGCATGGGCCTTATGCTAAACATCCATAAGACACAGGTCCTCCACCAACCTGTCCCCGCTACACAACATTGTCCCTTGGTCATCAAAATCCATGCGTGGCCTTGGACAATGTGGACCATGTTCCATACCTCGGGAGCCTACTATCAGAAAGGGCAGACATCGATGACGAGGTCCAACACCGCCACCAATGTGCCAGTGCAGCCTTTGATCGCCTGAGGAAGAGAGTGTTTGATGACCAGGACCTCAAATATGGCAACAAGCTTATGGTCTACAGGGCAGTAGTGATACCCGTCCTCCTGTATGGCTCAGAGATGTGGACCATATACAGCAGACATCTCAAAGTGCTGGAGAAGTCCCACCAATGCTGCCTCCGCAAGATCCTACAAATCCACTGGGAGGATAGACGCACCAATGTCAGTGTTCTCGCTCAGGCCAACATCCCCAGCATCGAAGCACTGACCACGCTCGCCCAGCTCCATTGGGTGGGCCACATCATCCGCATACCCGACACGAGACTCCCTAAGCAAGCGCTCTACTCAGAACTCCTACACGGCAAGCAAGCCCCAGGTGGGTAGAGGAAACATATCAAGGACACTCTCAAAGCCTCCTTGATAAAGTGCAACATCCCCACCAACACCTGGGAATCCCTGGCCCAAGGCCGCCCAAAATGGAAGAATAGCATCCGAAAGGGCACTGAGCACCTTGAGTCTCGCCACCGAGAGCATGCAGAAGTCAAGCGCAGACTGCGGAAGGAGCGTGCGGCAAACCAGGCTCCCCACCCACCCTTTCCTTCAACCACAGTCTGCTCCACCTAATTCCCGCACTGGACTGTACACCCACCTGAGAACTCACTTTTAGAGTGAAAGCAAGTCTTCCTCGATTTCATGGGACTGCCTATGATGATGATGTTGGGAACGTGAGCACTGTGCCACCTATCTCCATGCTGCCCAACCAATTTCACTCGATTAGCTTTGCACCAATTTCCATTGGTCGATAACTGTAGTTCCGGTAACACCAGCAACTTTGCTGACGGACACAAATTTGTCCGCCGCTGTGCCTTACAAGAGATGATCAGGCTAGGCGCCATTGATATGATCTTGCAGGCCTTGTCCAGTCATGTAAATGATCCCATTCCTGGGTTATGGGATGATTTACTGACCTGGGGTCGAGGTGGCTGGAGGTTCTACTCTGCAATATTTGCACAGAAATTTCAGGGCCAGAACTTTTTCCACTAACTCTAATTCTATCAGGCTGCACAGATGATGTTTGACCTTAGTGTCCTGTTTGGACCAGAGTTTCACTTCAATCCTCAATCCAATCCTTCACCCAAGACCACTGACTTCCACCACCACATTAGCATTCAGTTTGAAAGCTGAACATTCACTCTCCATATAGTAAAGCATACATGCTGCGACCTTCTGCAAGGTCACACAAACTTTAACTTGCCCACTCAGCAAGTGAGTCATAAGAACATAAGAACATAAGAAGTGCGAGGAGGAGTTGGCCATATGACCCTTCGAGCTTCCTCCGCCATTCAATAAGATCATGGCTGATCTGATCATGGATTCAGCTCCACTTCCGTGCCCTCTTCCCATAACCCTTTATTCCCGTATTGCTCAAACATCTGTCTATCTTCGCCTTAAATATAGTCAATGACCCAGTTTCCACAGCTCTCTGGGGCAGAGAATTCCATAGATTTACAACCCTGAGAGAAAACATTTCTCCTCATCTCAGTTTTAAATGGGCGGCCCCTTATTCTAAGACTATGTCCCCTAGTTGTTAGTTTCCCCTATGAGTGGAAATATCCCCTCTGCATCCACCTTGTCGAGCCCCCTCATTATCTTTTAAGTTTCAATAAGATCGCCTCTCATTCTTCTTAACTCCAATGTGTATACGCCCAACCTACTCAACCTATCTTCATAAGTCAACCCCCTTGTCTCCGGAATCAACCTAATGAACCTTCGCTGAACAGCCTCCAATGCAAGTATATCCTTCCTTAAATACGGAGACCAAAACTGTACGCAGTACTCCAGGTGTGGCTTCACCAATACCCTGTACAGTTGTAGCAGGACTTCTCTGCTTAATATCTATCCCCCTTGCAATAAAGGCTAACATTCCATTTGCCTTCCTGATTACTTGCTGTACCTGCATATTAACATTTTGTGTTTCATGCACAAGGACCCCCAGGTCGCTCTGTACTGCAGCACTTCACAATTTTTCTCCATTTAAATTATAATTTGCTTTTCTATTATTTCTGCCAAAGTGGATAACCTCACATTATCCCACATTATACTCCATCTGCCAAATTTTTGCCCACTGACTTAGCCTGTCTATGGCTACAACCTCCACTTTTTTTGCATGCTTAACGCCCATTAACACCCATTTTACCGCTGAAATGACATATAATGTCCATATATCGCCCATTTTGGCACAAAATGGAAACCGGCGGGCACTTTTCTGAAAATTATCGCCGAGCGTTACTTTCCCCATGTGCGTAACGCCGGGAAAAATAAATACCGCCATCCACTTTTTTTGAGCGGAATCAACAGAATGGGCGAAATCAATGCCCAAAATATCGCCCAGCGTTACATTCCGCACTGATTTAACGCTGAGATTCAATATTAATGCCAGCCCACTTTTTTTTGTCATAAAGAGCATATTTAACGAAACTAGCAGTCATGAGATCCCGGGTCAATTTCACCACCTCGCACACATATCACCCACAATATCGCTCATCCAAAAAACGCCCAGAAAAAGTACAACTAACAGCATTATGGACACCATGTTCTAGATCACATGTCCCATCCTTTAAAAGGCTGCTGTGCTTCAACCTCGGCGGAATTCGGATGTACTCTGCAGGTCGTTGGAGTTGATGTAAACATCTATAAAAACATCTTGACCACAGTGTGACCGATTGGAATTGAATAGATGTCTTCGTCGGGACATTCCTTGTTTGTGACCAATCGGTGGAAAACAGAGAGCTACTGCAATGGTGCCTGTCCTTTTTCACCCTCACTTGGTGACCAATTACATGCAGCAGACTCAACATCGCTGTAAGAACACTCCACTGCATTATGTGCTCAATGTAAGACGTGACAGACAGATGAGGAGGACCGGACGTTATGCCCCCCACAAGTACAAGGAGAAGCATTCTTACCTCGACTTGCCCGACACCACCTGCCGTCGGAGACTGCGCTTTCAGAAAGAGGTTATCACTGAGGTATGCTAGCTGATAAGGGCAGATCTTCAGCCTGCCAGCTTCATCAGTACTGTATTGTCTGTCGAGGTCAAAGTCACTGCGGCACTGTCGTTCTATGCGTCGGGTTCTTTTCAGGCCTCAGTTGGCGACATTTGCGGTCTGTCTCAGCATGCCACACCTTGCTGGATTAGACAGGTCACTAAAGCCCTGTATACACACAGGAGGGACTTGATTAGCTTCCCTATGACCAGGGAGGCACAGTGTGAGAGGGTTATAGGATTCGCCAGAATTGCAAACATCCACAAGGTGCAGGGAGCAATAGACTGTACGCACATCGTGATGCGGGCACCTTTTCAGAATGCAGAGGTTTTCAGGAACGACAAGGGATTCCACTCCCTGAATGTCCAACTGGTTGTCGACCACCAGCAAATTATATTGGCAGTGAATGCTCAATTTCTGGGCAGCAACCATGATGCTCACATCCTGCATGAGAGCATTGTATCTGACTTGTTTAACAATGAGCCACAAGGTCAATGCTGGATGCTTGAAGACAAAAGATATGGACTCGCCACCTGGCTGATGACCCCCTGCACGACACCCACACCGAAGCCGAGAGGCGATACAATGAGAGCCACAGAGCAACTCGCAATATCGTGGAGAAAACCATTGGAGTGCTGAAGCAGTGCTTTAGATGCCTGGACCACTCAGGAGGCGAGCTCCAATACCACCCTGAGCAGGTAGCTCAATTTGTGGTTGTTATGTATTGTCCAGGTACATTAAATGTATAGTTACAATGGTGCGCTACAAGGGGCACTGTGGTGGGAGACCCGAAAGTACCTGCAAGAAAGAGTATAAAAGGCTGCCCACCACACCTGAGGGGCACTCTGGAGTTACACAATAAAGGACTAAGGTCAGAGCAGTTACTACAACACCAGACTGTGTGGAGTCAGTGATTTGAGTGCTACATACATCACAAATTGGCGACGAGGACACGGACGAGCTCTTCATGCAACCATGGCTACTTTGGGCTCGCTAAAGGATTTCACAGAGGGTAATGACTGGGATGCCTTTACGGAAAGGCTCGAGTACTACTTTATAGCAAACGACCTGACAGGGAACACGAAGGCACTGATAGAGAAGCGTAAGGCGATATTGCTGTCCAGTTGTGGCGAGGAGGTTTACCGTCTCGTCAGGGATTTGCTGACACCCACGAGCGCCAAGGACAAGTCATATGAGCAGCTGATTGAACTCATTCATAACCAACTGAAACTGAAGGAGAGCATCCTCATGGCCAGGCACAAATTTGATCGCCACTGCAGACCTGAGGGCCAGGATGTCACCAAATATGGTGCGGATATCAGAAGACGTGCGGCGCCATGCGATTTTGGCACACACCTTAACGAGGCGTTGCGAGACGTCTTTGTTATAGGGATTGGCCATGAGGGTCTCCTTCACAAGCTGCTATCCACTGAACCTACAGTCAGCCTACAGCAAGCCATCAACATCAGCCGGGCATTTATGACCTCGACTTGCAGCACCAAGCAGATGATCCACACGGTCTCGAACCTGGCAGGACTATTCACAGGATAGCGCCCGTCACGGACAAAACTGCAGAACGTGGCTCTGCCCAGGGCAGAGAGCACGGACCTTAGGGCCCTGGAACTCAGAGTCCGTAGAGGGGGGCTAATCGAGTAGCACCACGTTGGCACTGCGGAGGAAGCCATGGGGCTCACCGGTGCAGGTTTGCAGAGTATACGTGCAATACCTGCCACACGAAAGGCCACCTTCAGCGTATGTGCAAAAGAAACACGACTCACCATGTGACTGAGGAGATGGGAGATGATCTGCTATCCAGCGAGGAGCATTGCGGTTTGAATTGACGGGCATCCCAGCCCCAGGTAGAAGAAGATGATGCGTTTGGACTGTATACGTGTACCGACGATTCAGCTCCAGTGATTATGGAAGTCAAGATTAATGGAGTCCCAGTGAGTATCGAAGTGGACACGGGGTCGGGTCAGTCACTGATGAGTCAGGAAACTTTTGATAAACTGTGGATCAACCCAGCTGCATGACCCAAGCTGGTCCCGGTCCCGGCGAAGCTGCCACCTTCACCAAGGAACTGATACCTGCTCTTGGCAGAGCGGATGTGCAGGTATCTCACGGTGGAGAGACGCACGGTTTACCCTTGTGGATCATTGCAGACGATCGGCCGACACTACTCGGCAGGAGATGGATGGGGAAGGTCCGTGGGAGCTGGGAAGACTTCATTCCTCCACAGACCGCTGTCCCCCGTGTTCACAGGCAGAGCAGGCCTCCACCTTCGGATTGGACGGCAGCGAAGGAAGCGTGTGTGGGGTTGGGCAGAGCAGCGGCGGCCATCGACTCTCCCCTGCAAAGTCTGAGAGTGAGAAAGAGGCGCTGGAACCAGCAGCAGCGCCGACCGAGCTGGAGAAGAGAGAAGGGCTTCGACGGGTTGCAGGCAGGCACCGTCGGCCCGCAGGCAGAGGTGGATGTTCGCAGGGCTTTCAGCGGGAGGAGCGGTGAATCGGCAGTTTCGGGAGCAGGACTTGCTCAGCGACGTCGTGAGGGGCAGTGCTCCGAGGAGCGGGGCTCGTCCAGGATCGGCTGCGGCAGTGAGGAGGTCGGCTCCGGAGGACGTGTGTGTGTGTGGCGGATCTCGAGAGAGAGGGAGAGCAGGCAGCAGCACAGCGAGTTCAAGATGGCGGCGAGCCTCATGGCAGCAGAGTTCTGCAGAGAGAGGCAGGCAGGCACCAGCAGAGCACCTAAAATGGCGGCGCCCAGTAGAAACCTCGTGGGAAAACAAAATGGCGTCTTAAAAGCGTATCAGGGAGTCTTAAAGGGGCCTTACATCATTGGTGGTCCCCACAAATAGACTTTTGTAAGGGCAAGAGCGAGTCAAAATGATTACTGTGATTTGTATGATGATGTGATTTATGACAAGAATTAATATCACAATGTACAGTTAAAAGGGTTAATGGATCAGTGACTAACATGACTAATGGATTAATGCGATTTCTGATTTTATGTGATTTATGCAATAGTTCAGCGGCTGCAGACAAGCCACAAAGGCAATTATTCTCTGAGAACAGAGGCAATGCACTAGTTGCGATACCCTGTCTCAGCACAGCCCATTGCCTCGGGCAAAAAGGGGCTGTATGCAGCCATCATACCTCACCCAGTGGAGCTGGGATTAAATAACTGTTCAGTGTACCTGCAACCTTTTGATATAACTCTTCAATGCACCTATATGTATCATACGAATGTACTGTCTATGTGTACCTGCTTTCTATTGGAGATTATGTTTGTGTACTTGCATCACCCATGTAAGGACTGTAAATACAACATGCTTGCATCGGATTGCAAGCATAATCTCGACATGGAGGGGAAGAGGGAAGTGGATGGTCATGGACTCACACTCACAAATCAACCAGGACGAACAAGGCCGAGGTTACCGGCAATGTGCTTTTGGAACTGGGGGTGGGGGGGGGGTGGGGCGGTGAGATGTTATGTATTGTCCAGGTACATTAAATGTATAGTTACAATGGTGCACCACAAAGGGCACTGTGGTTGGAGACCTGAAAGTACCTGCAAGACAGAGTATAAAAGGCTGCCCACCACACCTGAGGGACACTCTGGAGTTACACAATAAAGGACTAAGGTCATAGCAGTTACTACAACACTATACTGCATGGAGTCAGTGATTTGACAGCTACATACATCACTGTGGTAGTGTGCTCCATGCTGCACAACTTGGCTATCAGGAGGGGACAAGAATTGCCCGATGAGTCTGACAGTCCACCTCACCAGAGAGAGGAAGAGGTGGACGAGGAGGGGGACGCTGACATCGGCCCAGACAACCAGGTTGATGCTGAAGCCATGCCCCCACCCCCCTTTGACTGCATGAAAGGGCTCATGGTGGTATGATAGCTGCAAGAGCCTTATGTCAGGAGCTCATCAATGATCGCTTTGCCTGAAAGAACGTTGGTGTTATTTACAAGGCTGACACACTGCTGGATGTGCAGGTGATACATCAATGGTGGGCATCACCTTGGTTACAGTTAAAGTTTAAGTTGATTGAAATTAAGTGTCATTATACCTTTTGATAAGCAATCATGGCGCTTAATGGTGCAGCTATCTGAGCCAATGCGCTGCAAGGTTTTGTTAAATAAAAAACATTTAAACCGAACATTAGTCTGGAATCATTAGTATTTCTGTACAAACCAACACCCCCCCCTCCCCCCCCACCAGCCCCGGTTCTCCTCCCTACCTCTACCCCTTCCCCTTCTCCTCCTGACTCTAAACCGCCTGGCCGAAGAGGTCCTGAGGCGATACTTCAATGAAGGGAGGGATGACGGCCAAAGCGCTGCTTGGACGGATACGGGAGAGGATGGTCCCGAGGTGGGAACATGCTCTGGGCCAGAAGCAAGATATAGCTGCTGGCTCTCATGTGTGGTTGGCAATGGAGGTGCGGCACCTTGGGGTGCAGTGCCGCATTCCAGGACCACTGGGAGCCCTCTGCCACCAGTGTTCCTGGCTACCAGCTCCAGGGCCTCCTCCATCCCTTCCATGTTATATCTTATTTGTTGGACAAAAACTCAGTGCCAACTACGTTCTTGGTGCTTAGTAGGCTTTTTGCTACTGGTGTATCTCCATCGTGTCTCCCACAACAGCCACACCATAGCTGCACACGCTTTCAGTCCCTCTGAGCACCCTCTCTCTGTCTCCTCTTATGCACATGTCATGATGACTCTTGACCTTCTAAATCGCGGGAATCGAGCATTGTCATGCCGTTGCTAAGGATGGCTACACTTTACCGCAGAAGGTCAAAAAACAATTTTGCTACCACCCATTTGATATCGCTCGCGGTAATGTACATTTAAAAAAATGGAAACTAGGTGTTTTGAGAATGGATGAGAAGCTTGCGATCTGAAAACCCTTTTTTACACCCACTCCAGAAATAACGTCCATTTTTGGGCGATAAGCACTAAAGTGGAGGTTCTGGCCCTATATCCCTTTGCAGATTTTTTGTGTCCTCCTCACAATTTGCAAAGTCCATAGCAACCAATTTATGCACAGCAAGCTCCTACAAACAGTAATGTGATGATGACCAGATTATCTATTTTTTGGTGATGTTAATTGAGGGATAAATATTGGAGAATTTCCCTGCTCTTCTTCAAAATAGTGCCATTGGATCTTTTACATCACCTGAGGGGGCAGACTGGGCCTCGGTTTAACGTCTCATCTGAAAGACACGCACCTCCGACAGTGGAGCACTTCCTCAGTACTAAACTGGAGAGTCATCCTAGATTTCTGTGCTCTGGCGTCTGACTTGAACCAACAAACTTCAGACTCAGAGGCGAAAGTGCTACTAAATGAAGAGAGAGTGAATTGAACTTGTAAGAAATTTACACTTGAATGACTATTCAGCCTGCTTTTAATGCAGATTTTTAATAGGCATGCATTTTACACAATACACCCATTCACTTGGGCAGCAAACCATATTTGGTACATTTTGTGCAAGAGCTTAATCTTAATTAATTGCGTTAGACTCAACTGCTCTTCTAAATAAAATACAATTACACTGCAAATGATGTGTTTTTATTGATCTTTTCTGTATGTTTGATAGTGTTTATGTCAATATGACCCCTAAATGTAGAGGGCTGCTTGTCCTGCCAGAACTCTCGTCTGGCACTATTCTCCCAAGTTTTGGGTGTCCTCCCAGAACGGTGCACTCCGAGAGGCCCGCCATTTTTTAGAATAAAAAAAGCACCTAAAATTTACCTCGCAATTCTCCAAGTCCAGCAGGCCTGTTTCACAGTCAACGCAGCGCAGCACAAACAGCTGGGGGCGGAGCTGCAGCCCTGCGCCAAAAAGAGTGCCGGCAGCTGCAGCAGTAGCTCTTGGCCCTCCCAGCGCGTCCTGTCTCCGGGCGACCCTATCCCTGGTCGAAGGGACGTTGCGCTGTTCGCCGCCCCTATCCCGGGCTGAGTGGCCTGTCTGCCTCACCGTCCCTCGTCTCGTCGCCACTGCCCTTACCTCCTCGGCGGCAGGGCTCGCCCGAACTCCTCCCCGGTGGCGGGCCCCACCCGAACTGCAGCTCTAAACTCCTTTTCAGTGGCGGGGTGCGCACGAGCACCTCTTCGGCAGCGGGCCCCGCCCGAACTCTTCCTCGGCGGTGGGGCCTGCCCAAGCACCTTTTCGGTGGCGGGGCCCATCCAACCAGCAGCTCTTCGGTGGCGGGCCCTGCCCGAACTACTCTCCAGTGGCGGGCCTCACCCAAACACCTCCTCGGTGGCGGGGCCCCACCCAACCAGCTCTTCAGCAGGCTGTTGGAGGGCTCCCGGTGCTGCAGTAGGTGAGTAGAAACGTTTCAATTTTTAATTTATTGATTGATTTTTTTATTTTTTAAATGTTTTATTTTTTTTGTTTTTAATTGATTGATTTATTGATTTATTGGTTGATTTATTGATTTATTTGTCATTTATTATTGATGGCTCTTTATTGGTAAAAGAGAAGTGTTTAATGCTTTTTAAAATCCCCTAACTTCCCTCTAACTTCCCTCCCCCCCCCGCCATCTCTCACTACCTGCGCCTAATTTCTAAAGTGTAGGCAAGGTTTTTCTGAATGTACAAAAATCGACACTTACTCCGTTCTAAGTTAGTTTGGAGTAACTTTTCGCTGCCTAAACTTGCAAAACAGGCATAAGTGGCTGGTAACGCCCCCTTTTGAAAAAAAACTGTATTAAAACGAAACTATTCTAACTAACTAGAACTGAACAAACTAAATTCCGAGAATTGCGATTTCTAAGATACTCCATACTAAACTAGTTGCTCCAAAAAAAATAGGAGCAACTCGAGCCGAAACTTGGGCCCAATGTATCCAAAATGCACTATGGCTGACATGATTTAAACAATTCTATAATTCTGAGTTCAGGTCGTTTTAATAGGCTAGTTGTTCCCAAGGCACAGTTCCATCTTCTGACGGACATAGGACTTTGAAGCAGGAGATAAATGTCAGCTGCTGCTGTGGGCCTGAGAGGGGTGCAGCAGTAATAATGCTCACGGGTTCCAAGGCAGAACCTTCAAATAATAAGGAATCATACAATTTTTGGGCCTGTGATGTTTTTGTTGCCTGCTCCTTTCAAATTCTCTGATCTGAGTAGGTTGGATTCAAGGACCAAGGCCTATTTCTTCAGGACATGTTACCTAATAGGCACCTGTCACTCCACTCTTCCACCCCCCCCCCACCACCACCTCCCTCTCTAGCATTGAGAGACGGAAATGGGTAAAAACATGCCAGAACATCTCTCCTGCATCATTAGTTTGGGATTTCAATGCTTGTGTCTAATATAGGAGCAAACTCTTCACACTCTGCTTCACAATCACTAGGCAATGCAAAAAGTAAGCATTCTCCATGTATAAAGATGACAAAAATTGTTCATTATATACGCTCTGAGTTTTGTCTGCAAACAGTGAACTCAAGGGCAATTGTCAGACCGTAAAAAACTTTTAAAATTACCCCTTATGGCCTTGGTTTTCTGCAAAGGTTGTGTCAATCTCCTGCCTTAATTATGGCAGGAAATCAGTGGAGCAACTCCTGGATGAACAGCATAAACAGCAATTATCAGCTGTTTATGCCATTTCATTGGGGGGATGTGGGTTGACAATCCCCCGCTGGAGTTACAAATTGGGACAACCTCTGTGGAAATTCTGCATCAGTGTGTTTTTCTAGTAATACTGCTCTAGTATGATCATCAACACAATTATTTCAATGGAGGAATTAACCTGTTTATTTTAAACCTTTGGGCCTAGAAATTGGGTCACTTACCGCCATGAATTACCCCTCAATTCTGGCGGAAATTAGCAGCTGCCGCTCTTCTCTGGTGCAGAACTCGGTGGCCACCATTTTGGCGAGGGGCTTAAAGCGCTGCTGATAGCAGTGCTGGCCCTGGAAATGTAGATGGAGAGAGGGTGATGTCAGTCGGTGTGCAACGATGAACTAAAATCACCTCAGAGAATTTCGCCCTTAGTGCTAACTTTAGCATTGGGTCCTAAGCTAAGATGTGTGTGTCCTTTTAAGAGATACTGACAGAGATGTTGTCAGTATCTCTTAAAAGGACACACACATCTTTCAGGTAAGTTTACATTTAAACTTCTACTGGATTATTTTTTTATTTTATTGAAGTAGTGGCTTAGTGCAATACATGTTCAATGTTTTTTAAGTGTGCAGGAAGTGCTGCTGGATGCTTCCAAGGCCTTGGATGGTAGAAAGGCTTCTGAGAGAGAGAGGCAGAGAAGGAAACAGAATTCACAGCTCAGGTCAAGATATTGCCTGACCTGCTGAGTATTTCCAGCATTTTAGCCTTTTATTTCAGATTTATAGCATTTGCCCGCAGAGGGAAGAGGAAGACGCAGAATAGGAAGAAGCAGAAGGATGCTGGGATATTCAGGATGGAATCATCCACCTGTGGTACCAGTGACCAAAACCCCAATTCCCCTTTCAACATTAGTTCCACACCCTAGTTTCCCTCTGTTACTGGCCATCACAGTGTCCTCTTGGCCACAATGCTGAAATAAAAGCCACCACAAAGCAAACTTTCCAATCCAACTTTATACACCTATCCATCCAATATGACGTCAAGAAATCAACTTATCACCCTTATGCATTCCCTTAGTGACTGTCTTGTATGTGCCTTTGTCTATCCTACTGAAAGTTATGCAGTGTTACGCCAGTGGCTGCAGCATTGCTGGTGAAAGGCTGCTGTCTTTCAGTCGATGCCACTGCAAATGGCCTTGCTGGTCGACCTTCAGGAGCTGGTGGCTGGGAGTCTGAAATAGAATTATGATGTTTCTTCCTCTTCTCCTTCTTCTTCACTCTCCTTTCCCTCTTCTTGATCAAACACTGGCTGGGCAGACTGCATTTCTGGTTATGTGAAATGAGGATGAAACAAAGCTGAAGTTGTGGTGAGGGGAGGGCAAAGCAAGAGGTGCATGCCAGAAGGAGGATAACAGATGAGGATACCAGCGTCTTGTGTGCTTTCAGCCTCGCCACTGGCCAAAGACTCAGCCCCTGCCTCAGTACCTCCAAGGGCGAAAGAGTTGAATTCCAGAGGTGAGGTGAGAGTGACTGCCCTTGAATCAAGGCAGCATTTGACCGAGTGTGACTTCTAGGAGCCCTAGTAAAATTGAAGTCAATGGGAAGCAAGGGGAAAACTTTTCAATGGCTGGAGTCCGAGCACAAAGGAAGATGATTGTGGTTGTTGACAGTCAACCATCTCAGCCCCAGGACATCGCTGCAGGAGTTCCTCAGGACAGTGTCCTAGGCCTAACCATCTTCAGCTGTTTCATTAATGACCTTCCTTCCATCATAAGGTCAGAAGTGGAGATGTTTGCTGATGATTGCACAGTGTTCAGTTCCATTTGCAACTCCTCAGATAATGAAGCAAGACCTGGATGACATTCAGGCTGGGCTGGCAAGTAACATTCGCTCCACACAAGTGCCAGGTAATGACTATCTCCAAAAAGCGAGAGCTTACCTACTGCCCCTTGACATTCAATGGCATTACCATCACCAAATCCTCCACCATTAAGATCCTGGGAGTCACCATTGACCAGAAACTTAACTGGATCAGCCACATAAATACTGTGGCTACAAGAGCAGGTCAGAGGTTGGGTATTCTGAGGCAAGTGTCACACCTTGTGACTCTCCACAGCATTTCTACAAGATACAAGTCAGGAGTGTGATGGAATACTCACCACTTGCCTGGATGAGTGCAGCTCCAACAACACCCAAGAAGCTTGACACCGTACAGGACAAATCAGACCACTTAATTGACACCCCATTCACCACCTTAAGCATTCACTCCCTTCACCACTGGCTTCTTTGACAGCACCTCCTAGAAGGACAAGGGGAGCAGGCACATGGGAACACCATCACCTGCAATTTCTCCTCCAAGTTACACACCATTCTGACTTGGAAATATATCACCATTCCTTCGTCATCACTGGGTCAAAATCCTGGAACTCCCTCCCTAACAGCACTTTGGAAGTACCTTCCCCACACAGACTGCAGCAGTTCAAGAAAGCTGCTTACCACCACCTTTTTAAGAGCAATTAGGGATGGGCAAAAATTGTTGGCCTTACCAGCATCGCCCACATCCCAGAAAAGGATAAAAATAGGACTTGAAGGTAGGAATGTGAAGTGTGCCTCATGTTTGGGACAGGTTGTTGGTAGGTGAGTGATTGGGGAGGGGGAGCCATGCATTGAAACGTATGTGACGCTATTGGTGCATTTGGTAAGAGAAAGCTTTTGAAGATGCATTCACTGATTGAGTGGCCTGAGTTCATAAAGCTTCTTTGGGCACATGTCATGAGGACAGGACTGCTGGTAGTGACGACCTCACTGACCTGGTCGCACATCGTTCTTTCTGGAGGGCCTCCTGGCCCCTGTGGGTAGAGAATCTCTCTTGCAGTATTGATCCATTACACAAAGCTGGAGTGCTGCGTGCAAGACCTTAGGTGCCCCTTCCCTGGCTTGCTGAGTCATTTGTGTTAATGCTGAAGCACTTTTATCATTTTGTTAGGTGCTGAAGGGAATTCATCATTAAGAGCTGAAATCTTACATTTGGGAATTCTTTTTAGTTGAATTTTTTTCAGAAGGCAGTTGTGTTGTAAAAACTGCATATTTTTACATCATTTTCATTTTTTTCATTTCAGAAGGCATTGCCCTTTAAGATACCGACAATGCTTTTTGAAATGATGTTCTAACTGCAACAACACTTTGACCACGCTACATTGGGGCCTCCTGCCAGGACCAATGCCACCAGGACAGTGTTCCACAGTGAGTTAAGCACTGGGCTAATGTTAATTAGCTCCCAATGCTAATTTTTCAATCCTGCCAGCGGTCACAACTTTCTGGGACTTAATTTTAAATGGTTTGTCTCCTCCGTTAAAGTAGCAGACAGAGGAATATCATACAAATGCATTAACTGTCCACTAATATCAGCAATTCCGAGTCATTCATCTCAATCGAATTTTAAATAATTGTTCTGGATCAACTCTGTCTCATATTGAGTGATGTGCAGCTGATTTTCCTTTGGGCTTGTCTTAAAATTATTGAAATGAATATTTTATACAGAATAAATTACCTGGTTGCTGATACCTATTTTTAAAGCTATTGATCACTTAATGGCCCTGAAATTCCGGTAGGAGGCTTCCTTCAGACGAAAGCCTCCGACCCAAAATTTTTCTACGTATGTAGCTGCTGGCCCCGGAGGCGCATTGGATTCCGGTTGCTGGCCTTTTCCTGCGCATGGCCTGGAGTTCAGCCTCTGTATGTGCCTCTGTAGGCTACTGTACCCCATGATTGGATGAATGCATATCTACCCTGCCAAAGATTTTGTTGCTTCCACTGACAAGTAACATTTATTTGTCCTGCTCCCACCAATGGTGGAACAACATCCAGTAGAATAGTAAAAGTACACCTTGTTGCATTTTTATTCTTATAAGAGGGAAATAATTAGCACTATTTCAATTATTTTATGAATTCATCAAATTTACAGAATTAAGGATCAAGTACACTTCAGCTCTCATCCCTAGGTGATGTTTCTTCCATTTTGGGGTCAATCTTAGAAATTTACAGCGCAGAAGGAGGCCGACAAAGAGCTGCACGGCCCTTGGTCAGCATATAAATCTTTGAACAATGGCGGAAAGGCAAAGAGCACCCAGCCCAACCAGCCCGCCTCACACAACTGCGACACCCCTTATACTGAAACATTCTACACTCCACTCCAACCGGAGCCATGTGATCTCCTGGGAGAGGCAAAAACCAGATAAAAACCTAAGCCAATTTAGGGAGAAAAAAATCTGGAAAAATTCCTCTCCGACCCATCCAGGCGATCAAAACTAGTCCAGGAAATCATCCTGACCGTATTCGATTCCCTGCAGTACTTACCATTATATCTGTACCGGCCAACAAAAGGTCATCCAGTCTAATCCCAATTACCAGCTCTAGGTCCGTAACCCTGCAGGTTACGGCACTTTAAGTGCCCATCCAACCATCTCTTAAAAGTGGTGAGGGTTTCTTCATTCACCACTCTTCCAGGCAGCGAGTTCAAGATTCCCACAACCCTCTGCGTAAAGAAGCCCCCCCTCAAATCCCCTCTAAACCTTGCACTAACCACCTTAAAACTATGCTCCCTCGTAATAGACCCCTCCACCAATGGAGGTCCTGGTTAACCCTTGCCACTGGATAAAGGCCTAGCTCTGTCAAGCCCATGTGGTGGCTGATGTGCAATGATCACCACACATTAAAAAAACTCCATGCACAGGCATCTTCCAACCCTTCAATTAGAGTTCAGGACTGGAACATCGGGTCCTTCATTGAAACATCTATGAACTCCTATGATGATGATGACTAAAAATGTACTGCAGATATTACAAAAAAAAAATTCCAAACACATTCATGCAGCTTCCCTTCCTCCATTCCAAATGGACACAGATAGGAAAACGAGGAAACTCAGCACAAACACAGGGGAATTGTGTTGGGTGTTCATTTCAATGTTTCTGCATTAATCCTGTCTCCCAATAAGCTCAGGCAGGAAATGGGCACAAACACATCAGCTCACTAATAACAGACAAGTGAAGAATTGACGAAAGGCCTATTCTCCCAATTATGCTCTGCTCCTGTGCGAGATGTGTGCCGGCTTTCCCAATGCACAGGGGCAGGAAATGGGCCCAAGTTGTACACACTTCCTTTTTTTTAAAACATTGAACAAGCTGAGTGTCATCTCAGTATTTTGGAATGAAAATAGTTTCACATTTCATAGACATGGATGCCGCACACAGACAATAATGACAGATAGAAATCCCATATTTCGCACCCTGCAGCACAGTGCAGAATTTGACAAGCTCATCATGCACACTGGGAAGCAGACTGGAGCATCAGCTAGCAATGAACTTGAACCAACATCACAAATTCAATCTAGACACTACTAATTTCCCCTAGGTTAATTCCCCACCACCCACCCCCCCACACACACTTTGTGTAATTTTTCAAAGCTTTGAACATTGACTGAGTGATATTCCACTGAATTATAAAGGTGTGATTCAATATTATTGAAATATCATACCAATCACTGAAATGTAAGTGTACTGATGAGAACATGGCTAGGATCCAGAAAAACAACGAGGAATCAGTTCTCTGCCAGTTTCTGTGAGGATGTGAAGGTGTGGAGAGATTGTTCAATTCCCTGTTTCACATTTCATAGAAATGGATGCCGCACACAGACAATAATGACAGATAGAAATCCCATATTCCGCACCCTGCAGCACATGTGCAGAATTTGACAAGCTCATCATGCACACTGGGAAGCAGACTGGAGCATCAGCTAGCAATGAACTCAGCTTGTTCAATGTTTTAAAAAAAAGGAAGTGTGTACAACTTGGGCCCATTTCCTGCCCCTGTGCATTGGGAAAGCCGGCACACATCTCGCACAGGAGCAGAGCATATTTGGGAGAATAGGCCTTTCATCAATGGGCCCGTTTTGTTTTTCTCCTGAATACACATTTTCCTGTTCACATTTCACAATTTAACCAAAATGGTGATAGATAAGATCAGTACAGACTGCTTTTCACAATACGTGTTACATTCTGCATAGGCCACCAGATTGATTTTTTCCTATGAACAGGGCGTGGAAAAATATATTGGCTACAACTCGCACTTAGTTACCGCAGATATAAAGTAATGACTGTTTCACCCTTCATCTTCAGCCGACAAGCGATCATATTAGTAATACTGACAGTCAAATTAGAATTATTCAACAGATTGTTTCCAAGTGAAAAAAAATCACAATAATTTGCAATTGTTTTCCATAGATACCGTTTTTTTGGTATTGGAAATAAATTAATCACTGCTCATATCATCTGACATCTGACCTGAAATTAGTTTGCATGATTTTTCTGGCGCCCATGGTGGCTGCCGAAAACAGGCATTCGGCCCCTTTAATATCTAAATCAGGGGCTTATTGCCTGTTTTAGGAATCCTTTGGTAAACTTAGCAGATTAGAGCCTGCTCTGCTCAGGATTCTTCAACATCCACTGTGGCCTAAGCAGCAGCCACCACCAAAAGGTCTGTTTACAAATCTGCAGATCATGGTCTGGGTCAGGGATAAGGATGTGGGTTGGGGTCTGGGTTGGGCATTGGGCTTAGTGTTGGGAATCGTGTGAGTCAGGACCTGGGATTGTGAGAGTTGGGTCAGGAGCGGGGATGATGGAGCAGTGAGATGTCAGGAAGGGAGATGATGGGGAGGGGAGCGGCGGCAATCAGTTCCTTTAATTAGGGGTCGGGAGGAGCACTCCTACCTTCTTAGTTGGCTGGCAATCCCAGATTGCCTCAGGAAAACCAATCTTGGAGCGAGGATCTCAAACAGGAGTTAGGCCCGTTGTTGTTCTAATGCCTACATAGGTGAGGTTAAAGTTGGTCCTTACCCAGTATGGTGGGTGGCGCACTTCTAACCGGAAATGTGCGCACTCTTCCTGTGAGCTAGCACCTGTGGTATTCTATCGCTCTGCCCTGGCTCCTGCACACTTGTGCCCAGTGATTTACCATGTGAAGACCCCCTCCTCTAGCCTCCTCCACAGTACATATGGTGCCTGTATCTGAGCTGGAACTTGCAAGGGTGAGATCAAGTGATGTTGCATCATCAGGTCGGCTGGCTCCTCTTCCTCAAGTAGCAGAGCTATGTCCAAGCCTTTAACACGTGTGTCCAATTCTGGGCACCACACTTTAGTAAGGATGTGAAGATTTTGCAGAGAGTACATAAGAACATTTAAACATAAGAAATAGCAGCAGGAGTAGGCCATTTGGCCCCTTGAGCCTGCTCTGCCATTCAATGAGATCATGGCTGATCTACCTCAACTCCACTTGCCTCATATCCTTGATCCCCTTAATATCCAAAAATCTATCGATGTCTATCTTGAATATACTCAACGACTGAGCAGCCACAGCCCTCTGGAGTAGGGAATTCTAAAGATTCACCACCCTCTCGTGAAGAAATTTCTCCTCATCTCAGTGATAAATGGCTGACCCCCTTATTCTGAGACTGTGGTTCTAGACTCCGCAGCCAGGGGAAACATCCTGCATCTACCCGGTCAAACCGTGTAAGAATTTTGTATGTTTCAATGAGATCATCTTTCATTCTTCTAAACTCTAGACAATATAGGCCTAGACTACTCAATCTTTCCTCATAGGACAATCCCCCCATCCCAGGAATCAGTTTGGTGAACCTTCGTTGCACTCCCTCTATGGCAAGTATATCCTTCCTTAGGTAAGGAGACCAAAACTGTACACAATACTCCAGGTGTGGTCTTACCAGGGCATTATATGATTGCAGAAAGATGTCTTTACTCTTGTACTCAAATCCTCTTGTAATAAAATTTTCTTTCTTAATTGCTTGTTGTACCTGCATGTTAACTTTCAGTGATTCATGTACAAGGACAGCCAGGTCACTCTGTACACCAATATTGCCGAATCGCTCACCATTTAAAAATACTCTGCTTTTCTAGTTTTCCTACCAAAGTGGATAACTTCACATTTCTCCACATTATGTTCCATTTTCCATGTTCTTGCCCACTCACTTAGGCTGTCTATATCCCCTTAAAGCCTCTTTACATTCTCCTCACAACTTACATTCCCACCCAGCTTAATATCATCAGCAAACTTGGATATATTACATTTGGTCCCCTCATCCAAATCATTGATATAGATTGTGAATAGCTGGGGCCCAAGAATTGATCCTTGCGGTGCCCCACTAGTCCTGCCAACCCGAAAATGACCCGTTTATTCCTACTCTCTGTTTTCTGTCTGTTAAACAATCCTCAATCCATGCTAGTATATTACTCCCAATCCCATGAGCCCTAATTTTGTTTAATAACCTGTTGTGTGGCACCTTATTGAATGCCTTTTGAAAATACAAACACACCATGTTCACTGGTTCCCCCTTATCTATTCTGTTAGTTACAACCTCAAAAAACTCAGAGATTTGTCAAACTTGATTTCACTTTCATAAATCCGTGTTGACTCTGCCCAATGTTATTATTATTTTCTAAGTGCCCTATGACATATCCTTAATAATAGATTCTAGCCTTTTCCTGACTACTGATGTCAGGCTAACAGTTTTTCTCTCCCTCCTTTATTAAATAGTGGGGATACATTCGCTACCTTCCAATCCACAGAAACGGTTCTAGAATCTATGGAATTTTGGAAGATGACAACCAATGCATCCGCTATTTCTATAGCTACCTTTTTCAAAACCCTAGGCAGTAGGCTATCAGGTCCAGGGGATTTATCGGCTTTCAGTCCCATTAATTTCTAAAGTAGCATTATTTTACTAATACTAATTTCTTTCAGTTCCTCATTGTCGCTACACCATTGGTTCTCCACTCTTTTCAGCAAGTTCTTTGCGTCTTCTTCTGTGAAGACAGTTTCTCTGCCATTTCATTATTCCTCATTATAATTTCTCCTGTCTCAGCCTGTAAGGGATCCACATTTACTTTCGCTAATCTTTTCCTTTTTACATACCTATAGAAGCTTTATGCATCTCTCACTAGTTTACTCTCATATTCTATTTTTCCGTTCTTTATCAATTTATTGGTCCTCTTTTGCTGAAATCTAAAGTCCTCCCAATCCTCAGGCTTACTGCTCTTTTTGGCAACATTATAAGCCTCTTTCTTTGATCTAATACTATTTTTAACTTCTCTTGTTAACCATGGTTGGACCACTTTTCCTGTGGGGTTTTTGTACCTTAAAGGAATGTATATTTGTTGTAAATTATGCATTCTTTACATGCTATCCTTTGCTTGTCTACCATCATACCTTTTAATGTATTTTCCCAGATACAGTGAAGATTTAATAGAATGGGTTCCAGGGCTTGCAGTTATGTGGATAGACTGGAGAAGCTGGGATTGGTCTCCTTAGATCAGAGAATACTAAGAGGAGATTTAACAGAGGTGGTTAAAATCATGAAGGGTTTAGATGGAATAAATGCAGACCTGGGACTAAGAATTCAGTTGCTTAGCGGCACCCGTTAGTGCACGAGAGAGGCGCTAACATGCCGCCATGTGTGTACCCCAGGAGTGCCGTGCTGTTAGGGCCTCCTGGGAACAAGTAGAGGTTCATTGGCGGTGCTAACAGTTAACGTTGCGCACTCTAGCGCCACACACTTAGTGACATAGATGCGCGTGTAACTGCCCCGGACACAGACTTCATTGGGTTCACCTGCTTTAGCATCTGCCGCTGATCACAACAGGGAAAGCAGGCATTTCCCAACCTCCTGGGGCGATAAGGTGACGGCTGATTAGGTGGGTGTGCATATGTTGAAATGTTCACATTTCCATTTAGTTATTGTACACTTATTTCACCTGGATTGGTGTGCAGCAGTCTTCATAGGAGATCCGGTCCATTTTTTCCCAGTCTTCAAGTAGTCCATCAGACTGCCCGTTTAGGTGCTAGGATGACTCAGCATCTGCCCATAATGGCCAGCACATTGTTCATTGGAGTTCGGAGTGTTGTGTGGTGCAGTGATTGTTGGAGGGTGAAGGGAAGCATGCAGTAGGGTAATGTGAGTTGTGAGGCTGGAAATCATGGAGGTGTAGACTGAGAGTTATGAATACTGTTTCATACCTTGACAGCTCTGGTGAGATCATTGTGGAATTGCAGCTATGTCCTGGGAGCTAAGATCCTAGCATTGATATCCTCTGCGATGTCTTCCCACAGGCGGTGGAGGTAATGCCTGGATAGTTTTCTGCCCCCTGAAGGAAAATGGTGTCCCTCCTCCTGTCCACTGCCTGCACCAGGGCTTCCAAGACAGCATTGGAAAACCTTGGTGCCTCTCAGAACTTGCTTGGAGCCATTTCATTATTCACAAGTGCTTCCCTGGTGTCTGCAGCCAGAGTGTACTTCCCCTTTAAAATACACTAGAAAGGTCTGATATCCAACCCCCTAAACAGACGAGCAGCCAATGAATAGCGCAGCTAGCTCTGGCTGCACAGTTGCCTCATGATATTGGCAGTAACAATTTTTATATATGTAAACTTGTAAATACCTTGTGTAACCACCAGATAGCTCATCCCTTGGAGTCCCAAGGGATCCCACAATCCCTTGGGAGCACCTGCACTTAAGGAGGCCTCACAGGCTGGAGAGGAACTCTGGAGACCTGTAATAAAAGACTAAGGTCACACTTTACTTTGAGCTCACAGTATCTGGTCAGACTCTTTATTCATACATAACAACTGGCGATGAGATACAGAAGACAAACCCAACGATGCAGAGAACAGTGAGCATCCTGGAGAAATTTTCAGAGGGAGATGATTGGGAAACCTTCGTAGAGCGATTCGACCAATACTTCGTGGCCAACGAGTTGAAAGGAGAAGCGATCGCTGCCAAACATAAGGCGATTCTCCTCACCATTTGCGGGGCACCAACGTATGGCCTCATAGAAAATCTGCTTGCTCCAGCAGAACCCACAGAGCAATCATATGATGATTTGTGCACACTGGTCCGGGAGCATCTGAACCCGAAGGAAAGCGTTCTGATGGCGAGGTACCAGTTCTACACGTACACAACGTCTGAAGGCTAGGAAGTGGCGAACTATGTCACCGAGCTGAGACGCCTTGCAGAACATTGTGAATTTGAAGGACATTTGGAGCACATGGTCAGGGACTTCTTTGTACTTAGCATTGGCCATAAAATGATACTTCGCAAACTTTTGATTGTGGAGACCCCAACCTTAAGTAAAGCCATAGCGATAGCCCAGGCGTTCATTGCCACCAGTGACAATACTAAGCAAATCTCTCAGCACACGAATGCTGCCACAAGTACTGTGAACAAAGTAATGTTGTTTTCGAATTGCAACGTACAGGGCAGGCCTCATATGCCTGCAGCTGCACGTCTGCAGATGTCTTAGAGTCCACCATCAAGGGTGATGAATGCCAGGCCATTAACACCTTGTTGGCACTGCGGGAGTGATCATCGTTTGCATTCATGCCACTTCAAAGGATACATTTGCAAGGGCTGTGGAACAAATGGACATCTCCAATGTATGTGCAGGCGAGCTGCAAACCCTGTTAATCCTGTAAACCGCCATGTTGCAGAGGAGGACAGATCCACGGCGGATTACGACGAACCAGAGCCTTAGACCGAGGAGGCAGACGTATATGGGGTGCACGCATTTACCACAAAGTGACACCTGATAATGCTGAAGGTTGAAGTAAATAGACTCCCGGTGTCAATGGAGCTGGACACGGGAACGAGCCAGTCCATTATGAGCAAAAAGACTTTCGATAAATTGTGGTGCAGCAAGGCCTCAAGGCCAGTCCTGACTCCCATTCACACTAAACTGAGAACTTACATAAAGGAACTGATTCCTGTAATCGGCAGTGCTACTGTAAAGGTCTCCTGCGATGAAGCGGTGCACAAGTTACCACTCTGGGTGGTACTGGGTGATGGTCCCACGCTGCTCGGCAGGAGCTGGCTGGGAAAGATACACTGGAACTGGGACGACGTCCGAGTGCTCTCGTCCGTCGACGAAACTTCGTGTGCCCAGGTCTTAAACAAGTTCCCCTCACTGTTCGAACCAGGCATCGAAAAGTTCCAAGGAGAAAAAATGCAGATCCTACTAATTCCAGGAGCGTGACCCATCCATCACAAGGTGAGAGCAGTACCATACATGATGAGAGAGACGGTGGAGATCGAGCTGGACCGGCTGCAACGAGAGGGCATCACTTCGCCCATCAAATTCAACAACTGGGCCAGTCCAATTGTTCCAGTCCTCAAGGGAGACGGCACAGTCAGAATCTGTGGTGATTACAAAGTAACTATCAATCGTTTCTTCCTGCAGGATCAATACCCACTACCAAAGGCAGACGACATTTTTGCGACGCTGGCGGGAGGAAAAACATTCACGAAGCTGGATTTTACCTCAGCCTACATAACGCAGGAGCTGGAGGAATTTTTGAAGGGCCTCACCTGCATCAACACACACAAAGGTCTCTTCATTTGCAACAGATACCCATTTAGGATTCAATCAGCCTCGGCGATATTCCAGAGAAACATGGGGCTAGACTTTCCACTTTACATCGCCCATTTATGGCCCATCTATCATCCAAAATGGACCTCTATTGCCTATTTTGAGCAAAAAGTGGAAACTAGGCCCAAAACATCGCCGGAAAAATAGGCCCCCACGTTTCCACTTTGATCGCTGAGATGATCGGCCAAATGATCGCCCACACAAGGCCCATCCCAAGTTTCGCCATCTTGCATGTACTTCGCTGGGCCGATGCAAGGCCCAAAAGAGTGCTGAAAAATAGTTGCTTTTTCAGGACCAAAAAGAAGGAAATGGGCACTGCGGACGCCATTTTTAACTTCGGAGCAAGGGTGGAGGATTAGTTGTGAGTCATTTAGAGAATAAAATTGAAGAAAATTGTACTCAGAAATTTGGGACAGGGAATATAAATAGGTATTATCAACTTATTTATGCTAAATAGATCTCATATATTGGAATTATTTAGTAATTTATTCAGTAATTTATTTAGTAATTTAGTAAATAACTTTTACATAGTGAAGTTATTTAATGATATTGTTGGGGCCTATCAAATTGACTGGTACAGAGTGGGCAAACTACAGTGATTAGAGTATAGAGTAGAGAGATTATTAAAATTAGTAAAAGTAATTATTGATAGTGATATGGGGCCTATGCTTTCCCTGCCTTTAATTGTAACTGCTCACACACTGGTTACTGAAAGGATCAATCGAAGAGGTGGCAAAGTAATGCGTAGACGGAGACGCAGACAGAGGAGGAGACCGTATAGCCAACGAAGGTACTTGGAGAAGCAATCCTACCTGAACTTGTCCGAAAATGCTTGTCTTAGGAGGCTGCGATTCCAGAAGGAGGTCATCGATGAGATATGTCAACTCGTCAAGGATGATCTGCAGCCTTCCAGCACCATTAGAACCGCACTGTCCGTTGAGGTGAAGGTTACTGCTGCCCTAGCCTTTTACGCATCGGGATCTTTTCAGGCTTCAGCTGGCGACATCTGCTATATCTCTCAGCACGCTACACACTGCTGCATTCAACAGGTGACTGAAGCCCTTTACACTCGCAGGATGGACTTCATAAGCTTCCCAATGACCAGGGCGTCACAGACCGAGAGGGCTTTGGGTTTCTCGAGAAGAGCAGACTTCCCCAAGGTACAGGGAGCAATAGACTGCATGCACATTGCCCTGAAAGCACCCTTAAAGAACGCGGAGGTGTTTCATAACAGAAAGGGGTTCCACTCCCTAAATGTGCAGCTTGTGGTCGACCACAATCAAACAATTCTGACAATAAATGCTACATTTCCTGGCAGCATCCATGATGCACACATCTTACACGAAAGTACTATCCCTGACCTGTTTGCCAATCAGCCAGAAGGTCACGGTTGGATGCTGGGGGATAAAGGATATGGCCTTGCCAGTTGGCTCATGACCCCTCTGCGTAATCCTGTCACTGAAGCACAGAGACGGTATAATGAAAGTCACATAGCGACTCGCAACATCTTTGAAAAGACAATTGGAGTCCTAAAGCAGCGCTTCAGATGCCTGGATCATTCCGGAGGCAGCCTCCAGTACCACCCTGATCAGGCAGCAGAGTTTATTGTGGTGTGTTGCATGCTGCATAACCTAACTATAAAGAAAGGACAAATAATGCCAGATCATGCTGCAGGTCCACCTCCAGAAGGAGATGAGACAGATGAGGCAGCCGGCAAAGATGAAGAGGAGGAACAGGCAGGAGAGGATGCGGGCGAGAACATAGGGGAGCTTAATCAGCCTGGCGATCTAGCACTGGTACCACCACACCTTTCCCGAAGACCAGTAGCCAGTGCCAGTTATACTGCCACTAAACTTTTGCGTCAGCAGCTCATTAATGAACGCTTCGCATGAACTATTATTGTTGATATTCAAATGTTCAATTACAGTTACGGTTAATCAAAAGTTTCATTTCCGTGGGGAAACAGAATAAACAAACAAATATGCATGAAAAACTGTACGTTGTAAAACTTATGTAACTAAGAGAGAAGGTACAAAAGTTGTAGAAAACATTTTTTTTATTTAGAAACAAAATTTTTTTAAAGAACTAATGAACAACACCCTCCCTCCAACCCCCCAACCCCCGCACCAATCCACCCTTACCTCAAAATCCCCAAAACATTAGAAGAAGAAGAAATTGAACATTTAAGTTTCAAAGAACAAGTGGCCATTTAAGTAATGATAACAAATGACCATTTCGGTCATGATAACAAATGTTCATCTCAGTCATGATAACAAGTGACCATTTCAAAAAGAATGGAAATGAACAGTTAAGTAATGATAACAAGAGAACATTTTAAGCATTGAATACAAGTGCCCAATTTAGTAACAATAACAAGAGAATAATAAAGTGATAATAACAAGTGAACATTTTAGAAACAAGTGAACTATTGAGAAGCACTTACCCCTCCCTACCTGCGGCCACGTTTCCCTCCAGATCCTGTCCCACCCCGTGTTCGCACTCCACCCGCCCGTTTTAATCTACGCAGACCGACACCAAGGCATCGTGCAGAGTGGGACGGCAAGATTTCCAGCCGTGGTGGTGGTAACGGAGAGGAAGCAGAAGCCTCAGGCTCTACTTCCGAGACAGGAGGAACTGTGTCCTCCGTACTCGCTTGCGTGCTTGAGGTCTCACTGCGAGTGGACACGACACCTTGGGGTGCAGCGCCGTGTCCAGCCAGCAACGCGTGCCGTAGGGCATTTGTTGTGATTGTCTGCTCCCTGATCACCTCCAATGTCTCCCGAGCTGTCTGTGACTGCACAGAAGACCAGCTGGAGAAGCGCGAGCAGAACTTGCTCCAGGTTGTGGAGAACTGGCTCCAATTGCCTGAGAAACCCGCGAACCCCTGGATAAGGTCGCGACCGATCGCGACCGTCTCCCTGCACAGGGAAAGTAAGCTCTCCATCTGGTTATCCGTGGTAGGCGAGTACATATCATGCTGACCGGACTGCAGTGGGGTCGGCGTCTACAATATCACGCACCTTGGCGTCACCACCTGCACACCGCTTGGTCCCGGTGCCTCATCTGTCTCAAAAGAGATGGCTGCAGGTTGTTCGCCCCCCCACAAAAAAAATCTCATGTTCTTCTCCTTCCTTCTCCTCCTCCTCCTGCTCATGCACAGCGGCAGCAGGAGTCTGCACTTGCTTCTCCTCTGGCTCTTCCTCCTGGGAGTTTCCTGATTGTTCAGTGGACGTGTCCGTTGACTCCAGCAAGACTTGTTGACCTTTGAAAGACAAATGGAAGTTCTAAACAACGTTTAACAATACAAATCAATTCATCTCAATTTTTCAAGAACTTAAAATATTACCATTAGCCCATATGCACAAGCGCTCACCAGGCCTAACATGACCTCATTTGAAGATCAATAGTACATCTCAATAGTATAACTCAATTATATATCAAATTAAAATATCATTGCATAGGATTACCCGCGTAACAAATATTTACTATTGACTCACACATTGCACAATGCACAGTTCTCATTACTCACGTAACTCTAGGGTGGGTTTGGCCACACCGCAGGTTGTGACCGAACGGCTTGCTGGCCCCACCAAGGCCACTGCAAGCTCCTCATAGGTAGTGACCGACTGCAGCATGGCACAGCCCCTGCCCGTCCTGTGTTGCTCTCGCTGGTTGATGGATATCTTCTTCTGTAATAGATAAGGTAACATTGCACGGCATAAGCAGATGGATTTGGCAATAAACATTTAGGACCGACAGATTTATAAGTTCAATTACAAGTTTGCACTACATTGCAGAGTAATAAGATATTTCATACTGTAATATTCAAATTTATGTTGCGGTGCATAAATGTAATCATAATTTAATCCTAATTTAGTTACTTAGTCATGCTTAAAGATTATGAGATAACATTGCAGATTCTAATTAGATTTTCCATACAACATTAAATGATAAATATGGATGATTTCAAATTTAGTTTTCAACTTACTCTTGCAGCCGCCATCTTTTGTGGCACTGGTCCGGTGTCCGGGCTTCATTAGATGCCGACGTGACCACGTCGGCAATCTCTGCCCAAATCCTCCGATATGCACGGGGTGGAGGTTTCCCATGCCCACCCCGTGTCAGATCCTCCCACCTCTCGCTGACACTGTTCACTAAGGCCTCATTGGCCTCCTCGCTGGAGGTCTTGGCCCTTCACTTTTCTGCAGCTCCCTCCATTCTTTAAATTTATCTGACTTAAGAGTTGGTCAAAATACCTGGTTCCTTTCTCCTCTCTCTCTCTCCCAGACCCACACAGAGCTTCTGAGCATGTGTGAAAACCATTGACCTCTCAAAACGCGGGAAGGAGCATCAACCTAAAAAACAAATCAACCTGCACATGCGCAGTAATGCGTTGCTAGGGAAGGTTTTTTTTTCATTCACTTCCGTTTTCTTTGCGCGATCATGAGATCGGCGAGAAATCACATCGCCCATTTGACATCGCTGGGCTAAGGCCGAGTGGAAAATCGCAAAAAAAAAATGCGGCTTGAGCAGGTGATCAGCACAGGTGATACGTCCCACATCGCTGGAACAAGGCCCATTTTTTTCGGCCTTAGCCACCAAGTGAAAAGTCTAGCCCATGGAAAGCTTACCGAAGTCGGTCCCACACACCGTGGTCTTCCCGGACCACATCTTAGTTACATGTCAGGACACAGTCGAGCATCTGCAGAATCTGGAGGAGGCTCTTAGTCGGCTCAACCACGTGGGGCTCCGGTTAAAACGCTCGAAGTGCATTTCCTGGTGCCTGAAGTGGAGTTCTTGGGGAGAAGAATCGCGGCGGAAGGCATCAGGCCCACCGATTCAAAGGGGGCGGGTACTATTTAAATTCGTTTTTTTCCTGCCAGCAACGCTGCGCGTGCGCATTGGAGCGTTCGCGCACGCGCAGTGTGAAGGAAACATTGGCACTCGGCCATTTTTGTAGTTCTTTGTAGCTGTTTAGTTTTTGAACATTTTTTAATAAAACCACATTGCCATCAGCACATCAGCACTGAGGCTTCTTGTAGCACTGAGAAGGCTGCAGGAAGCCTCAGAAAGTTGAGGCAGCCGTTTCCCGACGACCTCCCCCTTTTGCCGTCGGGAAATGGCTCCTCAATTTCTGAGGCTTCCTGCAGCCTTCTGTCTCCTTCCCTACCTCCCTCCCGCCGTCTGGAACGGCTTCCTCCCCCACCCCCCCCCCCCGCTGCGTTCGGTCGGTCGGTCGGTCGGTCGGGCCCGCACTCCCCCCCCTCCCTCCGCTCGCCTGTCCGGAATGCCCCCCCCCCCCTCCCCCCTGCGTTCGGTCCCTCCCCGCCGTCTGGAATGGCTTCCTCCCCCACACCCCCCCCCCCCCCCCCGCTGCGTTCAGTCGGTCGGTCAGGCCCGCACTCCCCCCCCTCCCTCCGCTCGCCTGTCCGGAATGCCCCCCCCCCCCTCCACCCTGCTTTCGGTCCCTCCCCGCCGTCTGGAATGGCTTCCTCCCCTGCGTTCGGTCGGTCGGTTCCCTCCCTTCCGCCGTCTGGAATGGCTTCCTTCCCCCCCGCCCCCCGCGTTCGGTCGGCGGTCGGTTCCCTCCCTCCCTCCCGCCGTCTGGAACGGCTTCCTTCCCCGCGCCCCCCCCCCGCGTTCGGTCGGTCGGTTCCCTACCTCCTGCCCGCCTGCTGTCTGGAATGGCTTCCTTCCCCCCCGCCCCGGTTCGGTCGGCGGTCGGTTCCCTCCCTCCCGCCATCTGGAATGACTTCCTCCGCCCCCCCCCCCCCCTCCCCGGCGTTCGGTCGGTCGGTCGGTCGTCTGGAACGGCTTCCTTCCCCCCCTCCTCCCCTCGTTCGGGAACGGCTGCCTTGTTTTGTGAGGCTTGCTGCAGCATTCTCCCTGGCTGAAGCACTTTCACACAGGTAGGAAGATGGTTTATTATTTCTTTGCTTATAAATTTTTATTCAGGTTGGATTTATTTGTATAATATTTGTATAAGTATAAATAAGGATTTATTGTAGAATTTAATGACTTCCCTTCCCCCCCCCCCCCCCCCCCACCTCGTTCTGGACGCCTAATTTGTAACCTGCGCCTGATTTTTTAATGTGTAGAACAGGTTTTTTCAGTTCTACAAAAATCTTCACTGGCTCCATTCTAAGTTCGTTTGGAGTACATTTTCACTGTGGAAACTTTCAAATCAGGCGTCAGTGGCCGGACACGCCCCCTTTTGAAGAAAAAATTTGGTTCCAAAGTGGAACTGTTCTACCTGACTGGAACTGCAGAAAAAAAAATGTGGAGAATTGCGATTTCTTAGATAGTCCGTTCGCCACCAGTTGCTCCTAAAAATCAGGCGCAAATCATGTGGAAACTTGGGCCCGAAATGTCTATCTAGACAGACTTCCTTCTGTGGGGTAATCGGGGAGTGGTCCCCAAGAAGGGCAGGGACACTTTCATCAGTGATCTTCACAGTACTCACCCAGGCATTGTAATGATGAAAGCGATAGCCAGATCCCACGTGTGATGGCCCGGTATCGATGCAGACTTAGAGTCCTGCGTATCCAGATGTAACACATGCTCGCAGTTAAGCAATGCACCCAGGGAGGCATCACTAAGTTTATGGTCTTGGCCCTCCAAACCGGATCTCAGGTCCATGTCGACTATGCAGGCCGGTTCTTAGGTAAAATGTTCCTAGTGGTTGTCGATGCGTACTCCAGATGGATTGAATGTGAGATAATGTTGGCAAGCACGTCCGATGCCACCATTGAAAGCCTGCGGGCCATGTTTGCCACGCACGGGCCTGGCTGCTGTCCTTGTGAGCGGCAACAGGCCGTGTTTTACCAGTGCCGAGTTCAAAGAGTTCATGATCTACAATGGGATCAAACATATTACATCTGCCCCGTTCAAACCAGCATCCAACGGTCAGGCAGAGAGAGAAGTGCAAACAATCAAGCAGAGTTTGAAGAGGGCAACTGAAGGCTCACTGCAGACTCGCCTATCCTGAGTCCTGCTGAGTTACTGCACGAGACCCCACTCGCTCACTGGGATTCCACTCGCTGAACTGCTCATGAAAAGGGCACTTAAGACAAGGCTCTCGTTAGTCCACCCTGATCTACACAAACAGGTAGAGAGCAGGTGGCTTCAACAAAGTACAGATCATGATAGCGCAAATGTGTCATGCGAAATTGAAGTTAATGATCCTGTATTTGTGTTGGACTATGGACAAGGTCCCAAATGGCTTCCCGGCACTGTTGTGGCCAAAGAGGGGAGTTGGGTGTTTCGGGTCAAACTTTCAAATGGACTCATCTACAGGAAACACTTGGACCAAACCAAACTCAGATTCACGGACTATCCAGGACAACCCACAATAGACTCTACCTTTTTTGACCCCCCAACACATACACCTGTGGTAACCGACACCGCAGTTGACCACGAAGCAGAACCCATCACCCACAGTAGCCCAGCAGGACTCACCACACCAGGCAGCCCAGCAAGGCCAGCTGCACAGCAGCCCAGCGAGAGCCCAACAAATGACTCGCCAAAACCAGCATTTGCATCGCGACGATCAACCAGGGAAAGAAAGGCTCCAGATCGACTCACCTTGTAAATAGTTACATTATTGACTTTGCGGGGGAGTGTTGTTATATATGTAAACCTGTAAATACCTTGTATAACCACCAGAGGGCTCATCCCTTGGAGTCCCAAGGGATCCCACAATCCCTTGGGAGCACCTGTACTTAAGGAGGCTTCACAGGCTGGAAAGACACTCTGGAGACCTGTAATAAAAGACTACGGTCGCACTTTACTTTCACCTCACAGTATCTGGTCAGACTCTTTATTCATACATAACAGCAATATTACTTGGTCCCTGGGATAATGCTAATAGGCATGTGTAGTGCCTGCACTGCCCCCTGTATGCCTGTTTGGGGGCACAATTAATTTTCTAGGCCAAGGTATTTCCTGCACTAACATGGACAACATTCACAAAAATAATAAAAGAAACCCCTCCGCTACCTGTAACTAACCACAATTCTTTTACTTCCTTCCTAGGCTGGTTTAAATTCCCTTTTTATGATTGTAGCTCTGTGGAACCATTTAGGCAGTGTTGGGTCTGACTATCAAGTTAACACTTGACTCTCTCCAGACCCATGGATGATTTTAAAGTGCCGTGACATCAAAAGACCATTTACGACATTTTAATCGGAGCCATATTTTCAGAGCAGCAGATGTAAAAACACAAGGGACTTACAATATTTAACAGGCTGGTATGTAGTCATGCCCTGTCCTGTTTTCAAAGTCCATGTGACAGTCTACCATAAGACCAAAGCTTTCTGTTATACTTCCAATCTTTCATCAGGGTCATTTAATTTAACTAAGGCTGTTTTTGCTGAAAACATTGCCAATTTGAGTTGTTCGAGCTATCACCCAGCAGGATTTTCGAGCCACCCAGACATAGCTCCACGAAAATTAATCCCCATGACATGAAATTATCAGAAAGCTGCATCTTCTACAACTCGCTGCCATATTTTCAGCCCCTAGCACGAAGATACTGATGAAGTAATTAGCCACAAAAATAGACCTGCAGAAAGTTCCACAGTTGATAGGGAACTGCTGAAAGTGCAAGGAACGTCTTGATGATAAACAAATTTTTAAAAATTGAAATTCTGGTTTGCAGTATCTACAATCCTTTGTAATTCATTTCCTTATTGGATCTTCTTTGATTTAATTGCATTGTAAATACCTTTTCTATCATTTTTCAATCATAAATCTGTTTTATAGCATAGGTTTAGCTGGAAAAATAGGTGGAAGAACTATGTATGCTTACCACGGTAGCACTGAGAAGCATTATGAGACACCTTTGTTGCTATCACCACCTTGATGTAATTATTTCAATTTCTAAGGTATGTGAAACTAGGAACAGAAATATTTTACAAGGGATCAAAATGAAAATTGATCAATATGAAGGATGTGACATTTAGCAGGTAAATACAATTGCCTAAGTTACAAAAGGAAACCAAATTTGCCTTAAATCTGTTTTTCATACATCAGTCTATGAGGCACAATGTCAGCCCATGTTGATGCACAATAAAAAATCGAATTCTGCCCACAGTGCCACTGTTTTGCTATTTGGCAGTACTAAGTGCTGTTTTGTGCTGAATAAATATCTAAAAAATCTATCCCCAGCATGCTTCTGTGTCAGTGTGTTGGAATTTTATTGAGTGTTAGTGAGTGAATGGCCTCATCTGGCTGAGTACATTTTTTCTGGGGCTGAAACACAGGTTGTTTATTTCTTCTGACTCGTCGTCAAATGAATGGCATCCTTACCGCAACATTCCTGTTGTGATGTCAAAACAGATGGGTTCTGCAAAATGCAAGGGGCTAAAATACATTTGGTGATTTGTGTTGCAGTAAAATTTAGATTCTTAGCAACTTGTGTTTGCACCATGGAAAACAGCATATGGCCTTGAAATTCTGAGTCCTGCGATCTGGCACGGAGTGATCTCCTGCCCAACTGGCCCAATGTTGACCGCATCTTAAATTCCAGGGTTACTAAACTTAAGCTTGGCAGGGCGGTGTGAGTGCAGAAATTCTGCCTGTCACACACATGATGCCTGACTTCAGAGAGGTTGGACTGAAGGAAGGAATTCCCAGGCTGGACATTTCTCTGAACATGGCTTGGGTTATGCTGACCCTCTGGAATACAACAGACAGCAAGCACATCGTAGAACAAAATTATCCAGAAGATGACATTTGAAAGAACATCATCTGGGTGAATGCTTGGTGACGTTTACCCTACCATTGGCAAATAGAATGATGATTCACTGATGTACAGGGCACTCTCTTTCTTCTCAGCTTGGGCTTTTTAAAAAATGTATTCATTCACATGATGTGGGCGTCACTGCCAAAGGCCAGCATGTATTGGCCATACCTAATTGCCCTTGAGAAGGTGGTGGAGAGTTGCCTCTTGAAATGCTGCAGTTGTTGTGGTGAAGGTACTCCCACAGTGCTGCTAGGGAGAGAGTTCCAAGGTTTTGACCCAGCCATGATGAAGGGACGGCGATATATTTCCATGTCAGCATGGTGTGTAACTTGGAGAGGAACTTGTAGGTAATGGTGTTTCCATGCGCCTGCTGCCCTTGTCGCGGGTTTGGGAGGTGCTGTCGAAGAAGCCTTGGCAAGTTGCTGCAGTGCATCTTGTAGATGGTACATACTGCAGCCTCGTCGCTGAGAGCATGCAGAGAAGTGAGTGGAAAAACATTTGGCAGATGGAGTATAATGTGGGAAAATGTGAGGTTATCCACTTTGGCAGAAATATTAGAAAAGCAAATTATTATTTAAATGGAGAAAAATTGCAAAGTGCTGCAGTATAGAGAGACCTGGGGGTCCTTGTGCATGAAACATAAAAATGTTAGTATGCAGGTACAGCAAGTAATCAGGAAGGCAAATGGAATGTTGGCCTTTATTGCAAGGCGGATAGAGTATAAAAGCAGAGAAGTCCTACTACAAATGTACAGGGTAATGGCGAGGTCACACCTAGAGTACTGCGTACAATTTTGGTCTCTGTATTTAAGGAAGGATATACTTGCATTGGAGGCTGTTCAGAGAAAGTTCACTAGGTTGATTCCAGAGATGAGGGGGTTGACTTATGAGGATAGGTTAGGCCTATACACATTGGAGTTCAGAAGAATGAAAGGTGATCTTATTGAAACTTAAAAGATAATGAGGGGGCTCGACAAGGTGGATGCAGAGAGGATATTTCCACTCATAGGGGAAACTAAAAACTTGGGGACATTGTATTAGAATAAGGGGCCACCCATTTAAAACTGAGATGAGGAGAAATTTCTTCTCTCAGTGGGTCATAAATCTATGGAATTCTCTGCCCCAGAGAGCTGTGGATACTGGGTCATTGAATATATTTAAGGTGGAGGTAGACAGATTTTTGAGCGAGCAGGGAATAAAGAGTTATGGGGAGCGGGCAGGGAAGTGGAGCTGAGTCCATGATCAGATCAGCCATGATCTTATTGAATGGCGGAGCAGGCTCGAGGGACCTCGTTAATGACAAACTCATGGGGATTACACAGAAAGATATAAAAGTGAAAGGAAGGCCTGGAATCTAACTCAGACCTTGCTGCATTGAAAAGCTAACTGTCGCACTATTTTGCCAAGTTGCACTTTAGCAAGGAGCAGTAGACAGAAAAGCAGCCACAGTTTTGGCAACTTGAGGGGTGGAATGGCATGGTACAATATAAGTATTATGAAGCTTAGCTTGTTCCAATGACATTCCTTTGTCTGTTATTTCAATGGAGGCATTAAATGAATACTTCTCATGAAACAGCAAAGGAATTCCATACACACTCATTAAACATTCCTCTGCTGAAATTGCACAGCGTGATTTCACCGCATTAGCCGATTCCCCAACGTACAAGCCATAACCTTCTGTACATATGAGGGCCGCTTCTGCAGTGGTGAAGTTGGAAGCAGCCCCTCGCAAGCAACACGCACAGGTCATGAAACTGGGAAGGTTGATCTCAGCATCCTCGCCGGCCAAGCCCAGATTTGATGAGAGCAACGTACCCGTTAAGCGGCGTGGAGGTCTAGAGGTTCTGTGCTGGCCGCTCATTGGCTTCTCAATGGAAATGACCACGCATGCCCGGCACAATAATTTGAATGGGCCCCACACCAAGTTAATGGGCCTGCGAGGCAATAAAAAAAATTACAGGGAACATTTGGCGAGAGCTAACAATTTTAACCTTTTTAAAGCAAATCTTTGTGTGTTCGCTGACCTCATGGGCTATATTAAAATGATGGCCCTGAATTTCTTCAATGTCATTTAAGCCGTCGTTAGTCCATTGACGTGCCAGAAAGTTACATTTGCCAGCAGAGGCAATTACATGCAAGTGTCCAGTGGTAAGTTAATTTAAATGTTTTTAGGACAGATCTGGTGTTACTTGAGTGTAGAAACTGTGTAAGTAGCACATACATACAAATATCCCAAAATACTTCTGTGCAACAATGGGATAACTCTTGAAAAGCAATCTACAAATGCCAGGCAGCAACAGAACACTGCCTGTAAGATAAGCAGTGACCAATGGCTTTGCTAGAAATTTTGACCAAATCACTTGTTCGCATCTCTCACCCACAGTTATCATGTCCATATAGGTGCCAGCTGTGCCTAGTGGGCACCTTGCCAGGGGAGCAGGCAGAAGAAGCCCCTAAGGCTTCGCTGATGAAGACCACCACGTACTCTTCGAAGAGGTACACGATAGGAGCCTCACACTCCTTGTTCATCCTTTCACTAAACCAGACACCAATATCAGTCGTGGCATCTGCAAGGATCAGGCAATGGCTCTGAGTCCTAATTTGCTCACACCCAAAGATGATCAACAAAGCAGAAAGAATTGAAAACACTTCACAAGGGCAGTCAAGGGTAACATGTCTGCACAATCTTCCTTTCCTCCATGCCCACCCTGGGCACCAACACACTCTTTTTCCTCTTAAAGCAACATTCACATTACTAACCTGTCACACTACAGACTGGGTAAATGGCATCTACAACTCCCCTAACACAAAGCAACTGCTTTGCACAAACATAAAGCACCATCCTCTATTTTAACATCTGTACACCCCACATCTCTCACTTCATCTCTCCCATTACAATTGTCACAAACTACTTAACTGACAGCTTTATCCTCACATATACAACAACCATCCCCTTATTTTGCAGTAAAATAAATGTTTGCTTTAAAATACACTGGGCTAGACTTGTGATTTATAATTGTTATTTATGAACATTACAATAGGTTCTGACTTTTTCAGATAGGTAAGGATTCTTAACAAGGATCGGTTGGCCTAAAAAGATTCTGCTTTGTTGTCATCTGGTTGGAGGCGTAGAAGAAGATAAGGCTGAGGTGCAGCCACTGCAGTTGATCAGTCAATGAAGATTCCTCTGATGCTCCTTGCATTTACAAGTTAGGGCATGCCCAGATTTTCAGAACAGATGAGCTGGATGTCCTGGGAATAGAACATCTTTTCCTTTCACATATGACAGCTGCTGCTCGACTGCTACCTTTAGTGCCATGTGCATGCTATTGTGGAACCCTGCACTCTGGCCAATCAAGGTACCCTGTGGATGTTCCTGGTGCAGTGCTTCCGCTGCCTGGTGATGATGCTGAAGTGGATGAATTCGGCTGCTCGATGAATGCGGGAGTTCATCACCTGCCAGTTGCAAGTTCTGACAGCTCCCTAGTTAATGTAATACAAATCCCCTAAGGCAGCCAAGAAGGATCTGGCACCATAAAAGATGAGGGCTATCACTTTAATTGCACAGACAAAGCAGTTATGACAGTGAAGCGAATCTGCATATCTGTGATGAAGTTGGCAGGGTGCCCAATGGCATTTTTGGAGAGACTCAGCCATCAGATACACAGCTCCTCAAAGAGATCCTCATAGGATCGGTGCAGTCAATGCACATGTTGGAGAGGGTCGTACCTGGTGGGCATCTGTCCACTGTCATGCTGCCCGATTCTCCTCGCCTCAACAAGCTATAGCTGCAACGCATCTTCCATGATACGGCACAGAGTGGTACAGGTGCAGCCACGAGAATCCGGAGTTCCGGAATCCAGAAAGTTCCAGAATCCGGAATGTTCCAGAATCTGGACTCCGTACCGATCGGTGGCAGGGTCGTCTGGAATCCGGACACTGCTGACCGCGGGGCCCCGCCGATGCCTGACCTCGGGCCCTGCCTGACAACATCCTCGGCGGGGCCCACCTGACAACCTCTCTGGCGGGGCCCGCCCGAACATCTCCTCCGCCGGACCCTGCCTGACATCCTCCTTGGCGGGGCCGGATGGCCCGACAACCACCTTGGTGGGACCGAACGCCCGACAGCTCTTTGGCGGGAATCCCCCCCCACTTTCTGACGTTTCGAAATCCCGAAATACCCGCAACTGTGCTCGGGTGTTTCCGGATTCGTGACATCAGAAAACAAATCGAAAGTCCAGCAAAGCCCAGAATCCAGAACAGCCTCGGTCCGGAGGGTTCCAGATTTTAGGCGCTGCACTTATATTCCCATGGGGAAACCCATCCCTTGTCCAAGGTCATAAGGACATAGACAGGCTAAGTGAGTGGGCAAAAATTTGGCAGATGGAGTATAATGTTGGAAAGTGTGAGGTCATGCACTTTGGCAGGAAAAATCAAAGAGCAAGTTATTATTTAAATGGAGAAAGATTGCAAAATGCTGCAGTACAGCGGGACCTGGGGATACTTGTGCTTGAAACACAAAAGGTTAGTATGCAGGTACAACAAGTGATTAGGAAGGCCAATGGAATCTTGGCCTTTATTGCAAAGGGGATGGAGTATAAAAGCAGGGAAGTCTTACTACAGCTATATAAGGTTTTGGTGAGGCTACACCTGGAATACTGCATGCAGTTTTGGTTTCCATAGTTACGAAAGGATATACTTGCTTTGGAGACAGTTCAGAGAAGGTTCACTAGGTTGATTCCACAGATGAGGAAAGGTTGAGTAGGCTGAGCCTCTACTCATTGGAATTCAGAAGAATGAGAGGTGATCTTATCGAAACGTATAAGATTATGAGGGGGCTTGACAAGGTGGATGCCGAGAGGATGTTTCCACTGATGGGGAAGACTAGAACTAGAGGGCATGATCTTAGAATAAGGGGCCGGTCATTTAAAACAGAGATGAGGAGAAATTTCTTCTCTCAGAGGGTTGTAAATCTGTGGAATTCGCTATTTCAGAGAGCTGTGGAAGCTGGGACATTGAATAAATTTAAGACAGAAATAGACAGTTTCTTAAACGATAAGGGGTTATGGGGAACGGGTGGGGAAGTGGAGCTGAGTCCATGATCAGATCAGCCATGATCTTATTGAATGACAGAGCATGCTGGAGAGGCCGTATGACCTACTCCTGTTCCTATTTCTTATGTTCTTATGTAATCTGACTGTGGATTTGGGTATGGAAAAGTCAAAAACAAAATCTGGGAAGAGAGGAAAGCACTACATTAAAATGAATTGCAGGTGGCAGTGATTACAAATTTTAATATGTTAAAAGAATTAAAAATGTTCCGATGATCAGTAAGAGATCACCAAACCCCTCGTGTACACGTGTCTGAAAAGACAGGGAGAGCTGTTTTTCCTGGGGTGTAAAGTTACATCAATTGTAGGAATAGCTAAACCCAGGAAAGTTCTGTGTGCTTGTACAGTGTAGCTTTGAAAATGAGCCATGAGGGGCTTTGATGGGCCCAAATATTGCACTATTAAAAACATTGAATACATCTATGTTCAGTGCAATAAGTGGTGCACTGTGCAAAAACCCAAATTTCCTCTTTTTTTGGCGCAATAACAGTGTAACAGCAGCATAAGTGCTGAAGGCAACAAGGTAATTCAGGATTGATGTTAATGAATGTAAATTGATCCTATTCCAGACTTTCACTGATGATTTCCAGTGCAATTCTTGATTCACTGAGCAAATGTATAAAGGGGCATTGGGAGTTCTGCAATCTGTTGGTAGAAAAGCTCTACCACGTAAAGCCAGGTTGCTATATTACTTGAGCTAACATTCTGACTGCTGATTTGATTTGACTAACTGCATTGAAATTGTGTATTAAAGCAAGACAAGCCAGTTTGTGGAATATCACGGGTTACCATCAACTTCAGACAGCGACAATGAGAGTCAATTCATTAAGCCATAATGGTGCGGTTGCTAGTGCAGAGTTATGTGACAGTACAGAGCTGCTGCTGCTGACAGCAGCTTGGCTGTTCTTGTGTTTCTCCATGGCATCGCACTGTTGGAGTTCACCTCTTCTGGGATCCATTAATCGGAACATTGAACAGCAGATCTGTGAGATCTTTCAATCTCTCCCTCATGGTTGTCTATATCATTCTCCAAGTTGAAACCAAGATTCATAGCAGCAATGGTAACAGATGCTGTTATTGCTGTGTTTATGGGCTGTATTAGGAATAGGAACAGGAGTAGGCCATTTAGCCCCTCGCGTCTGTTCCGTCTGTGACCTAACTCCATATACCCACCTTTGCCCTATATCCCTTTGGTTACTGCAGTCATCACCACAGTTGCCACTGGTGTTGCTCTATGGACATAGCCCTTTCACTGTCATGACTATGGAGCAAATACCTGCTCAACAAATTCCATGTGTTGTAGCTTCCTCTGTTGGAAATCAGACCTTCTTGGAAGGAAACAACTGAAGAAGTGCAGTCTGCACACTGGATCTGTGCCCAAAAACTGCTGGTCCCTCATCTCTGCTAATCCTTCAGCGCTAGTGCCTTGTGCTCCATTTGTGCTTCCTCATCCACATCATTATAGACTAGTCATGAAGTATCAGTATCAGGAGTTTGCTTAATAAAAGTGTATGTGATGTCAGTTGGCACTCTGGTAACAAATGCTCTTGTTACTTTGTGAAGAGAGCAGATGGGATGGGTATTGTGTTGTCATTATATGAACTGTTAAGCATTTGTTCTCAATCTGTGTATAAGGACACACTGATGTAACATAAGTTGCAAATCATAAAATATCTGATTAATATGGTGCATTCCACATGATTGCCAAATCTTCTGACAACCCCCCTTCCTATTAATTCCACTATTCACTCTTTGGGTAGATTGACAAGCTGTTCCACTACTTTCCCTTCTGTTCCAAGTGAATTTTGCTTTGACTCATAACAGCAATGTGAATTAAACCAGAGCATTTTCAGCCATAAAATTCCTCTCTCTCGTGCATTCTCTTTATCACAACGGGACAGGCAATGTTATTTGTAGTAGATTGTAACTCTCACTTGTACTTCCTTTCTAGATCCTTCTTAACATTTTTTCTCTGTGAGTACTGGCTTTCTTGCATTTATCTACGTCATCTCCTGTTGAAGAAACAGTTGCCAATGGTGGGGCGAAGGGAAGCATAATAGGCCAGAGTCATCTCTGATGTATGCATCGCATATGTTTGGGCCGGCCACTGGCCCAAAAAGGTCATTTTGTTTTTCAAAAGTCCAATCCAACAGGACCTCTGTAGTGTATTCGTCGAGACATTAGAGGGGGAACTAGGGGTTTCCAGTGTTGTAATTGTGCAATTTGTAACAAGCACGAACATTTCCTGCAATAAATAGTCAGTGTTTGTAAAGACAAACATGACAACCTCTATAACCTGGCCAGTGAATCAGTTTCTCCTAATATTTAATTATGGCATTTGCTAGCGTGTTGCCTGTTTTACAATTGCATTAACAATGCATCATTTATTCAGGATAAGTGCCTTGTAAGCTGCTCGGAAACTGTGAATGGAGTATTATTACAGGTGTGTTGCGATTGGTTGGCAGGTTTTCTGTCCTATCCCACTAGCAATTTCCTGTTGCACAAAATCAACTCCTGCAAAATTATGTGCATCTGACCATTTCTTGAGAAAAGAGAAGAAAATTGAGCCTTTTTTTACCAGTGGGAATGTGGTCTGTAAATAACAACAATTGAAAAAGGAACGTGTAGAAGGTTAAATAAATGGATACTAACATCCACCAAGAAATTATATCAAATTTCGCAGGGCAAGAATATGGTCATAATTGGGATTCACAAAAAGCCATAAATGTCATTTATACCCTATTTGCACATTGTACTTCTATTTAAAACAGTATGAAACAGCAGCAGCTATAAAAGGCCCAAGTATTTCATTGAAATAAATCTAATATCCAGCAATTTTGATCAACTGACTGTGTAAAGTTGTTAGCTTTCTTTTGAAACTTTGAATATATTGTATTTTCTTGATAGACATTCTTTAAATCAGTTTGTTACATCAAGCAGAGCAACATACAGTTTAAAATCAATAAAATGTGAAATGTAAGGAAAATAAGATGAAATGAGGTGTGCATGATATTTCACGATGGGATGTTGTCTGAACTAAGTCAGTGTGAATTTCAAATTTCATTGATCTAGAACAATGTTATGGTGCATATTTTTAAAGGATAACATTATTATAGTAGAGGAAACTGTTAATACCACTGCTCCCTCAATTTTAGCTCTTTCACAGAAAAGCTTTTAAAGCCCTTCTTTCCAGGTAAGAAAAATCGTTACTTTGATCTATGCCTGTAGGGATCCATGTTGGGAAGATATTTAAGTAAACATCAACCATAGTCTCAACCAATGAGCACCTTCACTAATCTGATGGGCATCCCTTTTGTTTTTGAATACTGCTTTAATACATTAAACCGGGTGTTTCGTTCTCTATCCAACCTCCTGGTCTGCCACATTTAGGCATAGGCGGCCAAGATAATCATAAGCATATCTGCAATGGACCTCTCAAAAGCCATAGTATACTGCATAGGAATAGGAGAGTAAAGATACACCCACTCACCATTGCCCAGTGGTATATCACATTAAATACGCACTACACTCTCAGAATTATTTTCAATAAAAACATAATTCTAACCTTTACAATCATTGTTTATTTTAATAATTAATAGTTTCCATGAAAACATCATTGCTGATAAAAGAATATAATTGCACTGCTAAAAACAGAAAATCAGTAGACAGCCCAGCAATTTTTATCACTTGCCCTTTATTAACCTCTTCTGCACATTTAGAGGTAACTCACTATGACTAACTTTACCATCAATGGAAATATATTTGTCCTGTGCAGTAGCCATTACCATCAGGAACAAACAGAATTACTCATTCATCAGATGAAATGTTTGCATCAAGATCTAGATCAAGCTTCAGAGGATAGAGTAAATACAGAATTGTTGACATGGTTACAAAATCCCATGATATGAAAAAAGCATTACAAAGCGAAGACAGTAATTTATAATTAATTTATGGTGTATGGCTTGATTTTGTGAGCATTTTCAAGTTATAGATACAAAGTGCCTCCATTTCATATCAATATTGTTTAATCACTGTTTGTGTAGCGTGGAACTAAATCCACAATATGCCATTTATTTTCCAGTACTTCTAAACTGTGGATCAAATTAGCTTAGTCTTTTGCTCCTCTTCCAATCTTCAGGCTTTTAAAATCTAACCTTGTCATTTAATCATTACAATTGTCTGTCCTATTTATTTCAAGCTAAGTGGTGTCCTGTACCATGGACACTTGAGGACTCTTGGTCCTTTACAGCAACAACAACGACAACGTATTTATATAGCGCCCTTAACGTAGTAAACTGACCCAAGGCGCTCACAAAACAAAATTTGACACTGAGCCACATAAGGAGAAATTAGGGCAGGTGAAAGAGATAGGCATTAAAGAGCATCTTAAAGAAGGAAAGAGAAGTAGAGAGATGGAGAGGTTTAACGTGGGAATTCCAGAGCTTACTAACTAGGCAGCTGAAGGCACGGCCACCAATGGTTGAGCGATTAAAATCAGGGAAGCTCAAGAGGGCAGAATTAGAAGAGCACAGAATTAGAGGATATCTCGGGGAGTTGTGGGACTGGAGGAAGTAATAGAGATAGGGAGGGGTGAGGCCATGGAGGGATTTGAAAACAAGGATGAGAATTTTAAAATCAAGGCACTGCTTAACCGTGAGCCAATGTAGGTCAGCGAGCACAGGGGCAATGGGTGAACAAAACTTGGTCTAGGTTAGAACACAGGCAGCCGAGTTTTGGATGACCTCAAATTTACGTCGGGTAGAATGTGGGAGACCGGCCAGGTGTGCATTGGAATAGTCCAGTCTAGAGGTAACAAAGGCATGGATGAGGGTTTCAGTTGCAGATGTGCTGAGGTAGGGGTGGAGACGGGCGATGTTACAAAGGTGGAAATAGGCGGTCTTAGTTATAGCATGGGTGTGTGGTCGGAAGCTAATTTCAGGGTCAAATATGACACCAAGATTGCGAACAATCTGGTTCAGCCTCAGACAGAAGCTAGAGAGAGGCATGGAGTTGGTGGCTAGGGAAGAGTGTTTGTGGTGGGGACCATAGACAATGGCTTCGGTCTTCCCAATATTTAATTGGAGAAAATTTCTGCTTATCCAGTACTAAGTCTGACAATTTAGAGACCGTGGAGGGGTCAAGAGAGGTGGTGGTGAGGTAGAGCTGGATGTCGTCAGTGTAAAAGTGAAAACTGAGGCTATGTTTTCAGATGATGTTGCCAAAGGGAAGCATGTAGATGAGAAATAGGAGGGGGCCAATGATAAACCTAGGAGAATCCCAGAGGTAATGTTGGGGAGCAGAAAGAGAAGCCATTGCAGATGATTCTCTGGCTACAATTAGATAGAAAAGAATGGAACCAGGTGAATGCAGTACCACCCAGCTGGGCCATGGTGGAGAGGCGTTTGAGAAGGATGTCAAAGGCTGCAGAAAAATCAAGAAGGATAAGGAGGAACAGGTTACTTTTGTCACAGTCACAAAGGCTTCCATTTATGACGTTGATGAGACCCATTTCAGTACTGTGGCAGGGGTGGAAACCTGATTGGAGGGATTTTAACATGGAGTTCTTGGAAAGATGGACATGGATTTGGGAAGTGACAACATGTTCAAGGACTTTGGAGAGGAAAGGGAGGTTGGTGATGGGGTGGTGGTTTGCAAGGATGGAGGCGTCAAAGGCTTTTTTTGAGGAGAGGGGTGATGATAGTAGATTTGAAGGAGACGGGGACAGTATCTGAGAAGAGAGAACTATGAACAATGTTAGCTAACATAGGAGCCAGAAAAGGAAGTTGGGTGGTCAGCTGTTTAGTGGGAATAGGGCCAAGGGAGCAGGAAGTGGGTCTCATGGATAAGGTGAGCACAGAGAAGTGATGAGGGGAAATCAGAGCGAAACTGGAGAAAGATGCGAGTTCAGGGCTAGGACAGGGGGTAACCTTAGAGAAGGTTTGGCTCAGTGTGATAGGGGAAGGAAGGGAAGTGGCAGGGGCAGCTGATCAGATGATCATAATCTTAGAGACAAATAAGTCCATGAGCTCCTCGCACTGTTGTTGGAGGTGAGAATGGAGGAGACGGGGAGAGAGGTTTAAGAAGATAGTTAGCAGTAGGGAATAGAAGCCAAGGTTTATCTTTGCAGTTCAGAATGATCCTGGAAGAATGAGTAGTGTTGGCAGACGAGTGTAGGACCCAATAATGCTTTATGTGGTCCAACCAGATCTGACGGTTGATAGGTTCATAATAAAGGATGAAACTGAGTACTGTGTACAATGAGCAAGTGTGACCTTAGCTCCTTTAATAAGACTCCAGAGTGCAGATACCTCGTGGATGGCCTGCTTATATACCGTGCTCCCAAGGGATGTTGGGATCCCTTGGGACTCCAACAGGTAGGCCCTCTGATGGTAGTGTAAAACAGGTTGCAAGGGGTTAAATACATAACATCACTCCCCCGTAAAGTCAACAGCACACTTATTTACAAGGTGAGACAATCTGGGGACTTTTGCTCCCTTGTCGAGCGTCTCGGTACAAATGCAGGTATAGGTGAATTGGTTAGTTCTTCACTGGGCTGCTGGGCAGCCGGCCTTGCTGGGCTGCTGGGGATGGTGAGTTCGGCTTCGTGGTCAACCATGATGTCAGTTGCCACTTGTGTGTGTGTTGGAAGGTCAAAGTTGGTGGAGTCGTCTTCAGGTTGTTCGTAGCTGTTGGTGAACCACAATTTGATTTGGTCCAAATGTTTTCTGCACGTTAGTCCATTGGCCAATTTGACCTGAACCACCCTACTCCCCTCTTTGGCTGTGACCGTGCCAGCGAGCCATTTGAGACCATGTCCATAATTGAGCACAAACGCAGGATCCTTGACCTCAGTATCGCGTGACAAATTTACGCGGTCATGGTACACATTATGTTGATGCTATTTGCCCTCCATGTGATTTTGAAGATCAGGGTGGACAAGAGAAAGCCTTGGTTTGAGCACCCTTTTCATGAGCAGCTCGGCTCGGGGAACCCCGGTAAGTGAGTGGGGTCTGGCGCGGTAGCTGAGCAGCACTCGGGATAGTCAGGTCTGCAGGGAGTCTTCCGACATGCGTTTCAAGCTTTGCTTGATGGTCTGAACTGCCTGTTCTGCCTGGCCATTGGATGTGGGCTTGAACGGGGCAGATGTGACGTGCTTGATTCCATTGCGGGTCATGAATTCTTTGAATTCAGCACTGGTGAAACACCGCCCATTGTCGCTGACTAGGACATCAAGCAGGTTGTGCGTGGCAACCATGGCTCGTAGGCTTTCAATAGTGGCCGTGGACATGCTTACAGACATTATTGCACATCCAATCCATTTTGAGGAAGCATCCACGACAACCAAGAACATTTTGCCTAAAAATGGGCCCGCATAGTCCATGTGGATCCTCGACCACAGTTTGGAGGGCCACGACCACAAACTTAGCGGTGCCTCTCTGGGTGCATTGCTCAGCTGAGAGCAAGTGTTGCACTGGCGCATGCATGACTCTAAATCTGAGTCGATGCCGGGCCACCACACATGGGATCTGGCTATGGCTTTCATCATTACAATGCCTGGATGGGTGCTGTGCAGTTCACAAATGAACATATCTCTGCCTTTCTTGGGCAAGACCACACGATTGCCCCACAACAGACAGTCCGCCTGCAGGGACATTTTGTCTTTACGCCTGTGGAACGGCTTAATTGCCTCCTGCATCTCCGCTGGGACACTGGACCAGCTCCCATGGAGGACACAGTTTTTTACCAAGGACAGTAAAAGATCCTGGCTGGTCCAGGTCCTGATCTGGCAGGCTGTAACGGGGGACTTTTCATTTCTGAATGCATCCATTACCATGAGCAAATCTGCAGGCTGTGCCATTTCCATCCCTTTGCTCTCAGAGAACAGCGATATGAGCGGCTTGTGGTCAGTTTCAAGCTCAAACTTGAGGCCAAATAAGTACTGGTGCATTTTTTTCACCCTGTAGATGCACGCCAGAGCCTCTTTTTTCAACCATGCTGCAGGCCCTTTCGGCCTTGGACAAACTCCTGGATGCAACAGCGACCGGTTGCAAAATCCCCGATCCGTTAGCCTGTTGTAACACACACCCGATCCCATATGACAATGCATCGCAAGCTAGCACTAATCGTTTACAAGGGTTATACAGGACAAGCAGTTTGTTAGAACACAACAGATTCCTGGCGTTCTTAAAGGCAGCCTCTTGTGAATTCCCCCATACCCAGTCGTCTCCCTTGTGCAGTAGCGCATGTAGGGGTTCTAGCAGGGTGCTTAACCCAGGTAGGAAATTACCGAAATAGTTAAGGAATCCCAGGAATGACCGGAGCTCCATCACATTCTGTGGTCTCGGCGCATGCTTGATGGCCTCCGTCTTGGCGTCGGTGGGTCTGATGGCGTCTGCTGCGATTCTTCTTCCCAAGAACTCGACCTCCTGTGCCAGGAAAACACACTTCAAGCGTTTCAACCTGAGTCCCACGCGATCCAACCAACTAAGAACCTCTTCCAGATTCTTCAAGTGCTCAATGATGTCCTGACCTGTAACCAGTACATCGATCTGGAAAACCACGGTGCGAGGAACCGACTTTAGCAGGTTCTCCATGTCCCGTTGGAAGATTGCCGCGGCCGACCAAATCCCGAAAGGGCATCCATTATAGATGAACAGACCTTTGTGCGTGTTGATGCAGGTGAGGCCTTTCGAAGACTCCTCCAGCTCCTGCATCATGTAGGCTGAGGTCAGGTCCAGCTTGGTGTATGTCTTCCCTCCAGCCAGGGTCACAAATAGGTCGTCTGCCTTGGGTAGCGGGTACTGGTCCTGTAGCGAAAAGCTGTTAATCGTTACTTTATAGTCCCCACAAATTCTGACCGTGCCGTCCTCTTTAAGTACCAGGACAATTGGACTGGCCCAATCATTGAATTCCACCGGCGCGATGATGACTTCTCGCTGCAGCCTGTCCAACTCAATTTCCACTTTCTCACGCATCATATATGGTACCGCCCGTGCCTTGTGGTGGATAGGTCACGTATTGGGAACAAAATAGATCTGCACTTTTGCCCCCGAGAAGCTTCCAATGCCTGGCTCGAACAACAATGGCAACCTGCTCAGAACCTGGGCACATGAGGCGTCGTTGACGGACGAAAGCGCTCGGATGTCCCAGTTCCAGTGGATTTTTCCCAGCCAGCCTCTGCCAAACAATGTGGGGCCATCCCCTGGCACAATCCACAGTGGGAGTTTGTGTACTGCTCCATCATAGGAGGCTTGACTTCTGCACTGCCAATTACAGGGATTAGTTCCTTGGTGTAAGTCCTTAGTTTGGTGTGAATGGGGCTGAGCTTGGGCCTGTGTGCCTTGTTGCAGCACAGCCTGTTGAAAGATTTTTTTACTCATTATGGACTGACTCGCAGCCGTGTCCAGTTCCATAGATACTGGAATTCCATTCAGTTCAACTTTCAACATTATTGGTGGACATTTTGTGGTGAATGTGTGTACCCCGTACACTTCTGCTTCCTCAGTACGAATCTCCAATTCAGTCAGATCCACAGTGGATCGACCTTCCTCTGCGACGTGGTGGTTTGCAGAGTTTGCAGCTCCCCTGCACATTCGCTGGAGGTGTCCCATTGTTCTGCAACCGTTGCACACATAGTGCTTGAAGCGGTATTGATGGGGCCGATGATCACCTCCACAGCGCCAACAAGGTGTTAACTGCCTCACATTAACGATTGATGGCGGACTCTGGGTCATCTCAGGTCACGCAGCAGCAGCCGCCATGTAGGCTCTGCCATATATATTCCTACTCGAAAATGACGTTATTTTGTGCACAGTACTGGCCGAAACGTCTTTACTCTATGAAATCTGTTTGGTCTGGTCGCTGGTGGACATAAATGCCTGGGCTATCATTATGGCTTTACTTAGATTCGGAGTTTCTACAATCAACAGTTTGCGAAGGAGTACCTCATGGCCAATGCCCAGTCCAAAAAGTCTCTAAGCATTTGTTCTAGGAATCCCTCAAATTCGCAATGTCCTGCGAGGCGCCTTAGTTCGGCGACATAGCTCGCCACTTCCTGGCCCTCCGACCTGTGACATGTGTAGAACCGATATCTTGCCATCAAAACGCTTTCCTTAGGATTTAGGTGCTCCCGGACCAGTGTACACAATTCTTCATAGGATTTAGCTGTTGGTTTTACCAGAAAACTAGGAGATTCTTCTTGAGGCCATAGGTTGTTGCCCCACAGACAGTTAGGAGAATCGCCCTTCGTTTGGCAGTGTTCTCTTCCCCTTCCAGCTCGTTGGCCGCAAAGTATTGATCGAGTCTCTCCACAAAGGCCTCCCAATCGTCCCCTTCTGAGAACTTCTCCAGGATACCAACTGTTCTTTACATTTTCGCGTGGTTATTCTTTACCTCGTCGCCAATTGATAGGTTCATAATAAAGGATGAAACTGAGTACTGTGTACAATGAGCAAGTGTGACCTCAGCTCCTTTAATAAGTCTCCAGAGTGCAGGTACCTCGTGGGTGACCTGTTTTTATACCATGCTCCCAAGGGATGCTGGGATCCTTTGGGACTCCAACAGGTAGGCTCTCTGGTGGTAGTGTAATACAGGTTGCAAGGGATTAAATACATAACAACGGTGAATGGCTAAATCGGTTGTCCACCAAATCCATTCAAGTCTGCGTCATTTAGACTTAAATGAGAGTGCCTTACCGGGGGAATGGCCAGGGTGAGAGAAAGTAATGGCTTTACAGGTTGCTCAAAAAATATCACAGTAACTTGCTTGCATGTCAGACATTTTTTTGACTTTTCTCATTTAAGCTCATAAAAATGAAAAGGATTGAACTAATGGTGCAAATACACGTTTGATATTTGACTGCGCAAAACCAACAGTCTTCAATTCCTTACTTTTGAAATTCTGCATAACATTTAACAGATTTTCAAAGTGCACTTTGCTTCCCTGTTAGCATTTACCAATTCAACACCCTGCAGCCATGCATACAGTGAACATTATTGGATATGTTTTGGCACAGATTTAACTGCACTGGAATGCATTTCCATGGCAGCAGTTTCCAAATTTTGCATGTAAAGAGGCAAAATGTCACATCCTTTAAATGCTCTTCAAATGCTGCTTGAAGTGCTAATGTTCAGTCACCCTATTGAGGTTAAAAATCCAGGAAGATCTCATAACCTCTGCTAAAATTTGGTAAAAATATATATAGATTTTTTGAGAAGATTGAAGTAGTTTTCCCAAAGCTATTTTACTCTAATTCCCATGATAACTCATGTCCTTCCTGCTTAAGTTATCTTTATCTCTGTGGAATTATTTTACTGGTATTATTCCCAGAGCAAAAGTAAATTATTTAAAAACCATGTGTAAATAAGTATCATGTATTCATGTGCCTGTTTAAGCATTTGTATAAATTAATGTTACATAATGTCTGTTCTGCATTGCGAAGATCCCTTCATAGTATGTTACAAGCAGAAGTGCTCACATATCCAATTATCTCTTTCGCTTCCTGTAAAATAACTCCACATCATGTATAAAATGTCATAACTAGGATCAGATGCTGTGATCTTTCTGAAGCCCCTTAAAGTTCCTTGTTCAAACTCCTATACTAGTAATTTATTCTATATTGTGATCTCCCATTTGCTGAAGGTATTTTGTCTGAATTCCTATTTACTTCATCTTTTCCCCACTTCTGAAATTTTGGACACAGCCTGTTTCCACATTATCAGACCCATCAGACCAAATGGACAGTAACACCTGTTATATACCCTGCCCAATATTCAGTTCCATTGAAGTTACAATGTTAAACATTTCTATCAACACTCCCTTTAGTCTTAGATTATATTTTTTTGTGGCCACACAATCATGCTTATTAGTTCAGTACCTTAAGCCCTGGAATTTATCTTTAGCCGTCCACGGTACCTATCCAATAACATCATATCCATTTTGACATGGGAGTACCAAAACAGGATACAATACTCCAAATATAAAGAAAGATTTGCATTTCTATAGCACCTTTCATGACCACCGGACATCCCAAAATGCATTACAGCCAATGAAGTGTAGTCACTGTTGTAATATGGTCTTACCATGACATGTACAATTTTAAAATTCTTGCTTTCAATTTATGTTATCTCCTTCGCTCAACGTTTTGTCTTCTTTCTTTACTGAACAGTAGTGACCTGCCCACTAATACGCTCTCTTGCTTTGATGTCCCTAGTATGTTCTCCCTGAGTATATATTCTATGTTATCTCTTCTTTTGCCAAACCTCATCACTTTCCTGTATTAAATTGCATGTGCTGCTTTTGAGCCTACAAATGCAACATTTCCAAATCCTTCTGAATTTGTGGAAACTGTCTCTCCTCTTTTCCCTCTTCTTCCATTCTCACATTGTGGATCTTAAAAACATAGGGCTCAATTTTGGCCAGGAATTGCTCCGTTTTTTTTGGAGTAACTTGGTTTTTCTGCCGTAACTTAAAAATCCCCATTTTCCACAATCAATTTGCACCAATGTAACTGAGTTAGTTACAATTTTTTTAGTTTATTTTTTTCTCAAAAGCGGGTGTTACCAGCCACCTACGCCAGTTCTGCCCATTTCGGCAACTTTGGCCAGATAATAGTTACTCCAAATCTACTTCGGCCAGCGTATGTGGCCACTTCAGAAAACTCTTGCGACGAGTTAAAGAAATCGGCGCAGGTAGGTACATCGGAGGCCATTCGGCCTGGGATAGAGGCGGGAAGTGGAGAGTACCTGCCTGCACCTAAACCACCAAGCCTTACAACCACCAAACCTTGCAAACAAAAAGTAATAAGAATTCAATAAGAAATAAAAAATTGAAGTAAGTCCTACCTTCATCTTCAAACTCTGCCCGGGAAGGCAGCGGACCAGCCAGTGGGGTAGGCCACTCGGCCAGGGTTAGGGGCAGGCAGGAGAACTGATAGGAATCATCGGCAGGCAGGAGCACTATCAGTTCTCCCGCCCGCCCCTAGCCCTGGCCGAGTGGCCTCCCGGTGCGATCGATCTCTTAGAAATCGCACCGGGAGACCAATCAGCCTGGGCTAGGGGCGGGAGCGATTCAACTGGCCGGCATCGGGGCCCATAGAACGGCTGCAGCAAGCAAATTAACGGAGAGGCCGCAGCGAGCAAACGGAGAGGGTGGGGGCGAGGAGCTACTGCGCATGCGCGGAAACCGCCAGCGGACTCCACTGCGCATATGCAGACGTCCCGGCACAGTTTTCAGCGCAGAACGCTGGCTCCACCCCCGACTCAACTGGCCACGTTGTGTGACAAGAGGCCAGACAGCGGCCAAAGTGGGAGGGAAATTTTTCACCGCACTTCGGAATGGAGAAAAGCGGCGCAACTCCGATAAGTGCACCGAAAAACGGGCTGGGCCAAAATTGAGGCCATAGAAACAAGAGTAGGCCATTCAGCTGCTTGAGCCTGTTCTAACATTCTGTAAGTTCATGGCTGATCTACATCCTAACTCCATTTACTCGCCTTGGCTCCATATTGCTAAAACCCTTGGCTAGCAAAATTCTATTGATCTCAGATTTAAAATTATTAATTGAGCCAACATCTACTTGTTTTTTGTGGGAGGGAGTGCCACACTTCTAACACCCTTTGAGTGAAGATATCTTTCTTAACCTCTCTCTTGAATGGCCTGGCTTTGATTTTAAGGTTATGTCCCATTGTCCTAGACTCCCTCACCAGTGGAAAAAGTTTATCTCTATTTACCCTATCAATTCTTTTTAAATTCCTAATAACCTCAATCAAATCATTCCTAAAGCCTTCTATATTCCAGGGAATAGAACCTAGTTTATGGAATTTCTCCTCATAATCTAATCTTTGGAGCCTTGATAACATTCTGGTGAACCTGCGCTTCCAAGGCCAATATATCCTTTCTAAGGTGTAGTACCCAGAACTGTACACAGTAGTCCAGATGTGATCTACCCAGTGCTTTGTATAGCTGAAGCAAAATTTCCTCCCCTTTATATTCTAGCCCTTTAATTATAAATGCTAACATTTAATTAGCCTTTTTGATTTTTTTTGTACCTGATCACTACAATTTAGTGAGCTGTGTACATGGACCCCTAAATCTCTTTGGACCTCCACTGTTCCTAGCTTTTCACCGTTTACATATTTTCTGCAATCTGTCTATATTTATTTGCGATGTTTAAAAAAGGAGATATTTGGAAGCAGTTGGGCCATACTCCCTTATGTGGGAAAGGTGGATAAGCAATCATGATGGAGACAGCTAATGATGGGGGGCTGCAGGGGGGGTGGCAGGAGAGGAAGGAAGATATGATCAGGAGAGGGAGGGCCCAGTGATCGAGAGAGGGAGGGCCCAGTGATCGGGAGAGGAAGGGCCCAGTGATCGGAAGAGGGAGGGCCCAGTGATCGGGAGAGGGAGGGATCAGTGATCGGAAGAAGGAGGGCCCAGTGATCGGGAAAAGGAGGGGACAGTGGTCGGGAGAGGGAGGGAGGGGTAGTGATCGGGAGAGGGAGGGAGGTAGTGATCGGGAGAGGAAGGGAGGGATAGTGATCGGGGAGAGGGAGGGACGGTGATCGAGAGAGGAGTGGAGCAGTGATCCGGAGAGGGAGGGGGCAGTGATCGGAAGAGACAGGGGGCAGTGATTGGGAGAGGGAGGGGGCAGTGATCGGGAGAGGCAGGGGGCAGTGATCAGGAGAGGGAGGGTCAGTGATCGGGAGAGGGAGGGAGGTAGTGATTGGGAGAAGGAGGGAGATAGTGATCGGAAGAGGGAAGGGGCAGTGATCGGGAGAGGGAGGGAGGGAGATAATGATCGGGAGAGGGAGGGAGAGAGGTACTGATCGGGAGAGGGAGGGAGGTAGTGATCGGGAGAGGGAAGGAAGCAGTGATCGGGAGAGGGAGGAAGGGAGGTAGTGATCGGGAGAGGGAGGAAGGTAGTGATTGGGAGAGGGAGGGAGGTAGTGATCAGGAGAGGAAGGGAGGTAGTGATCGGGAGACAGAGGGAGGTAGTGATCGGGAGAGGAAGGGAGTTGTGATCGGGAGAGGGAGGGAGGTAGTGATTGGGAGAGGAGGGGGCAGTGATTGGGAGAGGAAGGGGCAGTAATCGGGAGAGGGAGGGAGGGGTAGTGATTGGGAGAGGGAGAGAGGTAGTGATCAGGAGAGGGAGGGGCAGTGATCAGGAGAGTGAAGGAGGCAGTGATCAGGATAGGGAAGGAGGTAATGATCGGGAGAGTGAAGGAGGCAGTGATCAGGGTAGGGAAGGAGGTATGATCGGGAGAGTGAAGGAGGAGTGATCATAGAAGAAAACATAGAAAATAGGTGCAGGAGTAGGCCATTCGGCCCTTCGAGCCTGCACCACAAGATCAAGATAGGGAAGGAGGTAGTGATCGGGAGAGGGAGTGAGGGAGGTAGTGATCGGGAGAAGGAGAGGAGGGGGCAGTGATTGGGAGAGGAAAGGAGGCAGTGATCGGGAGAGGGAGGAAGGGAGGTAGTGATCGGGAGAGGGAGGAAGGTAGTGATCGGGAGAGGGAGGGAGGTAGTGATCTGGAGAGGGAGGGAGGTAGTGATTGGGAGAGGAAAGGAGGCAGTGATCGGGAGAGGGAGGAAGGGAGGTAGTGATCGGGAGAGGGAGGGAGGTAGTGATCGGGAGAGGGAGGGAGGGCAAGTGATCGGGAGAGTGAAGGAGGCAGCGATCAAGATAGGGGAGGAGGTAATGATCAAGAGAGGGAGGGGGCAGTCAGTAGGAGAGGAAGGGGCAGTCGTCGGGAGAGGGAGGGACACTGATTGGGAGAGGAGGGGGCAGTGATCAGGATAGGGAAGGAGGCAGTGATCGGGAGAGGGAGGGAGGGAGGGGTAGTGATTGGGAGAGGGAGGGTGGTAGTTATCGGGAAAGGGCGGGAGGGGTAGTGATCGGGAGAGGGGAGGAGGTAGCGATCGGGAGAGGGAGTGGGCAGTGATCGGGAGTGGGAGGGGGCAGTGATTGGGAGAGGGAGAGGGCAGTGATCGGGAGAGGCAGCGGGCAGTGATCGGGAGAGGGAGGGGGGCAGTGATCGGGAGAGGGAGAGGGCAGTGATCGGGAGAGGCAGCGGGCGGTGATCGAGATTGGGAGGGGGCAGTGATCGGGAGTGGCAGCGGGCAGTGATCGGGAGAGGGAGAGGGCAGTGATCGGGAGAGGGAGGGGGCAGTGATCGGGAGAGGGAGAGGGCAGTGATCGGGAGAGGCAGCGGGCAGTGATCGGGAGAGGGAGGGGGCAGTGATCGGGAGAGGGAGAGGGCAGTGATCGGGAGAGGGAGGGGGGCAGTGATCGGGAGAGGGAGAGGGCAGTGATCGGGAGAGGCAGCGGGCGGTGATCGAGAGTGGGAGGGGGCAGTGATCGGGAGAGGGAGAGGGCAGTGATCGGGAGAGGCAGCGGGCAGTGATCGGGAGAGGGAGAGGGCAGTGATCGGGAGAGGCAGCGGGCAGTGATCGGGAGAGGGAGAGGGCAGTGATCGGGAGAGGGAGAGGGCAGTGATCGGGAGAGGGAGAGGGCAGTGATCGGGAGAGGGAGAGGGCAGTGATCGGGAGAGGGAGAGGGCAGTGATCGGGAGAGGGAGAGGGCAGTGATCGGGAGAGGCAGCGGGCAGTGATCGGGAGAGGGAGAGGGCAGTGATCGGGAGAGGGAGAGGGCAGTGATCGGGAGAGGCAGCGGGCAGTGATCGGGAGTGGGAGGGGGCAGTGATCGGGAGAGGGAGAGGGCAGTGATCGGGAGAGGCAGCGGGCAGTGATCGGAAGAGGGCAGTGATCCGGAGAGGCAGCGGGCAGTGATCGGGAGAGGGAAGAGGGCAGTGATCGGGAGAGGGAGGAAGGGAGGTAGTGATCGGGAGAGGGAGGAAGGTAGTGATTGGGAGAGGGAGGGAGGTAGTGATCAGGAGAGGAAGGGAGGTAGTGATCGGGAGACAGAGGGAGGTAGTGATCGGGAGAGGAAGGGAGTTGTGATCGGGAGAGGGAGGGAGGTAGTGATTGGGAGAGGAGGGGGCAGTGATTGGGAGAGGAAGGGGCAGTAATCGGGAGAGGGAGGGAGGGGTAGTGATTGGGAGAGGGAGAGAGGTAGTGATCAGGAGAGGGAGGGGCAGTGATCAGGAGAGTGAAGGAGGCAGTGATCAGGATAGGGAAGGAGGTAATGATCGGGAGAGTGAAGGAGGCAGTGATCAGGGTAGGGAAGGAGGTATGATCGGGAGAGTGAAGGAGGAGTGATCATAGAAGAAAACATAGAAAATAGGTGCAGGAGTAGGCCATTCGGCCCTTCGAGCCTGCACCACAAGATCAAGATAGGGAAGGAGGTAGTGATCGGGAGAGGGAGTGAGGGAGGTAGTGATCGGGAGAAGGAGAGGAGGGGGCAGTGATTGGGAGAGGAAAGGAGGCAGTGATCGGGAGAGGGAGGAAGGGAGGTAGTGATCGGGAGAGGGAGGAAGGTAGTGATCGGGAGAGGGAGGGAGGTAGTGATCTGGAGAGGGAGGGAGGTAGTGATTGGGAGAGGAAAGGAGGCAGTGATCGGGAGAGGGAGGAAGGGAGGTAGTGATCGGGAGAGGGAGGGAGGTAGTGATCGGGAGAGGGAGGGAGGGCAAGTGATCGGGAGAGTGAAGGAGGCAGCGATCAAGATAGGGGAGGAGGTAATGATCAAGAGAGGGAGGGGGCAGTCAGCAGGAGAGGTCGGGGCAGTCGTCGGGAGAGGGAGGGACACTGATTGGGAGAGGAGGGGGCAGTGATCAGGATAGGGAAGGAGGCAGTGATCGGGAGAGGGAGGGAGGGAGGGGTAGTGATTGGGAGAGGGAGGGTGGTAGTTATCGGGAAAGGGCGGGAGGGGTAGTGATCGGGAGAGGGGAGGAGGTAGCGATCGGGAGAGGGAGTGGGCAGTGATCGGGAGTGGGAGGGGGCAGTGATTGGGAGAGGGAGAGGGCAGTGATCGGGAGAGGGAGAGGGCAGTGATCGGGAGAGGCAGCGGGCAGTGATCGGGAGAGGGAGAGGGCAGTGATCGGGAGAGGCAGCGGGCAGTGATCGGGAGAGGGAGAGGGCAGTGATCGGGAGAGGCAGCGGGCAGTGATCGGGAGAGGGAGAGGGCAGTGATCGGGAGAGGGAGAGGGCAGTGATCGGGAGAGGGAGTGGGCAGTGATCGGGAGTGGAAGGGGGCAGTGATCGGGAGAGGGAGAGGGCAGTGATCGGGAGAGGCAGCGGGCAGTGATCGGGAGAGGGAGAGGGCAGTGATCGGGAGAGGGAGAGGGCAGTGATCGGGAGAGGGAGAGGGCAGTGATCGGGAGAGGCAGCGGGCAGTGATCGGGAGAGGGAGAGGGCAGTGATCGGGAGTGGGAGAGGGCAGTGATCGGGAGAGGGAGGGGGGCAGTGATCGGGAGAGGGAGAGGGCAGTGATCGGGAGAGGGAGAGGGCAGTGATCGGGAGAGGGAGAGGGCAGTGATCGGGAGAGGCAGCGGGCAGTGATCGGGAGAGGGTGGGGGCAGTGATCGGGAGAGGGAGAGGGCAGTGATCGGGAGAGGCAGCGGGCAGTGATCGGGAGAGGGAGAGGGCAGTGATCGGGAGAGGGAGAGGGCAGTGATCGGGAGAGGCAGCGGGCAGTGATCGGGAGAGGGAGGGGGCAGTGATCGGGAGAGGGAGAGGGCAGTGATCGGGAGAGGGAGAGGGCAGTGATCGGGAGAGGGAGAGGGCAGTGATCGGGAGAGGCAGCGGGCGGTGATCGAGAGTGGGAGGGGGCAGTGATCGGGAGAGGGAGAGGGCAGTGATCGGGAGAGGCAGCGGGCAGTGATCGGGAGAGGGAGAGGGCAGTGATCGGGAGAGGCAGCGGGCAGTGATCGGGAGTGGGAGGGGGCAGTGATCGGGAGAGGGAGAGGGCAGTGATCGGGAGAGGCAGCGGGCAGTGATCGGAAGAGGGAGAGGGCAGTGATCCGGAGAGGCAGCGGGCAGTGATCGGGAGAGGGAAGAGGGCAGTGATCAGGAGACGCAGGGGGCAGTGATCGGGAGAGGGAGGGGACAGTGATCGGGAGATGCAGGGGGCAGTGATCGGGAGAGGGTGGGGGCAGTGATCGGGAGATGCAGGGGGCAGTGATCGGGAGAGGGTGGGGGCAGTGATCGGGAGAGGGAGAGGGCAGTGATCGGGAGAGGGAGAGGGCAGTGATCGGGAGAGGGAGAGGGCAGTGATCGGGAGAGGGTGGGGGCAGTGATCGGGAGATGCAGGGGGCAGTGATCGGGAGAGGGTGGGGGCAGTGATCGGGAGAGGGAGAGGGCAGTGATCGGGAGAGGGTGGGGGCAGTGATCGGGAGAGGGAGAGGGCAGTGATCGGGAGATGCAGGGGGCAGTGATCGGGAGAGGGTGGGGGCAGTGATCGGGAGAGGGAGGGGGGCAGTGATCGGGAGAGGGTGGGGGCAGTGATCGGGAGAGCGAGGGTCCGTGATCGGGAGAGGCAGTGGGCAGTGATCGGGAGCGGGGAGTAGGTAGTGATCGGGAGAAGCAGTGGGCAGTGATCGGGAGCGGGGAGTAGGTAGTGATCGGGAGAGGGAGGGAGGTAGTTATCGGGAGAGGGAGGGAGGTAGTGATCGGGAGAGGGAAGGAGGTAGTTATCGGGAGAGGGAGGGAGGTAGTGATCGGGAGAGGGAAGGAGGTAGCTAGCGGGAGAGGGAAGGAGGTAGCTATCGGGAGAGGGAAGGAGGTAGTTATTGGGAGAGGGAGGGATGTAGTGATCAGGAGAGGGAAGGAGGTAGTTACCGGGAGAGGGAGAGAGGTAGTTATCAGAAGAGGGACAGAGGTAGTGATCGGGAGAGGGAGGGAGGTAGTTATCAGGAGAGAGAGGGAGGTAGTGATCGGGAGAGGGAGGGAGGTAGTGATCGGGAAAGGGAGGGAGGTATTATCGGGAGAGGGAGTGAGGTAGTGATCAGGAGAGGGAAGGAAGTAGTGATCGGGAGAGGGAGGGAGGTAGTGATCGGGAGAGGGAGGGCGTTAGTTATCGGGAGAGAGAGGGGGTAGTTTTCAGGAGAGGGAGGGAGGTAGTGATCGGGAGAGGGAGGGAGGTAGTGATCGGGAGAGGGACGGAGGTAGTTATCGGGAGAGGAAGGGAGTTAATTATTGGGAGAGGGAGGGAGGTAGTTTTCGGGCAAGTGAGAGAGATATTTTTCGGGCGAGGGAGGGGGCAGTGATAAGGATGGGTGTGAGCTGTGGTCGGCTGTAGCCCATGTTTTTAATGTGAAGCTGGGAGAAGTACTTCTGCTCCTCCTGCTTCCATTTTCAGGTAAGTATTTTTTGAAAACATACCTTTTGATGAGCTTTGAAGTTAGAGGTCGGCTGCGTTCAGGAAAACCAATATGGAAAATGAGGAATCAAATAGGCATTAGGCCTTTATTTGCATATGGAAAGGGCCTAATGCCTGTTTCAGGCACGGGCCTTGGACGCCTTCTTTGATGCCTGTACCAATATTGCGGCCAGCGCATTTCCATCTCACAATGTGCGCATGCCATATTTGATGCTTATTTTTTTTTTACAAGTTTTACAACTAGCACAGCATCATCAAAACTCTGTGCCTGTGAGTATAACTATGTCAGACTGTTGCTTAACTAGTCTGTGGGGCAGCTCTGCCAAAATGAGCACCAGCCCCAGATGTTATTGAGGTGGACTTTTCAAGATCGACTGGGCTGGGATTGCTCAAGTCTTATTGTGGCCCTTGCAGCTAGATATGTCTGAAGTTTCTCGTGTTATTGTGTTCTGTTGTGATTATTTACAACTGAGTTCAGAGTTTAAGGGTTGACCCCAATTCGTGGGACTGGATTTACATGTAGGTGAGGCTGTGTGAGAGTAGCAAGTTTGACAATCCCTTCGATTACTGTTTTTCCTGGTGCTAGCGCTGAAAAATGATCAGTTTTATTGAATTCACTTTCACAACTTGCCATGATGGGACTTAAACTCATGACATCCGTGGAGAAGGATAATTACAGGCCAGTAAGTTTAAAATCAGTTAGGAGGGAAGCTTTTAGAAACAATAATCCAGCAGAAAATTAACAGGCACTTGGACAAGCATGGACTTTTAAAGGAGAGCCTGTATGGATATGTGTAAGGGCAAATCATATAGCTAGTAATAGTTTACTTTGGTTTATGTGAGTTAAAAATAATGACACTTTACAGGTGCAGTTTGAGATTTTTATCTGCTGACAGCAATTCTGCCCCTTCAATGCTGATTGATACAGCTGGCTGTGCATCACACTCACTGGCCTCCAGTTATCAATTGTGCTTTAATGTTAGGGAATAGGCAATGGGCGAGTCAGCCCTTGGTTTACATTACAAAGTTTAAATGCAACACACAATCAGTTTGATAGCTTCACACTTGCAGTGTACTACCTATTATCGTTTGCATCAATGCGAAGCAGAAATGTTTTTGCAATTACATGAAGTGTGTGGTACAGGTGCAGTGTCTAAAATCCAGAACCCTTGGGACTGAAGCTGTTCCAGATTCCGGACTTTTGATTTGCTTTCTGTGGTCATGAATCCAGAAACACTGGAACCCAGGTTCGGGTATTTCCGGATTTTGGAACGTCAGAAAGGGGCGGGTGGAGGTGGGGGCGGGGGGGTCGGTGAGGGGAGCGATTCCCACCAAGGAGCTGTTCGGGCCGTCCGGCCCCGCCAAAGAGGTTGTCGTCGGGCAGGCCCCGCCGAGGAAGTCACTGGGAGGGCTCCATCAGGGAAGTTGCTATCAATCGGGCCCCGCTGAGGAGGAGATGTTCCAGCCAGCCGGCCCCGCTGATGAAGTCATCGGAAGGGCCCTACCAGGGAAGTTGCCTTCAGTCGGGCCCCGCTGAGGAGATGTTCGGGCGGGCCGGTCCCGCCAAAGAGGTGTGGGTGAGGGCAAGGCGAGTGAGCGGCGGCGAGGCAAGGCCCCGAGGTCGGCAGGGTCGTCGGGTCCGGATTCCGGAACATTTTACGGATTCCGGACGACCCTGCCACTGATCGGTCCGGAGTCCGGATTCCGGAACATTTCGGATTCCGGAACTCCGGATTCTTAACACTGCACCTGTATAATCTATAAAAGGAACTCACTCATATTCTGTGCTGTGGTTTTCTGGAATTTCACAGAAACATACAGCACAGAAGGAGACCATTCAACCCACTGTACCTGTGCCAGCTCTTTGAAACAGCCTTCCAATTAGTCATAATCCTCTGCTCTTTCATCATAGCCCTGCATTTTTTTTCCTTTTCAAGTATTTATCCAATTCCCTTTTGAAGGTTACTATAGAATCTATGTCCACCCATCATCATCATAGGCAGTTCCTCGGAATCGAGGAAAACTTGCTTCCATTCTTAATATGAGTCCACCACCCTTTCAGGCAATGCATTCCAGATCATAACAAATTGCTGTATAAAAAAAATTCTCATCTGCCCTCTGGTACTTTTGCCAGATTCAAGAGCTTTTTGTTTTCTCTCAACATTAAACACATGTAAACTGCTAGAGGCAGCCAATGGATTGATTGCCAACACTACAGTGGAAATGTGTTGTGGGTTTGTTTATACCTGCACTAATTCAAACAATGCTGCAAAAGTAATTACTTACACATGAACTTCTCGCATCACAATATAGGATCAAAATGAAGCAAAGCAGCATTGCATTTGTACTAATGCTGGGCAGGGGACAAATGGTTCCTCTGGTTGTGTATGTGTAGCAACATCACAACTGTGTTCTTGGAGATTTCTTCTTCAGTATTTCTCCTAAAATTTCAAACACATTCAAAATACTATGCAGTATATTTCACGTGTGAAAGTACTGAGCTGATGCTGACCAGAGGAATTCAGACACATGCCACATTTAAAAAGTACTTGGATGTGTACTTGAAGTGCCTTAACCTACAAGGCTACGGACCAAGAGCTTGAAAGTGGGATTAGACTGGATAGCTCTTTGTCGGCCGGCGCGAACACGATGGGCCGATATGGCCTCCTTCCATGCTGTCAATGTCTATGATTCTATTTATCTATGCCCACCTCCCAAATTTCGTCAACTCCATTTAAGCCAGTTACAGAGAGTGGAATGCAATCTCCTGGCACAAGTAAAATGCAACCAACATTTCTTCATGCATCCTTCCAAGTATTCACTAATCTATATATTGGTGACCACTTTAAGCCCCAAATCACTGTCGTCAAGTACCTAGATCACTGCTAATTATTGATTCAATATGATTTTGCTTTCATATAAAGCCCTTAAGATTTCAATTTAAACTTCTTATATAAGTTATCACATAAACTGTCATTTAAAGACTCTGCTTCTTTAGTTAATCCATGGGGCAGAAATTCCTTTAAGCATGTTTTTGGGCCTGAAATGGGAGCCACTCTTTGGCCCCAAGTTTCCACATGATTTGCTCCTGATTTTTAGGAGCAACTGGTGTAGAACGGAGTATCTTAGAAATCGGAATTCTCGCCATTTAGTTTGCTCCAGTTCTAGTCAGTTAGAACAGTTTCACTTTGGAACAGAATTTATTTTTCAAAAGGGGGCATGTCCGGCCACTTACACCTGTTTTCAAAGTTTCGTCAGTGAAAACTTACTCCAAACTAACTTAGAATGGAGTAAGTGAAGATTTTTGTACGCTCGAAAAACCTTGTCTACACTTTAGGTTACAAATTAGGCGTAGGGAACGAGGTGGGGAGGGGGGGAAGGGAAGTCATTAAATTCTACAATCAATCCTTAGTTATACTTATACAAATATTATACAAATAAATCAAACCTGAATAAAAATGTATAAGCAAAGAAAATATTAAATAAACCATCTTCCTACCTGTGTGAAACAGCAGCAGCATTCGAGCTGCTGTGCTTCAGGCAGGCCTTTCATGTTGGAGACAGGCAGGGGTGTGGCGTCAGTGTCTCGACGGCAGCGGTAGGCGGGAAGCAGCCTTCGAGCTGAGCTGCGGTGCTTGAGGCAGGCCTTCATTCCCCGCGAAGATGCAGCACCCGGACGGACTTGAGGCCATTCGGCCATGGGATTGCAGCGGCGTCAGTGGCTGGCCGGGAGCCGAAGAAAGAACACAGGACACACTCAGCTGATTAAGATTCTTTAGGCCGTTCGGCCACGCTTATGGGGCAGCATCAGTGGCTCGAAGGCAGCCGAAGAATCAGGAGCGGAAGGACGGACGTGAGGCCATTCGGTCCTGAGATAGCAGCGGCGTCAGTGGCTGGCTGGGAGCCGAAGAAAGAACACAGGACACACGCAGCTGATTAAGATTCTTTAGGCCGTTCGGCCACGCTTATGGGGCAACGTCAGTGGGTCCAAGAAACAAATCTTCACTTTTTCTGCAGTCCTTTTAAAAATGGCCGAGTGCCAATGTTTGTTTGAGACTGTGCATGCGCGCACGCTCCAACGCGCATGCGCAGGGTTGCCGGCACCACGAAGGCTAATTTAAATTGTACCCGCCCCCTGCTACTTAGATAATCGGCGCGAGTGTTAGGCTCCGCCCCCTGCTGCGAAGAGCGCGCCGCGCCAAGCAGATATCGAGCTCCAGAATATCGGACTTTTTTTTAAGCGCAGTTTTCGCCGCGAAAAACAGGCGCCCAGCTCGGAGGTGCTCCGTTTTCGCCGTGGGACGAAACTTGGGGCTATGGAGTGTGCGCCCCAATCGAAGGGCCCAAGGCCTTGGTCTTGTTGCAATAAATAACATTATTTAGGGAAGTTGCTGGGACTTGTTGCACCTCCACAGACAACTCACCCATTTTAAAAGACATGAAATGGAAGAATTTCCTCCAGCCTATGTGTGAGATTGAGAATTAGGCTGGTCGGGAGATCTGTGATAAAAAGGGGAAATGGTTGCAGGGAGGGAGAGATGTTGTATGTGGTTTTGCCCTTGGTGGTTTCGAATCACCCCCCTTACAACAGTTCTAGACCCGGGAATTAGAGTGGTGAACAGAATACTCAGTTATAGCCGGATCTTTTGGTCTCAACCATCACAATGCTTTTACTCAAGTTAAAACACACACCTGCTTCCAATAAAACACACCCTGGTGCTGTAAAAAAAACAAACACAGTACAACACACAACATTGGCCCATCTGAACAGGTCCCTATCGCGAAGTACCCACGACTAAAACCACCCCTGCTTGGATCAATTGTGCACCACTGAACCTGTCTATATGCGTATGCCTATGATCCGCACAGAACCTCACTACTAAACCCCTAAGGCTTGGTTGGGACACATGACATCCTTTCACACTAAAGGTGGTCTAAAAGATGTGTGGACTGGGCTAATGCTAACCAGTTACCCCTTTGGCTTACTCATTGCTTCTCCTGATGAGGCGTATCTTCTGGTTACATACCAATCTGTGGTTTCCATGTCCCAGTCTCAAGGTCAGCTTCCCAGTCAAAATAGCGAGGCTCTCTTTGCTCGCAGATGATGGTTTCTTCTCTCTTTCCCAGATGGAGTGCTCAGTCCTTGAATGTGTTGAATGAAGCAAGCAAGCGTAGAAGAGGAGAGAGAGAGAGAGAAATAGCAGCAAACTGCCTTTCTCTTATACCTGAAAAAATGCTTGCTGAATCCTCGCGCCAAAAACCAGTCCTTTGCCTGAGACAATCCAACTAAAGAACATGAAATCACATCTCTGGCCAGTGCCTTTATTACCGGGCTCTTCCTGGGAAAGGCTCCAACGAGCCTGGGTGGCCAATGGCTTCCTTAGTCCTGAGGTTCCCGCGCTCTAGGGTTATCTCATTCCAGGATGATGGCTTGAACACTGACCAGTCTACCTGATCTCTCACTGATGGGTTCCCATTACATGACAAAAGGGTCCTCCATCGGCCATCTACCTGTGATGAGGTTCCTGTTTTCAGCCATTGACCCATCCCAGACAATCCCTGCCCACCTGATGTGTATTCCTGTGGAACATGCCTGGGCCTGTCCCAGTCATACTGTCAGCTCTTCTGCAGTAAATGAAATGGAAAAGCAATGTCCAAAACTTAACGTCCAAAATCCTGAAGTCTGTGTTAATGCTTACAGTCCCCCCTTTGATATTTCAAGAATACCTCTGGAATATCAAATGTCCGCTGGTGAAAAATCATTGTGGCCTCCTAGCAACCGTATATACTTTACTTTTTAACACCCCAAATACATTCCTTAAAATACAACACGAAACACATTCGTATAATATATTTACAGAGAAAAACATTTAGGTTCAACCTTTAACCAAGGCCTCCCACTGACTTCGGAGCGCCTTGCTTCGCCTTTTGCAAGACAGCCGCAACAAATACATCACAATGAGAAACTGTATAATTACAGAGTGTGCGAGCAAATCTGGATCCACGGAGGAACTTCTTCAAACCAAAGTCCCACCAGGGCGGGGAATTTATCCCTTTAATTTTCCCCCCTTTGTTCCAGTGTGTCTATTCCAATGTAAAATAATGTTTCTGCGAGAGCTTGACGGATTTTATTAACATTGTGAGGTGTTCGGGCAGAAAAGGAATCTGATATCCAAACTGTGTGATGTACTGCTGCAGATTCTGGATTGTGTCGTTCACCGTGATGTGTACCGTAGATGGCTCTGGGATTAGAAGGATGTGCTCTTGGGCCACTTGAACTTCGGTGTGGGGTTTGAAGCAGAAAGTCATGTTGGTGTCCAGACATCAAGTGTCGCGGTGCACCCGGTACTGGTCCACGCTCGTCGTGATGCAGTACGTCCTGTTGCCTGCATATGCTACCTGAGGTAGAACGTGGCTCTGGGCCATCACCTCCATGGTGCAATTACTAGGCTCTGCACTCTCTGATTCAAACCAACTCTGGCCGATCGAACGCGTTCAAGTGCTGAGGACACAATATGACGTGTGCACCCCTGCTCTGGCACCCCTTGAGGTCAGTGCCGGTCATGACATGCTCCCACTTTATTACAAATGGTGGGGCCCCAAAGTACCGCACTTGCACCTCCTCCTGTAAGGCACCAATATTTTCTACTCTGTATACCGCTACTGGCTTTGGTGTCCTGCCGATCAGTGGCATACGCAACACAATCCCCATAACCGTGTGATTGGACCCACCGCAATCCACTGGGACTGGGTAGGCTTCGGAAGCTAAATGAAGCTGACACGGGCTCATCGAATTATGATACGGGCTGAGCGCTGCAAGGTGCTTGTTGCTGACCCATGATGGGACGCAACCTTCCTGGAGGTCCTCCAAATTATTGCGTCCCTCGCCTAGCAACTGGCACCGTACAACACGCACACTCCATTCCTGGCTACCTGTGCCGAGGCATTCCTATTCTCCCGTATTAATTCATTAACCGTTTTAGCACGTGTCTCCAACTCCCCGATGACCTCTTTTAAGTTAATAGTCATCACCTGGTCCTCCTTTAGCTCTGACCCTACCACTTCGTTCCCTTCCCCCAGGATTTTCCGCAGCTGCTCCTTTAAACCGCTAACCTGCATCTGCAGCTGCACGTCGTCCATACTATTGGCGAGAGATGTACCCACATTAAACACCGTAGCGACATCATTGAGCACCCCTCGCCTCTGCCTCCCCGGACTAATGTTATCGTACACTCCCATGTCGTACAACTTTTCCCAACTCCCATCCCCGTAACTGAGTTCAAAGAACTGGCGGAACATTTCTTTAATGAGGGCCTCATACAGCTGCTCAGTTTCTTTTGGACACCACTCGGGCAGATGCACCCCGGTTAGGTTTAAAATGACCGACGCGAATAGAACCTTCCCGGTCGGGACTAAAACTAAACCATTTTCTGGGCCTGGTGTGGTGGCGGGACACCTCACTTCTGTCGCCTGTACCGGTGCGGATGTAGGCAGGGGCTTCCTCTTGTGTGCGACAAGCTCCGTGGAATTTATTGTGCTGGGAGGGTCTGGGATCATGCAGGAGTCCATACTCCGATCCCATCTGATCCCAGCCCCGGAATCCTACCATTGCCGTGAAAAGGCAATCGACACACCCGCTGGGCAGGTCCGTTCCGACCCCCACATACACACATAAATTCCCTGTTCCTCCTTCCACTTGTCCCAGCACACTTCCACTCCCCCCTATATCCCCGTGATCTGTCGGTACGTATCGTTCCCTAATCTCTCCCAATCCGCTGTCTGATTCCCCGTGTCCTGACTCAAATTTCCTGAGCCACCACCACTGTACCAGGGGAATGTGTCCCTTGCACTTCAAGCATAAGTGCTTGCCCTCGGTCACCCCAATCCGTGTGTCTGTGGCCTTCAGTCTGGGACATGTGTGGAAGCCTCCCCACATGTGAACCCGGTGTGGCTGGAATATTTCGAGAATTCGACCCCAGCCACCCTGGCCACCTTCCCTCGTGGAAGTAGGCTGCCATCCCGTCCATGTCCCCTGTCCTACCCCCCTGTGCCATGGTGGGTCCATTCCCCCCAGTAACGCTGGAGAGGAAGGACAAAAAAGGCAAAAAACGTTAGTAGGAGTTGTGTACAGACCTCCAAACAGTAATAGGGATGTTGGGGAGGGCATCAAACAGGAAATTAGGGGTGCATGCAATAAAGGTGTAGCAGTTATAATGGGTGACTTTAATATGCACATAGATTGGGCTAGCCAAACTGGAAGCAATACGGTGGAGGAGGATTTCCTGGAGTGCATAAGGGATGGTTTTCTAGACCAATATGTTGAGGAACCAACTAGGGGGGAGGCCATCTTAGACTGGGTGTTGTGTAATGAGAGAGGATTAATTAGCAATCTCATTGTGCGAGGCCCCTTGGGGAAGAGTGACCATAATATGGTGGAATTCTGCATTAGGATGGAGAATGAAACAGTAATTTCAGAGACCATGGTCCAGAACTTAAAGAAGGGTAACTTTGAAGGTATGAGGCGTGAATTGGCTAGGATAGATTGGCGAATGATACTTAGGGGGTTGACTGTGGATGGGCAATGGCAGACATTTAGAGACCGCATGGATGAATTACAACAATTGTACATTCCTGTCTGGCGTAAAAATAAAAAAGGGAAGGTGGCTCAACCGTGGCTATCAAGGGAAATCAGGGATAGTATTAAAGCCAAGGAAGTGGCATACAAATTGGCCAGAAATAGCAGCGAACCTGGGGACTGGGAGAAATTTAGAACTCAGCAGAGGAGGACAAAGGGTTTGATTAGGGCAGGGAAAATGGAGTACGAGAAGAAGCTTGCAGGGAACATTAAGGCGGATTGCAAAAGTTTCTATAGGTATGTAAAGAGAAAAAGGTTGGTGAAGACAAACGTAGGTCCCCTGCAGTCAGAATCAGGGGAAGTCATAACGGGGAACAAAGAAATGGCAGACCAATTGAACAAGTACTTTGGTTCGGTATTCACTAAGGAGGATACAAACAACTTTCCGGATATAAAAGGGGTCAGAGGGTCTAGTAAGGAGGGGGAACTGAGGGAAATCTTTATTAGTCGGGAAATTGTGTTGGGGAAATTGATGGGATTGAAGGCCGATAAATCCCCAGGGCCTGATGGACTGCATCCTAGAGTACTTAAGGAGGTGGCCTTGGAAATAGCGGATGCATTGACAGTCATTTTCCAACATTCCATTGACTCTGGATCAGTTCCTATGGAGTGGAGGGTAGCCAATGTAACCCCACTTTTTAAAAAAGGAGGGAGAGAGAAAACAGGGAATTATAGACCGGTCAGCCTGACCTCAGTAGTGGGTAAAATGATGGAATCAATTATTAAGGATGTCATAGCAGTGCATCTGGAAAATGGTGACATGATAGGTCCAAGTCAGCATGGATTTGTGAAAGGGAAATCATGCTTGACAAATCTTCTGGAATTTTTTGAGGATGTTTCCAGTAAAGTGGACAAAGGAGAACCAGTTGATGTGGTATATTTGGACTTTCAGAAGGCTTTCGACAAGGTCCCACACAAGAGATTAATGTGCAAAGTTAAAGCACATGGGATTGGGGGTAGTGTGCTGACGTGGATTGAGAACTGGTTGTCAGACAGGAAGCAAAGAGTAGGAGTAAACGGGTACTTTTCAGAATGGCAGGCAGTGACTAGTGGAGTGCCGCAAGGTTCTGTGCTGGGGCCCCAGCTGTTTACATTGTACATTAATGATTTAGACGAGGGGATTAAATGCAGTATCTCCAAATTTGCGGATGATATTAAGTTGGGTGGCAGTGTGAGCTGCGAGGAGGATGCTATTAGGCTGCAGAGTGACTTGGATAGGTTAGGTGAGTGGGCAAATGCATGGCAGATGAAGTATAATGTGGATAAATGTGAGGTTATCCACTTTGGTGGTAAAAACAGAGAGACAGACTATTATCTGAATGGTGACAGATTAGGAAAAGGGAAGGTGCAACGAGACCTGGGTGTCATGGTACATCAGTCATTGAAGGTTAGCATGCAGGTACAGCAGGCGGTTAAGAAAGCAAATGGCATGTTGGCCTTCATAGCGAGGGGATTTGAATACAGGGGCAGGGAGGTGTTGCTACAGTTGTACAGGGCCTTGGTGAGGCCACACCTGGAGTATTGTGTACAGTTTTGGTCTCCTAACTTGAGGAAGGACATTCTTGCTATTGAGGGAGTGCAGCGAAGGTTCACCAGACTGATTCCCGGGATGGCGGGACTGACCTATCAAGAAAGATTGGATCAACTGGGCTTGTATTCTCTGGAGTTCAGAAGAATGAGAGGGGACCTCATAGAAACGTTTAAAATTCTGACGGGTTTAGACAGGTTAGATGCAGAAAGAATGTTCCCAATGTTGGGGAAGTCCAGAACCAGGGGTCACAGTCTGAGGATAAGGGGTAAGCCATTTAGGACCGAGATGAGGAGAAACTTCTTCACCCAGAGAGTGGTGAACCTGTGGAATTCTCTACCACAGAAAGTAGTTGAGGCCAATTCACTAAATATATTCAAAAGGGAGTTAGATGAAGTCCTTACTACTCGGGGGATCAAGGGTTATGGCGAGAAAGCAGGAAGCGGGTACTGAAGTTTCATGTTCAGCCATGAACTCATTGAATGGCGGTGCAGGCTAGAAGGGCTGAATGGCCTGCTCCTGCACCTATTTTCTATGTTTCTATGTTTCTATGTTCTGGCCAGCATCCAAATCAGGCTCAGTCTCAGGGCTGTCTCCATTCTGTCCTCAGCTTCCTGTAAAATAAAACTAACAAGCACCTTGCTGTGAGAGGGTCTACCTCAACAGGTCCGGCCTCATTACTACTAACCAAAACACTTTAAAAGGAAACTATGTCCAATACCACCCGTGCTGCCGGGTGGACCCGCTAGGACACCTCTTGCCTGGGCCTTTTACGGCTCCTGGTCGACGTGTAAGGAGGCGTCCACGGCGCCCTTGGCCGTGGGATCCTGCTGCTCCTTCTTACAGCCCCCACCACGGAGTCCTCGCTGTCCCAAACTATGGAAGGAAGACCCGCATCCACCATGCTGTTTACAGCGCCTTGGTGTTACTTTCCTTTCCTTACCCTTTCCCCTGGGTTCACGTGGAACCACTGTGTGCGCCTTGAAACTTTAATCGCGTAAACCATGGGGCTTGCCTTATCCACTATACTGTAAGGTCCCATATACAGTGGCTCAAACGTCCCTACACAAGTGTAGTTCCGGATCATCACCTGGTCCCCTACCTTCCACTCGTGCGTTCTCTGGGGCTCGAGCAGCAACCGATTACTCCGGTGCTGTTTCCCCATGTTACTGGCTGCCTGTCAATGAATCTGCTTCAACCTCTCGTACAGATTATTAACAAACTTATCCCGGTTTACTTCTCTCACTTGACCTTCGGTGAGAACCGGTGCCAGAACATGGGTGGGCGTGCGCATGACCCTCCCGGTCATGAGCTCATGCGGGGAGTACCCTGTGCTCCTGGAGAGGCTGGCTCAGACACCCATCAAAACTAACGGCAGGACCTCATCCCACTTTTTCGAGAACTGTCCTGTTTCCTTCCGCAGCCTTATTTTGATGGTCCGATTAAGTCACTCCACAACCCCCGATGACTGTGGATTGTGAGCCACATGCCATTTCCGCTCTATCTCCAGAACCTTCAAGATGGCCTGCATGACTTGCCCCATGAAGTAGCTCCCTTGGTAGGACTCCACGAACTGTGGCAGTCCCCACCTGGAGAACACTTCCCTTACCAAAATCCTTGCCATCGCCAACACCGTGGCTGATCGGCAAGGGAAGGCTTCCACCCACTTGGAGAACACGTCCACTAGGACCAGTCAGTACTTGTAACCCCCCTTTGTGGTGGGCAATGGCCCGATATAATCGACCTGAACTGACTGCCATGGTCCTCTACCTTTCTCGTGTGCCCCATGGGAACCTTCCTATGTTGTGGATCGGGGTTGTTCGTTGCGCACACCAGATAGTCTGCGCAAAAATCGCGGATATCCTCACTCAGTTGCAGCCACCACACTGCCTGTTCGACCCTTTGCCAGGTAGTCTCCGGCCCTGGGTGTCCCGCTCCTGGCTCCCCGTGGGCCAACTGGAGGAATTCCCTTTGGTGCATCTCGGGAACTATCCACCGATCCCCCTTAAAGAGCATCCCCTCCTTTACGGTGTTGCCCGCTACCCTGAACGGACCTTCTACCTTCTCGCCCTTAGCTAGCTGCTCCAGGACGACTTTGAGGACGGGATCCTGTGCCTGGACTTGCCTCAAGTCCGGGGCCAATGCTATCTCTGCACTCCCTGATGTGTCCCCTTTGTCCTGGATACCTGCTACTGGGCTGGACCAGTATGGATCCCAAAAACTCTTTCCCTGGCTCCCTCCTTTCCTAACTCGTCTGCCCTTTGGTTGCCTTCCCCTCTTGGCTCTGTCTTAGAGTGAGTCTTTACTTTGTGGATGTAATAACTTCTCGGGGTCCCTGTGGCCTCTAAGACCTTTCTCAGCAACGGTGCTGTTGCTGAGGGCTTTCCGTCTGCGGATGTGAAACCGCGACGAGCCCAGATGGCCAAGTATTCGGTACACGAATTGCATGTAAACATGGAATCCAAGTAGATGGTGTATGGGGTCGTGAACTCGTCGGCGTGGGTAACGACGTACACCACTGCCGACAGTTCGGTGTGCTGGGTGCTCAGGGTGCTCGGAAGTTTAATGGCCCTTGCTATCCCAGCCGTAGGATCATAAATCCCGCACCCAGTGAAATGCTCCCCGTTCATTACCGAACTAGACCTGTTGACGTAGATCTCGCGGCTTGTTGGGTGTAACGTGGCCCGGAATCGTACGTCCATGTCCCATAAATGGCAGACATTTAGAGACCGCATGGATGAACTACAACAATTGTACATTCCTGTCTGGCATAAAAATAAAAATAAAAAAGGGAAGGTGGCTCAACCGTGGCTATCAAGGGAAATCAGGGATAGTATTAAAGCCAAGGAAGTGGCATACAAATTGGCCAGAAATAGCAGCGAACCTGGGGACTGGGAGAAATTTAGAACTCAGCAGAGGAGGACAAAGGGTTTGATTAGGGCAGGGAAAATGGAGTATGAGAAGAAGCTTGCAGGGAACATTAAGATGGATTGCAAAAGTTTCTATAGATATGTAAAGAGAAAAAGGTTAGTAAAGACAAACGTAGGTCCCCTGCAGTCAGAATCAGGGGAAGTCATAACGGGGAACAAAGAAATGGCGGACCAATTGAACAAGTACTTTGGTTCGGTATTCACGAAGGAGGACACGAACAACCTTCCGGTTATAAAAGGGGTCGGGGGGTCTAGTAAGGAGGAGGAACTGAGGGAAATCCTTATTAGCCGGGAAATTGTGTTGGGGAAATTGATGGGATTGAAGGCCGATAAATCCCCAGGGCCTGATGGACTGCATCCCAGAGTACTTAAGGAGGTAGCCTTGGAAATAGTGGATGCGTTGACAGTCATTTTCCAACATTCCATTGACTCTGGATCAGTTCCTATGGAGTGGAGGGTAGCCAATGTAACCCCACTTTTTAAAAAAGGAGGGAGAGAGAAAACAGGGAATTATAGACCGGTCAGCCTGACATCGGTAGTGGGTAAAATGATGGAATCAATTATTAAGGATGTCATAGCAGTGCATTTGGAAAGAGGTGACATGATAGGTCCAAGTCAGCATGGATTTGTGAAAGGGAAATCATGCTTGACAAATCTTCTGGAATTTTTTGAGGATGTTTCCAGTAGAGTGGATAAGGGAGAACCAGTTGATGTGGTATATTTGGACTTTCAGAAGGCGTTCGACAAGGTCCCACACAAGAGATTGATGTGCAAAGTTAGAGCACATGGGATTGGGTAGTGTACTGACATGGATTGAGAACTGGTTGTCAGACAGGAAGCAAAGAGTAGGAGTAAATGGGTACTTTTCAGAATGGCAGGCAGTGACTAGTGGGGTACCGCAAGGTTCTGTGCTGGGGCCCCAGCTGTTTACACTGTACATTAATGATTTAGATGAGGGGATTAAATGTAGTATCTCCAAATTTGCGGATGACACTAAGTTGGGTGGCAGTGTGAGCTGCGAGGAGGATGCTGTGAGGCTGCAGAGCGACTTGGATAGGTTAGGTGAGTGGGCAAATGCATGGCAGATGAAGTGTAATGTGGATAAATGTGAGGTTATCCACTTTGGTGGTAAAAACAGAGAGACAGACTATTATCTGAATGGTGACAGATTAGGAAAAGGGGAGGTGCAAAGAGACCTGGGTGTCATGGTACATCAGTCATTGAAGGTTGGCATGCAGGTACAGCAGGCGGTTAAGAAAGCAAATGGCATGTTGGCCTTCATAGCAAGGGGATTTGAGTACAGGGGCAGGGAGGTGTTGCTACAGTTGTACAGGGCATTGGTGAGGCCACACCTGGAGTATTGTGTACAGTTTTGGTCTCCTAACCTGAGGAAGGACATTCTTGCTATTGAGGGAGTGCAGCGAAGGTTCACCAGACTGATTCCCGGGATGGCGGGACTGACCTATCAAGAAAGACTGGATCAACTGGGCTTGTATTCACTGGAGTTCAGAAGAATGAGAGGGGACCTCATAGAAACATTTAAAATTCTGACGGGGTTAGACAGGTTAGATGCAGGAAGAATGTTCCCAATGTTGGGTAAGTCCAGAACCAGAGGTCACAGTCTAAGGATAAGGGGTAAGCCATTTAGGACCGAGATGCGGAGGAACTTCTTCACCCAGAGAGTGGTGAACCTGTGGAATTCTCTACCACAGAAAGTTGTTGAGGCCAATTCACTAAATATATTCAAAAAGGAGTTAGATGAGGTCCTTACTACTCGGGGGATCAAGGGGTATGGCGAGAAAGCAGGAATGGGGTACTGAAGTTGAATGTTCAGCTATGAACTCATTGAATGGCGGTGCAGGCTAGAAGGGCCGAATGGCCTACTCCTGCACCTATTTTCTATGTTTCTATGTTTCTATACCCCTTCCACCATTCACTTGTTGATGGGTAGATCATGTTGGCGGCCAACTTGGGCTCACTTAGGCCTTGCACTCTCAGATGTATTTGTGAGAGCAAAAAATCCAGCAGGCGATGCGAGCACTGCTCACCGTGCCGTCCTTTATCCTCCCATCTAATAACATCTGAGTGGGGGTATGGTAGGTTAGTAGAATGATCAGGGATGAACCCGTAAAGAGCTGTGAGCACTTTATAGCCCAATGCGTGGCTAGGAGATGCCTCTCGCAATTGGAATATCCCAGCTCTACATCGGTGAGGACTCTTGTCGAGTACACCACGAGCCTCAGTTTTCCGTGCCGCTCCTGGAGCAGTACTCCGCTCAAACTGTTCCTGCTGGCTGCTACTTCCAAAAAAAAGTCCTCCCACCATTAATCGCCCCTAATGCAGGTGCCATCTGCAGGTCTCCCTTGAGGCGATTAAACACTGCCGTGCAGTCCTCATCCCATTCCCATCCGACTCCCTTGCGGAGGAGCCGAAGCAGAGGGGCTACCATGGCGGCGTAATCCTTACTAAAATCCCTGCAGTACCCCGTGAGCCGCCGGAAGGATCTCACCCCGTCACTGTTGTGGAGGGCTGGTAACTCCTGTACCGCCTTCCGTTTGGCCTCGTCTATAGCCCTTTCCCCAGCTCTCACAGTCAGCCCGAGGAATTTTACTTCCCTCTGACCGATCTGAGTTTTCTTAGGATTGACCTTGAACCCTCTCTCTCTCAGCAGCTCCAGCATCTCAGCTAGCAGCAGACCATGCTCCTCCCCCTCACCGGAGAACAAAAGCAAATCATTCACATACTGCACCAACTGCTGGGGTCTGCTGAATCCCTTTAAGTCATCTGCCATGCATTGGTGGAATATGGAGGGGCTGTTATGAAATCCCTGGGGAAGGCATGTCCGTGTGCACTGCTGTCCCTTTAAAATGAAGGCAAACTTGTACTGGTCTCCCCGTTTCCGGGGAATCAACCAAAACATGTTTGAACTGTCCAGCACCGTAAATATAGTTGCGATTGCTGGAATACCCCCTATCAGATCAGCTCCGGCCGCGACTGTGGGCGCGCAGGCTGGGATGTTTTTGTTGAGCACCCGATCGTCCACGGTGGCTCCTGTTTCCTAACCGGCCAAAGTGGCGAGTTCACATGTGTGGCTGTGGGCCTCAACGCTTCCTGTGCTACCAGGGATCACGGTGCCGTCTCCAAGTCGGCCTCTGCCTCTCTGGGGAAACTGTACTGCTTCTGTGGCCATGACATGGGGTCCCCCTGTACTTGGACTTCCGCCCCCATCACCCTAACACAGTCATGCTTGTGTGTGGCGAACGATGCGAGGTTGTCCCGCACGTACGCCTGGTACTTGGCCGGGGTAGTGTTGACCAATTGCTCTAGGTTGTAACTCCCCTTCACCTTCATGGTACACATGTTGCATTTTCCTTCCCCTTTCCTTGGGATCACTACAACTTCTTTCTTCTTATCCACTATAATTCTGTGGCCCCTGGGACTCCTGACCCTAGCTGTTCCCACTTTATTAGGATGCATTCCCACCTGGTGAGGAGGGATCCTAAATCTATGGCTAATGGCCTGGACTTCGCCTCCGTCTGCTCGTTCCCGGTGAACCCCACGAGACTGAATGGAACCTTGCTGGACCAGGGTGAATCGGTCGGGTTACTCGCATGGATCACCGTGCTCGAAGCTCCGATGTCCACCAAGTACTTCCCCTCTACCTTCTCCACCCCCATCCACACGCATGGTCTGCTCCACTCATCGTACGTGAGTGAACACAGGTACTCAGGCTGGGTGCGTGCTAGTCAGGGTGGTGGGATTACCGGAGCGGTCGGGATTTCCCTGCTCATGGCAGCGTCTACCCTTCCCTGCTCTGGCACAAAAACTGTCCGAAGGGCGGCCACCAGAACATCAAATTGTTCCGCAGTTGGTCCCTTCGCCTCGACAGGTTTTGTCTTCGGCACTGAAGGATCCCCTTTGCTTTGCCCCCTCCTTAGGGCTGGGCAGTCTTTCCTCCAGAGTCCTGTCTGCCCACACCCGAAACACGTCCTAACCTTCCTTGCGCTAAACCCTTCCTGACTCCATTCCTTTTTACTAGCCTCACTGGCTTTCATTACATGTACCTTGCCCCTACTTGGTTTGACCTCCTCCTCTGAGCCGGTTTTAAAGGCCAGGCTCAGGTGACGGAGCACTCCGGCCTCCGTATTTGCGAGGTCCTCGGAGTCAAACCAGGCCTCCGCTTTTACCCTTATTCATGGCAAACTGTTTGCCACGAGGAGCCTGAGCCACTGGTTTCTCAGCCCTCCCCCCCACAACTGTGCTCTGTCCCGTGCACCCCACCCATGGCCTTTTCGTAGACAGGCCAGAGCCTGTTCGCGAATGCTTGAGGTGCTTCCCCTGCCAGTTGCAGTGTCCTCTCTACCCTAGAGAACGGACTACCTGGGTGTGACCCATGGCTCTCAGGATTTCCTCCTTTAAGCCGGCCGTGGTCCCCTGTCCCCGTTTGGTCTCGGCGGACAGGGCCTGATACAGTTTCCCCTCCAGGGAAAACAGCAACAGCTTATGAGCCTCAGCCTCACTACACCCGTTAATCCCCCCAACCTGGTCCACTTCGGTGAAGTGAACTGAGGGGTCCCCTTTTTTCTTTAACTTGGGCACCCCCGAGATCATATTCTGCAGCTGCAGGGTAGTGAATGGAACCACAAAATCGCTTTGCAGCACGCCCTGACCTTCGCCGCCTATGGGCGGGTCGAACGTCTGCTGCCGTATGGGACACATCCCTGTGGCACTTCAGGCGATGGTCAGACATCCCTACCCTGCCCCCCATCCTCGCTATCTTCTCCTTCATCTTCCCAGTCCAACTGAGCTTCCCCCGGGCTATCAAGCAAACCATGCCTTTGGCTTTGGATAGCGATTGAGTCAATCTTTGGATTTCTTCATGGCAGGGCCTGTGATTCCCACTCACAAACCCCCCCTACTGCTAGCTACCATGTAAGCTGTCTTAGTATCCCTCAGTTGCCCCTCCAACCCATCAACTTTACCCGTTAAGCGGACGTTCTCCTCTCGTACAGTCTGCTCGTTGAACTTGGCCTCGGTGGGCTGGCATTGCAGGTACTCTCCTGTGTTACGGGAGGTTTCCTCCTGAGTGCACCTTTCCTGCTTCTCCTCGCATAACTCATCCACGAACCTGTTCCCCACTGTGGCCCTTGTGGCTGACTGCTCCTCAGACTCCTGGAGCTCTGCCTTAAGCTTACCAACCTGATCCCTGAGCAGCTGGACTTGCTTCTACAAACACAGGCGCCAAATGGCCTTTTCTTTTGCCTTTTTGTGCTCCTTACTCCCCGTCCACTCAGCAGCTTTGTCCTCAGGATTCTCAGCCTACAACAGGTCTAACACCCACTGCTGTGTTACATTAACTTTTCCGAATATGTACAAGAACCCTCATTGTCGATCTCTTGAGATCTTCCATAACTGTCTGTTCACTCAAACCAGTGTCCCTTTGTGGTCGCCAGATTCTGTAAGTGGTTTTGCACTTGATGGTTTTGAATCACAACCCCTTACAACAGTTCTAGACCCGGGAATTATAGTAGTGAATAGAATACTCAGTTATAGACAGATCTAAACGTCATACTGCTTTTATTCAAGTTAAAACACATACCTGCTTCCAGTAAAACGCACCCTGGTAGCGTAAAACAAACACAGTACAACACACAACACTGGCCCATCTGAACAGACCCCTATCGCAAAGTATCCATGACTAAAACCACCCCTGCAAGGATCAATAATGCACCACTGAATCTGTCCAACAGACTGTGCATATGACTATGATCCACGCAGAACCTTCCCACTAAACCCCTAAGGCTTGGTTGGGACACAGGACACCCTTTCACACTATGCAGGGGTCTAAAGAATGTGTGGGCTGGGATAATGCTCATCAGTTACCCCTTTGGCTTACTCGCTGCTTCTCCCAATGAGGCGTGTCTTCTGGTTCTGTACTAATCTGTGGTTTCCATGTCCCAGCCTCAAGGTCAGCTTCCCAGTCGAAATAGTGAGGCTCTCTTTGCTCGTAGATGATGATTTCTTCTCTCCATCCCAGATGGAGTGCTCAGTCCTTGAATGTGTTGAATGAAGCAAGCAAGCATAGAAGAGGACGAAGAGAAATGGCAGCAAACTGCCTTTCTCTTATACCTGAAAAAATGCTTGCTGAATCCTCGCACCAAAAACCAGTCCTTTGCCTGAGGCAGTCCAACTAAAGAGCATGAAATCACATCTCTGGCCAGTGCCTTTATTACCGGGCTCTTCCTGGGAAAGGCTCCAATGAGTCTGGCTGGCCAATGGCTTCCTTAGTCCTGAGGTTCCCGCGCTCTAGGGTTATCTCATTCCAGGATGATGGCTTGAACACTGACCAGTCTACCTGATCTCTCACTGATGGGTTCCCATTACATGACAAAAGGGTCCTCCATCGGCCATCTACCTGCAATGAGGTTCCTGCTTTCAGCCATTGACCCATCCCAGACTATCCCCACCCACCTGATGTGTATTCCTGTGAAATATGCCTGGGCCTGTTCCAGTCATGCTGTCTGCTCTTCTGCAGTAAATGAAATATGGAAAAGCAATGTCCAAAACTTAAAGTCCAAAATCCTGAAGTCTGTGTTGATTTTTACGCTGATGCTTACAATATGGAACACATTAACCTATTGCTGAGTACCATGCAGGGAACGTTAGCATCACTGCGGACACACGTCTTTGCCAAAGCTCCTCATGCGAGAATCTGGATTAAGGAGTTACTGGTGAGCAAGCCTGGTACATGGTGTTGGACCTGGATGTATAGAATATCACCGTGACTGACACATCACAAGTTTAGGACTTTGCAATGTGTAAAAAGCAGATGCTTATCATACAGCTGATGAAAAAAACTCTTGCTACATGACATGACAGCTGCTAGAAGGTAATACCTGGACACTGGCTATGAGGACACATACTTATTTATCCAGGCTTTGTGCCTATGATGATTAGGTTGCAGAGAGTTGCTGGTGAAGCCCCGTGCCTCCATTCAATGGGGTATGGTGTGTGCCCTTGCTGTGATCAGGAGAACAGTGGGAATGCACTTACACAAATTATGGCGAATTGTGATAAATTGTACGGCTCACTACATCATATGTGAGGAGCTCCTGGTAGCTGCTGTCCACCTGGTGAAGGTTGAAAGCAATGTTTATTAGTGGCCCAGTGACCAACTAGATCAACAGTGCACGCTTTGATGACACACTTGGGGCAATCGGCAGCAACGGGGCGGAAGTGGGGATGGCCCGAAAAATCCCTGAGGTGAATTTGGGTCGTGGCAGCCAATCGACTGCAATGCCGGCCATTCGATTCCAATGCATGGCCGCCGCAAAACGTTGGTAACGGGCCTTATCCGAACCCTGAATTTTGGCTCCACTATCTGATGTGACAAAATGGAACAATTTTATTTTACTGTTTTATTGTACAAATACCTTAAAAAATGGCTTGCCCATTGGAACCATTAGCGTATATATAGTCCCTGGGTCTGTGCTGCATTATGGTTCTATCATTATGGTGGTTCTATCATACCTTCTCAGAGGTATGCCCTACAATAAACTTATCCAACCTAATCCGTTAATTTCTTTACCTCTTCAAAGAATTTCAATTGATTTATGAGGCATTATACAATAGGTAGATTTTCCTGTTCCTCTTGGACCACCTGAGCAGAGCAAATTGGATGGGAAGGATTGCACTCCTTCAAGGGAGCCATTAATATGAATTAATAGAGTACCAATTGGGTGGGGGGTTCCCGTGATTCTCCGGCCTGATTTTCCTTTACTTGCTTTGCCCAGGTACAAGAACAGGAAAATCTGCTCACTACTTCTAAGACCATGTAGTCTAGACTCCGAGGGGAGCACTCGGCTCCCCCTCGCCAACGGGTTTCACTGAGCGGGGCGGTTGCAGCAGGCACCTTGCTCAGTCAATGATTATAATACCAACGCCGTCCTAATGACAACAAAGGACCCGGATTTACATATAGTAATGAGACAGCCATCTGAGACAGGAGAGTGCCTCAGCCATCTGAATAAAAGGACTCAGTAAAAGTGAAATTGTGAATTTTTAAACATTTTCTCTTAAAGTCAATGATATATCTCTATTGCATTAGTGGGTTTAACATTTGTAATGCTACCTCGTATAATTTGCATTGATCAGGTCATGTATATATTAAATGAATTGTTTTTGCACGTCTTCATTAAATGCTCCAAACTCACACTTCCCTAAACAGTTCTTGAGTCAATCACATGATTTGGAATGAATGTGTACAACCACATCACTTACTTATTCAAATTTAATTACCTTCCTGAAATGGTGTTCAGTAAAGTGCAGGATAAAAAGCTAAGTCATGATTTATATCCCATTCTTGACACGGACCATAACTCACATATAACTTTGTCATTCATCAAGTGTCCAGTCTCAGACTTGAAGACTTTCAGTTTTTTGAACTGACAGTCAAATTTTAACCCCTACGTTAGCTTGTTAGTAGTTCACAAGAAAAATCAGTATTTTATCACTGACACTGAAAATTGTTGTATCCATCAATCCCATCAATTTGAGGGCGGGGCTGAAGCCTGTTTGAGCAAAGCAGGTTCATTTGAGGAAATAACTGAAGACTGTTGAAACCAAACAGGTTGGTTGAGCGATGGACTGGTACCTGTCAGAATTTCTGTCACTGTTATTTGTGTATCGTGAACTGATGATATCTGAGAGTCAGTTATAGATATTTAGTGGGAAAAATTTCCTACCTTGTTGTCACTCGTTAGCGCGGCGTGATGTTAAGAAACCACGGCCACCGCTCTTCAGACAACTGCTGGCATACCACGACATTTCCTATTTTCGAAGTCCCGGTAGTGCTGCCATTATGAAGAAAAATGGCGGAGTGGTTACATCACACAACATCACCTTGGCGAACTTCGGCCCTCATGCTGAGTTCAGCGCCGGAGCCTAAGCACGCCAGGGAAACCCAGCATGCAGCAGACCGACAGAGGCCCATCAGCACCTATTAAAGGGAAACACATATCTTTCAGGTAAGTTTGTATTTAAGCTTCTTAAATTTGTGTTAGTGCTGAAGCACTTTTCCCATTTATTGTGGTTCGGATAGGAATTCAGCTTCAACATTTGGGAATTCTTTTTAATGTTCATTTTTTTTGAAATGCAATAAGGGCTGAAAACTGCATTTTTCACTTCATTTAAATTTTTATTAGTTCGGAACATATTGGGGGTGAAATTGTCCCTTTTTTAGGTGCTAACGGGGTGGAAGAGACTTTACGCTCAGGGGAAGGGGCGCATTACCAGCTCCCGGGAAATTGCCCGGGAGTTTGCGGAGGCACTGCCATGGCAGTGGCGTAGCCCAGGGGTAGCACCCCGGGCCGCCATGCAACATGTGATGATGTCATCGCTGTGTGTGGTGACCCGTCACTGACCTGTGCCGGCCCCTTATCACTCTGTGTGGGAACTTGCTCCGCAACCTGCAGGCCTGGTGCTAGCAGATGTCAATGCCAGCTTTGCGGGTCGCGAAACTTGCCGACATCCGCTCGCATGGTGAAACTTAAAGGGGAGGACGGCAGCGCTCCGTGCCACCATCTTTACTGGTTTGCCGACTTTTGGGTCAGCTCCAGTATATGATTCCTAGCGTGGCCCGGGCCGTCATCGTGCAGCCAGCACTCTGTTTTGTGTCCCGCACTTCTCTGGTGGTGTAGTGAAGACCATCAGAGGCCTTACAGAATGTGCAGCGATCCTCCCCTTTAAGCGGAGGGGAGGGACGTTGAAGCTTATCAGCACTACACGGATTCTGAGGGGCCTTGACAGGGTAAATGTAGGGGAATCTAGAACTGGGGACATTGTTTCAGAATAAGGGTTCGCCCATTTAAAAACAGATGAGGAGGAATTTCTTCTCTCAGGGGGTCGTAAATCTTTGGAATTCTCTACCCCAGAGAGCTGTGGAGGCTGGGTCATTGAATATATTTAAAGTGGTGATAGACGGATTTTTGAATGATAAAGGAGTAAAGGGTTATGGGGAGCGGGCAGGGAAGTGGAGTTGAGGCCAAGATTAGATCAGCCATGATCTTATTGAATGGTGGAGAAGGCTCGAGGGGCCAAATAGCCTACTTCTGCTCCTGTTTCTTATGTTCTTATCCACATAGCGGTGAACATTGTGCCCCAGTAGTGCCCCGGGACCCATCCTTAAAGGAAGTGGAGCACGTGACATTGCGCTCCACTTTCTTAGAGGGGCGGTCAGCCCAATTCAGCAGCAAGGACGGGCCTTCTTGCGCCAGATGCAAGAAGTCCCAACCCCAGTTATTTATTGCCCCCAATCAGGGTGAAGGCCAATTTCATCCCATTGCCCTTTTAATTCATAGCCCCTTTAATAGCCCACAGTTCCTTGCGCATTCTATAGCCACACTCCCAGGGGATGTAAGAAGCTGGAATGCCGCTCCTGGACACGAATTTCAGGTCTGATACCTCCACCAGGTGGGCGTTATACTGTAAGTTAATGCAGGGCTGAAAATCTTTAGCCCCCAGTGGGAATCTTTTTTACCCGTTAGCACTGCATTCATTTTTTGCAGCCATAATCCTGAGACTGGGGTAACACCGGCAGATTTTTGCCAATGTCCAATTCTAGGCCATAGTCTTTGCCCCCCGAGAAAGATTTTGAGCCAAATAGCTGCTAAAGTACTGCCTTTGAAAAGTATTTAAATCTTAAAGGGATTTGATAAGGTAGATACAAGGGGCCCAAGTTTCGAGCCGCGCCAAGAACGGTACAGTCCTGACCTGGACGTTCGTTTTTCACGTCACAAAGTGCACCTAAAAAAACCCACCGTATTCTCCACCTCCCTACAGGTCCTCTGGCCCTCGGCGCAGTGCAGCAGGAGCTGTAGGGGGCGGAGCCAGGTCCCTGCGCTGAAAACAGTGCCGGGACCTCTGCACATGCGCGCAAGTGCAGTAGCTCCAGGTGCCCGAAACTGTGTGGGAGGGGCCTGAAGCACGCAGCCCCTAGCCCTGGCCGAATGGCCTCACTGGGGCTGCGTGAATAAGGCTCCTCCCACGGCCAGCTCCTGCTTCCTCCCGACCCGACTCGACTCCCGCTTCCCGCCTCCGGACCGGACCCGACACCGACCTGACTCCCGCTTCCCCCCCGCCCCGGACCGGACCGGACCCGACTCCCGCTCCCGCTCCCCCCCACCCCGCCTCCCGACTGGACCTGACCCGACTCCCACTCCCCCTCCCCCGGACTGGACCCGACCCGACCCGACTCCCGCTCCCGCTCCCCCCCACCCTGCCCCCAACTGGACCCGACCCGACTCCCGCTTCCCCCCCCCCCCCCGGGCCGGACCCGACCCAACTCCCGCTCCACCCCACCCCCCCCGGACCGGTCCCGACCCGACCCGACCCGACTCTCGCTCCCGCTCCCCCCCCCCCCCCCCCGACTGGACCCGACCCGACTCCCGGTCCCCCCCCCCCCCACCGGACCCGACCCGACTCCCGGTTCCCCCCCCCCACTCCCCGGACCCGACCCGACCCGACTTCCGCTCCCCCCCGCCCCCGCCCCCGGACTGGATCTGACCTGACCTCCCTCTCCCCGACCTGACCTCCCTCTCCCTCCTTCCCTCCCCCCGACCCGAACCGAACCGACCTCCCTCCCTCCCACCACCCCCCCGACCCGACCCGACCCAATGCCACCTACCTGTAAATCTGGTACTGGGGACGGGCCCTGCCCGAAGTCTCGGACCCGGCCCGTTCAGCCTCCCTCCCCCTTCTCCTTCACCCCCCCTATCTCCTTCCCCCCATCTCCTTCCCCCCCCCATCTCCTTCCCCCCATCTCCTTCCCCCCCATCTCCTTCCCCCCATCTCCTTCCCCCTCATCTCCTTCTCCCCCCCATCTCCTTCCCCCCATCTCCTTCCCCCCATCTCCTTCCCCCCATCTCCTTCCCCCCCATCTCCTCCCCCCCATCTCCTCCCCCCCATCTCCTTCCCCCCATCTCCTTTCCCCCATCTCCTTTATCCCCTTCTCCCCCCTCCCCCCTTCTCCACCCCTCCCCCCTTCTCCCCCCTCCCCCATCCCTCCCCCTTCTCCCCCATCCCTCCCCCTTCCCTCCCTCTGCTCCCCCTCGCTCTCCCTCCACCCCCCTCCTTCCCCTCCCCTCGCTGTCAGAAACACAGACACTGACAGACAGAGAATGAGAGACACAGACAGACAGAGAGATAGAGACACACTGTGGCGGGGGGGGGGGGGACATCTCAGCACGCTGTTGGAGGGCTCCCGGTGCTGCAGTCGGTAAGTAGAAAATGTTTTATTTATTGATTTAAAAAAAAAATTATTTCTTATTAATTTTTTTTGATTGATTTATTGGTTGATTTATTGATGTATTTATCATTTATTATTGATGATGGCTCTTTATTTGTAAAACTGAAGTGTTTAATGTTTGTAAACTTCCCTTTAAATCCCCCCCCCACCCCGCCACCATTCCCTACGCCTGATTTTCTAAAGTGTAGACAAGGTTTTTCTGAGCGTACAAAAATCTTCACTTACTCCATTCTAAGTTAGTTTGGAGTAAGTTTTCACTGACGAAACTTTGAAAACAGGCGTAAGTGGCCGGACACTCCCCCTTTTGAAAAAAAAATTCTGTTCCAAAGTGAAACTGTTCTAACTGACTAGAACTGGAGCAAACGAAATGACGAGAATTCCGATTTCTAAGATACTCCGTTCTACACCAGTTGCTCCTAAAAATCAGGAGCAAATCATGTTGAAACTTGGGGCCATAGAAACTATTTTCCCTGCTGGGGATTCAGAATAAAAGAAAGTAGGCCCAGAATTTGCACTCCCAATGACTGCGTAAGCCTTCCATCAACCCAGAACCTGCGATCTGTCAAGGTACACCTTGACAGATCTACCATACTGACTGAGAAATCACTTTTGCTGGTGCAGGGTTGGGCTATTTTCCCAACGACGACCCAGCAAATGCCCATGAAACTTACAGCTGGTAAAAGCAGGTGTTGGCCTACTTTCACCAGTGTAAGGGTTAATATAACTCTTAAATTAAAAAGCAAAATAATACACAAACTCTTAAAATTACTTTATGCACATTTTGGCCCGGATTAAAATGTTTAGAATTATTTAAAAAAAATTCAATTTTTATTTTATTGTATTTAAATTAATTTAGAAAATGCGAACATTTATTTTTATTAGAGTTGTCTAAATTACTTGTGGATTCTATTGCATGTTATTCGGGGATTCCGTTCGGAAATTAACAAAATCAGTTGTAGCCTACTGACCAATAAAGTTTCGCCTCGGCTCTCTCCAGTACTTAAAAGGGAGGTGCTTTGTTACAGAAGCACCTCATTGTCAGTGAAAGCAAGGCGTGGCGCAACACTCGAGAGAAAGGGCAGCACTGGAAACCTTGGTCCGGGGGAATCCAACAATGATGGGACATATTATACCTGCATGGGGGCAAATGGCTCTCTAGGTTGAACAGCAGAAAGATCGGGAATGAGTTTGCTCAATCCAGTCGCATAGTAGTTATGTTACTGGACTAGTAATCTAGAAGCCGGGACTAATGATGACAGGAATTCAAATCCCACTAAATCAATTAATTAAATAAATCTGGAATAAAAAGCTAGTGTCAGTAATGGTGATCATGAAACTACAGCACAGGAAATTTGCCGTCCTTACCTGGTTTGGCTTACATGTAACTCCAAACCCACAACAAAGTGGTTGACTCGTAACTGCCCTCTGAAATGGCCTAACAAGCCACTCAGTTGTATTCAAGAACCACCACCTTCTCAAGGGCAATTAGGGATGGGCAATAAATGAATGAATACATTTTTAAAAATACATCATGTGACAATTGTTGTCCCTAGGACCTGGATCCAGTGCCGCAAAAAGATTAATGGCCTCACATGGCTGGTCAAGGTAAGTGAAGGCTTCAGTAAATGCCATAACCCTCCATCTGCACCACAAGCCACACGCAATGCTCATACACAACCCCATCATTCACCTACCAACAATCACCACTCATACCTCACAATCATTGCATTCACTTCACCCTCATGCACTTACCACTGCTGCAACTCTCACACACTGCCAGCTATTCAACCATAGCAAACACATCATCAAAACACATCACACACATCCCTTTCACCCAGGCAAACAACAACAGCAGATGGTACAGCAGACAGGAGGCAGCCAAGCAAGGGTTGACAAACTAACTGACCTGTAGAAGGAATGTTTGACATAATTGGAAGGGTTGTGGCAGTGTCCATGGCAAATGGAGAAGTGGAAAGCATCACTGATGATGACAGTATGCTCATACATAAGAACATAAGAACATAAGAACTAGGAGCAGGAATAGGCCACCTGCCCCTCGAGCCTGCTCCATCATTCAATAAGACCATGGCTGATCTGATCATGGACTCAGCTCCACTTCCCTATCCGCTCCCCATAACCCTTGATTCCCTTACCTTGTCGAGCCCCTTCATTATCTTATATGTTTCGTCAATATCACCTCTCATTCGTCTGAACTCCAATGAGTACAGGCCCAACCTACTCAACCTATCTTTATGTCAACCCCCTCATCTCTGGAATCAACCTCGTGAAACTTCTCTGAACAGCCTCCAATGCAAGTATATCCTTTCTTAAATACGGGGACCAAGGGCGAGACTTTCCCTAAAGCCCCATACTGCCCGATTGCTGCCCAGAAACACCGGTAAGTTTCTGCAACTAACGCTGGTGAAAATTTCCAAAATAAAGGTAAGAAATACAGCCCACGAGAAAATGGATATTGCACCAGGATTCTCGGCAGTTTCTTGGTGGTTAAAGCTGAAACTAGGGAAAACAGGCAGCTCTTACCGGAATGGACAGTAAGTACTTAAAATTTAGTCCGAGGCTGCGGTTGGGCCTAAGGAAGGAGGAAAACTTAAAAAATATATTTTCATTTTAAAAAAAGTGATAAAACTTTGAAAATTATAAAACTTCTCATGACAGTTTTTAAGGTAATCGCCATTTTAGAATTTTAAAAATAATAATAAAAAACCTCTAACTTACCTTTCTTTGCCAGGTACTCACCTACCGCCCTGTTCCAGGCAGCTTTCCATGGGCAGTTTATTTGGCGGTGTGTAAGGGCCTCCATTGAGGCCAAACTTAGATCCTGCCGGTTTTCTCGGCAATACACGTGGGCGGTTGTTCCCTGGCGGTCTTTTCAAAATGCGGCCGGAAGTCTTTAAAAAATAAGGGGTAACTTTCGCTGGGCGGTTTCTCATCAAAAAACAGTTGTACCGCCGAGAAAAACACCGAAAATGAAGTCGAAAGTCTACCCTGAAAACTGAACGCAGTACTCCAGGTGTGGCCTCACCAATACCCTGTACAGTTGTAGCAGGACTTCTCTGCTTTTATACTCTATCCCCCTTGCAATAAAGGCCAACATTCCATTTGCCTTCCTGATTACTTGCTGTACCTGCATACTAACTTTTTGTGTTTCATGCACAAGGACCCCCAGGTCCCTCTGTACTGAAGCACGTTGCAATTTTTCTCCATTAAAATTATAATTTGCTTTTCTATTTTTTCTGCCAAAGTGGATAACCTCACATTTTCCCACTCACTTAGCCTGTCTATAACCCTTTCCAGATTTTTTGTGTCCTCCTCATAATTTGCTTTCCCACCCACCTTTGTATCATCAGCAAACTTGGCTACATTACACTCGGTCCCTTCATCCAAGTAATTAATATAGATTGTAAATAGTTGAGGCCCCAGCACTGATCCCTACGGCACCCCACGAGTTACTGTTTTCCAATCGGAAAATGATCAAACCTCTATCCATGCTAATATATCTCCCCCAACCCCATGAGTTTTTATCTTGTGCAGTAACCTTTTATGTGACACTTTATCGAATGCCTTCTGGAAATCCAAATACACCACATCGACTGGTTCCCCCTTATCTATCCTGCTCATTACATCCTAATTCTTCTTCTCATATCCCACATCCTACTTCTATCTCATCCTACAACTTCTTCTCACGTACAAGCTGCTGATGGTGTATGCATGAATATCATGTTTGCCCCACTCCCCTCACCACAACCTGACCCTTGTGCCTTTCCACTTTCAGATATGCAACAAGTGCAACCTGGCCAGCCTGTTTCTGAACTTGTGGGAAAGACTGTTGGAGGAGAAGAAGAAACAATGACACTACATCTGACACGCAGACAGCATCTCGGAGAATGGCTTTGCGCACACTTTAGAGGGTAGTATTGAGGTGTGATCTTCACACGGTGACTCACTGGGCATAAGTGGTGCAGCCAGGCCAACAGGAAGGGTCGCTCGGATGCCAGCTCCCCAGAGGGTGAGTTTGTGCATGAATTCTACTGCATAGGACTCAGATGATGACCTCGATGGAGCGGCCTTCAGAAGAAGGATGATGAGCATGCACCAGAAACACTCTAACATTGTACTGTGTTTTGCACAGAGCTTAGAGGCGATGAGTTCGAGGGTGGACTCAAAGATGATGCTGGGCATGATGTGCAATCTCGCAGCTTCCATTGCAGCACAGGCAGAAGTGATCCAGCACAGACTGCTCTCCTGCAAGCTCAGCTTGCTGCCATGCAAGCTCAGACTGCTGCCATCATTGCTGTGTTTACAAGTGTCGAAAGGGGTTTGTAGGATGTCACAGCAATCCAACTGATGGCTAGGGCAGCTGAGGCACCATCCCAGGGGAATAGCAGTGGTTTCATGGAGCTAGACCCAGCTGTCCTCTCTCAGGATGGCAGCATTTCTACTCCCACCACTGACACTCCACCAATGCCCTTGTCTGTCAGACAACCAGCCCTGACTGCTGCCACCAATGCCCGAGGTCATCCTGAAAGGCCATCTGTAATCTCTCGCACTGAAACTCAATAGCCTTCCTCCAGCTGTGCTACTGCTATTTGGGGAGCACTTCGTAGGAGCACTAGATCAGGCACAGGGACACGGAAGACAGACACTAAGTAATGCACAAGGCTGATTTGTTGACTTTGTTCTTTAGATTTGAATTTGATAAATTAATTAATTATGTTTGGAATGTGTGTTTTGTGGTAGCTCTCATTTCAGCTTTGTGTCCAGGAGGATGCTTGATGTTCTGTAACAGAGGCAGGGTATGATGGGGAAGTGGTGAGCAATGGGGATCTGGGGTTTAATTCACTGGAATTGAAGTCTGATGAGGTGGTTATGGCCATCCCGTCCGGAATGGGAATGTGCTGCCTGCCTCCTCGCTTCCCTCACCTCTTCCTCCCCCTCCTCTTGCTCTTCCTCATCCTGAGGCGGTCAGGAACTCACTGTGGCAAGGACTGCTGTGTGGTTATGATGGCTAAGTTGTGGAGGATGCAGCAGACCACCATGAAATGAAACATCCAATCCGGCGATTACTGGAGGGCTCTTCCCGAGCGATCAAGGCAGTGGAACTGATGTTTAAACACCCCAATGGTCTGCTTGATGATGTTGCTCATGGTCGCATGACTGCATTATATGAGCACTAGCCCCAAGGGGAGTCATCAGCCAGGTGCAGAGCCGATAGCCCTTGTCTCTGAGCAGCCACTTTGGGTTTCAGCATGGTGGCTGGAAGATTGGTGGCACAGCGCACTGGCGCAAGATAAAGTCATCATGACTGCTGCCAGGATACCAAACATTCACCATCATGATGCACTGGATATGGTTGCACAGCAACTGCACATTAAATGAATGGCAGCCTTTGTGGTTACGGAACATCTCAGGATTTGTATACGGTGTCCAGAAAGCCACATGTGTGCATTCGCTGCCGTCCTGCGCCATGGGGAAGCCCGCTATCCTGGCAAAGCCACAGGTGCACTCGTACTGCTTCTCTCTGTTCAGAGAGAAGACAATGAAATCCCTTCTATCTGGAATAGAGAGCCTCTGTGATCTCTCGGATGCAGCGATGGACGGTAAACTGGGAAATGTTCACTATGTTACCTGCTGCAGACTAGAAGGATCGGTGGTGAAAGAAATTGAGGCCACAGTGACCTTGAGGGCCACTGGGACAGCTGTCGTCGCCCTGCTCTGAGGCAGCAGATCTGGTTCTAAGAGGTGACAGAATTCTGTGACCATCTCCTTGGTGAAATCGAGCTTCATAATACATTGCTCCTGGTGTAAGTGCAAGTAGGAAAAGTGCTCTCAGAAGATCCTAGGTGAATAAGACCCCCTGCTGAGAGCCCTCCTGCCCCTCCACCTCCTCCCTCTGCAAGCATCTTATCTTCTTCTTCGCTGCCTCCACTCCATCTCCCTGTAATACTTGAGCGTAAGGAGGACTGCAAATAGAGCCCCATTACTGGGAGCAGGTGGTGTGAGCAGAACCTTTTAATTGAGAATCAAGGCATTCTCCACTTGTAGCAACACTCCTTGTGACCTCAGCAACTTTAAGCAACTCTAGAAATCTCCAAACAGTTGCACAAATGTAGACAGAGCCAGTAGAACTGAAAAAGCAAGTCAGATGCAAGTTGTTGATGATCCCTTTAAATAGCACTATTGAGGGCTCCTTCCTGCTGTTGAACACTTGATCAGCTGGTCATGATAAGGAGAGGGCATTATATGGAGAGGCCACATCCAAAATGGCAGATTGTGCATCAAATCAGCATTGCACACTCATTGATTTCACAATGTGGATCAAGTGCTGGCAACGGCAACGCTACCGACCTCCCCAAATTGACGGCTGCCGCGGGACCCACTAGAAGTAAGTCGGCTGCCATTTTGTCATCAAACGCGGCCTTAACGGCCGGCGCTAAACCCCCCATATTTCGTGGCCATAGAATACGGGAACTCTCTTACCCAAAAGGCTGTGGCTACTGGGTTGATTAAAATTTTCAAGAATGAGATCGATAAATCTTTGTTAAGTAAGGGTGTAAAGCGATATGGAGAAAAGGCTTATAAATGGAGTTGAGCTCAGCCATGATATAATTGAATGGTGGAACATGTTCGAGGGGCTGAATGGCCTACTCCTGTTACTATGTTCCAATTACATTTTTCCTTTTTCCATTTCTCTGAGACATCCTGGCAGTTGGCTTATGTGAAGATTTTATTTTCTTCAATACGAATAACACTTGACTTTTGAGATAAGGAAGGGGTTTTCTGGTATGAAAGTTGACTTTTTTTGTGCATTCTTGTGTTGTGAAAATGCCACAGCTTGGAAACAACTTGGTTCATGAAGTTGGAGTGGTTATGAGTTTTACTTAGCATTGCACTTAGGAGTTTGTTGCAGCATACTATTGTGATCAATGTCCTATGGGAGTGTAGTGGCAAGTTATGCTCTGTAAACACTGTTATTAATTTGTGTACAGGCTTGTGATGCAGGCTCCTTTGTTACTGCGCAGTAACCAGGGAGAGAGGTCACACTGTCCATATTGGAGAGGTCAAAATCCATGGGGAAATTTGAGTAGCAACTTTAATAATCAATAAGAATATGATGGATTGCAAGCCCAAACTGGAGGCAGTTTGTCAAATGGAAACGAGAACACAAAATTCAGGTCCCTGTGCCTGTTCCTGCAAATTACTTTTTTGTGCACTTTAGTGTTTTTAATGATTTGATGCACTGTCAGGGCAGCTTTAAGAACAGCACAGAGAGGCACCAGGGGTAGACGCAATGGGAAAAAGAAGTACCAGTTGTAAATATATATGTGCACAGTAAGACCACTTTGTCGTATGAAGTCGAGTGTTCTGAAGTATATCTGTGTTTGGAGGATTTGGGAGGTCAGTTTGCAATGGAAGACACAGCTTTTCTACTAAACTGCCTCTTCTGATTCATCATCATGGGAGAGGTGTGGTCTGTAGATTCTTGTGGAAGGGTACCTACAAGTTAATCTTCTCCTTTGGTGTAATCTTATCCCGCCTGCCTGTCATTTCCTCTTCCTCCTACTCCTGTTTTGCCTCCATGATAAGGATATATATGGGCATGCCTATAATGAACTCTGTTGTGTACATAAACAAACAGGCTAACTGAACCAGGAGTAAAGTAACTAACTTTGTCCTTTTATAGCAATAACCAAAAATGGTGCCCCAAACCAACATGAGCCAGAATGTTTACAGCAACTGTGAATAGCTCCCGCAGGGTCCTAATGCCCGTCTAGTGTACTGTAACAAACAACTAGTGTATAAACGCAATAAACCCCATGGTAGAGGCTGCATGACAGAAAGCTGGGAAGAAAATGATTTACACTGCCTGAAGCTGATGAAAGGCAGCTTTCAGAATCTTTTCTTAGCAGCACATATCCGAAAATCACTCCTTAATGTTCCTCAGCTCCACTGCTGCAATGTAGATATAGGAGGAAAGCTCGGAAACCAAATCGTGAGACTGTTGTTCAGATATACTTGTGCGATTCATTAAAGTGGAAGCCAGCTTCTGTGAAGAATACCAAGATAAAAGTCATCTTTTCCCACCAGGATGTAAAAAAGTAATCAAGTCATCCTGTTTAATAATTTAATAACCAGCTGCAATAATTTAATTTTATTTCTGGCTCATGTCTTCCAACAATTATCCTAAAGAGTCGAGCAAGCATCTCCAAGTTTCATGTACAGTTGAAATTACAAAGACATAGGGCTGGATTTTCCAGTCCTTTGCGCTCCGGGTTTCGGCATGAAAGGTGGCCGTGAGGTCTCCAGTGCCCCGCCGTGATCCTCTGGTCAGGTTTTGCGGCGGTGCACCGGGTGTGCAATGCCCTGGTTGCGACACCGGCGTGAATTTTGAGTCTTGCCCGACCTGTCCGCCTGGAAGTGCGTCCCCAATGACTGCCTGGGAAATCAGAGCATGGGGGGAAAGGAAGTAATGCACTCCAAAAGTAAGTTCGAGTGTTTTTTGTTGTAATTTTTTGTGCGATTTGTGTTGCGGTGGTGTGGGCAATGTTTTAGGAAGGTTTTTGTGTTTTTTTCTAGGTTCCCCCGCCCTCTCTCGGAGCACTCCCCGGCTGGCTGTTTAGCTCGGGAGTTTTCCTTCCATGCGCCAAGAGAGATGTACAACGCCTCCTTTAGTGCTGCGCTCCCTGACGCAGGGCCCAGATGGCCAAACTTAAATACCAAAGCGCAAACTATTCCCGGCCGCTAACTTTCCCGCCCCGCTGCCATTATAGTCCAGAAAACAGAAAAGCCTAAACGCCAGCCCTGAGGATATCTTTGATACTTTTGCTATTTCTTAGTATTAATAGTTATCTCTAGACAGATTTATATATATTTTCAGACTTCCTCCAAACAGTCAAATGAATTATTTTATGGATAGAGCTAACAGAAAACCATTTTAAATTCACAATATATAGGACGATCGAAATCTTCCTTGCTTCCATTCTGAAAATCATGAATGTCATCCTGATCATTTGTAAGCACAAGATGGGTATGATACCACATGCCCTGGCCCTTTGTCACATATTCTTTGCTTAATACATAAAAACTTTGATCGACTGTAACCTCAGATGTAACTCAAATATCTGGAATTTTTGTGAGAGTTCTCATGCCCTCTTTCCATATCTTTGGTGGCAGATTGGCAGAAGCTCCAGAGAAACAGCACAAATGGCTAAAAACAACCTACTTCCACCATTTCTCCAGGGTCTTCACTGATCTTCCACTGAAGGTGTGGCAGGAGATCAGGAGAACTCCACAGAAATTTCCCCTCATATTTTATGGCACTTTCGATAATAGAGAAATCTTGTCAACTCCATTTTGTTAGACATTCCTTCATTTAGCTTCCCCTATTTAATAAAAGCACAATATTATAAAATTAGGCTCGGGTTGTTTAATTTGGAACAGAGGAAGCTGAGGGGAGGCTTCATTGAGGTGTATAAAATTCTGAGGGGCCTAGATAGAGTGCTAGTCAGAGTAGGAATCGCAGGATAGCGCAGATGAATACGTGGCTTGAGCAGTGGTGCAGCAGGGAGGGATTCAAATTCCTGGGGCATTGGAACAGGTTCTGGGGGAGGTGGGACCAGTACAAACTGGACGGTCTGCACCTGGGCAGGACCGGAACCAATGTCCTAGGGGGAGTGTTTGCTAGTGCTGTTGGGGAGGAGTTAAACTAATATGGCAGGGGGAGGGGAACCAATGCAGGGAGACAGAGGGAAACAAAAAGGAGACAAAAGCAAAAGACAGAAAGGAGATGAGTAAAAGTGGAGGGCAGAGAAACCCAAGGCAAAAACCAAAAAGGGCCACTGAATATAAAGGAGCGGCAGGAGGGGTCAAAACTAAAAATCATGGTTTAAAAACTAGTATTAAAACACTTTACCTAAATGCACGCAGCATTCGAAATAAAGTAAATGAGTTGACGACACAAATCATTACAAATGGGTATGATTTGGTGGCCATTACAGAAACATGGTTGCAGGGTGGCCAAGACTGGGAATTAAACATACAGGGGTATCTGATGATTCGGAAAGATAGACAAGAAGGGAAAGGAGGTGGGGTCGCTCTGTTAATAAAGGATGATATCAGGGCAGTTGTGAGAGACGATATTGGCTCAAATGAACAAAATGTTGAATCGTGGGTGGAGATTAGAGATAGTAAGGGGAAAAAGTCACTGGTGGGTGTAGTTTATAGGCCCCCAAATAATAACTTCACGGTGGGGCGGGCAATAATCAAGGGAATAATGGAGGCATGTGAAAAAGGAACGGCAGCAGTCATGGGGGATTTTAACCTACATATCGATTGGTCAACTCAAATCGCACGGGGTAGCCTGGAGGAGGAATTCATAGAATGCATACGGGATTGTTTCTTAGAACAGTATGTTACAGAACCTACAAGGCAGCAAGCTATCTTAGATCTGGTCCTGTGCAATGAGACAGGAAAAATAAACGATCTCCTAGTAAAAAATCCTCTCGGAATGAGTGATCAAAGTATGGTTGAATTTGTAATACAGATTGAGGGTGAGGAAGTTGTGTCAGAAACGAGTGTACTATGCTTAAACAAAGGGGACTACAGTGGGATGAGGGCAGAGTTGGCTAAAGTAGACTGGAAACACAGACTAAATGGTGGCACAATTGAGGAACAGTGGAAGACTTTTAAGGAGCTCTTTCATAGTGCGCAACAAAAATATATTCCAGTGAAAAAGAAAGGCGGTAAGAGAAGGGATAACCAGCCGTGGATAACCAAGAAAATAAAGGAGAGTATCAAATCAAAGACCAATGCGTATAAGCTGGCCAAGATTAGTGGGAAGCTAGAGGATTGGGAAAATTTTAAACAACAGCAAAGAATGACTAAAAAAGCAATAAAGAAAGGAAAGATAGATTTCGAAGGTAAACTTGCGCAAAACATAAAAACAGATAGTAAAAGCTTTTACCGATATATAAAACGGAAGAGAGTGACTAAAGTAAATGTTGGTCCCTTAGAAGATGAGAAGGGGGATTTAATAATGGGAAATGTGGAAATGGCTGAGACCTTAAACAATTATTTTGCTTCGGTCTTCACAGTGGAAAACACAAAAACCATGCCAAAAATTGCTGGTCACGGGAATGTGGGAAGGGAGGATCTTGAGACAATCACTATCACTAGGGGGGTAGTGCTGGACAGGCTAATGGGACTCAAGGTAGACAAGTCCCCCGGTCCTGATGAAATGCATCCCAGGGTATTAAAAGAGATGGCGGAAGTTATAGCAGATGCATTCGTTATAATCTACTAAAATTCTCTGGACTCTGGGGAGGTACCAGCGGATTGGAAAGCAGCTAATGTAACGCCTCTGTTTAAAAAAAGGGGGCAGACAAAAGGCAGGTAACTATAGGCCGGTTAGTTTAACATCTGTAGTGGGGAAAATGCTTGAAACTATCATTAAGGAAGAAATAGTGGGACATCTAGATAAGAATAGTGCAATCAGGCAGACGCAGCATGGATTCATGAAGGGGAAATCATGTTTAACTAATTTACTAGAATTCTTTGAGGATATAACGAGCATGGTGGATAGAGGTATACCGATGGATGTGGTGTATTTAGATTTCCAAAAGGCATTCGATATGGTGCCTCACAAAAGGTTACTGCAGAAGATAGAGGTACGCGGAGTCAGAGGAAATGTATTAGCATGGATAGAGAATTGGCTGGCTAACAGAAAGCAGAGAGTCGGGATAAATGTGTCCTTTTCGGGTTGGAAATCGGTGGTCAGTGGTGTGCCACAGGGATCGGTGCTGAGACCAAAACTGTTTACAATATACATAGATGACCTGGAAGAGAGGACAGAGTGTAGTGTAACAAAATTTGCAGATGACATTAAGATTAGTGGGAAAGCAGGTTGTGTAGAGGACACAGAGAGGCTGCAAAGAGATTTGGATAGGTTAAGCGAATGGGCTAAGGTCTGGCAGATGGAATACAATGTCAGAAAGTGTGAGGTCATCCACCTTGGGGGAAAAAAACAGTAAAAGAGAATATTATTTGAATGGGGAGAAATTACAACATGCTGAGGTGCAGAGGGACCTGGGGGTCCTTGTGCATGAATCCCAAAAAGTTAGTTTGCAGATGCAACAGGTAATCAGGAAGGCGAATGGAATGTTGGCCTTCATTGCGAGAGGGATGGAGTACAAAAGCAGGAAGGTCCTGCTGCAACTGTACAGGGTATTGGTGAGGCCGCACCTGGAGTACTGCGTGCAGTTTTGGTCACCTTACTTAAGGAAGGATATACTGGCTTTGGAGGGGGTACAGAGACGATTCACTAGGCTGATTCCGGAGATGAGGGGGTTACCTTATGATGATAGATTGAGTAGACTGGGTCTTTACTCGTTGGAGTTCAGAAGGATGAGGGGTGATCTTATAGAAACATTTAAAATCATGAAAGGGATAGACAAGATAGAGGCAGAGAGGTTGTTTCCACTGGTAGGGGAGACTAGACCTAGGGGGCACAGCCTCAAAATACGGGGGAGCCAATTTATAACAGAGTTGAGAAGGAATTTCTTCTCCCAGAGGGTTGTGAATCTGTGGAATTCTCTGCCCAAGGAAGCAGTTGAGGCTAGCTCATTGAATGTATTCAAGTCACCGATAGATAGATTTTTAACCAATAAGGGAATTAAGGGTTACGGGGAGAGGGCGGGTAAGTGGAGCTGAGTCCACGGCCAAATCAGCCATGATCTTATTGAATGGCGGAGCAGGCTCGAGGGGCTAGATGGCCTACTCCTGTTCCTAATTCTTATGTTCTTATGTTCTTATGAGTGTGTAGGAAGGACCGGTTTCCCTTAGCAGAGAGGTCAATAACCAAGGGGCATTGATTTAAAGTAATTGACAGAAGGATTAGAGGGAAGTTGAGGAGAATTGTTTTCACCCAGATAGTGGTGAGACTCTGGAACTCACTGCCTGAAAGGGTGGTAGAGCCAGAAACCCTCATCACATTTATAAAGTACTCGGATATGCACTTGAAGCGCAAGGCTACGGTCCAAGAGCTGGAAAGTGGGAGTAGGCTGGATAGCTCTTTTTCGGCCAGCACATATATAATGAGGCTTCCTTCTGTTTCATAAAATTCTATGATTCTGCCATGATGCTTTCATACAGCGGCAATCCAACATTCCAGACGTTTTCATTCCAGGAAGCAGACTTAAGGGCTGGCTTGAAGGGGACAAGAGATACCCCCTTCAAAATTGACTAATAACTCCCGTGAGGAACTCCTACAATGAAATGCATGAGCGCTACAAAGAGAGCCATCAAGTATGTCATCGAGTAAGCATTCAGCGTTAGGTGGCTAGACAGGTCTGGAGGCACCTTTCAATACTCGCCAGTGAGGGTCCTTACAATCATAGTGTTATGCTGCGTCCTGCACAACATTGCACGTCAGAGAGGATTAGAGGTAGAGATGGACCAAGTTACTCATCAAGCATCTTCTGATGAGGAGAATATTGGAGGAATATGAAGAAAGGCACCTATCACCAGACTAGCTCCGTTCCTTCCTGCCTGGAATGTCAGAGATACTTTCATAATTCGAAGGTTCAGTTAGTTATTCTAACTGGAAAAAAACTAATAAAATCCACCTTCACCAACCCTACCCCGCTATCCCATTCTCTTTGCACAAAACTATCCTTTAACCACGCATCCACCCATTGCATATCCGGCCAATGGATCCCATCATCTATTGGGCATTCATCATGAAGCAAGTGAAAGGGCGAATTGACCCTCGACACAATAATGGGCAAGACATGGAAGGGGAACAAATCAATAAATCTAAAAAAACATTTTGTCAAACACTCATGTGCATTACAATTGCTTTAACTTCCACTTCCTACCGCTTCTACATAGTGTATTCTGTGTGACTTCAGCAGAGGGTCCCTACAATCATAGTGTTGTGCTGTACAATATTGCGCAGCAGAGAGGATTAGAGGTAGAGATGGACCAAGGTGCTCATCAAGCATCTTCTGATGAGAAAAATATTAAAGAAGAGATCATGACCCTAACTGCTGAGATGCTCTTGACCCTCTGGGTTTTGGAGCCTGAGGGACTTGTCAAAAAAGCTCCCTCTGCACCTGTGCAGAGGCAGACTTGGACATCGGGGCACAAGGTAGCATGTCGGGTACTGGTTGAGAGGGGAGGTGGGGATGATAACAGGTGTGAAGTGGGAGTGCTTTGAGTGGTGTACCCAATTCCATGCCCCCTTTTGCCATCATCCCTCTCCTGGGCCAATGCAACATCACACCTACCACTCTGCTGCAGACCAGTTAGGTGGAGATCAGTGATGTATTGTGAGGACATTGATAAGGTATCTGCCATCCCACTCAGCCATAGTCATAGCCTGCATAGACTCATTCAAGAGCCATATTTGAAGCTCCATGGAATCACTCACTCCATGACAGACATTCTCACAATTCAGCGCCACCAATCCATTAATGATCGAGTTGGACTCATCCTCGATTGTGGAAAGTGTAGCACACCTGTCAGTACCTCGCAAAGTAGCTCCTGTATCTCTATCCTTCTCAATAATGGGCCCTGGGATTCTGGGATTCTGACCTTTCTGTCCATGAGCATTTACACTGTTACAACGAAGCTCAATGTAAGCTCGAGGAACAGCTCCTTGTCTTTTGATTAGGCACTTCACAGCCTTCTGAACTCAACAAGTTGAACAATTTCTTGTTTTGAAAATTCAGACATTAACCATTCATTTCAAAGAAACAGCCACTTCAAAAGGATTAGACAGGTCAAAAGCCAATACAATTTGTCAAATCAGCATTGATAAGAATGCTTGGACATGGTAAGTGTCCTCAGGATTATAAACTAAAACAATATATGCAGTGTTGGTTAAAGAAAGAGCTTCTATTTATTAGCACCTTATCATACCCAAAACATTTTACAGTCAATTATTACTTTTGAAGTGCAGCATTATATAGGCAAATAGGGCGACCAATCTGCACACAAAAACATCCCACAAATAGCAAATCAGCTAATGATCTGCTAATCTATTAATTCGTTTGAGCAAATATTTTGTGTCAGTCTTCACAGTAGGAGACGCTAAAAGCATTCCGATAATAGTAGATAATCAAGGGACTATAGAGAGGGGAAAACTTAAAACAACCACTATCACTAGAGAAAAAGTACTAGGCAAACTAATAGTACTAAAGGTGGACAAGTCCCCTGGACCTGATGGTCTGCATTCTAGCATCTTAAAAGAAGTGGCTTCAGAGATAGTGGATGCATTGGTTGCAAGGTACCAAATTTCCCTGGATTCTGGAGAGGTCCCAGTGGATTGGAAAACCGCAAATGTAACATCTCTATTCAAGAAAGGAGGGATAGAGAAAGGAGGAAACTATAGACCAGTAAACCTAACATCTGTCATTGGGAAACTGCTGGAGTCCATCATTAAGGAAGTAGTGGCACACATTTACAAAACCATAATACAATCAAACAGAGTCAGCATGGTTTTATGAAAAGGAAATCATGTTTGACAAATTTGCTAGACTTCTTTGAGGATGTAACGAGCAGTGTGGATAAAGGGGAACCAGTAGATGTTGTGTATTTAGATTTCCAGAAGGCATTCGATAAGATGTCACATAAAAGGTTACTGCACAAGATAAGAGCTCATGGGGTTGGGGGTAATATATTAGTATGGATAGAGGATTGGCTAACAAACAGAAAACAATGAGTCAGATAAATGGGTCATTTTCAGGTTGGCAAAGTGTAACTAGGGGGGGTTTCCGGGAATGGTGCTGGGGCCTCAACTATTTACAATCTATATGAAAGACTTGGATGAAGGGACCGAGTGTAATGTAGTAAAATTTGCTGATGATACAAAGATAGGTGGGAAAGCAAGTTGTGAAAAGGATACAAAGAATCTGAAAAGGTATATAGACAGGTTAAGTGAGTGGATAAAAATTTGGCAGATAGAGGATAATGTGGGAAAAAGTGAGGTTATCCACTTCAGTAGGAAGAATAAAAAAGGAAATTATTATTTAAATGGAGAGGGACTACAAACTGCTGCAGTACAGAGGGATCTGGGGGTCCTTGTACATGAAACATAAAAAGTTAGCATTCAGGTATTGCAAGTAATTAGAACGATGTGATATATTCACAGAGCACAGCATATACAGCTCCTAACATGGCAGGCAGCTCTCTTGGAAGCCTCCGGAAATCTGCCTGGTTCTGTTTAATTATTAACTGTGCAACTGCAGTACACAATACGTCCACATCCATAGTGTGGAGCTACAAACATTACAAGCTTACAGACATTACACTTCTCCCTCCTTAATGAAGAAGTTATTATAACAAACATCATACATAACTTTCATGTTTATACATAACACAGGATATAAACTTATTTTTTTTCATATTTACAAATTTAACTTTACCACTTGTTTTCTGTTTCGAAGAGGATACCTTCGCTCTCGAACAGAACCTTCCAAACATGGTGTCGATTTTGAGGCTCATCCTGAGGAACGTTTTCCTCCACGGAATTTCCTTGATTTTCATTTGAATTCACTCTAACTTGATTTTCATTTGAATTCACTCTGACTCGAACTCAGACTTTCATTCTGATTCTCTCCTGGATTTGTTTCCAGCACTTTGGATTTAGGATTTGCTTCTGGTATATCAAAACTATCTGATGAGTCAGAAATAATTGAATCTTTCCCAACTTCAACTCCTTCCATGTCTGTAGGTAAAATATGATCAATATGAACAAACCTAACCTGTCCATTATCAAACACCTCTTCAGGGAAGCCAAATGGAGAAAATAATTTTTGTAAAATGTCCAATGTTGTTATTTTCCACATTGGAAACACCACAACCCACTTCGAATGGCTATCAATCACAATGAACAATTGTTGTCCTTCTAACTCAGCAAAATCGGTATGCAGCCTTTGCCACACCCTGGGAGGCCATTTCCATGACTGTAATGGTACTGGTGGTGGTTGCTTGCTTACCGATTGACATGTCGTACACTGACTCACGATGTATTCTATATCTTTATCAAGACCTGGCCTCCATAAATAACTGCGTGCAAAACTCTTGGTCAAACACATTCCCAGGTGCTGGTCATGGAGGTCTCCTAATAAGTTGGACCTGAATTTATTTGGTATAACCACTCTTGCACCCCACATGATACAGTCTTTATTGACTGATAATCCATTCCTACGAATGAAGAATGGATGTGTATCTTTGTCTGTTACCTGGTTTGGCCTTCCATTTGCAATATACTCATACACCTTTGACATCACTGGGTCACATTTGGTTGCTCCACCAATCTCTTCAGCTGTGACTGGCAGTTCATCAATGTATGAAAAATAAAACACTTCTTCCCTATCGGGTGTAACTTGTGATGGGGAAGGCAATCTAGTCATTGCATCAGCATTACTGTGATCAGCTGATCGTCTGTATTCAATATCATATGTAGATGCTGACAAAATCAAAGCCCATCTCTGCATTCGGGCTTGCCTTGTTACATCTCCCCAAATGCATTACCTCACACTTATCCCGATTGAATTCCATTTGCCACTGTTCTGTCCACCTGACCAGTAAGCAGCTTTCTTCTTCATTATCAACCACACAGCCTATTTTAGTGTCATCTGCAAACTTCTTAATCATACCCCCAACATTTAAGTCTAAGTCATTGATATGTACCACAAAAAGCAAGAGACCCAGCACTGAGCCCTACAGAACTCCACTGGAAACAGCCTTCCAGTCACAAAAACACCCATCGTCCATTACCTTTTGCTTCCTGCCTCCATATATGAAACACAAAAAGTTAGCATGCAGGTACAGCAAGTAATTACGAAGGCAAATGGAATGTTGTCCTTTATTGCAAGGTTGATGGAGTATAAAAGTAGGGAAGTTTTGCTACAACTGCACAGGGCATTGGTGAGACCACACCTGGAGTACTGCGTACAGGTTTGGTCTCCTTATTTAAGAAGGGTTACACTTGTATTGGATGCAGTTCAGAGAAGGTTCCCGAGGTTGATTCCTGAGATGAAGGGTTGTCTTATGAAGAAAGGTTGAGCAGGTTGGGCCTATACTAATTGGAGTTTAGAAGAATGAGAGGTAATCTTATTGAAACATAAAGGGCCCAAGTTTCAGGCCGTGCCTAGAACGGCGCAGCCCCGACCTGGACGCCGTTTTTCGCGCCAAAAAGTGCGCCTAAAAAATTTTTCCAGATTCTCCGGCTCCCTGCTGGTCCTCTGGCCCTCGGCGCAGCGCAGCACGAGCTGTAGGGGGTGGAGCTAGGTCCCTGCGCTGAAAACAGTGTCGGGACCTCTGCACAGTAGCTCCAGGCGCCCAAAACTGTGTGGGAGGGGCCGAAGCATGCAGCTCCTAGCCCTGGCCCAATAGCCTCACTGGGGCTGTGTGCATAAGGCTCCTCCCACGGCCAGCTCCTGCTTCCTCCCGACCCGACTCGACTCCCGTTTCCCCCGGCCCCAGACCGGTCCGGACCAGACCGCGACACCGACCCGACTCCCGCTTCCCTCCCCTGCCCCCAACCGCGACACCGACCCGACTCCCGCTTCCCCCCACCGCCCCCGACCCGAACCGACCTCCCTCCTTCCCCCCCCCCCCCCCCGACCCGACCCGACCCGTGCTCCCGACCGCCCCCCCCCCCCGGACCGGCTCGGACCCGCGCTCCCGACCCCAACCCGCATTCCCCCCGACCCGACCCGCGCTCCCGACCCCGGACCCGACCCGACCCAACGCCACCTACCTGTAAATCTGGTGCTGGGGATGGGCCCTGCCCAAAGTCTTGGGCCTGGCCGCCGGTCCCAGCCGCCGGTCCCAGCCGCCGGTCCCGGCCTGTTCAGCCACACCCCCCCCCACCCCCGTTTAGCCTACCCCCCCTTCTCCTTCGCCCCCTCCTTCCCCTCTTCCCCTTCCCCCCCCTTCCCCTTCCCCCCCTCCTTCCCCTCTTCCCCTTCCCCCCCTTCCCCTTCCCCCCTTCCCCTTCCCCCCCTTCCCCTTCCCCCCCTTCCTTCCCCCCTTCCCCTTCCCCTCCTTCCCCTTCCCCTTCCCCTTCCCCTCCTTCCCCTTCCCCTTCCCCTCCTTCCCCTTCCCCTTCCCCTTCCCCTCCTTCCCCTTCCTTCCCCTTTCCCCCCTTCCCCTTTCCCCCCTTCCCCTTTCCCCCCTTCCCCTTTCCCCCCTTCCCCTTTCCCCCCTTCCCCTTTCCCCCTTTCCCCCCTTCCCCTTTCCCCCCTTCCCCTTTCCCCCCTTCCCCTTTCCCCCCTTCCCCCCTTCCCCCCTTCCCCTTTCCCCCTTCCCCTTTCCCCCCTTCCCCTTTCCCCCCTTCCCCTTTCCCCCCTTCCCCTTTCCCCCCTTCCCCTTTTCCCCCCTTCCCCTTTCCCCCCTTCCCCTTTCCCCCTTCCCCCCTTCCCCTTTCCCCCCTTCTCCTCTCCTCTCCCCCCTTCTCTCCCCCCTCTCCCTTCTCCCCCTTCCCTCCCTCCCCCTCTGCCTCCCTCCCTCCCCTCCCCCTGCCCCCCCTCTTTCCCTCTACCCCCCTCCTCCCCCTCCCCTCACTGTCAGAAACACAGACACTGACAGACAGAGAGTGAGAGACACACACAGACAGACAGACAGAGAGATAGAGACACTGACAGAGACACACTGCGGGGGGTGGCATCCCAGCACGCTGCTGGAGGGCTCCCGGTGCTGCAGTCGGTAAGTAGAAAATGTTTTATTTATTGATTTAAAAAAAAAATTATTTCTTATTAATATTTTTTGATTGATTTATTGGTTGATTTATTGATGTTTTTATCATTTATTATTGATGATGGCTCTTTATTTGTAAAACTGAAGTGTTTAATGTTTGTAAACTTCCCTTTAAACCCCCCCTCATTCCCTACGCCTGATTTTTTAAAGTGTAGACAAGGTTTTTTCGAGCGTACAAAAATCTTCACTTACTCCATTCTAAGTTAGTTTGGAGTAAGTTTTCACTGCCGAAACTTTGAAAACAGGCGTAAGTGGCCGGACACGCCCCCTTTTGGAAAAAAAAATTCTGTTCCAAAGTGAAACTGTTCTAACTGACTAGAACTGGAGCAAACTAAATGCCGAGAATTTGAATTTCTAAGATACTCCGTTCTACACCAGTTGCTCAAAAAAATCAGGAGAAACTGAGGCCAAAACTTGGGCCCAATGATTCTGAGGGGGCTCAACAGGGTAGATGCAGAGAGGATGTTTCCCCTCGTGGGGAAATCTAGAACTGGGGCCATAGTTTCAGAATAAGGCTTCACCAATTTAAAATGGAGATGAGGAGGAATTTCTTCCCTCAGAGGGTGGGGAATCTTTGGAATTCTCTACCCCAGAGAGCTATGGAGGCTGGGTCATTGAATATATTTAAGGTGGAGAGCTACAGATTTTTGAACAATAGGGGAGTCAAGGGTTATGGGGAGCGGGCAGGGAAGTGGAGTTGAGGTCAAGATCAGATCAGCCATGATCTTATTGAATGGCAGAGCAAGCTCGAGGGGCCAAATGGCCCACTCCTGCTCCTATTTCTTATGTTCTTATGTTATGTTGATTCAGGGAGGAATGCTGGAGAACATACTGGTTTTCTCCAGTAAAGCACAACTAGCTTCAGAATCTACCTTTCTTTACTCAGCACCAACAATGGGCTTTAATTTTTCTATGCACCACTTTAACACATTAATTTACCCATATATTTTAAACAGATCAAGAACTACAATAAAATAGTCCAGATAGAACGTTGTACGAGTATGTTGACTAGGGTGCACTTTTTAGTGCGAAAATAGTGCAGGAAGGAAAGGTGAGCTAACCCATTAGCCAAAGATTGATACATTTTTGTTAGATGAGGGTATTAAGGAATATGGAACCATGAAACCAAGGCAGGTAAATGAAGGTTTGGTACAGATCAACCATGATTTAATTGAATTACAGAACAGCTTGAGGGGCCGAATGGCCTACTCCTAATCCTCCAACCTCATTAAAAAAAGCCCTCATCCTGACCCCACCTTCCCCCCCCCCGCCCCCAACACTGCATTACCAGGTTATTTTGCGGGAGAAATTCGGCTGCTTTGCACCTCCCTTTAGTGCCTGCGGGGCACTAAGGGATTAGCAACCGGGCACGGCAAATTCACCGACGGCCACAATCTTCTCTGGCAGTTTTGCGCTAGCGCTAACACTTACCGAAGTGCGCAGCGCCCCGTTACTGCCCCAGATCAGAAATTCACTCTCGTCTCCTGCCTGAGTGCCTGCCGTCAACTGTGGCAGGAAGAGGAGGAGGTATACAGTCGTATGGCCATTGCAGGAGCGTTATTTAAGGGCTTCAACATCCAGTTTATTTGTAGTCGGAAAGGAATGCTGCCTTGTCAGGTTGAGATTGGCAAACAGCCGTTTTCAGCGATTTAAGCATTTTTCAGTTTCAGGGGTGTTCTGCCTCATAAAAATTATTCAGTATCATTCAGGTGAGATTTAAAAGTGCAACATTTGCATATGTTAATGGGGGCTGTACTGGCACTCGACCTTGCCCTCCAGCATCAACGTCGGAGGCAGCGGAGGTAGGGAGAAAGATTGAAAAATCTGGCCAGAGGGAGGAGGGCCAACAGGGCTCTCAACAGGAAGCCGTACCCTCCCAGGGTATACCGGGAACACTTCTCCTCCTGCATCATTTTCATTGAGGAACAGTGTCTTAGAAGACTCCGCTTCACCAAGGATGTGATCAGAGAGTTCTGCCACCTCCTGCAACCAGAACTCCAGCCTCAGACCAGGGTGACCACGGCTCTCTCGGTGCCAGTCAAGGTCAATGTCACCCTCAATTTCTATGCCAGCGGATCCTTCCAGTCTGCGACAGGAGACATATCTAACATATCACAGTTTGCCGTGCGTTGCTGCATCTGCAAGGTCACAGATATTCTCGACAGAAGGAGAAGGGACTACATTTCATTCCCAATTCCAGAGAGAAGCAGCACAAGCGTGCATGTGGCTTTACCAGACAGTGGGCTTCCCCATAGTGCAGGGCTCCATTGACTGTACTCATGTCGCTTTGCGGGCACCGCATAACAATCCTGAGGTATTCCGTAACTGCAAAGGCTGCCACTCACTTAATCTGCAGTTGGTGTGTGACCACACATGGTGAATCCTTACCGTCAATGCCCACTATCCTGGCAGCAGCCAGGATGCCTTCATCCTGTGCCAGACCGATGTGCCCGCACTCTTCCAGTCACCACATTAAGCACCTGGCTGGCTGGTGGGAGAGAAGGGCTATCAGCTCTCCACATACACCAGCCTGACATCGGTAGTGGGTAAAATGACCTTGGATAGGTTAGGTGAATGGGCAAATGCATGGCAGATGGAGTATAATGTGGATAAATGTGAGGTTATCCACTTTGGTGGTAAAAACAGAGAGACAGACTATTATCTGAATGGTGACAGATTAGGAAAAGGGGAGGTGCAACGAGACCTGGGTGTCATGGTACATCAGTCATTGAAGGTTGGCACGCAGGTACAGCAGGCGGTTAAGAAAGCAAATGGCATGTTGGCCTTCATAGCGAGGGGATTTGAGTACAGGGGCAGGGAGGTGTTACTACAGTTGTACAAGGCCTTGGTGAGGCCACACCTGGAGTATTGTGTACAGTTTTGGTCTCCTAACTTGAGGAAGGACATTCTTGCTATTGAGGGAGTGCAGCGAAGGTTCCCCAGACTGATTCCCGGGATGGCGGGACTGACATATCAAGAAAGACTGGATCAATTGGGCTTTTTTCACTGGAGTTCAGAGGAATGAGAGAGGATCTCATAGAAACGTTTAAAATTCTGATGGGTTTAGACAGGTTAGATGCAGGAAGAATGTTCCCAATGTTGGGGAAGTCCGGAACTGGGGGTCACGATCTAGGGATGGGGGGTAGGCCATTTGGGACCGGGATGGGAGAAACTTCTTCACCCAGAGAGTGGTGAACCTGTGGAATTCTCTACCACAGAAAGTTGTTGAGGCCAATTCACTAAATATATTCAAAAAGGAGTTAGATGTAGTCCTTACTACTAGGGGGATCAAGGGGTATGGCGAGAAAGCAGGAATGGGGTACTGAAGTTGCATGTTCAGCCATGAACTCGTTGCCTTGACCACTTGGGAGGAGTCCTCCAGTATTCGGCTGAGCAGGTGTCCCTTTTCTTTATCGTCCACTACATGCTGCACAACTTGGCCATACAGGCATAGCTGCATCACCTCAGGAGGAGGAAGAGGGAGAGGGGAAAGACGACGATGAGGACGAGGAGTGGGAGAAGAAGGAACAGGAGCATGAACAGCAGCGAGGGAGGAGGCAGCCACTCAATCGGCCTTGTGGAAGGGCGGTCCGTGAGCGCCTCATCAGACTTTGGTTCCAATGAATTCGAGGCCACTTCCCGGATGCTTAGCACATCCCCATCATTCCGTCAATTTCTCATTTCATCATAGGCAATCCCTCGGAGTCGAGGATGACTTGCTTCCACTCTAGAAATGAGTTCTCAGGCGAATGCAGGACCTACAGTCCCTGTCACAGGTGGGGCAAACGGTGGTTGAAGGAATAGGTGGGTGAGGAACTTTGGTTACCACATGCTCCTTCCGCTGTCGACGCTTGGCTTCAGCTTGCTCTCGGCGATGGGACTCAAGATGTTCAGCGCCTTCCCGGATGCTTTTCCTCCACTTTGGGTGGTCTTGGGCCAGGGATTCCCAGGTGTCGGTGGGGATGTTTTTTCAAGGAGGCTTTGAGGGTTTCCTTGAAACATTTACTGTGCCCACCTGGGGCTCGCTTGCCATGTCGGAGCTCCGAGTAGAGCACTTGTTTTGGGAATCTCGTGTCAGGCATGAGGGCAATGTAGCCCGTCCAGTGGAGCTGATCGAGCGTGGTAAGTGCTTCGATGCTGGGGATTTTGGCCTGAGTGAGGACACTGATGCTGGTGCGCCTATCCTGCCAATGGATTTGCAGGATCTTGTGGAGGTAGCATTGGTGGTACTTCTCCAGTGTTTTGAGATGCCTGCTGCACATAGTCCATGACTCTGAGCCATACAGGAGGGCGGGTATCACCACTGCTCTGTAGACCATGAGCTTGGTGCCAGGTTTGAAGTCCTGGTCTTCAAACATTCTGTTCCTCAGGTGACAGAAGGCTACACTGGCACACTGAAGGCGGTGTTGGATCTCGTCGTGGATTGCACCACCTCAGGATGTGCGGCGGTAGTCTGGGCTGGCTGGATGACGGGAAGAGACACATTCAATGCCGGAGTGGCAGTGATGGGATGAGGAATGCTGTCATCCTGAGAGAAGACAGCAGATTCCTGCTCTACTGACCCACTACTACTCCCCTGAGGCAGCACCTCAGCATCCCTACCATCTGCTGGAGCACAGAGTTGTGGTCTGCTGCGACACCGTAATGGCAGCAGTCAGAGCTTGTGTGGCATCAAGCTGAGACTGCATGAGAGCAGCCTGAGACTCGATGCCACCAACCGTTGACTGCATAAAGCACTAAGACATTGCGCCGCTTCCGCCTGTGCTGCAATGGATGCTGCCACATTGCCCATCATGGGGTCTGGGTCCCCAGAGTCTCTCGGGGAGTCCACAATCTTCTGCAGAGTGTAAATGATGGGCTCCATGGTGTGTGCAGAGCTCTGTGCAATACTGGAGGCGGACTCCTCCATGCTCATTATCATTACCAAGAGGCTCTCGGGCACCATTGCCATTGCACCTATCATCTCCGAGTGCATGGCCATCACCCTTCTTGTGAACGCCTCCTCATCGTGGTCCTCATCTGAGTCCTGTGCAGCAGAACCCGCGTGCGAACCCGCCCTCTGGGGAGCTGACTCCTGAGCTACCCTTTCCACCCAGCCTTGCTGCAGCCCACTCGTCCCTGATGCATTACCCAGTGCGGACCCCTCGACTAAACTTGCCTCTAAAAATCACATAGTGTCAATATCTGCGGGTGAGAGAAGCAGTGACGTTGTGCTTTGCTCCTCCTCCTTACTTCCTTCTTCACTCTCAGTGGGATGCTCAGGGACAGGTTGGTCATCTGATTGCTGATTATCTGAAAGCATAAAGGCACAAATCTCGCGTTAATGTGAGGGCAGGTGGGCAGGAATGGAGCAATGAATGCAGACGTTATCAGGAGCTGGAAAGTGAGAAAGGCTTGTGGTGTGAGGATAAAGTGGGATGAGAGAAGGAGAGAGGATGGAGATACCGTTTTTCCTCCCAAGGCGGTCGATGTCACCGACGGTCACGGCGCCCACCAGCTGCTGCCAAATGAGTCACAGCACTCGCTCCTCCAGGTCTATGAGGTGCTGGAGCTGCGCATCATCCCCACCTCTTCTTTGCTGCTCCCTCCTATTGGGGGTAATCTTGACCTGCTAGAGTGACAGTGCAGCTATGTTTTTGGGAGATGGGCGCACCGTAGTTGAATAGCTGTAATTGTAGGCAATACGTGCAATGTGGATGTGAGTTTTAGTAGGTGCAGATACTTGGTGGGTGAGTGGTGGGGGTGTGGTAGTTTGTGCAGTGTTTACAGACTGAGGTTCAGATACTGTAGGACCTGTTGAAGCATGTACTCACCCTGACCACCCGAGTTAGGTCATTGAATTTCTTGCAGCTCTGTGTCAGGCCACAACCACACTGCTGGCCAAGACCTCCTGAGCCACTTTCCTCCACATTGCCCTGAAAACCTGGGGCAATGGCTTCTTTCCAGTTGCCGTGAACAGCACTGCCCTCCTTTGTTACACTTCCATGACCAATGCTTCCAATGTGTGGTCGCTGAAATGGTGGGCTCGGAGAGTGGGATCAGCCATAGCAATTACTGGATTGAGTTGCTTGCACATCATCTTCACAGCCAGGAAACTTGATAATGAAGATCTGCACAATGATGGAACCTCCCCTTTTAAGAGCTGGAAGGAGCCTCCATGAAAGATCATTCTCAATTGCATTACACCTGAAATTCATTATCGTTCTGCTGGTTGAGCCCCTGTCACACCCTACTGAGGTCATTAGCGCCTGATTTAGCTCTCCAATTATTTCTTGGAGCGCGAACGAGTAACTTACCCGAAGCTCAGAATCATTAGTGCCTGGCACTACTTTTACAACTTTTCAAGAATTAGCACCCCAGGCGGGGTTCGACTGAATCTCTAGCCCTTTTAATTTTGCACACAGGCCATCCTTAAGGCTTCTGTGAGATTGATAAGCTTTGTTCTGTGGGTACACTTCCTCTGGAAACTGGATTTGGTATTTTTAAAAGTTTGTTCTCAGGATGTACGCAATGCTGTCACGGCTACGTTCACTGACCATCCACAGTTGCCCTGAAATTTGGGCAAGGGGTCTTCCCTTTGAACTGCGACAATCCTGTCATACTCCTACCATGATTGTTTAAAATCCTTTTATGAAGAATAGTTTGTGGTTCATAGTTTAGTTCATAGTCAAATAACTAGAGGCATGGCAGGGGCAGCTCTGTTCTGACTTCCTGTGCCATGTGGGAAGTCCTGGATGCTTCTTGTAGCCTGGACGACCACCTATGCAGGAAGTGTCACCAGCTACAGCAACTCGAGTTCCGGGTTTTGGAGCTCGAGCGGTGGCTGGAGTCACTGCAGTGCATCCGCATGGCTGAGAACTTTGTGGATAGCACATTTCTAGAGGTGGTCACCCTGCAGCTTAAGAGTGTGCAGGCAGAGAGGAAGTGGGTGACCACCAGACAGAAGAGGAGGACCAGGCAGCTAATGCAAGAGTCCCCTGAGTCATCTCGCTCTTCAACCAGTATTCTGTTCTGAGTACTGGTGGAGGCGATGGTTCCTCTGGGGAGTGGAGCCAGAGCCAAGTCTATGCCACCATGGGTGGCTCAGCTGCACAGGGGGGAGGAAGAACAATGGAAGAGCTATAGTGGTAGGGGATTCAATAGTTAGGGGAGCAGACAGGTGTTTCTGCGGCCACAGACTTGACTCCAGGATGGTATGTTGCCTCCCTGGTGCCAGGGTCAAGGATGTCACTGAGTGGCTGCAGGGCATTCAGGGGCAGAGGTCGTGGTCCATATCGGTGCCAATGACATAGGTAGAAGCAGGAATGAGGTCCTGCAGGCAGATCTTAGGGGACTAGGAGAGTGATTAAAAAGCAAGACCTCAAAGGTAGTAATCTCTGGATTACTCATGGTGCCAAGTACTCATGAGTACGGAAATAGGAGGATAGGACAGATGAATGTGTGGCTGGAAGGATGGTGTAGGAGGGAGGGCTTTAGGTTCCTGAGGCATTGGGACCGTTTCTGGGGGAGGTAGGACCTGTACAAGCCGGGCCAATATCCTCATGTGGTGGGGGGGTGGGGGTGTGGCTTGTGCTGTTGGGGAGGGTTTAAACTAGCTTGGCAGGGGGATGGGTGCCTGCGAATAGATTCAGTAGGGAGAGAATCAAAGCTAGAATTGGAAATCAGAAAAGTAGAAATTGAATTTGGAAGACAGGAAACCAGGGCTAGAAAATAGACAGCAAGGAAGTTTAGCAGTGCTAAATGGTATATACTTCAATGCAAGGATTATAGGGAATAAGACAGATGAGCTGAGAGCACCGATAGACACTTGGGAGTATGATATTATAGCTATTACTGAGATATGGCTGAAAGAAGGGCAGGTATGGCAGCTCAACATTCCTAGTTATTGAGTTTTCAGACGGGATAGAGAGGGGGTTAAAAAGGAGGGAGTGTTGCAGTATTGATTAAAGAAAAAATTACAGCTGTGAGGAGGGATGACATGTTGGATGGATCGTCAAATGAGGCCATATGGGTCGAATTGAAAAACAAAAAAGGGGCAATCACATTGCTGGGAGTGTACTATAGACACCCAAACAGTCAGAAGGAGAAGATAGAAGAGTAAATATGTAGGCAAATTTCTGAGAAGTTCAAAAACTATAGGGCAGTAATAGTAGGGGATTTCAACTACTCTAACATTAACTGGGATAAAATTATAGAGGGTGTGGAATTTCTAAAATGCATTCAGGAGAACTTTTTTAGCCAGTATGTAGCAAGCACAACAATAGAGGGGACGGTTCTGGACTTAATTTTAGCAAATTAAGCTGGGCAGGTGGAAGGGACATCAGCGGAAGAGCATTTTGGTGCTAGTGATCATAATTCAGTTAGATTTAGGGTAGTTATGGAAAAGGGCTAAGATAGTCCAGGAATAAAAATTCTAAATTTGGGAAAAGCCAATTTTGCAAAGCTGAGAGGTGGCTTAGCAAGAGTGGAATGGAAACAGCTACTTGAAGGTAAATCAGTGTCAAAGCATTGGGAGGCATTCAAGGAGGAGATCCTGAGGGTTCAGAGCAAGTATGTCCCCTTAAAGAAAAAGGGTGGAACTAAAACAATCTAGAGCCCCCTAGATGTCAAGGGACATAAAGGATAGGATAAAGAAAAAAAGGGAGGCTTATGACAGATACCGAGGGCAAAATACTGCAGAAACTCTAGAAGAGTATAGAAAGTGCAGGGGTACAAATAAAAATAAAATTAAGAAAGCAAAGAGAGAGCATGAAAACATTTTAGCAAATAAAATCAAGGAAATCCCAAAGATGTTTTATAAATACATTAAGAGCAAGAGGATAACTAAAGAAAGAGTAGGGCTGTTAGAGACCATAAAGGTAATCTGAGTGTGGAGGCGGAAGTAGTGGGTATGGTTCTTAATGAAAACTTTGTATCTGTTTTCATAAAAGAGAGGGGCGATGCAGACATTACAATCAGGGAGGTGAAGTGTGAAATATTAAATGAAATAAACATATTGAGAGAGGAAGTATTAAGGGATTTGGCAGCTTTGAAAGTGGATAAATCCCCAGGCCCGGATGAAATGTATCCCAAGCTGATACAAGAAGCAAAAGAGGAAATAGCAGAATCTCTGACCATCATTTTCCAATCCTCTTTGGCTACAGGTGTGGTGCTGGAGGACTGGCGGACTGCTAACGTGGTACCTTTGTTTAAAAAAGGAGAAAGGGATAGACCGAGTAATCAGCCTAACCTCGGTTGTGGGAAAATTATTGGGAAAAATTCTGAGGGACAGGATAAATCTTCATTTAGAAGGGCACAGATTAATCAAGGACAGTCAGCATGGATTTGTTAAGGGAAGGTCATGTCTGACTAACTTGATAGAATTTTTTGAGGAGCTAACAAGGAGGGTCGATGAAGGTAGTGCATATGATGCAGTGTATATGGATTTTAGCAAGGCTTTTGGTAAGGTCCCACATGGCAGCCTGGTCATGAAAGTAAAAACCCATGGGATTCAGGGCAAAGTGGCAAATTGGCTCAGAGGCAGGAAGCAGAGTGTAATGGTTGATGGGTCAGGAGATGATTCTTTTCACAGAGAATGGTAGCCCTCTGGAACAAGCTGCCCTCTCATGTGTTGGATGCAGATTCACTGAACTCCTTCACAAAAGCTGGATTTGTTTCTGGCTGTGACAGAGATGAACTCTTACAGAAGGTAGGTTCTGCAGGGAACTTAATGACCAAAGTGATCTCATGGACTAGTTTCGATCTCCTAGATGGGTCAGAGAGGAATTTCCCTGATTTTTTTTCCCCAAATTGGCCTGGGTTTTTTTTATTGATTTTTTTGTCTCTCCCAGGAAATCATATGGTTTCCGGTGGGTTGGAGTGTATAAGTTGTGATCCACAAGGTTTCGCAATTGTGTGGGACAGGCTCGAGGAATCAAATGGTCTTTACTTGTCTGTCATTGTTCATATGTTCGTATGGGTGTTTTTGTGACTGGAAGGTTGGTTCCAGTGGGCTTCTGCAGGGCTCAGTACTAAGACCCTTGCTCTTTGTGGTATATAACAATGATTTAGATTTGAATGTCGAGGATATGATTAAGAAGTATGCAAATAATATTAAAATCAGCTGTGATAATGAAGAAAAAAGCTGTAGACTGCAGGAAAATAGCAATCAACTGGTCAGGTGGGCAGAACAGTGCCATATGGAACTTAATCCGGAGAAGTGTGAGGTAATGTATTTAGGGAGGGCTTACAAGGCAAGGGAATAAACATTAAATGGCAGGACACTGTGAAGTATTAAGTATCGAATAACTCCACGAGGCTAAGTACGGTGAGCTAGTTCAGGCATGACCTTACTCCAGTTTATTTATTCTCAAAGTGAGGATTCAACACAGCTGCCAACATTATATACACGGCTTGCACGTGTCGGCCAGTGACCATTAAGACATCGACAGTCGCACCCTCCAATGGCAGGTAAAACCCAATTAACATATATAACATCATTCCCCTCAAAGTCCTAGGTGCAGGTTCTATTTACAAGTTGAGACAGTCCGGGGCCCTCTGCTCCCTGGTTGATCTTCTCAGTTCGAACCCAAGCTTGGGTGAGTTAGTAGGACCATTGCTGTATTGCGGAACAGTCGGTCTGACAAGACTGTCGGGGATGGTAGGTTCATCTTCGTGAATGACACAAGGGTCAACTGATGGTTGGATGTGTGTTGGTTGGAAAATGATAATGTCATCTTCAATTTGTTCTGGGTTGTCTGTGAATCGCAGTTTGGTTTGGTCGATGTGCCTCTTGCACGTTTGGCCATTTTAATAGTTTGACTACAAACACCCTGTTCCTCTCTTTGGCCAAAACCATGCCAGCAACCCACTTTGGATCGTGACCATAATTCAGGACAAACACAGGGTCATGAACAGCAATGTCACGTGATACGCCGCATGATCGTGGGAACATTGCTGCCGTTGCCTTCTGGTTTCAACATGATCATTGAGATCCAGGTGTACAAGAGAGAGCCTGGTTTTGAGGTCTCTCTTCATTAACAGCTCGACAGGAGGGACCCTGGGGAGCGAGTGAGGTCTCGTCCGTGAACTGAGCAGAATGCGGGACATGCAGGTCTGTAGGGAGCCGTGAGTCATGCATGTTAGGCTTTGCTTAATGGTTTGGACAGCCTGCTCCGCTTGACCGTTAGACGCGGGTTTGAAAGGGGCAGACCTGACATGCTTGATGCCATTACGGGTCATAAACGCGTGGAACTCCGAACTGGTGAAACACGGTCCGTTGTCGCTGACAAGGACGTTGGGCAGGCCATGGGTGGCGAACATGACCTGAAGGCTTTCAATAGTGGCTGTGGACGTGCTGGATGACATGATTAAGCATTCAATCCATTTGGAGTAAGTGTCCACTACCACTAAAAACATTTTTCCAAGAAAGGGGCCGGCAAAATCTATGTGGATCCCTGACTACGGTTTGGATGACCATGACTACAGACTCAGTGGAGCCTCCACACGTGCGTTACTCAGTTGCATGCAAGTGTTGCACTGATGCACGCATGGCTCCAAGTCCGAGTAAATGTCGGGCCATCAAACGTGAGACCTGGCAATGGCCTTCATCAGGAAAATGCTGGGTGGGTACTGTGTAAATCTCGCACAAAAGTTTCCCTGCCTTTTTTTGGCATAACAACATGATTACCCCATAACAGACAATCAGTCTGAATAGTCAATTGATCGTTGAGGCAGCTAAAAAGGCTTAATTTCATCCTGCATTTCCCTGAGAATGACAGACCAATTTCCATTTAGGACACACCATTTTACGCTTGACAGTACAGGATCTTGGCTGGTCCAGGTCCTAATTTGGCGAACCGTGATGGGTGACCTCTCGCTCTCAAAGGTATCCATGACCAGCAGCACGTCTGCGGGCTGTAGCATTTTCACCCCGGTTGTAGGCAATGATAGCCGGCTAAGCGCATCAGCACAGTTTTCAGTGTCTGTCTATGGCGGATGACATAATCATAAGTGGATAATGTCAATGCCCATCTTTGGATGCAGGATGAGGCATTGGTGTTTATACCTTTGCTCTCAGAAAACAATGAAATGTGCGACTTGTGGTCTGTTTCAAGCTCAAACCGAAGCCCAAACAGGTATTGGTGCATTTTCCTAACCCCATATATGCTAAAGCCTCTTTCTCTACCATACTCTAAGCTCTTTCAGCCTTTGACAGACTTCTGGATGCTTATGCAACTGGTTGGAGTTTGCCTGATACATTGGCTTGCTGGAGCACACAACCGACCCCATATGATGAGGCGTCGCAGGCCAGCACAAACTGCTTACATGAGTCATAGTGTACCAGTAATTTATTGGAACTCAAAGGCTCTGTCTTGAGATTTGCCCCAAACCCAGTCATTACGCTTTCTCAGCAACATGTGCAAGGGCTCTAGCAATGTGCTCAAACTAGGTAGAAAGTTACCGAAATATTTGAGAAGACCCAGGAACGAATGCAGCTCCGTCACACTCTGGGGTCTGGGTGCATTCTTGATGGCCTCTGTCTTTGAGTCCGTAGGCCTGATGCCATTTGCTGCAATCTTTCTCCCCAGGAATTCAACTTCTGGTGCCATGAAAATGCACTTGGAGTGTTTTAGCCTGAGTCCCACTCTGTCCAGACGACGTAGAACCTCTTCCTGGTTGTGCAGGTGTTCGGTTGCGTCGCGACCAGTGATCAGGATATCACCTTGGAACACGACGGTTCTCGGGACGGATTTCAGCAAACTCTCCATGTTTCTCTGAAATATGGCTGCCACCGAGCAAATTCCGAAAGGGCATCTGTGGTATATAAACAGTCCTTTGTGCGTGTTGATGCATGTCAGTTTTTTCGAAGATTCGACCAGCTCCTGTGTATTGTAAGCGGAGGTCAGGTCCAATTTGGTGAACGACTTTTCCCCCGCAGGCGTTGCAAACAGCTCGTTAGCCTTGGGTAACGGGTACTGATCCTGTAATGAGACTTGTTACCTTGTCGTCACCGCAGATTCTGACCGTGCCATCACTTTTCAGCACCGGGGCAATTGGACTGGCCCATTCGCTGAACTCGACAGGCGATATGATTCCTTCCCGTTGAAGTCTGTCCAGTTCAATCTCGACCTTCTCCCTCATCATGTACGGAACCGCCTGAGCCTTGTGTTGGACGGGTCTTGCATCTGGGCCTAGGTGGATCTGCACCTTGGCTCCCGTGAAGTTGCCGATGCCTGGTTCAAACAATTAGGGAAACTTGCTCAGCACTTGAGCACACGAAGCGTCATCCACTGATGATAAGGCTTTAATATCATTCCAGTTCCATTTAATTTTCTCAAGCCAACTCCTGCTGAACAGCATTGGGCCATTGCCTGGAACGAACCACAACAATAAATCAGGGACAGCTCCATCGTACGACACCTTTACTGCTGCGCTGCCAATGACTGGTATGAGCTCTTTGGTACAGGTACGCAGCTTCGCATTGATTGGGCTCAGTTTGGGTCTTTTTGCCTTAGTGTCCCACAGCTTTTCGAAAACCCTCTGGCTCATTATTGATTGACTCGCACCCGTGTCCAATTCCATGGATACTGGAACCCCATTTAATTTAACTTCCAGCATTATCGGAGGACTTTTGGTAAAAGATCGTACCCCATACACTTCTTCATCCTGTACCTCAGGTTGAGTTGCCTGTGCTACTTGATCCACGCTGGATCGATCATCCTCAGCCACGTGGTGGGTCGCAGCACGCTTGCTCGGTTGCGGACACATTCGCTGAAGGTGCCCCATTGTTGCACAGCTTTTGCACATGTATGCTTGAATCGGCATTGATGGGCCCGATGATAGCCCCCGCAATGGCAACAAGGCGAGATTTGATTCATCCCCGATGGCAGACTTTGAGCAGTTACAGGTCGTATGAACCTGGATGAGTAGGCCCTGCCATGTGCAGCTCTGCCTGCCGACGATATTATTTTATGCACAGTACTTGCTGGTGAGTTTCGATGCTGGGAAGATATCTGTTTCGAGTTTTCGTCCATGGACATGCATGCCTGGGCGATCGTGATGGCCCTGCTCAGGTCTAGAGATTGAGCAGCCAGCAGCTTTCGAAGGATGACCTCGTGGCCAATGCCAAGCACGAAAAAGTCCCGCAGCATTTCCTCCAAAGCAGCTCTGAAGTTGCACGGCCCAGCGAGACGTCTCAGGTCAGCGACAAATTCCGCCACGTCCTGGCCCTCGGAGCGATTGTGCGTATAGAACCATACCTCGTCAGGATGATGCTTTCCTTCGGTTTAAAGTGGTTCCGAACCAGCGTACACAATTCATTCTAAGTCTTATCCATTGGTCGAGTTGGTGAGAGTAGATTCTTGATAAGGCCATAAATCTTTGACCCACAAATGATGAGGAGAACCGCCCTGCGCTTAATTGCGTTATCGGTTCCTTCCAATCCATTGGCTACGAAGTACTGGTCGAGGCGATCAGTGAAATCCTCCCAGTCTTCCTCTTCCACGAATCTCTCCAAAATTCCAACAGACATGGTTGCGTGAAAGTTTGTAGTTTTAACTCATCGGCAATTGTTAAGTATCGAATAACTCCACGAGGCTAAGCACGGTGAGCTAGTTCAGGCATGACCTTACTCCAGTTTATTTATTCTCAAAGTGAGGATTCAACATGGCTGCCAACATTATATACACGGCTTGCCCATGTCTGCCAGTGACCCTCCCGTGGCAGGTAAAACCCAGTTAACATACATAACATAGAGGAACAAAGGGACCTTGGAGTGGATGTCCACAGATTCCTGAAGGTAGCAGGCCAGGTAGATAAGGTGGTTAAGAAGGCATACAGAATACTTGTTTTTATTAGCCGAGGCGTAGAATACAAGAGCAGGGAGGTTATGCTTGAACTGTGTAAAACACTAGTAAGGTCTCAGCTAGAATACTGCATGTAGTTCTGGTGACCACATTACAGGAAAGATGTGATTGCTCTGGAGAGAGTACAGAGGAGATTTACGAGGATGTTGCCTGGACTGGAGAATCTTAGCTATGAGGAATGATTGGATAGGCTGGATTTGTTTTCTTTGGAACAGAGGAGGCTGAGGGGAGACCTTATTGAGGTGCCTAGATAGTGTGGAGCTATTCATCTGAGCAGTAGGATCAAGAACCAGGGGGGCATAGATTTAAAGTAATTGGTCAGAGCTTTAGAGGGGATTTGAGTGGAAATTTCTTCACCCAGATGGTGGTGAGTGGAACTCACTGCCTGAAATGATGGTAGACTCTCACCACATTTAAAAAGTACTTGGATGTGCACTTGAAGTAACTTACAGGGCCATGGACCAGAGCTGGAAAGTGGGATTAGGCTGGATAGCTCTATTTTGGCCAGCGCAGACACGATGTGCTGAAGTGGCCTCCTTCCATGCTGTAAATTTCTATGATTCTATGAAGAACCTTTAGACTATGCTGTATTCAAGCAGAGGAGCCAAAGGTAAAAGGGCAGTGTGCCGAGCTACTGTGCAACCCTGTAATCTATAGATTCAATATTAATATTTCATTAAAAATAAAAACAGAAAATGCTGGTAAAACGCTTCCAGCATTTGAAGAGAGAAAACATAGGTTGACACTCTAGGTGAAGATACCTCATCAGAACTTCAGGATATTTCATTAACTTTCAATTTTTCAGGTTGTTGACCAGCCTCTCCAGCAATGAGAAGTTATAGTTATGGGAAATACTCTAATATTCATCCTTTTTCACTGGAACAGAGATCTCTTTCAAATACCAAAAGGTTCTGAGAGACTAAATAGTGAAAGATTGTTTCTACTGGTTGACGAATCGGTAACAAGGGATATAATTCAAGATTATCTCTAGAAGAATGCGTCTTTCACCACTTCTTACTTTGACTGTTGAAGAGCTAGCAATGTCACAGGCATGAGAGGCCGAATGGCTTTCTTCTGTGCTGCAATTTCTATGATTCTGTGATTATGCATTTAAAATCAGCAAGGATGAAAGGAATTAAAGAAAATGGACAAACTTTGTGGATGTGGATGGTGGTGTGATCCCAACAGTTTATTTGCAAAGCAGTCCCAAATAATAAAAAATATTGTACATTTTTTTTCTGTGTTAGATGATCCCTCCATCCCATCTAACAGCAATGTTTAACATTCCAAATACTAAACACGTGAATGCTGCTGGTCAGGTCAATGCAACCATACCAGAGGCAATAACATCACACCAGTGTTAAGCTCTTTATCATCCTTTGACTGCAGAATCCAAGCCTGTGTGCCATTTATATTATTTTTTCATGATTTTGCCTGCAACCAGCGTCTACTGAAATTCATCATTCACATAGCATATATATGCCTTTCAATTCATCATTGCTTTAACAACAGTTAACAATTCTTTGTAATAAATGTAAGGGGCTTGGACTTGCATATGCTATGTGACTTATGGGATCGTACGCTGAAAGTAACTGTATTCTGCTTCCCATTTGCTCTCGTAAGTGGGAAGGGGAGTCTTGTTCCTGCATTGTGGCGGTGTCATGAAATGTTGTGAGCAATTGCACATTTTTCATGTAAAAGGACTAAGTTATTTATGAATGCAGTTTAATTTAAATGTCTGTTTTTCCTTTCTGATTTCAATGCTGCTATAATGTCATTAAATAAGTTGACAGAAACCATGACACTACTGAAGAAGAATTCCTGCTGGACCACACAGATAGGCTGCATACAAATAAGAATGCGTAGTTCCCAAAGGCACTTATTTCTGGACCAATATAAACTGTTACAAGATCATTAAAGTTTAACCCCCTACAATATAACAATCAAAGAAATGCTGGCATGCTCTGCAGGAGGGAGAATGTTGGAACCAAAATCAAAGTGTTACATTTATACAATTTCATTTTTAATCAAGCTCATAAGGCTTAAGTTGTCTTGTCTTTTGTTCAGAATGCTAACATAAGGACTAATAGATGGGACAGAACCCAAGGGAATAGCTTGAGCAGCTTTACATCATTTTACTTTGATCAGTTGCAATCTTAAAGGAGCAGAGAACAAAAATACTGACATAAACATTGCAAATCTTCATCAACCAGAGAATCTGAGGAATGAGGAAACTTTCTGTAAATATTTGTTTATTAGTTTCCTTTTGGAGAATGTTGTGGTCAAGAGCCAAAGGGTCGGTTCAATCCTGCATTGCAGCAAAACTATGGGCCTGAATTTGCAGTCAGAGGCTTCCCCCGGGCGGATGCCTCCGAATTGCAATAAAACTACGAACCAACCAGATGGTCCTGGTTCCACAGAGACTCGCGCTCCTGGTCCTCTATGTGTACACCTGTGTAAAAGCCCACACATGCGGTTCACAAGCACCCCTGGGATTATGTGGGCCGGCTCAAACAATGACAAAGAGGGATTCCCATTATGCTTATGGGGATTCCATTTACGTACGGAATCCCCATAAGCATAAATGAATCACCCAAAAAATAGATGTACACAATACTGACATAAAAAAATTAAATGTTTAAAATTAATTACAATACAATTTAATTAAACATTTAGAACAAAAATTTAATTTTTTCAAAAATAAATGTAAACATTTTTCAAGGCCCAAAAATTACTTAAATTATTTTACAGTTTTTTGAATGTTAAAATGATTTAAAAATATAATTTTAATATTTATTTAAACCCTTACACAGGTAAAAGAAGGCCTTACCCCTGCTTTCACCAGGCGTAAGAGTTTTATGGGCATTTGCTGGGCAGTAATTGGGCAAATAGCCCAACACTCCACCAGCGAATATTCATTTCCCGGGAATGCAGATGATCTGTCAAGAAGATTCCTTGGACCACACAGATACGCTGCATACAAATAAGAATGTGTAGTTCCCAAAGACACCTATTTCTGGACCAATATAAACTGGTGAAAAAGTGAGAGAGTGGGGCGGTAGCGACAGAGCGCTGATCAATGTTCAGGGCAGCACTGCCATCATTATAGATTCCTTCCCTCCCTTAAAGGGAAGGGCCAATGATGGGTTGAATGAATCTTGATGTCGTCTTTGTTGGGCCACGGGACCTGCGCTATGTGCATAGCAGCCCCAAGCACTGTAAGAGACTGCAGCGCTGAACAATTGTGGGGGCAAAAGAAATCAGGAGGTATCAGAATGGGGATATAAATAAAGTTTGCCCCACCTGACCACAACTGCCTTTAAATATTGCTCTCTAAGCGGCCAACCGGGGTGACAAAGTCTCCTGCAGCTGTCATTGTTGACGATCGGCGATGCAGTTGGAGGCGGGAGTGAATATCATAACCGGGGCAGTAATGGAGAGCTGTGCACCGGATGATATCACGATCTATGGGGCACAAGAGATTGAGGTGGTAAGTGTTAGCGTCAGCACAAAACCACAAGGAAAGTTTGCGGGCATCGGTGATTTTGCCGTGCCCGGGCGGTAACCCCTTAGTGCCCTGTTACCGCCTCCCACAGGCCCTAATAGGAGGTGCAAACCGGGCCAATTTCTCCCCCAATGGCCTTGGTATTAATCCCCCATGATGGGCGGGAGAGGATTAAAAAGTGAAATATGTGCAACGCGACCAAACAGACTATACACATGCTCGCTGCCTTTCTTGTGGCAACAGCTATCAAGGCATCCAAGTGGTCAAGTGGGGAGGTGGACACTTAATTAATATTTTTAAATTGGCGTCCACACAATGCAATTGGCAACCCATTTTGAAATTTGCTGCAGCTGCGTGGATTTCCAGGGGTTGGGAAACTCAACAGTGAATCCAAGATGCCTGCCAGCTCGCCAAGGTAAGGGCCTCTTTCAGCAATCCTTGTGGGCCAGGACAGCTCTCCCCATGCCTCTCAAGGAAGTCTTTGGTCTCCTCCAACCCTGATTGCCCACAACCCTCCTGATTGCATGCCTCACCCCACTACCCCCTCCGATTGTCGGGGGCAGCCCCCAAGGGTGCCCGGCAGTAGTGTCCTGCTGCTTGCATTCCTTCCTGCAGCTGAAATCGGCTGTGTGGTTGATAATGAAGAAGAAAGCTGCGGATTGCAAGAGGATATCAATCAACTGGTCAGGTGGGCAGAACAGTGGCAAATGGAATTTAATCCGGAGAAGTGTGAGGCAATGCATTTTGGGAGGGTTAACAAGGAAAGGGAATACACATTAAATGGTAGGACATTGAGAAGTGTCGAAGAACAAAGGAACCTTGTCCACAGATCCCTGAAAGAAGCAGGCCAGGTAGATAAGGTGGTTAAGAAGACATATGCAATACTTGCCTTTATCAGCCGAAGCATAGAATACAAGAGCAGGGGGGGTTATGCTTGGACTGTATAAAACACTGGTAGGCCACAGCTGGAGTACTGCATGCAGTTCTGGTCACCGTATTACAGGAAGGATGTGATTGCACTGGAGAGGGTACAGAGGAGATTTATGAAATTGTTGCTGGGAGTGGAGAATCTAAGCTATGAGGACAGATTAGATCGGCTGGGTTTGTTTTCATTAGAACAGATGAGGCTGAGGGGGGACCTAACTGAGATGTATAAAATTATCAGGGGCCTAGATAGAGTGGATAGAAAGGGCCCATTTCCCTTAGCAGAGGGGTCAACAAGCAGCGGGCATAAATTTAAAGTAATTGGTAGAAGCCGTGGAGGGGATTTGAGGAGAAATTTCTTCACGCAGAGGTTTGTGGGGGTCTGGAACTCACTGCCTGAAAGTATGGTAGAGGTAGAAACCCTCACCACATTTAAAAGTACTTGGATGTGGACCTGCAGGATTACAGACCTAGAGCTGGAAAGTGAGATTAGGCTGGATAGCCTCTTGTTGGCCGGCATGGAAACGATGGGCCGAAATGGCCTCTTTCCGTGCTGTAAACCTCTATGATTCTATGATTCCATGAGCAGTTCTACTGTCAATTTGGCTGGTGGCCAGGCAGGAGGCAGAGCTACAAAATGTTAATGAATTCCCGCCATTAAGATCGTCAGCACTTTTCGATCTTAACAGCATGAGCCGGGACTGGACCGAAATTTTTTGTGGTCCCAGCAAGAATGCTCTTCTTGGCCCCACAAAAATAAAAGTAAAAAATATCTTCGGCTGTTTTTTGAGTGACCTTCAGTGATCCATTTAAGGAACACTGATTAGACACCTCAATGCCCGTAGAAATGGGAAGTGTGTCAATGGTGCATGCTCAGACCATTTGTCCCTCAAAATTGAAATTGGAGCCTCATTTGCATATTACAACTGGCCTTCACCCCGAACCAGGAGGTTGCTTCAACTGCCATTCTTAGAACACAACACAAGATGACATTGGTGAAAGCACCAGAGTAAATGGAGCAGTAAGTGACCCGGCACCATTTTTAGGTCACTACCACCCTGTTTAGCCAGGAAGAGGCCCTTAAAAACATGTCTAGAACATTTATTTTTACCAGGCTTATTATAGAATCAACAGTGCCATCCTGATGGAGACCACTCATTTATTCTATTCCAGGATGCAACTCCAAACAACATGACTAATTTAATTCTGGGAAGGTGTAAAAATACACCTTCACTTGGTGGAAATCAAAGATAGCACTGGATGTCCAAGGCTGTTGCACGCTTTATTATAATGCAGCCTAATTGGCTGCAAAGGCTATGTAAAAGATTTTCTATTCTGATTGCATCTTTGCAATAGTTAATGCTATAACTGTACAAAGTGCAAAGGGCTCAAATGTCTTTAATTTCTGCAATCTGAATGATATTTAAATACAGGATACATACATTAAATACACAAAAGCCAGACATTTTTGAACAGGCCCTTTATTTTTGATTTTTCCCCGCACAGAAACTTGAGGAAATTTCTTGTGTTTCCAATAAGGACTTGAACTTTGGGAGGAAAATGGTTCAAGAAGATATAAAAGCTGATAGAAATCATCAAGAAGAAACATTCTTATTGTAAAGTGATTGCTGAAGTTTTTGTTTTTTGATACTGATTGTCACCAACATTGACTACAAAGCATCTGTCATTTTAGTGTATCTTTCTACTTGGTGCCAGGCCAATAGCTTCAAAAGAACGAGCTGTGAAGTTCAGTCCCTGTGTCTCCTTAATGTTGTGAGTGAATCATCAGAGAGAACGAACATAGAAATCAGTGCAATTCCCAAAGGATAAATGACATCTATTAAAATCACAGAAATCGGTTGCTATTTTTAGCTGAGGCCATTTTTTTACTTTAATATGAATCACGTGGGATGATCTAAGGAGAAAAGGCATTTAAATACAATGCTCTGGGTAATTAGGTTTTTGATTTCCTGCACCTATCAAGACAACAGATACTAAACCTACAGAATAATTGGTACAAATTTAAGATTTCAACAAGAAAACAGTATTGGGTTTACATTAAATATTTCCAGATAATTGTTCTGGCATTTTAAATAGAAAAGCGGGCAATTTTCAAGGTGCAGATTATTTTCTTTTTAAGAATGTGGCAGTTTTTTTTTAAAGATTCCTTTTTTTAATGTTTGTGTCTACCCAAATCAAGAGTATACTGTAGAAAGTTATGGGCTGAAGTGTGTATGGACCCGGCGAGGCCTCACAAAAGCAGGTTTTCGGGGCGCAATGCGCATGCGCCGAAAACCAGCTTCTCCGATCTGCCAAGATTTCTCTGTACATATCCTCCACATCCCTGGGAGAAGGACATCCGCACGGGAGAGATTGGCCTATTTGCCCAATTCATGCCCAGTGAATCTCCTTCAAACTTTTACGCCTGGAAAAAGCAGGCGCATAGCTTTTAGCAGCGTAAGAGTTTTAAAACATATAAATATTAAATTTAAATATTCATTTTTATATTAAAAACCCTGTCCATTAACATAAGTTTATTTTTAACACTATTAAAACACATGAAAAAAAACTCCCCCCAAATTTTTTTTCTAAAACATTTAATTTCATTTAATATCAATTAATTTTCAATATGTGAGATGTTTTAATTATTTATTTATTTATTATGCTGTGTTTTGGTGGTTCAGAGGGTTTTCTCATTGATAGTAATGGGAGCCCGTACAAATAGAGCTCCCATTTTTATCAATGACAATACTACATAGTGATTGGTGGTCCAGACTCACGTGACTCCAGCTTTTACCTACGTACCTCAAAAACAGGTCCCCATGCGCTGCGCAGCGAATTTAGGCCTCCAACCGGGATCTTGCGTTTCTCTGGAACCAACAGATTCGTAGATTTTTTTCGGATCGGAGGCATTTGTACAAAGGAAGCCACCGAGCGCAATTTCCCCCCTATGATTTATAAAAGGGAGCTGACTCCCACACATACTCCATTAATTGCCACTCCTCTCTTGAAACACTAAAACAACAACTTGCATTCACAGAAGCATAGTCAGTCAAAAATGAATGCTGAGCCAAAAAGGAGACATTAGGAGACATGACCAAAAGCTTAGTCAAAGAGGTAAGTTTTATAGAAGGTCTTAGAGGAGAAGAGGGAGGTGGAGAGTTTACGAAGAGAATTCCAGAGCATGGGGCCTAGACAATTGAACACATGACCACCAGTGTTGTGGTGAAGCGGTTCATGCAAAAAGCCAGATCAGATCAACAGAGAATTTAGAGTAGAGTGTAAGGTTTCACAGAGACAAACTCAAGGTTACTGTTCCGAGCATAAAGGGAGAGATTAGAAGCAATATTTTCATGTATGGGGTTAATGAGATATTGAATACATAACAAGTGGATACTGAAGCTGATCAAAAGCTTGGGATTATGTTCCTAGTTACTGGAGCAGAAAAGGCTAAGAGGATATTTAATAGGTTTTTAAAAAATGATTGTGGGGGCAATTATTGTCAAATTTTTTAGGTGCTAAAGGGGTAAAGAGGGAGCCAAGGTTGGGCCTTGAGCTGAAACCCATGTTTAGCCCGTGTTTAGAACAAGTCATAAGAACATAAGAAATAGGAGCAGAAGTAGGTAATTTGGCCCCTCGAAACTGCTCCGTACATTCAATAAGATCATGGCTGATCTGATCCTGGCCTCAACTCCACTTCTCTGCCTGCTCCCCATAACCCTTGACTCCCTTATTATTCAAAGATCTGTCTATCTCCACCTTAAATATATTCAATGACTCAGCCTCCACAGCTCTCTGGAGAAGAGAATTCCACAGATTCACGATCCTCTGAGAGAAGAAATTCCTTCTCATCTCCGTTTGAAATGGGCAACCCCTTATTCTGAAACTATGCCCCTTAATTCCAGATTTCCCCATGAGGGGAAATATCCTCTCAGCATCTATCCAGTCAAATCCCCTCATATTCTTATATGTTTCAATAAGATCACCTCTCATTCTTCTAAATTCCAATGATTATAGGCCCAACCTGCTCAACCTTTCTTCATAAGACAATCCCTTTATCTCAGGAATCAACCCAGTGTGCCTTCTCTGCACTGCCTCCAATGCAAGTATATCCCTCCTTAAATAAGGAGACCAAAACTGTATGCAGTACTCCAGCTTTGGTCTCACCAATGCCCTGTACAGTTATAGAAAGACGTCCCTACTTTTGTACTCCATCCACCTTGCAATAAAGGACAACATTCCATTTGCCTTCGTAATTACTTGCTGTACCTGCATGCTAACTTTTTGTGTTTCATATATGGAGGCAGGAAGCAAAAGTTAATGGATGATGGGTGTTTTTGTGACTGGAAGGCTGTTTCTAGTGGAGTTCTGTAGGGCTCACTGCTGGGTCTCTTGCTTTTTGTGGTACATATCAATGACTTAGACTTAAATGTTGGGGGTATGATTAAGAAGTTTGCAGATGACACTAAAATAGGCTGTGTGGTTGATAATGAAGAAGAAAGCTGCGTACTGGTCAGGTGGACAGAACAGTGGCAAATGGAATTCAATCGGGATAAGTGTGAGGTAATGCATTTGGGGAGATATAACAAGGCAAGGGAATACACATTAAATGGTAGGACACTGAAAAATGTAGAGGAACAAAGGGACCTTAGTGCAGGTCCACACATCCCTGAAGGTATCAGGCCAGGTAGATAAGGTGGTTAAGAAGGCATATGGAATACTTGCCTTTATTAGTCAAAGCATGGAATACAAGAGCAAGGAGGTTATGCTTGAACTGTATAAAACACTGGTTAGGCCGCAGCTGGAGCCCTATGTGCAGCTTTGGTCACCACATTATAGGAACGATGTGACTGCACTGGAAAGGGTGCAGAGCAGATTTACAAGAATGTTGCCTGGACTGGAGAATTTTGTCTCTGAGGAAAGATTGGAGATGCTGGGTCTGTTTTCTTTGAAACTGAGGAGACTAAAGGGAGACCTGATTGAGAGGCCTGGATAGAATGGATAGGAAGGACCTATTTCCCTTGGCAGAGCGGTCAAGAACCAGGGGGCATAGATTTAAAGTAATTGGGAGGAGGTTTAGAGGAGATATGAGGGGAAATATTTTCACCCAGAGGGTGGTGGGTGTCTGGAACTCACTGCCTGAAAGGGTGGTACAGACAGGAACCCTTAGTATATTTAAAAGTTACTTGGATGTGCACTTAAAGGGCCCAACATTGGTCATGACTTGCAACAATTGTTTTGGAGTAAGTTGTTTTTTCTGGCGTAAGTTTAAAAAGTGCCATTTTCCCCAAAATAATTGCTCCAGAATAAGTCAGTTAGGTCCGATTTTTTTTTTAGGTCAGTTTTTTTTTTCAAAAGGGGACGTTCCCAGACACTAACGACAGTCTTGGCCATTTATGCCACTTTGGCCAGCAAAAACTTACTCCAAATCAACTTAAGTCAGCGTATGTGGCCAGTACTGAAAAACCTTGTGGGCATTGAAGAAAAAGCAGTGCACATTCGGCAGACATTAGGGCAGGGATAGGGGAGGGAGGGAAGGGACCTCAACAACCAAGCACCAAACACTGCAAGGAAAAGCTCAAACCATTAAAATATTAATAGAAAAATAAGTAAATCCTACCTTAATCTTTGAAGTCGGCCCGGGAAAGGCAGCAGGCCGGCTTGTGCATGAGGCCATTCGGCCTGGGATAGGGGAGGGAGTCCAGAGCGACCGGAGAAGTGCGAGCTGCTGGACGCGGTGTCATGGGGTGGGGGGGGTGGGGTGGGAGGGGTAGCCAGAGAGAGAGAGATGCTGGCCTCTATACAATGGGGAGCCTGGGAGGGATGGGGGTGGGGAGAGGAGGTTTTTTTTTTTGGAGCTGTTCCTGTTGTATTAATTGAACATGATTCATTTTTAATGTAAAATATATTTTATTCAAAACTTTGCAATGTACTTAACTTTAGTGTGATAAAAATATTCTTGTATCAAACTTTACTCTTTAAGATCACTTAAACGTTAAGGTCACTTATAAACTTGAAACATTACATAACTTACAAGAAAAATCCAATGTGAAAACATTTATACTGTAAGATCACTTAAACGTTAAGATCACTTATAAATGTGTAAAGTTACATAACTTACAAAAAACATCCAATGTGAAAACAGTTAGAACAGTGAGTGAAGTGACATAAACAACAAAAACAAAAACAATAGCAGCAAAGAAAGGCTGCACCCGTCTCTCATCCCCCTTAGTCTGCTGCGCCCGCTGCGCTGGGTCTTGAGCTCTCCACCACCGCTGCCCGCAGGCGATGGCGCAGTGTTTCTCGGGTGCACACCAAGATTCTTCTTTCTAACATCTCGGCCACTGGGCACCTCTTGAGGGTGGGGGGTGTCAACGTCACATGGCAAGTTGGAGAGCCCAGGCGGCAAGCTGGATGGCGCGGCCTCGTCCTGTTCAGAGCTTGGTGCGGGGATTGGAGTGGGAGCGGCAGTTGATTCTGTCAATGGGCGCGGGGCCCTGGCGAGTTCCCTTATTGCAGCAGCTAACTCGGACATTCCCTCCCTCATGGCCTTGGTCATTGCAACAGTCGTCCTTTCCACTACCTCCGACATTCCATCCCTCATGGCCTTGGTCATTGCAACAGTCGTCCTTTCCACTACCTCTGACATTCCATCCCTCATGGCCACCATTCCCTCACTGATGTTAGCGGACATGGTTCCCATTTCCCGTGCCATTACTGTTACTTCTCCCGACAGTCCCGCTACCTCTTCATTCACCCCAGTTATTTTGATGTATGTAGCACTCAAATCACTGACTCCACACAGTCCGGTGTTGTAGTAACTGCTGTGACCTTAGTCCTTTATTGTGTAACTCCAGAGTGCTCTTCAGTTGTGGTGGTCAGCCTTTTATACTCTGTCTCGCAGGGTCTTCCACCACAGTGCCCCTTGTGGTGCACCATTGTAACTATACATTTAATGCACATGGACAATACATAACATCTCACTTCCCCCCCCTCCCCAGTTCCAAAAGCAAATTGCCGGTAACCTCGGCCTGGTTCATCCTGGTTGATTTGTGAGTGTGAGTCCATGACCATCCACTTCCTTCTTTTCCCCCCCCATGTCGAGATTGGGCTTGCAATCCAGTGCAAGCATGTGGTATTTGCAGTCCTTACATGGGTGATACAAGTACACAAATATAATCTCCAGTAGAAAGCAGGTACACATGGACAGTACATTAGTATGCATTGAAGAGTTATATCAAAAGGTTGCAGGTACACTGAACAGTTATTTAATCACAGCTCCACTGGGTGAGGTGTGGTGGCGGCATACTGGCCCTTTTTGCCCGAGGTAATGCTGAGACAGGGTATCGCAACTGGTGCGTTGCCTCTGTTCTCAGAAAATAGTTGCCTTTTGCGGCTTGTCTGCAGCTGCCGAACAATTGCATAAGTCGCATTAATCCATTAGTCATGTTAGTCACAGATCCATTAACCTTTTTAACTGTGCATTGTGATATTAACTCTTTTCACCACTCATCTCAATCATTTTAATCACTGTAATCATTTTAGCATCGAAATATTAACTCTTGTCATAAATCACGTCATCATACAAATCACAGTAATCATCTTGACTCACTCTTGCCCTTACAAAAGTCTCTTTGTGGGGACCGCCACAAGGGGTGTAAAGCCCCTTTAAGACTCCCGGGTACATTTCCCTTTTAAGACGCCATTTTGATTTTTCCACAAGGTTTCTACTGGGCGCCGTCATTTGAGGTGGTGCCTGTCTGCCTCTCTCTGCAGAACTCTGCTGCCACGAACTCTCTGTGCTGCTGCCTGCTCTCCCTCTCTCCCCGCAAAAAGCGGACCAGAAGAGCGCTCCGGCCACGGGTGGAGTGAAGAAACCTCATCGCTACAGACCTGGCACCGCGGCTCTGAGGGAGATCCGCCGCTACACGAAATCCACCGAGCTGCTGCCTGCTCTCCCTCTCTCTTCTCCAGCTCGGTTGGCGCTGCTGCTGGTTCCAGTGCCTCTTTCTCACTCTCAGACTTTGTAGGGGAGAGTCGACAGCCACCACTGCTCTGTCCAACCCCACACATGCTTCCTTCGCTGCCATCCGATCCGAAAGTGGCGGCCTGCTCTGCCTGTGAACACGGGGGACAGCAGTCTGTGGAGGAATGAAGTCTTCCCAGCTCCCACAGACCTTTCCCATCCATCTCCTGCCGAGTAGCGTCGGCCCATCGCCTGCAATGATCCACAAAGGTGTAAACAATGCGTCTCGCCACCGTGAGATACCTGTACATCCGCTCTGCCAAGAACAGATATCAGTTCCTTGGTGTAGATGCGCAGCTTCGCTGTGACCGGGACCAGCTTGGGTCGTGCAGCTGGGTTGATTCACAGTTTATCAAAAGTTTCCTGACTCATCAGCGACTGACCCGACCCCGTGTCCACTTCCATACTCACTGGGACTCCGTTAATCTTGACTTCCATAGTCACTGGGGCTGAATCGTCGGTACACGTATACAGTCCAAACGCATCATCTTCTTCTACCTGGGGCTGGGATGCCCGTCGAGCCAAACCGCAATGCTCCTCGCTGGATAGCAGATCATCTACCATCTCCTCAGCCACACGGTGAGTCGTGTTTCTTTTGCACATACGCTGAAGGTGGCCTTTCGTGGGGCAGGTATTGCACGTATACTCCGCAAACCTGCACCGGTGAGCCCCATGGCTTCCTCCGCAGCGCCAGCATGGTGCTATTCGATTAGCTCCCCTCGGCGGACTCTGAGTTCCAGGACCCTGAGGTCCGTGCTCTCTGCCCTGGGCAGAGCCATGTTCTGCAGTTTTGTCCGTGACGGGCGCTATCCTGTGAATAGTACCTGCCGACTTCTAGACCGTGTGGATCATCTGCTTGGTGCTGCAAGTCGAGGTCATAAATGCCCGACTGATGGTGATGGCTTGCTGCAGGTTGACTGTAGGTTCAGTAGATAGCAGCTTGTAAAGGAGACCCTCATGGCCAATCCCCATAACAAAGACATCTCACAACGCCTCGTTAAGATGTGTATCAAAATCGTACGGCGCCACAAGTCTCCTGATGTCCGCAGCATATTTTGTGACATCCTGGCCCTCAGGTCTGCAGTGGTGGTAGAATTTGTGCCTGGCCGTGAGGATGCTTTCCTTCGGTTTCAGTTGGGTATGAATGAGTTCAATCAGCTCTTCATATGACTTGTCCTTGGCGCCCGCGGGTGCCAGCAAATCCCTGACGAGATGGTAAACCTCCTCGCCACAACTGGACAGCAATATCGCCTTACGCTTCTCTATCAGTGCGTTCGTGTCCCCCGTCAGGTCGTTTGCTGTAAAATAGTACTCGAGCCTTTCCGTAAAGGCATCCCAGTCATTACCCACTGTGAAATCCTTTAGCGAGCCCAAAGTAGCCATGGTTGCGTGAAGAGCTCGTCCGTGTCCTCGTTGCCAATTTGTGATGTATGTAGCACTCAAATCACTGACTCCACACAGTCTGGTGTTGTAGTAACTGCTGTGACCATGGTCCTTTATTGTGTAACTCCAGAGTGCCCTTCAGGTGTGGTGGTCAGCCTTTTGTACTCTGTCTCGCAGGTACTTTCGGGTCTCCCACCACAGTGCCCCTTGTGGCGCACCATTGTAACTATACATTTAATGTACATGGACAATACATAACATCTCTGGTGTCCAGGAGTGATCGGGTAAGCTCAACGCTCTCCCCACCCAATGCCATCATCTGAATCACATCTGTTGCATCCTGCATCTCAGGAGAGCGTGGTCCATGTCTCCTTCCCCTCCCCCTGGATCTGGCTCGTGGCATCCCACTCGGAGGCGCAGGCTGGAACCTTGGGACCCTGGGTGTTCCTTGCTGATTTGCACCAGCACCACCACCACCACCACTGCTGGGACATGTAACCTCGGAAGGTGGGGCCACGGGTGTGCAATGCCTTCTGGAAATCCAAATACACTACATCTACTGGTTCCCCTTTATCTACCTTACTCATTGCACCCTCAAAGAACTGCAGAAAACTTGTCAAACAGGATTTCCCTTTCATAAAATCATGCTGACTCTGCTTGACTGTATTATGATTTTCTAAATGTCCTGCTACTACTTCCTTAATAATTGACTCCAGCATTTTCCCAATGACAGATGTTAGACTAACTGGTCTATACTTTCTTGCTTTCTGTCTCCCTCTTTCTTGAATAGGGCGTTACATTTACGGTTTGCCAATCTGCTGGGATCTCTCCAGAATCCAGGGAATTTTGGTAGATTACAACCAATGCATCCACTATCTCTGCAGCCACTTCTTTTAAGATCCTAGGATGCAGGCCATCAGGTCCAGGGGACTTGTCCATTTTTACTCCCATTATTTTACCGAGTACGTTTTCTCTAGTGATGGTGATTATTTTAAGTTCCCCCCTCCCCATAGTCCATTGATTATCTATTATTGGGATGCATTTAGTGTCTTCTACCATGAAGATCGATACAAAATATTTGTTCAAAGTCTCTGCCATTTCCTTGTTTCCCATTATTAATTCCCCAGTCTCATCTACTAACATTTACTTTAGCTACTCTCTTCCTTTTTATGTACCTGTAGAACCTCTTACTGTCTGTTTTTATGTTTCTTGCTAGTTTACTCTCATAATCTATCTTCTCTCTATTATTTTTTTTAAGTCATCCTTTGCTGGTTTCTAAACATTTCCCAATCCTCTGTCCTCCCACTAACCTTCGCAACATTGTATGCCTTTGTTTTCAATTTGATATCATCCTTTACTTCCTTAGTCAGCCATGGACAAGTCCCCTGGACCTGATGGCCTGCATCCTAGGATCTTAAAAGAAGTGGCTGCAGAGATAGTGGATGCATTGGTTGAATCTTTCCTTCTTACTGGAATATATTTTTGCTGAGCATTATGAAATATCTCCTTAAATATCTGCCACTGCTTATCTACCGTCTTACTCTTTAATCTATTTTCCCAGTCCATATTAGCCAGCTCTGCCTTCATACCTTTGTAATTGCCTTTATTTAGGTTCAGGACTCTGGTTTGAGACTCAAATTTCTCAGCCTCAAACTGAATTTGAAATTCTACTATGCTATGATTACTCTTCCCAAACGGATCCTTTATTATGAGATCATTAATTGATCCAGTCTCATTACACTTTACCAGATCTAAGATAGGGTTAGGGTAAGGGTTAGGGTTATGGACTGTTGTTGTTGTGTAGGTTGAGGGATGGATTAGGGTTAGGGTTAGCCCTAACCCGAACCCTAATGTATTGTTCTAAGAAACCATCCTGAATACACTCTATGAACTCTTCCTCAAAGCTACCTTGGCCAATTTGACTTGTCCAATCAATATAAAGATTATAATCATCCATGATTATTGCAGTACCTTTCTTACAAGCCTCCATTATTTCTTGATTTATACTCTGTCCTACAATGTAGCTACTGTTAGGGGGCCTATAGACTACCCCCACCAGTGACTTATTTTCATTAGTGTTTCTTATCTCCACCCAAACTGATTCTACATCTTGATCTTCTGAGCCAATATAATTTCCTACCACTGCACTGACCTCATCCTTTATTAACAGAGCTGCCCCACCTCGAATGTCTTTTGGAAATCCATGTACACTAAGTCAACTGCATTACCCTCATCAACCCTCTCTGTTAACTCATCAAAAAATTCGATCAAGTTGGTTAAACACGATTTGCCTTTAACAAATCCATGCTGACTTTCCCTAATGAATCCACACCTATCCAAGTGACTGTTAATTTTGTTCCTGATCAATGTTTCTAAAATCTACCCCACGACCGAGGCTAAATTCACTTGCTTGTAGTTGGTGACTTTATCTTTACACCCTTTTTTGAACAATGCTGTAACATTTGCAATTCTCCAGTCCTCTGGCACCACCCCCGTATCTATGGAGGATTGGAATATTATGGCACGTACCTCCGTGATTTCCGCCCTCAATTCCTTCAACATCCGAGGATGCATCCCATCTGCTCCTGGTGACTTATCTACTTTAAGTACAGCCAGTCTTTCTAATACCTCTTATCAATTTTTATTCTATCAAGTGCCTCCACTACTTCCTCCTTCACGAGGTCAATGGCAGCATCCTCTTCCTTGGTGAAGACAGATGCAAAGTACTTGTTTAGTACCTCAGACATACCATCTGCCTCCATGCATATGTCTCCTTTTTGGTCCCTAATCTGCCCCACGGGTCCTCTCACTATCCTTTTACTATTTATATGCCTATAGAAGACTTTTGTATTAACTTTTATGTTGGCTGCCATTCTATTCTCATACCCTCTCTTTGCCCCTCTTATTTTCTTTTTCACTTCTCTTCTAACCTTTCTATATATATAGCCTGACTCTCAGATGTATTTGCAAATTGGCATCTGTCATACGCACTCTTTTTCTGCTTCATAGAAACATATAAAATTCTGATGGGATTGGAGAGGTTAGATGCAGGAAGAATGTTCCTGATGCTGGGGAGTTCCAGAACCAGGGGTCACAGTCTAAGGATAAGGGGTAAGCCATTTAGGACCGAGATGAGGAGAAACTTCTTCACCCAGAGAGTTGTGAGTATGTGGAATCCTCTACCACAGAAAGTTGTTGATGCCAGTTCATTAGATATATTCAAAAGGGAGTTAGATATGGTCCTTATGGCTAAAGGGATCAAGGGGTATGGAGAGAAAGCAGGAATGGGGTACTGAAGTGCATGATCAGCCATGATCATATTGAACGGTGGCGCAGGCTCGAAGGGCCGAATGACCAACTCCTGCACCTATTTTCTATGTTTTTATGTTTCATTATATTCTCTATCTGTTTCGTTATCCAGGGAGCCCTGACTTTAGTTGCCCTGTCTTTCTCCCTTGTGGAAATGCACCTCGACTGTACTTGAACTATTTCCTCTATAATGGTAGCCAATTGTTCCAGAATTATGCACAGCAGGCAAATCATAACGTTACTCAGCATGTAATGCTGTTTTGACGCTAGTGGTGCCATTTTGGAGCTCAATACTCCAGCCAACACCCTCTCTTAAGCTTGCACTGTTGAACATGGTTTCAGCAGCAGGAAAGGCCCTCCACCAGCGCTATTTAAAAGGATCATCAACTATTTATAGATTATTTGCTGGTTGATTTCTTCTGGCTGTTGGTACGCATCTACAAGTATCTGGTATAGAAACATAGAAAATAGGTGCAGGAGTAGGCCATTCGGCCCTTCGAGCCTGCACCACCATTCAATAAGATCATGGCTGATCATTCACCTCAGAACCCCTTTCCCGCTTTCTCTCCATACCCCTTGATCCCTTTAGCCGTAAGGGCCATACCTACCTCCCTCTTGAATACATCCAATGAACTGGCATCAACAAATCTGCGGCAGGGAATTCCACAGGTTAATAACTCTCTGAGTGAAGATGTTTCTCCTCATCTCAGTCCTAAATGGCCTACCCCTTATCCTAAGACCGTGTCCCCTGGTTCTGGACTTCCCCAACATCGGGAACAATCTTCCCGCATCTAACCTGTCCTGTCCCGTCAGAATCTTATAAGTTTCTATGAGATCCCCTCTCATCCTTCTAAACTCCAGTGTATAAAGGCCCAGTTGATCCAGTCTCTCCTCATATGTCAGTCCAGCCATCCCAGGAATCAGTCTGGTGAACCTTCGCTGCACTCCCTCAATAGCAAAAACGTCCTTCCTCAGATTAGGAGACCAAAATTGAACACACTATTCCAGGTGAGGCCTCACCAAGGCCCTGTACAACTGCAGTAAGACCTCCCTGCTCCTATACTCAAATCCCCTAGCTATGAAGGCCAACATGCCATTTGTCTTCTTCACCGCCTGCTGTACCTGCATGGCAACTTTCAATGACTGATAAACCATGACACCCAGGTCTCGTTGCACCTCCCCATTTCCTAATCTGTCGCCATTCAGATAATATTCTGCCTTCGTGTTTTTGCCACCAAAGTGGATAACCTCACATTTATCCACATTATACTGCATCTGCCATGCATTTGCTCACTCACCTAACCTGTCCAAGTCACCCTGCAGCCTCTTAGCATCCTCCTCACAGCTCACACTGCCACCCAGTTTAGTTTCATCTGCAAACTTGGAGATATTACACTCAATTCCTTCATCCAAAACATTGCTGTGTATTGTAAAGAGCTGGGGTCCCAGCATTGAGCCCTGCGGCACTCTACTAGTCACTGCCTCCCATTCTGAAAAGGACCCGTTTATCCCGACTCTCTGCTTCCTGTCTGCCAACCAATTCTCTATCCACGCCAGTACATTACCCCCAATACCATGTGCTTTGATTTTACACACCAATCTCTTATGTGGGACCTTGTCAAAGGCCTTTTGAAAGTCCAAATACACCACATCCACTGGTTTTCCCTTGTCCACTCTACTAGTTACATCCTCAAAAAATTCCAGAAGATTTGTCAAGCATGATTTCCCTTTCATAAATCCATGCTGACTTGGACCGATCCTGTCACTGCTTTCCAACTGCTCTGCTATTTCATCCTTAATAATTGATCCAACATTTTCCCCACTACAGATGTCAGGCTAACCGGTTTATAATTACCTGTTTTCTCTCTCCCTCCTTTTTTAAAAAGTGGGGTTACATTAGCTACCCTCCAATCCATAGGAACTGGTCCAGAGTCTATAGAATTTTGGAAAATGACCATCAATGCAACCACTATTTCTAGGGTGGAGTCCACGGCCAGATCAGCCATGATCTTTTTGAATGGCAGAGCAGGCTCGAGGGGCTAGATGGCCTACTCCTGTTCCTAATTCTTATATTCTTATGTTCTTATGTTCTTATGAATTTAACGAATGGGCCAGTCCCATTGTTCCTGTATTGAAGAGTGATAGCACTGTCAAGATTTGTGGAGACTACAAGGTTACGATCAACCGATTTCGAAACAGGATCAGTACCCGTAATGAAGGCTGATAGAAGCATAGAAACATAGAAAATAGGTGCAGGATTAGGCCATTAGTCCCTTCGAACCTGCACCACCATTCGATATGATCATGGCTGATGACCTGAAGCCAGGCAGAGAAGGACCAGCTGCAGCACACGTCAAAATTAGCAGTGGTGTCATGATCGCGCTGCTGTGTCATGTGACATCTCTGTTAATGATCCTGTGTATGTGCTAAATTATGGTCAAGGTCCCAAGTGGGTCGCTGGTACTGTTATGGCCAAGGAGGGTAACAGAGTGTTTATTGTCAAGCTCAAGAATGGGCAAACATGCAGGAAACATGTTGATCAGATAAAGCTGCGGCACACGGATGACCTGGAACAAGTTGAGGAAGATACGATCAGTGACCAACCAACCTATATTCATTCATCAGTTGACTCCGCCGTCATCAATGAATCTGGACTTTCAATCTCTGACATGGTCATTGCCACTCCCATCAGTTCGGCTACCCAGCCCCCAGTCATAACTGACTCAGAACGCTCGCCCAGAACTGGAGTTGAACTCAGATGATCAATTCCTGAGCAGAAAGCCCTGGACCATGTTAACTTGTAAAAAGACTGATACTAAGATCTTGAAGGGGGATATTGTCATGTATGTATGCTTGGGGTTACTAGCCACCAAGGGGCGCCACTGTTGGAGGTCATTGGGCTGTACGCACGTGTGTGTGGGCCAGGTATATAAAGCAAGCCACCATGTAATACAGACACTATGGCCCCAAGTTTCCACATGATTTGCGCCTGATTTTTAGGAGCAACTGGTGGAGAACGGACTATCTTAGAAATCTCAATTCTCCACATTTTTTTTTCTGCAGTTCTAGTCAGGTAGAACAGTTCTATTTTGGAACAGAATTTTTTCTTCAAAAGGGGGCGTGTCCGGCCACTGACGCCTGATTTCAAAGTTTCCACAGTGAAAACGTACTCCAAACTAACTTAGAATGGAACAAGTGAAGATTTTTGTAGAACTGAAAAAACCTTGTCTGCACATAAAAAAATCAGGCGCAGGTTACAATTTAGGCGTCCAGAACGAGGTGGGTGGGGGGAAGGGAAGTCATTACATTCTGTAATAAATCCTTATTTATACTTCTACAAATATTATACAAATAAATCCAACCTGAATAAACATTTATAAGCAAAGAAAAGATTAAATAAACCATCTTCCTACCTGTGTGAAAGTGCTTCAGCCAGGGAGAATTCTGCAGGAAGCCTCACAAAACGAGGCAGCAGTTCCCGCGGGGCGGGGGGGAGGAGGAAGCCGTTCGTTCCCGACAGCGGGGGGGGAGGAAGCCGTTCCAGACGGCGGGCGGGGGGGGGAAGCAGACAGGGAGAAGGCTGCAGGAAGCCTCACAAGTTGAGCAGCCATTCCCGATGGCAGGAGGGGGAGGCCGTCAGGAAACGGCTGCCTCAACTTTCTGAGGCTTCCTGCAGCCTTCTCACTGCTGCAAGAAGCCTCAGTGCTGATGTGCTGATGGCAATGTGCTTTTATTAAAAAATGTTCAAAAATTAAACAGCTACAAAGAATGACAAAAATGGCCGAGTGCCAATGTTTCCTTCACACTGAGCATGCGCGAACACTCCAACGCGCACGCGCAGCGTTGCCGGCAGGAAAAAAACTAATTTAAATGGTACCCGCCCCCTCCCACTTACAAAATCGGCGCGAGTGGTAGGCTCCGCCCCCTGGGCGCCGCGCCAAGCAGACATGGAGCTGTAGGGCGCTTCAGAATCGCGTGGTTTTTTTCCGGCGCGAAAAACAGGCGCCCAGCTCGGCGGGGCGCTCGTTTTGTAGCGTGTGGAAACTTGGGGCCTTTGGGCCGGAATAAAGTTGAGCCACGTTTACACCTGAGTGAGTTTACAGTATTCAGTCTATCGAGTTATTACATACATAACAGTTGGAATATGGAATGGTATGCCATAGGGAGTGGTTGAGGCAGAAACCAATGCATCTTTTTTTTAATAATACGATGCCAAATCTGCACATGATACTCTATTCCGTCTTATACAGAGTCATCATCATCTTCTTGCTTTTGTATTCAATGCACCCGTGTGCAAAATCGAATATATTAAGAAATGTTTGAGAAGCTCGATATGAATATTTGTCAAGTACAAAAGGGAACAAATAGTTATTGTGAAGAAATGTGATGAAGGAATAGATTTTTTGGCTGGTGCTTTGTTTGTCCTGAAGTTCACCTTTACCTGTTATTGTTAAGGTATGCCACATAAATTCCAACTAAGAAACCATAATTGAGAGCATCATGAAATGGCATATTATTGCTCCATCGTTTAGGGGCAACACAAAAGCCTATTCAAAACTGGCTGAATACCTCAATAATGAGTCCATTATACTAATGTGCTATTATGTATATAAATATTCGGCTATTATGCTTGTATCTGGAATAATGTGGCTGGCAGCGGCTGCAAGAAAAACACTGCTGTGAATAGCAAACATAATTTTATTAAATGAATAGATAAACAAAAATGCAGGGACTGGAAATCTGGAATAAGAGACAATGCTGGAAATGTCAGTAGGTCAGTCAGTATTGTAAAGAGAAACATATTGACGGGTGGGTTGTGTAAGTGGGGAGGAGGAGCTTTGGTCTCCCGCATGCTGTGCATTTTAAACCCACAGCACGCATCCTTTTTTCAACAGGCTCCCCACCCAGAAGCCAGCCTGATTGAAAAGGTTCGCTCCCTGTCAGGCAGGGAACGTTCCGGAGGAGGTAAGGAACTTGCTGCTGTGTTAGTGGGAATGTGGGGTCTTCTAGATATTGTGGGGGTGGGGGGGGGGTCCAGTCCATGATCCCGGTGGGGTCAGATCCCGGGTGGCTTCTGGTGGCAGGGAAGAAGGTAGGTTTGCTGGGCTGGGAGGATGGACTCCTGCTGTTCCTGGCCCACAAGCAGTACTGTAAAGGCACTTGTCTTTAGCCCAAAGCTGTCCTCTCCTCCCTTGAGCTGCTGATTGGCCTGGGAAATGTGGCCAGCCAGGGTTAAAACTGGAAGATAGTTTAAATGTGAAGCTCCCAACCTCATTATAGTATTTAAATACCAACCCGCCTCCTGGGAGTGGCTTACTGCCCATTCCCTGTTCTGCCTCCATTAAACCCGGAAGTGGGTGGGTTGGGGTCGGGTTTGAGATTTTTTTTAAATGTACTTTTCACCCCACCTCAACCCACCCGTTGGGATTCAAATTACCCTCATTATTTTAACTGGACTATCAGAATTTGCAGGCCACATAAAAGGTCCCACCTGGAATATTAAATTATATTTCTCCTACAAAACTACTTCCCTTTCAATTCTAGCATTTTCTTATTTTATTCTATCCGTTGTATGCCATATATAAATCAAATGAAGGGATTATGCTAAAAAATGATGGGTGTTAGAATGGATCTACGTGACCATTCCCTGCCCATGCTAAATCTCTCAATGCACAAAGCTACATTTTAAACTAAATTTAAGAGAGAACTCATGGATTGTGTGTGGCATTTGAAGCTCAGCTCTGGGTCCCACAGGATGCCAAGGTTCTGAACCAGAATGTTTGCAACCCTGGCATCCTATTTGACCCCGAGCTGAGCTTCCGACACAATATACTCTCCTCACCAAGGCCGCCTATTTCCTCCTCCATAATATCGTCCCTGCTTCAGCTCAATTTTTTTATTCATTCCTGGGATGTGGGTGTCATTGGCAAGGCTAGCATTTATTGCTCATCCCTAATTTCCCTTGGGAAGGTGGTGGTGAGCCGCCTTCTTGAATCGTGGCAGTACTTCTAGTGAAGGTACTCCCACAGGTACTGTTAGGGAGGGAGTTCCAGGATTTTGACCCAGCGATGATGATGGAACGGCATTCTATTTCCAAGTCAGGATGATATGTGACATGGAGGGGAACTTGCAGGTGATGGTGTTCCCATGCGCCTGCTGCCCTTGTCCTTCTAGGTGGCAGAGGTCATGGGTTTGGGAGCTGCTACTCAAAGCATTATCATGCCTCCAGACCTGACTATTCCAATGCTTTCCTGGCCGGCTTCCCATCTTCTACCCTCTGTAACCTTGAGCTCACCCAAAACTCTGCTGGCTGTACCCTAACTCACACCAAGTCCCATTCATCCATTATCCTGTGCTCGCTGACCTACATTGGCTCCAGGTCTGGCATGCCTTGATTTTAAAATTCTCACCCTTGTTTTCAAATCCCTCCATGGCCTCGCCCCTCCCTATCTCTGTAACCTCCTCCAACCTTACACACCTTCAAGATCTCTGCGCTGCTCTAATTCTGGCACTTTGTGCATCCCTGATTTTAATCACTCCATCATTGGCAATCATGCCTTCAGCTGCTTAAGTCCCAATCTCTGGAATTCCCTCCCTAAACTGTTGCACTTTTCTATCCTACTTTAAATTGTTCCTTATAACCTACCTCTTTGACCAACCAGTCCTAATATCTCTGTTTCCCCTGGCTGGAGAGTTTAGAACTAGGGGTCATAATCTCAAGATAAGGGGTCAGCCATTTAGGCTTGAGCTGAGTAGAAATTTCTTCACTCAGAGGGTTGTAAATCTTTGGAATTTTCTATCCAAGAAGGCTGTGGATGCTCAGTCATTGAGTATATTCAGGACTGAGATAGATAGACTTTTGGAAACTAAGGGAATCAAGTGATATGGGGATCGGGCGGGAAAGTGGAGTTGAGGTAAAAGATCAGCCATCATTTTATTGAATGGCAATGCAGCCTTGAGGGGCCGTCAGGCCAACTCCTACTCCTATTGCTTATGTTCTTTTGTTTATGTGGCTCAGTGTTAAATTTTATCTGATAACACTCCTGGGCAGTTGGGGAGTTTTTACTAGGTTAAAGGTGTTATGCATGGAGAAAGAGTCAGATTGAACACAGATTGAATACAAGGATACATTCAATGAGGCACAACAGTGTTACAGACATCACACAGTGAAAAGGCATGCCTACACAACAGGTGAAACATGACCCGTTGTTGCTCACCAGGACATCGGGTAGACCGTGTGTGAAAAACATGGCCTGCAGGCTTCCAGTAGTGGCAGCCAACGTGCTAGCCGACATCATCTCACATTCAATCCACTTGGAGTACGCATCTACAACCACAAGGAACATTTTACCCAAGAATAAGCCTGCATAGTCGACGTGTACTCTAGACCATGGTTTGGAGGGCCAAGACCATAAATTTAGCGGCGCCTCCCTGGTTACATTGCTTAACTGCGAACACGTATTACATCTGTGAACGCAGGACTGGTCTGGCATCGACATTGGGCCACCATTTGTGGGAGCTGGCTATCGCTTTCATCATTACGATGACTGGGTGGGTACTGTGGAGGTCATTGATGAAGGTGTCTCTGCCCTTCTTGGGGACCACTAATCGATTGCTCCACAGAAGGCAGTCTGCCTGTATAGACATTTCACCTTTGAGCCGCTGAAATGGCTTTATCTCTTCCTGCATTTCCACTGGGACACTGGACCAGCTCCTGTGAAGCACACAGTTTTTGACTAAGGACAATAAGGGGTCCTGGCTCGTCTGGGTTTTGATCTGCCGGGCAGTGACAGATAATTTCTCACTCTCAAATGCTTCCATAACCATGGCTAAACCTGCAGGCTGCGCCATTTCCACCCCCGTGGTGGGCAATCGCAGCCTACCGAGAGCATCGGTGCAGTTTTCTGTGCCTGGCCTGTGGCGGATGGCGTAGTTGTATGTAGACAACATCTCTGGATGCGGGCCGATGCATTGGTATTTATTCCTTTACTCTTGGAAAACAGGGATATAAGTGGCTTATGGACAGTTTCCAATTCGAATTTTTGCCCAAACAGGTATTGATGCATTTTCTTTACCCCATAGACACACGCTAACGCTTCTTTCTCAATCATGCTGTAGGCTCTGTCAGGCTTAGACAGACTCCTGAATGCATAAGCAACCGGTTGCAGTTTCCCAAAATCATTAGCTTGTTGTAATACACAGCCGACACCATATGACAATGCATCACATGCTAGTACCAAACGCTTACATGGATCATACAACACAAGCAATTTGTTTGAGCATAACAATTTTCTCACTTTTACAAAGACATTTTCTTGGCTTTTCCCCCAAAGCCACTCATCCCCTTTTCATAGTAAGCCATGCAGTGGTTCTACCAGTGTGCTGAGACCTGGTAAGAAGTTACCAAAGTAGTTCAGGAGTCCAAGAAACGACCGCAGCTCCTTCACGTTCTGTGGCCTCGATGCGTTCTCAATTGCCTCCGTCTTCGAATCGGTGGGCCTGATGCCGTCTGCCGTGATCCTCCTCCCCAAGAACTCCACTTCAGGTTCCAGGAAAATGCACTTCGAGCGTTTTAACGTGAGCCCCACGCGGTTGAGTCGACTAAGAAGCTCCTCCGGGTTCTGCAGATGCTCGACTGTGTCCCGACCTGTGACCAAGATATCGTCCTGGAAAACAACGGTGCGCGGGACCGACTTCAGTAAGCTTTCCATGTTTCCCTGGAATATCGCCGCCGCTGATCAAATTCCAAACGGGCACCTGTTATAAATGTAAAGACCTTTGTGCGTGTTGATGCAGTTGAGTCCCTTCGATGATTCCTCCAGTTCCTGCATCATGTAGGCTGAAGTCAAATCCAGCTTCATAAACGTCTTTCCTCCCGCCAGCATTGCAAAGAGGCCGCCAGCCTTTCGTAATGGGTATTGGTCCTGCATGGAGAAACGATTGACAGTGACTTTGTAATCACCACAGATTCTGTCTCCCTTGTGGACAGGAACGATCAGGCTGGCCCACTCATTGAAGTTCTCAGTTTCGTACAAATTGGAGCTAAGACTGACCTTGAGGCCTTGTTGCACCACAATCTTTTGAACGTCTTTTTGCCCATGATGGACTGGCTTGCACCCGTGTCCAGCTCCATTGACACCGGGATTCCATTTAGTTCAACATTCAGCATTATCGGGGGACAATTCTTGGTGAATGTGTGCACCCCATGTACCTCTGCCTCCTCGTTCTGAGGCTCTGGTTCGTCATGATCCTCCGGGGATCTGTCCTCCTCTGCAGCATGGTGGTTTGCAGGTTCAACAGGATTTGCAGCTTGCCTGCACATACGTTGGAGGTGCCCTATTGTTCCACAGCCCTTGCAAACGTACCCTTTGAATTGGCATGAATGGAAACGTTGATCACCCCCGCAGCGCTAACAAGGTGTTAATTGCCTTCATTCATCACCCTTGATGGTGGACTCTGAGACATCTGCGGACATGCAGCTGCAGGCATGTGTGACCTGCCCTGTACGTTGCGATTCGAAAACCACATCACTTTGTTCACAGTACTTGTAGCAGCACTTGTGTGCTGAGAGATTTGCTTCATATTGTCACTGGTGGCAATGAATGCCTGGGCTATCGCTATGGCCTTACTCAAGGTTGGGGTCTCTCCAGTCAAAAGTTTGCAAAGTATGGTTTTGTGGCCAATGCCGAGTACGAAAACGTCTTTGAGCATGTGCTCCAAATGACCTTCAAATTCACAATGTCCTGCAAGGCGTCTTAGCTCGGTGACATAACTCACCATTTCCTGGCCTTCAGACCTTTTGTAAGTGTAGAACCGGTACCTCGCCATCAGAATGCTTTCCTTCAGGTTCAAATGCTCTTGGACCAGTGTGCACAAATCATCGTGTGATTTCTCCGTGGGTTTCGCTGGAGTGAACAGATTCTTCATGAGGCCATATGTTGGTGCCCCACAGACGGTGAGGAGAATCGCCCTTCATTTGGCAGTGTTCGCTTCCCCATCTAGCTTGTTGGTCACGAAGTATTGATCGAGTCGCTCCAGAAAAGTTTCCCAATCATCTCCCTCTGAGAATTTCTCCAGGGTACCCACTGTTCTCTGCATCTTTGGGTTCGCTATCTGTATCTCGTCGCCAGTTATTATGTATGGAGAAAGAGTCAGACTGAACACTGTGAGCTCAAAATAAAGTGTGACCGTAGTCTTTTATTGCAGGTCTCCAGAGTGCTTCTCCAACCTGTGAGGCCTCCTTAAATACTTGTGCTCCCAAGGGATTATGGGATCCCTTGGAATTCCAGAGGATGAGCCCTCTGGTGGCTGTACAAAGTAAATACAAGTTTACATATATAACAAAAGGTGCTATGTAAATGCAGATTGTTGTTGGTTCAGCTTAAACAGGTAGCCAGCAAGGGGAATAGACTCATTGACAAGGAGTCAGACTTTTCAGTGGGGTTGAAAATGATCGATTTAGTCTTCCTGTCGTTCAGTTGGAGAAAATGTAGACTTATCCATGACTTAATAGCAAGCAGGCGGTCAGATAGTGCAGAAATGCTGGAGAGGTAAAACTGGGTTTCCTAAATAAGGATGCTAACCTGGTGCTTGCAGGCCATGTCACCGAAGGTCAGGAAATGGATGAGAAATAGGAGGGGGGCTAAGGATCAATCCTTGGGCGACTCCTGAAGTGATGGTGTTGTAGGAGGAAGAGAAGCCCTTGCTGCATTTAGACAGGCAGAAGTGGAGTCATGTGAGATTAGTCATATGGATTTGAAGGGAATGGCGTGGTTGACTGTATTGAATGCTGCAAAGAGGTTGCAGAGGATAAGGAGGGATAACACTGTGCAATCTGGAGGATTGAGGCTGGAGGTCGAGTAAAGACTGCTCCCTGATTGATCTAAATCCAGCAACCAGGGAGCAGCTTTTACCAGGCTTCCAATCCAAAGAAATTTTAAATTTAGATGCTGAACAGAAATCAAAGTCGGCTTTATACATAATCATGCAAAGATGAAAGGAATCAACAGGGATTTTGTCTACTTGATAAAAGGAGTTTACAGGTCAGTTTTGGACCACTTCCAATGTCATTATCATCATCATACGCAGTCCCTCGGAATCGAGGAAGACTTGCTTCCACTCCTGAAGTCAGTTCTTAGGTGGCTGAACAGTCCAATACGAGAGCCACAGATTCTGTCACAGGTGGGACAGATAGTCGTTGAGAGAAGGGGTGGGTGGGACTGGTTTGCCGCATGCTCTTTCTGCTGCCTGCACTTGATTTCTGCATGCTCTCGGAGTTGAGATTCGAGGTGCTCAGCGCCCTCTCGGATGCACTTCCTCCACTTAAGGCGGTCTTGGGCCAGGGACTCCCAGGTGTCAGTGGGGATGGAGGCTTTAAGGATGTCCAATGTAGTGAAGTAGCAAAGACGGAGTTGCTGCAGTATAGCCTTTCTCATGTGATACAATACGAATAGGAGCAGAGGAGCACCTCATAAGAATGGCCAGGTCATTTTATACTTGAATCGAAGAAAAGGACCACGAAATCCAGGGGTTTAGCGCCAGCTGTTCCGTCATTCAATTATATCATGACTGATACGTACCTCAACTCTATTTATACGCCTTTTCTCCATATCCCTTTAAACCCTAACTTAACAAAGATTTATCGATCTCATTCTTGAAAATTTCAATCAAACCAACAGCGACGGCCTTTTGTGGAAGAGAGTTCCCGTATCCCATTGCTGGAAAATTTGAGGATTTAGTGCGGCCGTTAAGGTCACTCTTGATCAAAATATGGCGGCCAACTCGCTTGTGGAGGGTCCCGCAACAGCCGTCAATTTGGAGAGGTCGGTAGCGTTGCCGTTGCCAGCACTTGCTCCATATATTTAGATGAGGCACATTGTGAAATCAATGAGTGTGCAATGCTGATTTGATGCACAATCTGCCATTTTGGATGTTGCCGCTCCATATAATGCCCTCTCCTTATCATGACCAGCTGATCAAGTGTTCAACAGCAGGAAGGAGCCCTCAGCAGTGCTATTTAAAGGGATCATCAACAACTTGCGTCTGACTTGCTTTTTCAGTTCTACTGGCTGTCTACATTTGTACAACTGTTTGGAGATTTCTAGAGTTACTTAAAGTTGCTGAGGTCACAGGGAGTGTTGCTGCAAGTGGAGAATGCCTTGATTCTCAATTAAAGGGTTCTGCTCACACCACCTGCTCCCAGTAATGGGGCTCTATTTGCAATCCTCCTTATGCTCAAATATGACAAGGACAGAGAGGGGAAGCAGAGGGAGGAGGAGGAGGGGTCGGAGGGCTCTCAGCAGGAGCCCTTACCCACACTGGGTCTCTCGAGAATAGCTCTCCTACCTGCACTTCAGCCAAGAGCAGTGTATTAGGAGGTTCCACTTTACCAAGGATGTGGTCACAGAACTCTGTGCCACTTCTTAGAACCAGACCTGCACCTCAGAACAGGGCAACAACAGCGCTAACAGTGGCCCTCAAGTTCACCATGGCCCTCAATTTATTTTCCACTGGAGCCTTCCATTCTGCAGCAGGTGACATAGCTAACATCTATTCAAGAAAGGAGGACACAAAGAGCCTGCAAAGGAATATAGACAGATTAACTGAGAGGGCAATAAGGTAGCAGGTGGAGTATAATGTGGGGAAATGTGAATTTACTTTGCAAGGAAGAATAGAAAAACAGAATATTTTTAAAATAAGATAAATGGGTAATTTTCCGGTTGGCAAACAGTGACTAGTGGGGTGCTGCAGGGATCAGTGCTGGGTCCTCAACTATTTACAATCTATATTAATGACTTGGATGAAGGGACCGAGTGTAATGTAACCAAGTTTGCTGATGATACAAAGATGGGTGGGAAAGAAAATTGTGAGGACACACAAAATCTGCAAAGGGATATAGACAGATTAAGTGAGTGGGCAAAACTTTGGCAGATGGAGTATAATGTGGCAAAATGTAAGGTTATCCAATTTGGCAGAAAAAATAGAAAAGCAAATCACAATTTAAATGGAAAATAATTGCAAAGTGCTGCGGTACGGAGAGACCTGGGGATCGTTGTGCATGAAACACAAAAAGTTAGTATGCAGGTACAGCAAGTAATCAGGAACATAATGGAATGTTGGCCTTTATTGCAAGGGGGATAGAGTATAAAAGCAGAGAAGTCCTGCTACAACTGTACAGGTATTGGTGAGGCCACACCTAGAGTACTACGTACAGTTTTGGTCTCCGTATTTAAGGAAGGATATACTTGCATTGGAGGCTGTTCAGAAAAGGTCCACTAGGTTGATTCCGGAGATGTGGGGGTTGACTTATGAAGATAGGTTAAGTAGGTTGGGCCTATACTCATTGGAGTTCAGAAGAATGAAAGGTGATCTTATCGAAACATCTAAGATAATGTGGCTCGACAAGATGGATGCAGAGAGATTAGTGTGCAAAATTAAAGCACAAACTATTGGGGGTAATGTATTGACGTGGATAGAGAACTGGTTGGCTGACAGAAAGCAAAGAGTGGGAATAAATGGGTCCTTTTCAGAATGGCAGGCAGTGACTAGTGGGGTACCTCAAGGTTCAATGCTGGGACCCCAGCTATTTACAATATACATTAATGATTTACACAAAGGCATTGAATGTAATATCGCCAAGTTTGCAGATGACACTAAGTTAGGTGGCAGTGTGAACTGAGGGGAGGATGCTAAAAGGCTACAGGATGACTTGGACAGGTTAGGTGAGTGGGCAAATGCATGGCAGATGCAGTATAATATAGATAAATGTAAGGTTATCCACTTTGGTGGCAAAAACACGAAGGCAGAATATTATCTGAATGGTGACAGATTAGGAAAAGGGGAGGTGCAATGAGACCTAGGTGTCATGGTACATCAGTCATTGAAAGTTGGCATGCAGGTAGAGCAGGCGGTGAAGAAGGCAAATGGCATGTTGGCCTTCATAGCGAGAGGAATTGAGTATAGGAGCAGGGAGGTCTTACTGCAGTTGTACAGGGCCTTGGTGAGGCCACACCATGAATGTTGTGTACAGTTTTGGTCTGATCTGAGGAAGGATATTCTTGCTATTGAGGGAGTGCAGCGAAAGTTCACTAGACTGATTCCCGGGATAGCAGGACTGACATGTAAAGAAAGACTGGATTGACTAGACTTATATTCATTGGAATTTAGAAGAATGAGACGGGATCTCATAGAAACATATAAAATTCTGACGGGATTGGACAGGTTAGATGCAGGAAGAATATTCCCGATGTTGGCGAAGTCCAGAACCAGGGGTCACAACCTAAAGATAAGGGGTAAGCCATTGAGGACCGAGATGAGGAAAAACTTCTTCACTGAGAGAATTGTGAACCTGTTGAATTCTCTACCACAGAAAGTTGTTGAGGTCAGTTCGTTAGATATTTTCAAAAGGGAGTTAGATGTGGCCCTTACGGCTAAAAGGATCAAGGGGTATGGAGAGTGCCATGTATCCTACATGGCTACTGTTGGTACTATCACAAGGTGTGCCACCAGAGGGCACAGCAGTGGGAGACTCGTAGGTTACCTGTACAGATGTGCCTGGCCTTGTATAAAAGGCAGGCCACCATGTGTGACCCTCACTCTGGAGTTAACGAACAAAGGACTAAGGTCACTACAGTTCAAGTACAACACATTGCCTCGTGGAGTCATTACTAGAGCATCTAAGGACACAGCAATTGGCGACAAGATTATGAACGTTCACGCGAAAATGGCTACCCTTGGTACGTTGCAGCAGTTTGCCGATGGTGATGATTGAGACACCTGTGTGGAGAGGCTAGAATATTTCTTCACACCAAACGATCTGGCAGGAGACGACCCTGCCACACTGGCTGAAAAGCGGCGAGCTATTTTGCTAACCAGTTGTGGGCCCACCATCTATGGCCTCATCAGGGACTTGCTGGCACCAGCGAAGACAACAACCAAGACGTACATGGCGCTTGTAACCCTGATCCATGAGCGACTCAAGCCCAAGGGGAGCATCCTCACAGCCAGACACTGGTTCTATACCCACTGACGGCCCGAAGGCCAGGAGGTCGTGAAATATGCCGCAGACCTCAGGAGGCTAGCGGCACCATGCGAGTTCAGCACCCACCTCAACGAAGCGCTGCGGGACATTTTTGTCATTGGAATTGACAAAAATGAGCACCTTCTTCATAAGCTACTGTTGGCGGATACCAGTCACACTGAAGAAGGCCATCTCTGTGAGCCAGTCATTCATGATCTCGTCCTGTAGCTCTAGGCAGATGACTCACCCTCAAGACTCAAACCTGGCATGTACTGTACACAGAGTAGCGCGTTTAGGGGTTGGACTGTAGAGCGCGAACCCTCTCAGGGAAGAGAGAACAGGCCCCCGAGTCCCTTAACTCAGAGTCCGCCGAGGAGGGCTAATCGAGTAGCACCATGCTGGCGTTGCGGAGGGAATCACAGGGCTTACCAGTGCCGCTTTAAAGACTATGTATGCAAAGGCTGCAGCACAAGGGGCCACCTCCAGCGAATGTATAAGAGAAATATGACTCACTGTCGATGAAAAGTCTGCCGATGGCCAAGAATCCAGTGTGGATTATGAATCGATAGGCAGAGAGGCAGCACAGTCCCTCGGGGAGCTACATAGCATGTTTACCTGCACCACCGAGTGTTCCCCGCTGAAGATGGAAGTCGAGATAGAGGCCGTTCCAGTCTTCATGGTAGTGGATACAAGGGCGAGCCAGTCAGTGATGAATCAAGAAGCCTTTGAGAGGCTATGGGACAATCAAGCTGAACCACCCAAGTTGGTTCTGGTTCAGGCAAAGCTGCGCACCTACACCATGAAATCATCCCAGTCGTTGGTAGCGTGAATGTAAAGGTACTCCATGATGGCTCAGTGCACAAGTTACCTCTGTGGATTGTTGCAGGTGATGGACCACCGCTGCTCAGCAGAAGGTGGATGGAGAAGATCCATTGGAAGTGGGAAGACTTCACCTCTCCAGCGATCGATGCCCTCTGCGTTCAGAGGCAAAGCAAGCCCTCACCTGAGGGTGAACCTGGCACCGGAGAGCAGACCAGCATAGCACCCGACACACACACTGCTCAGCCCGACTGTGTGGAGATGATCCAGCTGAGACGACCCGAATGCACCTTCCAGGCTCCAGTGGTACAACTCCGGAGGAAGAAAATCAGATCCAGAAGCGACTTCCCAGCTTTGGAGGCAGAATCCAGGGAGAAGAGGATCACCGCAGTTGACATCGTGGATGGTGAAAAGATGGCGCCCAAACCACGAGGTGAGGCGCTGAAGACAAAGATGGCCGTGGCCAGACCACGAGGTGCAGCGCTGATGAAGCAACACGTGGAACCAAATGGAGAAGCGGATTGGGGTAAAGAAAGCAAGGCTCTCTTAAAGGAGGCTTGCAACCCAGCACAATTAAAGGGACAGTTCCACACATTTCAGCAATGTAATAATAATTGTAAGTCAGAGACAAAAGATGTAATTGATCATGTAAAATGTGCAACTGATGATCTGAATTGTGTACATGCAACCAGCGAGGAAAAGTCGCACGATTGCGATTGGACCCACAATGTGTCCATCATAAGTAATGAAAAGTTGGGCGATGCAGGGTTTCAACTGCACGCAGCCAATGCAGCGGGCAGACACCCATCGGGAGCACACAGGTCCAGCGAGCTACCCAATGCTGTAGCCTGCATCCCGGGGACCAGAGTCTTGCACCATAGAATGTGACCACAAGCAGCCGACACACACGAACTATCGATACCATGCCACTGATCTGCTCAACCTCTCAGGCACCCGATGGCACCAACCACCATGAGCCTGAAGGAGCAGACTGTGCTAAGGCGCAGTCCTCAGACCCCATTGCCAGCAAGGCCATACCCGTAAATGAAGGATCACCCGTCACGGTTCCCCCAAAGGGGACCGGGACCAGCCAGGATCCCAAACCAAACAACGCCCAGGCCAGCGAGTCAACAGTTCCCTGTGCACTACTAGGCGACAGCTCCTCAGGAAGCAGCAGCGACCCAGGGTGCAAAGAAAGGACAGGGAGGTCACAGGCATCTGTGAACCGGCCCGACGCTCGGGACCACGGCAACAGCCCCAAGAACAGGCAACTCGAGCCAACCGGGTTCCCACTGCCAGCACCGGGCACTGAGCCGCCACCAGACTGCAGGGACACAACCCAGCAGCTCTGGAACTAGTTTGTCCTCACGCACTGGTCACTGCATCGATAAGGCATCTCACCAGTCTAACGTACTTGCTCACAACGGAACCACAAATGTAATGCAAACCTGTTTTCCTGAACTTGAATGTACATGAATGCTAGGAGCCTCCGCCATAATCGATGTGGGTGGGGGGTGGGGGGAGACAGAGGGAGGTGGGGGGAGAATAGGTGATCAGGGACACACACACAAACGGCAACCACCAGCACTCTGCTGCACCAACCACTCACGCAAGATTGAAATGACCTGCCAAGGGTCAACCAGACAGAGCCCACATAGAGCTAAGCCCAGAGCAGTCAATGCAGAGGCGATTTGCACTAAGGGGAGAGTGATGTCATGTATTTTACATGGCTGCTGTTGGTACTATCACAAGGTGTGCCACCAGAGGGCACAGCAGTGGGAGATTCATAGGTTACCTGTACAGGTGTGCCTGGCCTAGTATAAAAGGCAGGCCACCAGGTGTGATCCTCACTCTGGAGTTAATGAATAAAGGACTAAGGTCACTACAGTTCAAGTACAACACATTGCCTCATGGAATCATTACTAGAGCTTCTAAGGACACAACAGAGAGAAAGCAGGAATGGGGTACTGAAGTTGCATGAGAAGCCATGATCATATTGAATGGTGGTGTAGGCTCGAAGGGCCGAATGGCCTACTCCTGCATTTATTTTCTATGTTTCTATGATATTTCCACTCATTGGGGAAACTAAAACTAGGGGACATAATCTCAGAATAAGGGTCCACCCATTTAATCCTGAGATGAGGAAGAATTTTTTCTCTCAGAGGGTTGTACATCTATGGAATTCTCTGCCCCAGAGAGCTGTGGAGTCTGGGTCAGTGAATATATTTAAGGTGGAGATTGACAGATTTTTGAGTGATAAGGGAATAAAGGGTTATGGGGAGTGGGCAGAGAAGTGGAGCAGAGTCCATGATCAGATCAGCCATGATCTTATTAAATGGTGAAGCAGGCTCGAGGGGTCAGGTGGCCTACTCCTGCTCCTATTTCTTATGTTCTGAAACTATTAAATGTTGGTGTTCAGCGAGATTTAGGTGTCCTTGGACAGGAAATGCCTTTGTTGTTTCTAATCCCTTTAGTGACAGAAGTCTTATCCAGAAAAGATTTCATGAGTTGTGATGAAGGAGCTCGACCTGAAATGTTAACCTATCTTTTCCCTTTTTAGACGCTGATGGATCTGCTGTGTCTCTCCAGCTCTTTCTGTTTTACATTTTACCTGGACCACTTGCCTTTAACTCACGTATTTTGCTCCTGCTACAAATTATGAGTAACTGCTTTCACATTTGGATCAGTTGTTGTATGCACCCTGATCCCGTGACATCATTCTTATTTAAGTTGTTCTTGTGGGTAGCATAGCTTTACACAAGAATCATGAGAGTTCAATTATATCATTAATCCTAACATTCTTATCAATAATTGGAATGCTAGAGAGAGCTACAAGAGCCTTCAGTTGATAAATAATTTCTGGAGTGAACTGCCTTGATTTATTTTATCAAATTGCCAGTTATAATTTATATTGCACAAGAGTTTGCAGTTTTAAAGAACTATATAAACTCAATTAATATATTAAAAAATCTGCTCACTGCTTTGTATATTCAACTCAGCAAATTTGCTAATGTTAAGAATTAGAGATGAATTGCAATTAAAATTCAAAATAATTTGGATTTTTAGTTCTGATGCACCATCAGATGGTGCAAAATTGAATTTGAGATTAAAATCTCAATTTATGACCAAAGTACTCAAATTAAAATAGTCATACTTCTTCCTATGCTTCTTACCCCAGCAAATACTATTCTGTAAGGTTAGATAGATTGATCCTAGCAATAATGTAGATAAGCATTAGTGATTCCATACCACATTCTACACTAGAATACATGAAATAAAATAAAGAAAATCAGTAATGTCTGCTATTTTTTTTTACTGCAGTTCCAGCTACAGATGACAGATGTTTATCCAATGGCTGCAGAGAAATGCTTGGCTTGCTAAGGGAATCGGTTGCACATCAATACAGAGGGAGCACTATCTTCAACTTTTTGCTCTTTCAAGTGGCAGCTGAACTTAAACCTGTATAGTCTAAATTAGGCTCCATTCAGGAATTGGGCACATTAACCTGGACTTCAGCTTTAGATCACCATTTATGTCTAGAAGACAACCGATTAGCCAGTTTGAAAGCAATGCTGTTCTACAGTATACTGTAAAACATACATTTCAACATCAATCCAATTCTTGAAATTTGTGTGGGTTGTGATGCCCATGAATTAACATTTTCTGCTTTCAGAAAGGCAACAATTGCAACTTCACCAGCCTGCCGCTGAACTTGAGCAAGAGACTGATAGAGGAGAAGAAGATGAAGAGATGTCAGCACTGCATCTGACACTCGTAGACAGCAGCTCAGAAAATGGCACTGCATGGACTTTAGATGGTAGTGTAGAGGAGGGATCTGCATGTGGTGAGTCACCGGGCATGAATCGACTGCAGCCAGGCCAGGGGGAAAGCGCAGCTATCCAATGCCCCTGGTTGCGACACCGATGCGGTTTTTGATTCCTGCCCAATTCATATGCCCCACAGCCCGCCCCACAGTGAACGTCTGGGAAATTGGGTGGGGAACCGATACCGATGGCAAAGAGGTGATGCAATCTTAAGGTAAGAGTGATTGTTTTTTCTTTTAATATTTTTAGTGACTTATGTTGTGGTGGCGTGGGCTATGTTTTGGGAATGTTTTTGTGTTTTTTTTTTCAGGTATTTTATTTCTCCCCAGGCGTATCTTGGAGTGCTCCCAGCCTGACTCTTTAGCTCGGGATTTTCCCATGTTAACGCCCAAGAGAGGTGTACAACGTCTCCCTTAGCGCTGCACCCCAGACGTAGGGCCCAGCTGCCCAATTTTGATGATTGAAACCCAAATTATTTCCGGGCGCAAACGTTACCACCCCACCGCCATTACTGCCCTGAAATCATCAAAGCCAAAGATCCAGCCCCAAGGGTGATTCGTTGACATTTTTCTTTTGATTTGATTTTGATAAATTTATGAATTTTGTTTGGAATGTGTATTTTGTGGTGGCTCTCATTGCAGCATTGTGCCCAGGAGGACGCTGTGGTGTTTCGTGACAGAGGGATGGTATGATGGGGACGTGATGAGCAATGGGGATCTGGAGTTTTATTCACTGGAACTGGAGTCTAATGAGGTGGTCATGGAGAGCCCATCTGGAACGGGGATATGCTGCCTGCCTCCTCTCTTCCTTTTCGACTTTGTCTTTCTCTTCCTCCTCCTCTTCTACCTCCTCTGCGTGGTACCGGGCGATGGCCCCACGCTGTTCGGCAGGAGCTGGTTGGGAAAGATATGCTGGAACTGGGATGTTGTCGACGACACCTCATGTGCCCAAGTCCTAAGCAAGTTCCCCACACTGTTCGAACCAGGCATCGGGAAGTTCCAAGGAGCAAAAGTGCTAATCCATTTGATTCCGGGGACACGACCCATCCATCACAAGGCGAGAGCGCTATCGTACATGATGAGAGAGAGGGTGGCGATCGAGCTGGACAGGTTGCAACAAGAGGGCATCATTTCGCCAATTGAATTCAATGAGTGGGCCAGTCCGATTGTTATAGTCCTCAAGGGAGATGGCACCGTCAGAATCTGTGGTGATTACAAAGTAACTATCAATCGTTTCTCCCTGCAGGATCAATGCCCACTACCAAAGGCTGACGATCTATTTGCGACACTGTCGGGAGGGAAAACATTCACGAAGCTGGACTTGATCTCGGACTGCATGATGCAGGGAGCTGGAGGAATCTTCGAAAGGCCTCATCTGCATCAACACGCACAAAGGTTTTTTTGTTTACAACAGATGCCCGTTTTGGATTCGATCGGCCGCGGCGATATTCCAGAGGAGCTTGCTGAAGTCGGTCCCGCGCACCGTGGTCTTCCAGGATGACATCTTGGTTACAGGCCTGCAGAACTTGGAGGACGTTCTTAATCGGCTTAATCTTGTGCATTTTCCTGGCACCTGAAATGGAGTTCCTGGGGAGAAGAATCGCGGCGGACGGCATCAGGCCCACCGATTCGAAGATGGAGGCAATCAAAAACGCACCAAGACCACAGAACGTGATGGAGCTGCGGTCATTTCTTGGATGACTGAACTACTTTGGTAACTTCTTACTGGGTCTTAGCACATTGATAGAACCCCTGCACTCTTTACTGCAGAAAAGAGATGAATGGGTATGGGGTAAAAGTCAAGAAAATGCCATTGAGAAAGCTAGGAAGCTGTTATGTTGTAACAAGTTGCTTGTGTTGTACGATCCATGTAAACGTTTGATAGTGGCATATGATGCATCGTCATACGGGGTCGGGTGTGTATTGCAACAAGCTAATGAATTTGGGAAATTGCAACCGGTTGCTTATGCATCCAGAAGTCTGTCTAAGGCCGAGAGGGCCTACATTATGAGCGAAAAAGAAGCATTAGCGTGTGTTTACGAGGTAAAGCAAATGCATCAATATCTGTTTGGGCTCAAATTTGAATTGGAAACCGACCATAAGCTGCTTATATCCCTCTTTTCTGAAAATAAGGGGATAAATACGAATACATCAACCCGCATTCAGAGATTGTCCGCATACAACTACGCCATCCGCCACAGGCCAGGCACAGAAAACTGCCGATGCTCTCAGTAGGCTACCACTGCGCACCACTGGGGTGGAGATGGCACAGCCTGCAGATTTAGTTATGGTAATGGAAGCATTCAAGAGTGAGCAATCACGTGTTACTGCCCGACAGATTAGAACCTGGACGAGCCAGAACCCCTTACTGTCCATAGTAAAAAAACTGTGTGCTCCAAGGGAGTCGGTCTAGTGTCCCATTAGAGATGCAGGAAGAAATAAAGCCATACCAGCGGCGCAAAGATGAAATGTCTATACAGGCAGACTGCCTCCTATGGGGTAATCAGGTAGTTCTGCCAAAAAAGGGTAGGGACACTTTCATTCGTGATCTCACCCACCCAGGCATTGATGAAAGCGATAGCCAGATTCCACGTGTAGTGGCCCGGTATCGATGCAGACTTAGAGTCCTGTGTGCACAAATGTAATACATGTTCCCAGTTAAGCAATGCATCCAGGGAGGCGCCACTAAGTTTATGGTCTTGGCCCTCCAAACCGTGGTCAAGGGTTCATGTCGACTATGCAGGCCCATTCTTCTGAAAAATGTTTTTAGCGGTTGTAGCTGCATATTCCAAGTGGATTGAATGTGAGATAATGTCGGTAAGTACGTCCGCTGCCACCATTGAAAGCCTACGGGCCATGTTTGCCATGCGTGGCCTGCCTGATATCCTTGTAAGTGACAATGGGCCGTGTTTTACCAGTGCCGAATTCAAGGAATTCATGACCCGTAATGGGGTCAAACATGTCACATCTGCCCCGTTTAAGCCAGCGTCCAACAGTCAGGCAGAACGAGCAGTTCAAACAATCATGCAGAGCTTGAAAAGGGTAACTGAAGACTCATTGCAGACTCGCTTATCCCGAGTCCTGCTTAGTTACCGCACAAGACCCCACTCGCTCACCGGGGTCCCTCCCGCTGAACTGCTTATGAAAAGGGTACTTAAGACAAGGCTCTCATTAGTCCACCCTGATCTACACGAACAGGTAGAGAGCAGGCGGCTTCACAGAATACATATCATGATCGCACAAATGTGTCACGAGAAATTGAAGTAAATGATCCAGTATTTGTGTTGAACTATGGACAAGGTCCCAAGTGGATTGCTGCCGCTATTTTGGCCAAAGAGGGGAGTAGGGTGTTTGTGTGGTCAAACTCGCAAATGGACTCACCTGCAGAAAACACTTGGACCAAACCAAACTCAGACTTACGGACTATCAAGAACAACCGACAATAGACTCTACCTTTATCGACCCTCCAACACACACACACAAGTAGCCAACGCGGTTGACCGCGAAGCAGAACTCACCACCCCCAGCAGTCCAGCAAGGCCAGCTGCACAGCAGCCCAGTGAAGACCCAACAACCGACTCACCAACACCAGCATTTGCACCGAGACGATCAACCAGGGAAAGGAAGGCCCCAGATTGATTCACATTGTAAATAGTTACATTATTGACTTTGGGGGGAAAGTGTTGTTATGTATGTAAACCTGTAATTACCATGTCTAACCACCAGAGGGCTTATCCCCTGGATTCCCAAGGGATCTCACAATCCCTTGGGACCACCTGTATATAAGGAGGCCTCACAGGCTGGAGAGGCAAGCTGAGATCTGTAATAAAGGACTACGGTCACACTTTGAGCTTGCAATAGCTAGTCTGACTCTTTATTCTAGACATAATAGAGTCCATGATCAGATCAGACATAATCTTTTTGAATGGCGGAGCAGGCTCGAGGGGTCGTATGGCCTACTCCTGTTCTTATTTCTTGTGTTCTTATGTTCTTAAATTGTCTAATATTTTACTTATTGTTATTTTCCGCATCGGAAACACCTCTACCCACTTCGAATGGCTATCAATCTCAATGAACAATTGTTGTCCTTCTAGCTCAGCAAAATCTACATGTAACCTTAGCTAACACCCTGGGAGACCATTTCCATGGCTGTAATGGTACTAATGGTGGTTTCATGCTTACCGATTGACATGTTGTAGACTGACTAACGATGTACTATGGGCTAGACATTTCGCACCCATCTTCCCATTTATCACCCATTTTACTGCCTAGAAGCTCTTAACTATCCATATGTGTGTTTAAATGGAAACTACTGCTGGTTTACTGCCCATTTATCGCCAGTGGTAAATTTGGCATTCAATTACAGCCGGCGATGAGCGAAACCACCCGCCCAATTTTTTTTCTCAAATCTGAAGTCATCACTTCTGTACCACCCAGAAGACTGTATATAATGGAAATTACCGCCCAAATACGGCCCAAATTATTGCCGAGCGCTACTTTCGGCAATTCGCCCATATACCGCCCAAATTACCACCCGCCCAAAAAATCGCTCAGGGCTAGAATTTCTTATCAGCACGCCAGTGCCTGATTGCTGCCCAAAAGACCGCTAAGACTTGGGAGTCAACCGCCGGCAAAAATGTCCCCAAAATGAAAAAATTCCGCCGAGCAAAAATGGGCCTTGCACCCCGATTCTGGGCGAAAAAGTGCAATTTAGGGTCGATTGGGCGGTTCCTAAACAAAATGAGCAATAAATTAAAAAAAATCAATAAACATTTAGTGGGTTGGGCCTAAAAGCAGAAAAATAATAAAAGTAATTTTTCAAAAAACATCACTTAAAAAATCAAAAAAACATTCCCAAGACACTTTTAAATTAAATCACCACAATAGATTTAAAAAATAATTAGTAAATAAACAATCATGAACCCTTTTCTTGCAGAGATACTCACCTACCACCCAGTTCTGCTTATCTTCGTGGGCGTTTTTTTTATACTCAGTTTCTGGACATCGCTGACCCAAATAGCACGCCAGGACGATCTCAGGACGGTGCACGCAGGCAGTCTGCTCCCCAGAAGCACCTCGAAACCGCCGGCTTAACTCAGGTAAGGAATTTCTCACCTGATTACCGCCCACAGTGGCCATTACCACCCAGAAACCGGGTGGTAAGGCATAGGAAATTCTAGCCCTCAGAAAATGTTGCAATCATCTGACCTTAACCCGGAGGCACGGATGCCATGTTGTAAATCGGATGTTGTTGAAGAAAAGGCTGCTTAAAGTTGTTGGGAGCATTGAAGTAATTTCTCACTGATTGATTTTAAACATGTTTTAAAATCTTGAAAATTATCTGAGCACATTTTGGTCAAATTTGAGTAAATTTGTAGTTGTTTAAGGACAATTCAAGAATTTTGAAGAAAGATTAGGGCATTTATAGTAATGGGGCCTGTAATTTCTCAGCCAGTATTGCTGATTACTCACATGCTGCAGAATAGAGATGGGAGAAGGTCCATTGAAGAGCATTATGTGCCCAATCAACGACGTGGCAGACTGTTGAGGAGAAGGAGACCTTACTCCCATCGCATTTAACAGGGAGCAGCGTTCATACCTGCACCTGTCTGATACCACGTGCATTAGAAGGCTGCGCTTCTGAAAAGAGGTCATCAGTGAGATATGCCAGCTCATTAAGGGAGACCTGCAGCCTACCAGCCCCATCAGAAACGCACTACCCGTTGAGGTTAAGGTTACTGTGGAACTTTCCTTTTATGCATCGGGCTCCTTTCAGGCCTCAGCTGCCGATATTTGCTGCACGCCACACATTACTGCATTCGCCAGGTGATGGAGTCCTTTACGCACGCAGGATGGACTTTATAAACTTCCCTATGACGAGGGAGGCACAGAGTGAGAGAGCTTTGGGGTTCTCAAGAATAGCAAACTTCCCCAAGTTCCAGGGTTCAATAGACTGTATGCACATAGCTATGCGAGCACCTTTAGAGGAGTCAGAGGTTTACCATAACCGAAAGGGATTCCACTCCTTGAACGTGCAGCTTGTTGTTGACTACAAGCAAATACTCATGGCAGTAAATGCCAGTTTTCCAGGGAGCATTTATGATGCGCATATTTTGCGTGAGAGCACTGTCTCTGACCTTTTTAACAGTCAGCCACAAGGTCAATGCTGGATGCTAGGTGACAAAGGATACGGCCTCGCTACCTGGCTCTTGACCCCCCTCCGTAAGCCCCAAACAGATGTCGAGCATCGCTACAATCGGAGTCATATCGCTACATGCAATATCGTCGAAAAGAAAATTGGAGTGCTGAAGCAGCGCTTCAGATGCCTGGACCACTCGGGAGGCAGCCTATAATACCACCCTGAGCAGGTCGTTGAGTTCATTGTGGTGTGCTGCATGTTGCATAACTTATCTATCTGGAGGGGACAGGAATTGCCAGATGGGACCGCCGGTCCACCTCAGGAGAGAGGGGAGGCAGAAAAGGAGGAGAAGGAGGAAGAGGAGGACGATGACACCATCCACCCCCGCCCCCCCCACCAGGCAAAATTTCTAACTGCAGCCACCATTCCCTCTACCTCTATCCCCCCCAGCCTTAACACACCCTTTCTCCCTAACGTTGCCCCTGCCCCAGTCCTACCTGCATTTACTCCAAGCCGTCTTACAGCAGGGCATCTCGAGCGCTGCTGCTGTTGCGGGGGTTGGGGGGGGGTGGTGACAATGGCAGAGTCACTTCTTGTGATCCCGGAGAATAGTGGGTATCCAAAGACCCATCTCCAAAGTCAGAAGCAACTGCTTCCTCCTGACTCTCAGCTGCCGGCATAGGTGGTACGGCACCTTGGGGTGCAGTGCCATATACCAAGTCTATTGTCTGCCGCAAGGCATCGACAGAATCGATGGTTCGCCGGAATCGAGGATATGGTGCACAATCAGTTGCACCATATCCTCCGAATGACCAGCTGAAAGCATGGCAATGTTGCCGGTTAACCCACCTATCGCCTGGAGGAGCTCCCGACCGATGTCGACGCTCGCCCTTGACAGTGAGACCATATCCAGGTGAAGTCTGTCTGTCTCTGAGCATGCCTACCTTGCCGAATCAACCTCCCCCGATTCGGTGTGGACCACTCGGTGTGTCCTGCTACAAGCTGCTTGGTCCTGCTGCTTCCTCAGTTGAGGAAGAGGTGGTCGCAGGTAGATTGGACCCTTGAGTCTCTGAGTCCTCCTCCACATTTTGGGTTGAGCAGCATGGTTGAGGCTCATCTATATGATCCTTCTTCTCTGTGGTATCGTCTCTGGTGGTGAGCACCACTTGAAGTAGAAGGGGCGATATTCCAGGAGGCTTCAAATGTCTCCGATACTCTTGGGCAACTAGAAAACATATTATGAGAGGTGAGTGGGAGAGGCTAGAGTGACATGAGAATGCTTATGCTGTTCAGGCCTATGTAGGAGGAGCAACACTACTGCATTAGATATCACCGACAGACGTTACATTTAATTAACATGAACAGAAAGTGCATGGCATTATAATAAGATTTCATGATCCCAGTATTAATTACATTTCATTATATTACATCATTCATATATTATACTCAAATAGCATTAAATTACATTAAATTACCCGGGGGTTATATATGACGTACCTGGAGCTACAACTGGATCTGCACCACGGGGGTGGATGAGCAATTATGAACCCCCAACGACAGCTGCGGCCCTCTTCCAGGTCGGTCAGTTGTGCCAGCTCTGCGGGCTCTCCTCCCTTGCGCAGATGCTCCACATGATTGGCAGATATCTTCTTTTGCAAAGGTGACAAGAGCATAGTATAAGCTAATTGCCCAGGTACTATTACGGAACACACAGATAGACATCCACAATTAGCCATCGCCAATGCTTTTCATTAATTTCCCATTAACGGTATATGTTATATGTTATATGCTAATACAGTTAGGATGCAATTGATGCATGATTAACACATCTACATTCAGAGAAGCAATGTAATAAGATTGTGGACAGGAAGTAATGTGTGACATCAAGCTTACCCAGCTTTCCAAGCTTAATTACAATCTGGCAGATTTACATTTTAAGTAATGAGTCAGTACATAATTAAAGTTATTAAAGTTAATACTTACTGTCGCAGACGTGGCACTGGCTTGGCTCCTGATAATAATCATCAGCAGCCGACGATACCACATCCACAATCTCCGCCCATATCCGTTGGTAAACATTTGGTTAATTGGCTCCACCTAGTTTCAACTTCATGGACCAAGGCTGCGTTGGCCTCGTCAGAAAAATGCTTGTCCCTTTGTCTCCCTCCCATTTCAGCCACCTCACTCACTTCACTCATAACTACTTCTTCTATGTCCATATTTTTATTTCAAATGTGTTATAAATTTTTTCTAACTTTTAAATCCTTCTCTCTCCACTTGCTCTGCTCTCTGGCTGCGTATCTTGCTCTCTCTCTCTCTCTCTCTCTCTCTCTCTCCCTTCCTCTTCTGCGCATGCGCAGGTAATCCCCGAATTCCCGAATCACAGGAAAAGTGAAGTGCAGAGAAAAAAAAATTCTTGCCTGCATAGAATGGCCATTGCTAGGGACACCGGCATTGCACGACTGAATAGATCGCGACCGCCCATTTGCTATCGCTACTGCTACCGCCCCCCCAAAAAAGGGCGACACTTGCTGTTTTTAAAATGGCCGATATTCCGGCAGTTCTTAAAGATGGGACAACCACTATCGCTGGAAATATCACTAATATATGGGCGGTAGTGATCTCAGCCAAAAGTCTAGCCCTATATCCTTATCTCGACCTGGCCACCATAAGTAACTGCATACAAAACTCTTAGTCAAGCACATTCCTAGGTGCTGGTCATGAAGAGCTCTTAATAATTTGGACCTGAATTTATGTGGAATAACTATTTCTTGTATCCCACATGATATAATCTTTATTCACTCATAAATCATTCCTACGAACAAAGTATGGATGAATATGTTTCTCTGATACCTGGTTTGGCCAGCAATTTGCTATGTAATCATACATCTTTGAAATAACTGGGCCACGTTTGGTTGCTCTACCAATTTCTTCAGCTGTGACTGGCAGCTCATCAATATATGAAAAATAGAACATTTCTTCCCTATTGGGTGTAACTTGTGGTGTGGATGGCAACCTGGACACAGCATCAGCCTTACCATCTGACTTAGGCACAACAACAACGGGTATAGCCCAATTACTCAGTTCTACCTTAGAGATAATGGGCTGGAATTTCCTATGGTTTACCCGGGTTCTCCACCCCCGGTTTCTGGGCGGTATTGGCCATTGTGGGCGGGAATGAGGTGAGCGGTAATTTTCTACCTGAGGTACACCAGTGGTTTTGAAGTCCCGCTGGAGAATGGACTGCCGGCATGCACCGTCCACAGATTGCCCTGGCATGACTTTTGGCTGAGCGGGACTCGTAGGTAAGTATGAAATTTAAAAAAAAAACGCCGACGAGGACCTGCGGAGCTGGGCGATAGGTAAGTAGGTCTGCAAGATAAAGGTAAGTGATTGGCTTTTTATTATTTATGTTCAAAATCTGTTGAGGTGATTTGATTTAAAAGTGTGTTGGGAATGTTTTTTTGATTTTTTTTAGTTAGGTTTTTGTAAAATTATTTTCATTCTTTTTCTCGTGTTAGGTCCAACCCGCAGCCTCGGGGTAAATTTTTATAGATTTTTTAAATTTATCGCCCATTTTCTTTAGGTACTACCCAATCTAGCCGAAATTACACTTTTTCGCATAGATTGGGGGTGCAAGGCCCATATGTTTTGCAGGGCGAATTTTTTTTTTCGGGACGTTTTCGCCGGCGATAATCTTTCCAACCTTCACGGTTTTTTGGGCAGCAATCGGGCGCTGGCGAGCTTTAGGGAAATTCAGAATTTTAGCCCAGAGTTCTTAGTTTCTAGTCTTTTGAGTTCTTGCTCAACTTTCTCCTTGAGTGAGTATGGTATGGACGGGGCTTGCAGTAAACTGGTCTAGCATACTTCAATCTCTGACACTCACCTTGAAGCCTTGGATTGGACTGCCTGTTTCACGGAACACCTTCCAATACTGCTTGATGACATTATCCTTCGATGCAAATCTCGTTTCAACACAAAAAATCTCATTCCAATTCAGCTTCAGTGATCCCAACCAATTTCTACCTCTCAAGGCAGGCTTGCCTCCTAACACTACTAAGAGAGGCAAGCTCTGAAACTGATCCTTGTATTTCATCGGTATGGTGATACGTCCTACAACAGGGATTTGCTCTCCTGAGTAGCCTCGCAGCTCTATCTTCAACTTCTCCAGTGGAAGTCACTCAACTTGTCGAGATATAGCGATTCCAGCACTGCGCTCACGGATGCATCAGTGTTGATTTCCATGGGTAACCTGGTTCCTGCAGCATCTACTTGGATGGCAATACATCGTGAATTGCTATTAGATATCCTGATGGCGTGTGTCTCCAGAACCTCCTCATCCTGTTGCTTCTCTTCAATGCTATGTAGTCTCTGGCGATTTCTACTTCAAGCATTGAACTCTTCAGTAGGATCCCTTCGCAAGATGACCAGTTTTCTTGCAGAAGAAACACTCTGCCTTCACATATGGACAGCTTTGAGCAATGTGTTGTCCCAGGCACCGATAGCTTGACTTCAATTCACTGTTACCTTGGTCAGTTGCTGAGGCCTTGGGGCACAACTGCCTTTTACTTTTAACCTGCAGGTGATTCACCTCGATTCACCTGTGACAACTGGAAATGGTACAAAATTCTCGGGAGTATTGATTGGCCAAATGCATCGACGTAACTGTCAGACAAGCTAAATCAAAAGTCAAGTTAGGGGTTGTCAACAACTTTCTTCTGATTGCTTCATTTTTCATCCCACAAACAAAGCGGTCATGTAATGATCGGTCCTGAAAGTTTCCAAAATGATAGTGAATAGATATATTTTTTTAATTCTACAGTGTCCTCACTAATACTCTCATCAATGAATTGTATTTCAAAATGATAACTTACAGCAATTTCCAGGGGCAAAGACTGTTGTGCAATCTCTGTCAGTGGTGTGTCCTTCGGCTTGATGGGAACAAGCACATTTTTCAGGGCTCCATATACCTCAGGGCCTGCTTCAGTCAAGAAAATAGCCCGTTTTCTTTCTAAAACCACCTGGTTATGCTTTTCATCATTGGGGACATTGACGATACTATTCGTGGTGAAAAATATTTCTAGCCGCTCGACTTATGCTCCAAAAGTCTCTCGGTCATGATGGAACTCACCCAGGCACCCTATTATTCCCATGGGCGTGGCCATCTGGACTCTTCAATTCAGCTAAGTGTGCTTGTAATTTACCTTGGATTTTTATCTGTTCTGCAAGACAAAGAACCTCTCAAATTCACTCTGTCGGTTGGCTGAATCATTCACCAACAAACATTTCAGCTAGGGAATCCAAAATTTCTATCCTCATTCGCCAATGTGATATATTCTTTACAACATCACAAACACACACAAACAAGATGGCTCCATTACATCATGTGACTCTTGTTGTATTTACATCAGCAGTTGCATTACCGCAGTAGTCCACTAGATGGGGCTATATTACAGGGGTGATAATGGATGTAAAAATTCAACAACTAGACTAGGAAAACCGAATTCAACAGCATTAGCACAGGAGCTGGCCCATGGACACTGGACTCCCTTCGACTTTGTGCGCTAGTGTAAAAATGGTGATTGCGAATCAGCTGCTTGTTTTACATCCTTCCCAATTTTTATTTCTATAGAAGCCAATATTTGAATTAGTCACTATGGAAAGGATCATGATATCAACATAAAAGAAATAAAGGTTTGTGTTGTTGTATTTCTTTTCTCTTGTTCAGAATGAAAAAGACCAAAGATCAAGTGACCCAGCCAAAACCCTTCCTGGTGGCCCAATGTTTGCCACTAAAGTGGCTGCAGAGTTCACAGCTGTAGGGCAATTGTTTCGTCCCGGATTAATTTGTAGCGGGCAAGAAAATAATAATTTTATAACCTCAAAGAATATAACTTGACATACAGACACAGCTTTTACTTGAAAAATAGTGTCTTATACAGCCAAAATAGTGTCTCTTACAGCATGGGGCCGAAATTACCCCCCGTGTCCGATAAGGCTTCTGGCCGCCTAAAAGCGGCAGCCACGGTCCGGCACGGAATGGCCGCTGACTCTCCGCGGAGGGTACGCCATTTTGGAAATTGCCCTTCGTGAGATTTGTAGCGGTACCCGGGACCGCTCTGCCCGTTTTCCCGCACATGCCGACCCCCGACTGACAGGGACCCCCTCATGAAATTGGCCCTCGGAAAATTGCCCTTTTCCCGGTTTTGCCCTGCGGGAGCAGCCCCACTGTCGATCGGCGCCCCCGGCACCCTTTGCTGTCAGTACATTCTCTGTTTCATCGCGGCCCGGACCCCCTTAAAGGGGAGGGTGCCATGTTTTTTTTTTGTCGGACGATTGCCAGGTTGTTCCGACAATTATGGCCGTGGGTTCGGCTGGGCAGCCAAGGCCATTGACCCAGCCAAAACCCTTCCTGGTGGCCCAATGTTTGCCACTAAAGTGGCTGCAGAGTTCACAGCTGTAGGGCAATTGTTTCGTCCCGGATTAATTTGTAGCGGGCAAGAAAATAATGATAAGACAACAATAAGTATAGTTCCCACTTTGTGTGGCAGTCTTTACTGAGACTGATCAACCTGTTATCAACATTACACGTATAAGTTTGTCCCTTGAAAACCTGTGACCTAAAGAATAGATGGTGGGTGGAGAAAGCACAGGAGATGCAGCAGCTGGCCGACAACCATGCTGTGCGAGAATTCTTCACTGCAGTCAAGTTCACCTACGGCCTAAGCACCCAAGGCACCCCCTCCCCACCACACTGCTGACCAAGAACAGGGAGACACTCATCAAAATCACCTAGGCAGTCAGGACCTGCTGGAAGGAGCACTTCGAAGATCTCCTTAACCGAGACTCTGCCTTTGACTCGAGTGTCCTCAACTCCATCCCACAGCATGCTACCCGCCATCACCTCAGCAAAACCCCAGCCCTGCACGTGGTAGAAAAGGCCATCCGTCAGCTCAAGAACAACAAGGCACGGGAGCGGATGGAATCCCCGCCGAGGCACTAAAGTATGGCGGAGAGGCACTATTGGCACAAATGCAGGACCTCATCTCTCATCTGCAAGGAGGAGAGCATGCCAGGAGATTTCAGAGATGCAGTAATCGCGACCATCTTTAAAAAAGGGGACAAGTCCAACTGCGGCAACTACAGGGGAATCTCCCTGTTATCAGCCATTGGGAAGATAATCGCTAGAATCCTCCTCAACCGTCTTCTCCCTGTGGCTGAGGAGCTCCTCCTGGAGTCACAGTGCACTACAGAGCACAACGGACATGATCTTTATCATGGCACGACAACTGCAAGAGAAGTGCAGGGAACAGCACCAACCCTAGTACATGGCCTTCTTTGACCTTACAAAGGCCTTTGACACTGTTAACCGCAAGGGATTATGGTGCGTCCTCCTCCGTTTCGGCTGCTCCCAAAGGTTTGTCGCCATCCTCTGCCTGCTCCGCGATGACATGCAAGCTGTGATCCTTACCAACAGATCCACCACAGACCCAATCCACGTCCGGACCGGAATCAAGCAGAGCTGCATCATTGCACCAACCCACTGCTCAATCTTCTTTGCTGCAATGCTCCACCTCACACTCAACAAGCTCCCCGCTGGAGTGGAACTAAACTACAGAACCAATGGGAACCTGTTCAACCTTCATCGTCTCCAGGCCAGATAGAAGACCGTCCCATCCTCTGTCGTCGAGCTACAGTAAACGGACGACGCGTGTGCCTGCGCACATTCAGAGACTGAACTCCAAGTCACAGTCAACATCTTCACTGAGATGTACGAAAGCATAGGCCTTACGCTAAACATCCGTAAGAATAAGGTCCTCCACCAACCTGACCCCGCTACATAGCATTGTCCCCCAGTATTCAAGATCCACGGCGCGGCCCTGGAAAACATGGACCACTTTCCATACCTTGGTAGCCTATTATCAACAAGGGCAGATATCGACGACGAGGTTCAACACTGCCTCCAGTGCACCAGTGCTGCCTTCGTCCACCTGAAGAAGAGAGTTTTGAAGATCAGGCCCTCAAATCTGTCAACAAGCTCATGGTCTACAGGGCTGTAGTAATACTCCCCTCTTGTATGGCTCAGAGACATGGACCATATACAGTAGACACCTCAAATCGCTGGAGAAATACCACCAATGATGTCTCTGTAAGATCCTGCAAATCCCCTGGGAGGACAGACGCACCAACGTTAGCATCCTCAATCAGGCCAACATCCCCAGCATGGAAGTACTGACCACACTCAATCAGCTCCGTTGGGTGGGCCACATTGTCCGCATGCCCGACAAAAGACTCCCAAAGCAAGTGCTCTACTCGGAGCTCCTACACGGCAAATGAGCCCCCCGTGGGCAGAGGAAACGTTACAAGGACACCCTCATAACCTCCTTGATGAAGTGCAACATCCCCACCGACACCTGGGAGTCCCTGGCCAAAGACCGTCCTAAGTGGAGGAAGTGCATCCGGGAGGGCGCTGAGCACCTCGAGTCTTGTCGCCGAGACCATAAAGAAAACAAGTGCAGGCAGCGGAAGGAGCGTGCGGCAAGCCAGACTCCCCACCCACTCTTTCCTTCAACCACTGTCTGTCCCACCTGTGACAGAGACTGTAATTGCCATATTGGACTGTTCAGTCACCTTAGAACTCACTTTTAGATTGGAAGCAAGTCTTCCTCGATTTCAAAGGACTGCCTATAATGCCCCTTGAGCTGCTAAGCTATGTTGTAGTTAGTTACCAGTTCCTCAGTTCCCTGCATGCTCACGATCGTTCCAGTGGTGCGCTGATGTGTCGTGATGCGCGTCTTCTGATGACTGACCGGGTCACCTTTCCTTGACAGCAGCTGTGTCTCTGTCCCAGTTTCCCTGCGCACTCATGATCGATCTGCTGGTCTGATGGGTTTGTGGGGCAAAACTGACCAGGTCACCCTTTCTCTGACTACTGCGGGTTGCTATTCTGTGGTCTGTGAGCTCATGTCCCTGCCTTTTCCCATGTGTTGTTTCCATGGCTACCTGCCACCCATTGAATCCTTCCTTTGATCCATCGATGATCTATCTTCTCTGAGCACATATTAGCACTTCGGAAACTGATTGATTGTCTATAGTCTCATCATATCATCATAGGCGGTCCCTTGGAATCGAGGAAGACTTTCTTCCAATCTTGAAGTGAGTTATTTGGTGGCTGAACAGTCCAATATGAGAGCCACAGACATCGTCACAAGTGGGACAGATAGTTGTTGAGGGAAGGGGTGGGTGGGACTGGTTTGCCGCATGCTCTTGATTTCTGCATGCTCTCGGCGATGAGACTCGAGGCGCTCAGCGCCCTCCCGGATGCACTTCCTCCACTTAGGTCTTTGGCCAGGGACTCCCAGATGTGAGTGGGGATGTTGCTCTTTATCTGGGAGGCTTTGAGGGTGTCCTTGTAATGTTTCCGCTGTCCACCTTTGGCTCGTTTGCCACAAAGGAGCTCCGAGTAGAGCACTTGCTTTGGGAGTCTCGTGTCTGGCATGCGAACTATGTGGCCTGCCCAGCGGAGCTGATCGAGTGCTGTCAATGCTTCAGTGCTGGGGATGTTGGACTTAGAATGATGGGCAGGGCGTATGGAATGACAAAGGCCAACATCAGTCAGGAGGTGGGCTAATGGAGTCCATTGTTAGTCAATTAGTGATTACCTGGATGAGTTACCAGAATAATCGAGAGTCATTAAGCCCAGACTGCCTGGAAGCAAAAACCCATCACTGGACTCAAACACAGGAAGCCTCGCAAACAAGGAACTTTATTGGATAAAAGCAGAAGACATACCCACAGGAAACCTTGAAACAAAGGCCAAAAGAAGAAACACCCTTAGGAAGCCTCAACAGCAATGACCCAGGAAGGGCAAACAGACTTGGATATAAAAGGTGGCCGTGTGGCCATCTCTCTCTCTCTTGCCTGGCTGCTTCACCCCTACAAGAATCCAACCCTCCATATTGAGATAGAGAGAAGAGACCAGAAGAGACACCTTTTCATCAGAAGAAGCAGGGAATAAGCCAGTGAAATCAGTGAGCATTTCTGTACACACATCTTTTAAGATCACAGCCACGGTGTGAAGGGGTATCGTGCGTTCTCCCCACTAAATTCTTAGGGGTTTACGGGGGGGGGGGTTATACGTGGGTACTTCGCGTTAGGGGCCTGTTGGACAGGCCACACTATCTATTGTACTGCATTTGTTTATTTTACACACCAGGGTGTGTGTGGTTTTACTATGTGCAGGTGTGTGTTTAGCTTTAATAAAGCATTGTCGGTTGAGACCGAGGTATTTGTCCATAATTCATTCATCTGTTCAATACAGTAATCACTCCCAGATCTAGAACTAGTGTAACATGGGGGTACATCGAAAACACCTAAGGGAAACCACTTACAGAATTGGTGACTGCGGCAGGAGCTGGGTGTGCTGAACAGAGAGTTATGGAAGATATTAAGCCTTATAGATCAGCATTGGGGACTAGGATTTCCTCATGTATCTTTGGGAAAGTTAACGTAACACAGCAGTGGATACTAGACCTTTTGCGGGCTGAGAGTGCGGAGGACAAGGCCGCTGAGTGGACAGGGAGTAAGGGGCATAGAAAGGCAAAAGAAAACGGCATCTGGCTCCTGTGTCTGAAGAAACAAGTCCAACTGCTTAGGGAGCAGGTTGGTAGACATGAGGCAGAGCTCAAAGAGTCCGAGGAGCAGTCAGTGCAAGGGCCGTGGTAGGAACGAGGCTTTTAGATGAGTTGAGTGAAGAAAAGCAGGAGAAGCACACTCGGGAGGAAACCTCCCGTAACAAAAGGGAGCACCTGCAGTGTCAGGTAACAGAGGCCAAGCTCAATGAGCAGGCCGCACGGGAGGAGACTGCTCATCTAGCAGGTAAAGTAAACGGGCTGGAGGGGCAACTGAAGGATATTAAGACAGCGTCTAGGGTAGCTAGCAGTAGGGGGTTTGAGAGTGGGAATCATGGGCCCTGCCAAGAAAAAATCCAAAGCTTGACTCAAGCTCTATCCAAAGCCAAAAGCATGGTTTGCTTGATGGCCCCGGGGGAAGCTCGGGTGGACTGGGAAGAGGAAGAAGATAGCGAGGATTGGGGGCAGGGTAGGGATGTCCGAATACTGTTTGAAGCACCAAAGGGACCCATGCATCCCATACAGCAGCAGAAATAGAGTGCACCCGTAGACGGCCAAGGTCAGGGGACGCTGTATGGCGATTTTGTGGTCCCATTCACAACCCCACAGCTGCAAAATATGATTTCAGGGGTGCCCAAGCTTACCAACAAAGGAGACCCATCGGTCCACTTCACAGAGGTGGAACAGGTGGGAGGGATTAATGGATGTAACAAAGCAGAGGTTCACAAGCTGCTATTATTTTCCCTCAGAGGGGAAGATGTATCAGGCCCCATCTGCCAAAAGCAAGAGGAGGCAGGGCTTAAAGGAGGAAATCCTGAGAGCCATGGGTTACACCCAAGGTAATCCATTCTGCATGGTAGAGAGGATGCTGCAACTGGCTGGGGAAGCACGTCAGGCTTTTGAAGACCGGCTCTGGCCGGTCTATAATAAAGCCTGTCATGGAGTACTGGACCGAGCGCAGTTGCAGGGGGAGCCAAGGAACCATTGGCTCAGGACTCTAGTGTCAAAGAGTTTGCCCCGGATTAAGGTAAAGTCCGAAACTGGTTTAACCCTGAGAACACGGAAGCCAGTGTGCTCTGTCACATGAGTCTGGCATTTAAGACCGGCATGGAGGAGGAGGTCAAACCAGTTAAAGGGAAGGTTCACGAGTTAAAGACCAGTGAGGGTAGTAAAAGGGAATGGTGCCAGGAAGGAGGTAGCTCAGAGAGGGCTAGGACGTGTTTTGGATGTGGGAAGCTAGGCCACTGGAGGAAAGACTGCCCAGCTCCGAGGAGGGGGGTAAGGCAAAGCGGATGCTCCAGTTCCTGAGACAAAACCTGTCGCGGCGAAGGGACTGACCCCGGAACAATTTGATGTTCTGGTGGCCGCTCTTCGGACAGCTTTTGTGCCAGAGCAAGGAAAGGTAGACGCTGCCGTGAGCAGGGAAATCCCGACCGCTCCAGTAATCCCACCACCCTGACTAGCACGCACCCAGCCTGAGTACCTGTGTTCACTCACGTACTATGAGTGGAGTAGACTATGCGTGAAGATGGGGGTGGAGAAGGTAGTGGGGAAGTATTTGTTGGACACTGGGGCTTCCAGCACGGTAATTCACGCAAATGATCCGGCTACCTCACCTTTGTCAAGCAAGGTTCCACACAGTCTGGCGGGGTTCACAGAGAACGAGCAGGCGGGGCTGATCTCCAGGCCACTAGCCATCGATTTAGGATCACTCCGCGCAAAATGGAAGTGCGTCCTGCTGAAATGGGAGCAGCCAGGGTCAGGAGTCTTTGGGGCCAACTTTATGTTAGCCCACAGAATCATAGTGGATTTAAGGAATCACTGCCTTTGGGGAGCAGTGGGTTCCGATAAGGACTTTATTCACAGGTGTCCAAGTGATGACCCTGCGTGGGACCTCCGTTTTTATACCTGTGTGATCAGGTAAGGAGTATCTCCCACAAGTTCACCCCCTGTGGTCAAGGTGTGCATCTAGGTTGAGTGTATACAATAATATAGTGGTGTTACATTGTGGTTACATCACCTCCCCCAAAAGTCTTATTGAGATCATAGGTTTAGTCTTTCAGGTGGTCTACGATCCCTCGTGGAGCGCCGCAGTTGGGACTCTGGTTGTTGGACACTGACGTGAGTGTCTGTCACCTGGTGATTCCGGCCTGTCTGGGCTGACCGCAAGGACTGTGCATTCTTCTGAATGCTCTTGTTGCTCGTTCACTCACGGTGTTGTGAGCTCCATTTCATGGTCTTTTTCAGGTTCCTCCGTGTCGATGCTGAACCTTTTTTTTTACCTGGTCCAGATGCTAATGGCATATCTGACCATTGTTGAGTTTTACCACGATGACCCGATTCCCCGCTTTGTCAATTACAGGTTCCACAAGCCATTTGGGCCCCATGGCATGATTGAGGACAAATACAGGATCATTTATTTCTATACATCTCCCCCTCGCATTACGGTCATGGTACTCGTTTTGTGACGTGCACTTGCCCTCAACTATGTCGGTCAGGACTGGGTGAATGAGGGACAACCGAGTTTTGAATGTCTGTTTCATTAGTAGCTCTGCAGGCAGGACCCCTGTGAGCGAGTGCTGGCGGGATCTATAGGCCAGCAGGAGGCACGATAGGTGGCATTGTAGGGAGGGTCCTTGAATCCTGAGCATATCTTGCTTAATGATTTGGACCGCACATCTCGCCTGGCCATTGGAGGCCAGCTTGAACGGCGCAGTCCTGATGTGGTTGATGCCATTGCCCGACATAAACTCTCGGAATTCATAGCTTGTGAAACATGGGCCATTATCACTAACCAGGATGTCCGGCAAGCCATGGGTTGCAAAGATTGCACATAGGCTTTCCACGGTGGTGGATGACGTGCATGAATTCAGAACGATGCACTCAATCCATTTCGAGTACGCATCTACCATGAACGGGCCCGCGTAGTCAACATGAATGCGTGACCATGGCCTGGTGGGCCAGGGCCATGGGCTGAGCGGAGCCTCCCTGGGGGCATTACTCAGCTGGGCACACGTCGTGCACCTGCAAACACAGTGTTCCAGGTCTGATTCAATTCCAGGCCACCAAATGTGTGAGCAGGCAATGGCCTTCATCAGCACAATGCCTGGGTGCTCGCTGTGTCGTTCCCTGATGAATGCCTCCCTGCCCTTCTGGAGCATAACTACCCAGCTGCCCCATAGTAGGCAGTCGGCTTGGATGGAGAGCTCATCCCTCCATTTGTGGAACGGTCTGATCTCCTCAGGGCATGCTTCGTGTGCGGGCGCCCAATCCCCAGTCAGGACACATTTCTTAATCAGGGATAGGAGGGGATCTCTGTTTGTCCAGATTTTGATCTGGAGGGCTGTGATGGGGGAGCCTGCGCTGTCAAAGACATCGACAGCCATGACCATCTCGGTGCTTTGCTCCGCTGCCTCCTTGGTGGTGGCCAGTGGAAGCCTGCTGAGCGCGTCAGCGCAATTTTCGGTGCCTGATGGAGTAGTCATAAGCAGCCAGCATGAGAATGCATCGCTATATGCGAGCTGATGCGTTGGCATTGATAGCCTTGCTGTCTGATAACAGGCATGTTAATGGCTTGTGGTCCGTCTCTAATTCAAACTTCCTGCCAAAGAGGTACTGATGCAGTTTTTTTACACCATAGACACATGCTGCGCTTCCTTCTCGATCATCCCATATCCCCGTTCTACTTGAGAGAGCGACCTGGAGGCATAAGCCACAGGTTGTAGTTGTCCCTCAGCATTGCCCTGCTGCAACATGCACCCAACCCCATAGGATGATGCATCACATGTAAAAAACAATTTTTTACAGGGGTCGTACAGGGTCAACAACTTGTTTGAACAAAGTAGGTTTCGCGCCTGATCAAAAGCCCATTCCTGACAGTCCCCCCAAAACCAATCGCAACCCTTACGCAGGAGCATGTGTAGCGGCTCCAACAACGTGTTCAAGTTCGGAAGAAAGTTCCCGAAATAGTTCAACAGTCCCAGAAATGAACGCAATTTTGATGTGTTGCAGGGCCTGCGTGCTCATCGAATTGCCTCTGTTTTGGATTCGGTGGGCCGAATCCCATCTGCAGCAACCCTCCTGCCCAGAACCTCAACCTCAGGAGCTAAGAACACACATTTAGACTTCTTGAGTCGCAGGCCTACCCGGTCCAGTTGGCGTAGCACCTCCTCCAGGTTGTGGAGGTGTTCCTCGGTGTCTCGACCTGTGATGAAGATGTCGTCCTGGAATACGATCATTCCAGGAATGGATTTAAGCAGGTTTTCCATATTTTGTTGAAAAATTGCGGCCACTGATCAAATGCCAAATGGGTACCTGTTATAAATGAACAGTCCCTTGTGCGTGGTGATGGTGGTCAGTAGTTTAGATTCTTCGGCCAGTTCCTGGGTCATATAGGCTGAAGTGAGGTCCAACTTGGTAAGTAGCTTGCCACCTGCCAGCATGGCGAAAAGGTTCTCCATTCTCGGGAGTGGGTATTGATCTTGTAGGGACACCCAAATGATGGTGGCCTTGTAGTCACCACAGATCCTGACAGAGCCATCCACTTTTAGGACGGGAACGATGGAGCTCGCCCAGTCGCTGAATTCAACAGGCGAGATGATGCCCTCTCTCAACAGCCGGTCCAATTCACTCTCAATCTTTTCCTGCATCACATACGGTTTTGTGGTGCACTGGCCTGGCGTCCGGGGTGATGTGTATCACTACTTTGGTGCCTTTGAAAGTCCCGATGCCAGGTTGGAATAGTGAATCGAATTGTTGCAGAACTTGTGAGCACAAACTTTGCTCCACAGATGACATTGCATGAACATCCCCCCATTTCCAGTTCATCTCGGATAACCAGCTCCTCCCCAACAGTGCGGGACCATTGCCCGGGACAGTCCAGAGCGGCAGCCGATTCACTACCTTGTGTGTGACAGCCAATATTGCACTGCCTAGCACCGGAATGATTTCTTTCGTGTAAGTCCGTAATTGTGTCTCAACACGTGCTAATTTTGGTCTACCGGCTTTAAATGGCGATAGCTTCTCAAATTGCTGAACGCCCATGAGTGACTGGCTGGTCCCAATGTCCAGCTCCATGCGTACAGGGATACCGTTTAATAAAACCCTCATCATCATTGGTGGAGTTTTTGGTGTATGAACTGTGAATATTCGCCACATGGACCCACTGAACCTCAGCGTCCATCGATTCGTCCCAAAAGTCAGCCTGCCTCAAAGAACCCTCTTCTGGTCCATCCGCCTCATATATTAGTCTGGTTGCAGACTTCCTACACATTCAAGCTAAGTGGCCACTGAGATTGCATTCCTGCAGACAAACTGTTGAAATCTGCAAGATCTAGCTGAATGTTTTCCCCCACACCTCCAGCATGAGTTAAAGTTTCCATTGTTGGGAACAAAGGGACTGTGGCTAGGCATTCCACGCTGACTGTCCCTTGGACTGCTCTTAAGTACCCTATTCGTGGGTGTCAATGGCCCCATCCCGGGCCGCATTGTCCACTGTTATGGCGTGAATGTCCGTTCAGCCTGGCATTGTCTTTGTTGAAGTCCTACTCTGGGTTCTATTGCTGCCTGGGGAATGTCGGACTGCCCCTGCCTGCGGGGCTCTGAGTCGTATTGATGATGTTGACACCCTGATCCCTCGCCGTGTTAGAGGCAGAATTGCGTGCGCATATTATTTTTGTCTCTTCCTCCCCCGCCATGAAAGTTTGAGCGAGCAACGCCGCCGCTTCCAAGGTCAAATCCTTGATCTCAATTAATTTGCGAAAAATCCCCGCATGACCGATGCCCTCGATAAAGAAGTCCCTTAGCATCTCCCCCCTGCAGGCGTCTGTGAACTTACAGGGGCTGGCTAAACACCGGAGGTCCGCTACGAAGTCCGGTATGCTCTGTCCTTCCTGACATCGGTGGGTGTAGAATCTGTGACGGGCCATATGTATGCTACTCGCCGCTCCCCGATCAATTTGCTAAGTTCTTCAAAGGTTTTGTCCACCGTCTTTTTGGGTGCTAGTAAGTCCTTCATAAGCGCGTAAGTCTTTGGTCCGCAGCTGGTCAAAAGATGAGCCCTTCGCTTGTCGGCCGCTGCATCCCACAGCCATTCTTTTATAACGAAGCTTTGCTGAAGCCTCTCGACAAAATCGTCCAAGTCTTCCCTAACACAGTACCGTTCCTCTGTGCTACCGGTGGCCATTCTCGTGGGTCATGAATTCCCGTTTCTCGTCGCCAATGTAAAGTCCTTACTCTACAGCATGAAGCCACACGAGGCACATTCTGGGGACAAGGTCACTCTGTGACCTTAACTCTTTATTCACAGGACTCCAAATGATGACTCTGCATGGGACCTCCCTTTTTCTACCTGTGTGATCAGGTAAGGAGTGTCTCACACAAGTTCACCCCCTGTGGTCAATGTGTGCATCTAGGTTGTGTGTATACAAAAGTACAGTGGCGTTACATTGTGGTTACATACATGACACAAATCACTGTTGCAAAGGATTTTAGAGGCCACAGGAACCCAGGGAAGCCATTACATTCATAAAGTAAAGGCCCATTCCAAGACAGAGCTCAGAGTGGAAGGGAACCAAAAGGCTGATGAGTTAGCCATGGAAGGAGTCAAAACAGGAGAGTTTTGGGACCCATACGGGTCCAGCCTAGTAGCAGTGATCCGGGACAAAGGGGGGACACAAGGGAGTGTAGGGGTAGCATTGGCCCTGGACTTGAGGAAAGCCCAGGCACAGGATCCCGTCCTCTAGGTTGTCCTGGAGCAGCTGGCCAGGGGAGAAAAGGTAGAAGGCCCATTCGGGGTAGTGGGCATTACTTTAAAGGAGTGACTGCTTTTCAGAGGCGATCAGTGGGTGGTACCAGAACAGCACCAGAGGGAATTCCTCCAGATAGCTCACGGGGGCCGAGGAGCAGGTTAACCAGGGCCGGAGACTATCTGGCAGAGGGTAGAACAGGCCGTAACTGAGGGAGGATTTCCGCAATTTTTGCGCAGACTGTCTGGTGTGCGCAGCGAACAACCCCGATCCCCAGAAAAGAAAGGTTCCAATGGAACACACGAGAAGGGTAGAGGAACCATAGCACTCAGTACAGGTCGATTACATCGGGCCATTGCCCACCACAAAGGGGGGTTACAAATACTGTTTGGTCCTTGTGGACATTTTCTCGAATTGGGTTAAAGCCTTCCCTTGTCGATCAGCCACAGCGTTGGTGATGGCAAGAATCTTGGGGTGAGGGAAGTATTCTCTAGGTGGGGACTGCCACAGATCATGGAGTTCGATCAGGGGAGCCACTTCACAGGGCAAGTCATGCAGGCAACCTTGAAAGTGCTAGGGATAGAAGGGAAATGGCATGTGGTTCACAACCCAGTCATTAGGGGTTGTGGAGCGACTTAATCAGACCATCAAAGAAAGGCTGCGAAAGGAAACAGGACGTCCCCGAAAAAGTGGATTGAGGTCCTGCCGTTTATCCTGATGGGGGTCCGAGCCAACCTCTCCAGAAGCACAGGGTATTCCCCGCATGAGCTCATGGCTGGTAGGGTCATGCGCACGCCCACCCATGTTCTGGCGCCGGTTCTCACAGCGGGGCAGGTAAACCGGGACAAGTTTGTCAAGAATCTGTTTGAGCACTTGAAACAGATCCATTGGCACGCTGCCAGCAACATGGGGAAGCAGCACTGGAGCAATCGGTTGCTGCTCGAGTCCCGGAGAACCCACGAGTGGAAGGTAGGGGATCAGGTCATGGTCCGCAATTACGCTCGGGTGGACACGTTTGAGTCTTTGTACATGGGACCCTAGAGCATCGTAGATAAGGCCAATCCCATGGTGTACACGGTTAAGCTTCTGAAGCGCCCAAAGTGGTTCCATGTGAACCAGTGAAAGTTGTTTAACCCGGGGGAAAGAGCGAGGAACAGAAAGAAGCACCAAGGCGCTGTAAACAGCATGGTGGACGTGGGTCTTCCTCCCATAGTTTGGGACAGTGAGGAGCTCGTGGTAGTGGTGGTTAGGAGGAGTAGTAGGATCCCACGGCCGAGAACACTGCCAGGTCCAGAACTAGTGGGGGTGCGTTGAAAACACCTAAGGGAAACCACTTGCATCTCCCTGTGGCCAAGCAACTACTCCCGGAGTCACAGTGCGGATTTCGTCCCCTACGGGGCACAACGGATATGATTTTTGCAGCGCGACAGCTACAGGAAAAATGCAGGGAACAGCGTCAGCCCTTTTACATGGCCTTCTTCGACCTTACAAGGGTCTTTGACACTGTCAATCGCGAGGGTCTATGGAGCATCCTCTCCCATTTTGGATGCCCCCAAAAGCTCGTCACCATTCTCCGCCTGCTCCACGATGACATGCAGGTCGTGATCCTTACCAACGGATCCATTACAGACCCAATCCACCTCCGGACCGGGGTCAATCTGGGCTGTGTCATCACCCCAACCCTCTTCTCAATCTTTCTCACTGCCATCTATAGTCTAGCGCTATTATGGATCTCACTGTTTCTCATTATAGTTCTTACATAGTCAGTATCGGTGTTTACACTTCTACAAAAAGTTTCTTACAGTCAGTATCATTTCTATTGTGTTGAGATTTCTCTTTTGATTACAATTTGTGTGGTTTTAAATTTCCACAAAAGTTTTCTTACAGTCAGTATTGCTTCCATTGTGTTGGGGTTTCTAGCACAGATTAACATTAAGCATTTTAAACAGAAGTCTCCAGGAGTTCTTACATGTGGCAGGAAGTCAGTATTTACAGCTTTCATGTTTTACATTAAGCATTTTATAATCACAGAGCTTGATTTCCTGGGCCTTATGCTGGGCGCTTTATGCAGAAGTTTTATTACTGATTTTCAAAAGTGAGGTTTTCAAGCCCGACACAGTGGGCCTCCGCTTTAACTGAAGGGCAGAGAGGTTGTGACGTACCAGCGCAATGTTATCAGCATGGCGCTGATGACAGTCAGCATCGGCCGCTCTGCCCCACCCCCACTTCCGCCCCGCTATTTACGGCAACTCCGCCCCACTCGAAAAAAATCCCCGAAGTGCTGAATTTCGACAGTTAGGTCACCCCAATGCATGGCACCGGCAGAACACATCGAAAACGGCAGGTGCACCTCGTTTCCAGTGGTGGGCAATTTCAGCCCTGCTTTTTTCTAGCAAGTTATTATTGCGTTGTGAGTTCATGTCCCACTCCAGGAACTTGAGTACAATAAAATCTAGGCTGACATGCCAGTGCAGTGCTGAGGGAGTGCTGCACTGTCAGAGGTGCTGTCTTTCAGATGAGATGTTAAACTGAGGCCCTGTCTGCTTTCTCAGGTGGATGTAAACGATCCCATGACATTATTTCAAAGAAGTGCAGGAGAGTTATCCCTGGTGTCCTTATCAATATTTATCCCTCAATCAACAAAACAAAAAAAAACAGATTATTTGGTCATTATCACATTGCAATTGTTGGGAGCTTGCTTGTGTGCAAATTGACTGCCATGTTTCCTATATTACAACAGTGACTACACTCCAAAAGGACTTAATTGACTGTAAAATGCTTTGATAAGTCTGGTGGTCATGAAAGGCACTATATAAATCCAAGTCTTTCTTTCTTATGCCATCTTGTCCTGATGTTATATGTGGTAATCCAGAAAACTCTTGTAGAATGGACTGTTTTGTATGTGTTCTCTTCAAAATCTGATGGATTGTTTCTAAACACCACAAAATTTGTTATCAGTTCCGCAGGCCATGCCACCTTATCTCGACAACTGTTTGAATTGTTTTATCTTATCAGTTACTCAAGTCTTGTAGTTTGCCAAGGCCAATTTTATTGTCACATCCCATCGCCTGACTCAGCATAAAAGCATCCAGCCAATATTGTCGTAAACACATCCATGATCCTTTGCAGATTATGTCAAAAATCTAATTTCCCAGCATTCTGATTTTGCTCAAGTTGACAATTCTGTGTTGTTTTATCAATTATTCTATGGTTTTACGTCCATTCTTTTAGACTTCTTTAAAACAAATATTAAAGTCCATATCGAAAAGTCCAAAGTCCTTCAGTGCACTGCGCATGCCCCAATCAGTTCCACGGACGATGGAACCAATGCAGCCCAACAAAGGTAAATTTGAAATTACTTTGGGGGCCTGAAGGAACAGGAGTGCTCATTTGGGCCCCACTGAAATAATCTAGGCCACTGCTGCACCGGGATCCCCTCCTCCGCAATGTAAATGTGGTCGGGGTCTCAAAATTGCGATTGCCTCTTCTCCAGGTAAAAGGCCAATCTGCTGGCCATTCCGTCGGTCGGTCACAAAAGAATCAAAACGACCCCCTTGATTTCCGCATTGAGTCCTAACTGGAGTCATCCTATATATATTAATGCCTCTCCCCTCAAGACGGGTACATAATAAAACCCTTGGGGCGAGGGGTGGGGGAGATTGTGTAGCACCCTGTTTGGGGGCGGTAACACCATGAGATGAGTGTTCCTGCACCAGGTGTGGAGGTAATGTCCAGCTAGCGATATTGGGATTACTACCCCCAAGAGCAAGTGGAAAGCAAAATAACGTGCTAAGCTTGTCCTGTGGCACACGAGCGGGGCGGAAGCAATCGGAGAGGGGCACGTAGAAAGGGCCCTCCCTTTCATTAAAGGAGAGGGCCAAGCTGCTAACTCTACGGGTCCCTACCTGGACCACTGGGTAACAGGGTGCCAGGGCATCTGCATGTCACTCAAGTGGAGTGCAGGCTGTCAGATTGCGGCATGGACCCCATGATCCACGATGCAACGGGTCAGACGGTTTTTTGTTTTTGTGATCGCCACCTCCCCTTTAACTAGCGCTCCACAAGCAGCCTACAACCTGGTACATACCCCCCTGAAGCTGTCATCGCCTGGTGCAGCTTCAGATGGCGCTCCCGAAAAGTTTGATGTAATTGCATGGCAAATTTTGTGTACAAGGATACCCAAGTCCCTATGAATACAAACATTTTCCAATCTTTCATCATTTAAGAAATATTCCGCTATTCTAATTTTCCTACCAAAGTGGATAACTTCACATTTCTCCACATTATAAGAACTGTCATCACTAGCTGTCAAAAGCTATCACTACTAGAAATTGATTAACTGGTCATTCTTCTCATTCTCATTTGTGGGACCTTGCTGTATGATAAATAGCTGCTGTGTCGATCTGCATAACAATAGTAACTGCACTTTAAAGTAATTTATCATATTGAAGCATTTGGAACATTTGACAGCCATGAGAAGGTGCAATATAAATGCTTGGTCTTTTTTACTTGCTAGAAGATGCCAGAACACGATATTGATTAAACTGAGTCAAAACAGCTAATATGTGAAACATGGATTCACCTTCTCATTATAGCTCAGGAATATCAACCATATTTACGTTACACTGAAGGTATTAGATGAAGTTAATCCAGTACAATCTTGTCAATAGATTTATCATGCACAATTGATCTGCCTGCAAATTGAGAGGCAAAAATTAAGGGGGTGAAATTGCGTACCATCCCGTTTGGGGGCGGTAACAGCCGCAAGGCAGGAGTTCCTGTGCCAAGCGCGGAAGTCCCGCCCCGCGACTTATATTCGGGTTACTGCCCCGAGAACAAGTGGAGCACAAAATATCATGCTCCACTTGTCTGTGGGGTGCGAGTGGGGAGGAATGGTACTGATGGTGGTTTCTTGCTTACCGATTGACATCTGACTGATAATGTACTTCTTTATCTAAACCTGGCCACCATAAGTAACGGCGTGCAAAACTATTGGTCAAGCACATTCCCAGATGCTGGTCATAAAGATTTCCTAATTACTTGGACCTGAACTTATTTGGGATAACTACTCTTGCACCCCACATGATACAGTCTTTATCCACTGATAATTCTTTCCTACGAACGATGTATGGATGACTATCTTTCTCTGTTACCTGGTTTGGTGATCCATTTGCGATGTAATAATATATCTTTGACATAACTGGGTCACGTTTGGTTGCTCTACCAATCTCTTCAGCTGTGACTGGCAGCTCATCAATGTATGAAAAATAGAACACTTCTTCCCTATTGGGTGTAACTTGTGATGTGGATAGCAACCTGGACATAGCATCAGCATTAATGTGATCAGCTGATTGTCTGTACTCAATGTCATGCGTATATGCTGAAAAAAATCAAAGCTAATCTCTGCATTCGGGCTGCAGCTAAGGTTGGAACTGGGGACTTTGGATGTAGGATTTCTGTCAGGGGCTTATGGTCAGTAATGATGGTAAACTTACGACCATACAAGTAGTTATGGAACTTCTTGACCCCAAAAATCAATGCTAAAGCTAGCCTTTCGACCTGTGCATAATTACACTCACTGGCACTGAGAGTGCATGAAGCAAAAGCAACTGATCTCTCCTCCCCACTATGTAGTACATGAGAGATCAATGCCCCAACTCCATGTGGAGAGGCATCACATACTAACTTGATCTCCTTAGATACATCATAGTGAACTAACATGGTGCTCTCTACCAACTGGCTTATACACTCCTTGAATGCTGTATCGCATTCTTCTGGCCACTTCCAATGGATTTGTTTTTTCAACAGCTCATTCAGTGGATATAATATTGTAGCCAAATTTGTTAGGAACTTCCCATAATAGTTCAAAAGACCCACAAATAATCAAAGTTCAGTGACATTCTTGGGAGTGGTGCATTTCTGATTGCATCCAGCTTTTCTTTGGATGGATGTAAACAATCTTTTGTCTACTCTGTGTACTAAGTACTCCATTGATTTTTGAAATAACTCACACTTGTGAGAAGTCATTCGTACTCTGTGCTTCTATAGCTATTTGAGCACTTCATTCAATAAGTTATTATGGATTTGCCTGTTTGGTGCTGAAATGAGTATGTTATCATCAATACATTGCAGAATCTGGTTCATCACTTTTTGGAATATGGCGGGGGCGAAAGCCACTCCAAATGGTAGCCTATTAAATTGATATAGGCCTAAATGAGTATTTATAGTCAAGCATGACTTGGAATCCTCAGCTAGCTCAAGTTGTAAGTAGCCATTTGTCAGATCTAACTTTGAGAAGATCTGGCCATCTATTAGCATTGTGAACAAATCTTCTACATTTGGCAATGTATTCAGTAGATTACCCTCTAGAACTTGATTTATGGTTACGTTATAATCACCACATAACATTACTTTACCATCAGACGTAGGTACAACAACAATGGGTGTAGCCCAATTACCTAGATGAACTTTAAAGATAATATTCTCAGGGCTAGACTTTCCACGAGGTGGCCATCGCCCCCAAAAATGGGCCTTTTTCCAACGATGTAGGACGTCTCAGCCTTAGTGATCGCTGGTACATGGCCCATTTTTTTTTGCCATTTTCCACTCAGCCTGAGGCAGACGATGTGGAATGGGCGATCTGATTTTTCGGCGATGTCGCGTTCACCCACCGAATGAGGAATTCAAAAAGCTTCCCTAGCAACGGCTTTTTGCGCATGTGTGAGATTTTTTTCCCGGCTGACTGGTTTTACCACGTTTTGGAAGGTCAGGGGTCATCATACATACACAGAAGGCAGAGGGAGGGGTAGAGAGAGAGAGAGAAGAGATTGAGAGAGGAGGAAGCAAGAAAGTTACAGTGGATTGATTTGCAGCATTTATAAATATAAACTTAAATTTAAATATAAATATCAGTATAAGCATTCTGAAAATGACCTCTGACCAGGATTCAGAGAGGAAAAGGGCTAAACCCTTTAGCGATGAGACGAACGAGGAGGCCCTTTCGAACGAGGTGCATGCCAGGTGGGCCGATTTGACACGGAGTGTGCAGGGAAACCCTCCACCCCGTGTCTACAGAAAAATTTGGGCAGAGATTGCAGACGTGGTTTCATCTGCATCCCATGAGGCGAGGGGGGCTGACCAGTGCAGAAAATGCTGGAATAGCTTGGTCGCTGCAGCAAGAGTAAGTTGCATTTTATATTTTACCTGTAATATTTGACTGATGCATGCAAATTTTTATTAGAACAATGAATCTCCTGCATTGAATCTAAGTTATTAATTCTTGAATGTATTAGTTAAACCATGTTAATGGTAATTTGCACATAATATTTTATAATTTATATTTAGTGCAAATTTTTATTAGAGCAATGAATATCCTGCATTTAATTCAAGTTTGACATTCTTTATTGTATTAATTAAACCATGTTAACAGTAAGTTGCATTTTCTATTTCAAATTTTATATTTAATATTCTTAAATGTATTACCATGTTAAGATCCGGACAGTGATCTGAACCAGCATCATGTAACATTTTAAACTGTTGTGACCTCAAGATACTGCCTAGTCCATTAGCTTATGCAATGCCATGCTCGTTTCTTGTTTTCAGAAGAAGATATCTATCAACCGTTCCAAGCAATGGCGGCCGGGGAGCGGCTCTGCTCAGCTGCAGCCACTTTCAGAAATTGAGGAGCGTGCGGCCGCGTTGGTTGGCCGTGATAATCGTTCGACCACCACCCGTGGTCTGGCCGAACCCAGCCATGCGCCTCATGAGTAATTTGTAATTTGTCGAACTGTATTAAAAACAGTATTAAAAACTTAAGTAAGTAACTGATCTAATGTCCTGTAATTATAATGCAAAATGCAATATACTTGTAATGTACTTATGATCTACTAATGATGTCATATCATTTCATGCATGCATGTATGCAGCCCTTGTGCATAAGAAGCAGGGATTGCAGCAGCCACAGCTTTCTGAGGTCGTGAAAAGTATTGATCTGTAACGTCTCTTGGTAATGTTCACCGTTATGTTCCAATAAGCTCTAAAAATGTCATTATATGTGTTTTTAAGGTAAGCCTGATACGCTGGTACATTTACAGTTGGCACCAGCACCTTCACTTGCACTATCGGAGAAACAAGAGGAGCAGGAGGAACAAGAGGAGCGTGAGGAACATGAGGAATGGGGGCACTTTCCTCACCTAGAGGAGGAGGAGGAGAAGGAGGAGGACGACGAAGAGCTGGACGAGTCATCCATTGATGTGAGGGGGGTGATGAACCTGTGGTCATCTCCATTGAGAGCAAAGAGGCACCGGAACCAAGTGTTATGCAGCCGGTGACGCCAAGGCCACGGAGGTTGGGTGAGCGAGGTGAGCAATCGCCTACCTCAGAAGGGCAGACGGAGTGCTTGATCTCCAGAGGCCTAGACTAATGATCCAGAGACATGAGTTCAAATCCCACCACAGCAGCTGGGGAATTCTAATTCAGTTAATTCAATAAAAATCTAGAATATAAAGCCAGTGTCTGTAATGGTGACCATGAAATTATCAGATTAACATTTAACCCATCTGGTTCACTAATGTCCTTTAGGGAAGGAAATCTGCTGTCCTTACCTGATCTGGCCTATATGTGACTCCAGACCCACAGCAATGTGGTTGACTTTTAACTGTACTCTGAAATGGCCCAGCGAGCTATTCAGTTGTAAAAAACAGCTACAAGAAACAAGAACTACTACAAATTCCTCCATCACCATCCCTGGGTATGTCTTGTCCCACCGGCAGGGCAGACCCACAAGGGATGGTGGCACAGTCTTATACAGTCAGAAGGGAGTGGCCCTGGGACTACTCAACATTGACACCAGATCCCATGAAGTCTCATGGCTTCAGGTCAAGCATGGGCAAGGAAACCTCCTAATTATCAACAACTGCCTGCCCTCAGCTGATGAATCAGTACTCCTCTATGTTGAACAACACTTGGAAGAAGCACTGAGAGTAGCAAGGGCACAAAATGTACTCTGGGCGGTGGGGGACTTCAATGTCCCTCACCAAGAGTGGCTCAGTAGCACCACGACTGACCGAGCTGGTCAAATCCTGAAGGACATAGCTGCCAGAGTGGGCTTTGACAGGTGCTGAGAGAAGCAACATGAGAAAAAAACCTACTTGACCTCATCCTCACCAATCTGCCTGACACAGATTCTTCTGTCCATGACAGCATTGGTAGCAGTGACCATCACACAATCATTGTTGAGACGAAGTCCCGTCTTCACACTGAGGACACCCTCCATCATATTGTGAGGCACTACCATGCTAAATGGGATAGATTCAGAACAGATCTAGTGCTCAAAACTGGCCATCCATGGGCCATCAGAACAGGAGAATTATATTCCACCACAATATGTAACCTCATGGCCCAGCATATCCCTCACTCTACCATTACCATCAAGCCAGGGGACCAACCCTGGTTCAATGAGGAGTGCAGAAGAGCATGTCAGGAGCTACACCAGGTGTACCTAAAAATAAGGTGCCAACCTTTTGAAGGTGCAACATAGGACTACCTGCATGCCAAAAAGCGGAAGCATCATGCTAGAGACAGGGCTGAGCGAATCTACAATCAACGTGTGGTGTATGTAGCACTCAAACCACTGACTCCACAGTCTGGTGTTGTAGTAACTGCTGTGACCTTAGTCCTTTATTGTGCAACTCCAGAGTGCCTCTCAGGTGTGGTGGGCAGCCTTTTATACTCTGTCTTGCAGGTACTTTCAGGTCTCCCACCACAGCGCCCTCTGTGGCGCACCATTGCAACTATACATTTAATGTACCTGGATAATACATAACATCTCACTCTGCCCCCCAGTTCCAAAAGCCATTGCCGGTAACCTCGGCCTTGTTCGTCCTGGTTGATTTGTGAGTGTAAGTCCATGACCATCCACTTCCCTCTTCTCCCCCATGTGGAGATTATGCTTGCGATCCGGTGCAAGCATGTGGTGTTTGCAGTCCTTACATGGGGAATGAAGTACACGAGCATAACCTCCAACCGAAAGCAGGTATACATAGACTGTACATTTTTATGGTACATATAATATATGGTACAGATGCTATGTCAAAAGGTTGCAGGTACACTGAACAGTTATTTAATTCCAGCTCCTCTGGGTGAGGTACAGTGGCAGTATACTGCCCCTTTTTGCCCGAGGTAATGGGCTGCGCTGAGACAGGGTATTGCAACTAGTGCGTTGCCTCTGTTCTCAGAAAGTAGTCACCTTGGCGGCTCATCTGCATCCGCTGAACCATTGCATAAATCACATAAATCGAAAATCGCATTAGTCCATCAGTCATGTTAGTCACAGATCCATTACCCTTTTACTTGTACCTCGTGGTATTAACTCTTTCCATAATTCATATCCATTATTTTAAACACAGCAACCATTCAGTATTAAAATATTAACTCTTACTACATATCCATTATTTTAAACACAGTAACCATTCAGCATTAAAATATTAACTCTTATCATAAATCCGTCATCCTACATTCACATTGCTCATTTAGACTCGCTCTTGCCTTACAAAAGTCTCTTTATGGGGACCACCAACAGCGTAAGACCCTTTTAAGACTCCCGGGTGCATTTTCCTTTTAAGACGCCATCTTGTGTTTCCCACGAGGCTTCCACTGGGCGCCGCCATTTTAGTTGCTCTACTTGCCTTTCTCTGCAGAGCTCTACTGCCACGAGGCTCGCCACCATCTTGAGCTCGCTGGCGAAGAAGGAACAGAAGGAACAAAGAAGAAAGAAAGGAGAAAAACGGCAAAGAACAACTTAATCTTGACTCTGGCAGAAGTGGTTCCCTGGACTCGATCAGTCATAGTTCCTGTGAGAGCGGCCTCCGTAATTGCTGCTGTATCCGCCGCTCTGGCTCACGTTCTCCTGAATCACACCAGCCGCTGCCGTAGCCTCTGCCGCCGCTGTAGCCTCCGCTGTAGCCTCCGCTCCTGTCACTGTCCCCGCAACTGCCGCCCCTCCTGCAGCCGCCATAGCCGCCTCTCCTGCGGCCACCGTAGCCGCCTCTCCTGTGGCCGCCGTAGCCGCCACCACCGTAGCCGCAACCGCCAACTGACTTTTCCTCTGCGTGGGCCCCCCAGATTTGTCGGCCATCGATGGACCTCCCGCTCATCGCTCGCAGCGCGTTGCCGGCCTGCACCCCAGCAATCGGCCCGCACCTACAAAACTGCTCTTCCAGGGTCTGCTCGTCTGTGTGGGGATTTAGACTGCCGATGAACTGCTTCTTTCTCCTCCAGCTCGGTAGACACTGCTCTTTGGGAACCCAGGGGACAGCGGTCTGTGGAGGACCTTCCCCATCCACGTCCTGCCTAGTAGCGTCGGCCCATCGCCTGCAATGACCCACAAAGGTAAACCGTGCATCTCACCCCCATGAGATACCTGCACATCCGTTCTGCCAAGAACAGGTATCAGTTCTTTGGTGTAGGTACGTAGCTTCGCCGTGACCGGGACCAGCTTGGGTCGTGCAACTGGGTTGACCCACAGTTTATGAAAAGTTTCCTGACTCATCAACGACGGACCCAATTCAGTGTCCACTTCCATACTCAAATGGGACTCCGTTAATCTTGACTTCCAAAATCACTGGGGGCGAATCGTCGGTACACGTGTACAGTCCAAACGCCTCATCTTCTTCTGCCTGCTCCTCGCTGGGATCCTCTACCATCTCCTCAGCCAGACAGTGAGTCAGGTTTCAAGGCAGCATTTGACCGAGTGTGTCATCAAGGAGTCCGAGTAAAACTGAAGTCAATGGGAATCAGGGGAAATATTCTCCACTGGCTGGAGTCATACCTAGCACAAACAAAGATGGTTGTGATGGTTGGAGGTCGATCGTCACAGCCCCAGGATATCGCTGCATGAGTTCCCCAGGGCAGTATCCTAGGCCCAAGCATCTTCGGCTACTTCATCATAAGGTCAGAAGTGGGGATGTTCGCTGATGACTGCTCAGTGTTCAGTGCCTTTCACAACTCTTCAGATAAGAAGCAGTCCATCCCACATGCAACAAGACCTGGACGACATTCAGGTTTGGGCTAAGTGGCAAGTAACAAGTGCCAGGCAATGACTATCTCCAACAAGCGAGTGTCTAACCACTGCCCCTTGACATTCAATGGCATTACCATCGCCAACTCCCCCAACATCAACATCCTGGGGGTTAACATTGACCAGAAACTTAACTGGACCAGCCACATAAATATTGTGACTACAAGCGCAGGTCAGAGGTTGTTCCACCATCGACAAGGCACAAGTCAGGAGTCTGATGGAATACTCTCCAGTTGCCTGCAGGAGTGCAGCTCCAACAACACTCAAGAAGTTCAATATCATCCAGGACAAAGCAACCTGCTTGATTGGTACCCTATCCATCACCTTAAATATTCACTCTCTCTACCACTGACATACTATGGCTGCAGTGTGTAACATCTACAAGATGCACTGCAGCAAGTCGCCAAGGCTTCATCGGCAGCACCTCCCAAACCCATGACCTCTACCATCTACAAGGACAAGGGCAGTAGGCGCATGGGAACATCATCATCTGCAAGGTCCCCTCCAAGTCACATACTATCCTAACTTGGAAGTTTATCGCTGTTGCTTCATTGTCGCTGGATCAAAGTCTTGAAACTCCCTCCCTAACAGCACTGTGGGAGTACCTTCACCACACGGACTGCAGCGGTTCAAGAAGGCAGCCCACCAGCACCTTCTCGAGGACAATTAGGGATGAGCAATAAATGCTGGCCTTGCCAGCAGCACCCACATCTCATGAATGAATAAATACATGCAAATCAGGCCCTGCAGTTAAAGTCGGCAGGACCTGATGGAAACCAGGCCTCCTGGGTTTCCCGCCTGCCTCGTAGGGCCCCCTGCCCCCAACCCGCCTCCCGAGAGAAAATTCCGGCTTCAGTGTTCGCCGTCATTACCCCTCTGAAACTGACCATAACTTCAGAATTTGGCGTATGAGCAGATAAACGTGGAAATCCTGAAGTTATGGTCAGCCATTCACTGCTGTGCCACAGATTGTGCTATGGAACTTCCCATAGTTGGCAATCAGTGAAATCAGTTGAACTGATGGCAAGTTAAGCTTTTCCGATCTAATTGCACTGTTAAAATAATACAAAAGCTAAATACTGCGGATGCTGGAATCTGAAATAAAAACAGAAAATACTGGAAATCTCAGCAGGTCAGGCAGAATCTGTAGAGAGAACCACAAAAATTAAGCCTTGTTAGAATAGGTGTAACTGGGATTTTGATGGCAAATTGACTGCTGAACAGTCATTCTGAACCTGAAAAACCCATTTTATACTTGTGGAATGTCTAATTTCTCCATTATGATAGAAAATTACTAAAGTTTATTTATGATATTTTAGCTTCTAAGTATGCCCCAATCTTTATTTCGCTCCCTGAATAATTTTTAAAAAGTGAATTAAATGAGTGCTTTTTAGTTCCTGACTTATGGTCTGTGAGAATTCTTCAATGTGATTGATGCTCAGACAACTTGATGTTGTAATTGCTGCATCGCACTGGGATATCCTATTGGCAGCACTACAATCAATTTAACATCAAGAATCCTAAAGTTTGCACCATAGCAATAGTAAGATCTTTGAGGGCAACTTTCTTTGTGGTCTGCGGCGACCGCCATCACTTCCCTACTGAACGCAAATTCCAGACCACTGTGTTTCACATCTCAGCCATAATTGATTCCCAAGTCGAGTGAGAAAATATTGTGGAAAAGCTGTACCAGTACACCATTATCATTGCGCAGAATACATCTAAATCACTTGAAATAAAGCTCTTGGTCAAACATAGATCCAAAAATTGTACATTATCTTGATACACACTCACAAGAAAAACAGGTTTTATTTCACATAGCCCATGATAATAGGGAATGCCTTCAAAAGCAGCTCTGATCATAGATTCCTGAAGGAAAAATGCACCATTATTAAATCTATGAATAGCTGCCCTTTTACAGTGCGCTATACTCCTCGATTCTAATAAGAAAATGGCAGATGAAAAATGGCTATGATAATAAAAAGATATCAAAAATGATCTTCTCAGAAAGCCTGCATTCTTTTATTTGAAATGTAATTATGTCCCTGTCCTTGCCAAGGGCCACAATTCAATACTTGTATTAGAATTTACCCTTCACAGCCTTTCTCTTCTCTGGTAAGTGAATGTAGATTCTATTCTTTCATGCATTGTAATTGCATTGCATTTAGATATTTCAGCTTCTCTTTCTCCTTTTTGTGAAGCATCATATATGTGCTTGAACATAAAATACCAATTCCATTAATTCTATAGGGAGTGTGATCACTATTGGGGAGTAAACCCTTCATCAAATGGGAAAATAGGTTTGTGTCAGGAAACTGTTCTCCAGTGAACTGCTGCAGTAGGTGCATTTTTGTAATTTTCTCGGTGTAAATGAGATTTTATTTTTGTTCTGTTACTTACAAAACTATTTAGAAACAAGAAAAAGTTGTCCTTACAGCAATCAACTTGCGCTACGGCACAATGAAGTCATATTTCCTCTGGTCGCTATATACTACTGGAATAAATATAGTGGGAAGATTTCCCCGGTTTGCTTTTTCTAGTAAAATGACAACTACATTCATTTAGAAAGCGTTTATAATTTTTCAAGGAAAAGCAAATATGAGAAATAATTGAATCATACAACACTGAAAAAGGGCATTCGGCCCAACGTCCGGTGCAGCTTCAGGGGGCGCTCCAAAATTTTCGCTCCGGGGCGAAAATAGGTTGCTGCGCATGGTGATGACAAGGTGCTACCGGTTACCGCTGCTGCTAAACTCCTGCGGAATTTAGCGGGAGTCGTTAGTGATGCCGCACCCGGGTGAAAAGTCGTTTGTGCCCACGCTAACGGGAGGCACAAATTACCTCAATTTCTCCCCCAATGTTTTTAATTTTAGACAGAAGTCAATGCAAGAATTGCCTCTGTGATTGGCAAAGAGCTCCAAGAAAGATGATAACTGGAGAAGGGGAGTTTTCATATTCGATATTTTTTAAAACACACCCTTCAGTTGTCTATCCATGCGAAATAGAGAGACAGGTCTTTGGTGCAGTTTCTAAATGATTATGGATTTGAGAAAATCTTCAGTCTGATCTGTAATTATTAGGCTTTTCATGAGGAACGAGGATTAGGCCGAGAAAGTTTAGCATCATGAAATGGTGAAAATATGGCAGCCGGCGCTCTTATGGCAGTTGATGGTGTTTACCACGATGACTGCCATTTTTAGCAGGTCAGTAGCACTCTTGTTAACTGCTATCGGCGAGAGTATTTTAATGAGGTGGAGCATGATGTCAATTGGCGTACAATGGCGAATTGATGACAGCTCATCCATTTTGGAGTTCTCCGTTCGCATTGGTGCCCACGGTAAATCACGGCAGTATTTGCTTCCGCTAAAAGGTCTTTCAGCAGCATTAACTGGAGGAATCTGCCAGTACTTACGAGGATGGACGCAGGAACTTCAAACGCCTTCTTTGCCAAAGTTAATATTTTAAACTTTCAATTTTTGCACATCAATGGCTGGGGGAAGGGGTGGTTGCATTTTCTGGCAGCTTTCTGGGAGGCTTACAATGTTTGTGGGTCACTAAATCAATTGGTGAACTCCATTGCGATTGAAAATGATCTCTGAAGATCTCTATCATCTGCATTCATGTCACAAATAAAATAAAACAAACAATAAAGGTCGACAAACATCGGGTGGCAGCTAATATTTTTTGAGCACCTGCGACAACTGTTCATGTCGCTCCTTTCTTCCCCGCTCCCTGACACTGTGAGCGGGAGATAGAGGCGACCTTTGGCCTCCATCTGAGATTAGTGCTGCAAAGCGCATGTTGCACTAACAGATCACCGCCACGCTGATAATAATGGGCAGGCAGTACCAAAATGCCGGTACTGCCTCCACACTCCCGGACGGCGGCCGTTCTCCTTGGCCACCAATGTTACCGGCAGATTTACGCTAACGGAGCGCAATGGCATTTTCGCCCAGGGGAAGGGGGCACTCCTGCCGCCCAGGAAATTTCCACGGATGTTTGTCGGGGGCGTTAGCCCAGCAGCGCCGCACCTCATGATTAGCGCCTCTGGCATCGCCATGTGCGGCAACCCCTCGCCGCCTCACATTGACCCCTTTCCGCTCCGTGGGGAAAATTGTCCCGCGGGCTGTGAGGCTGGCGAGGGTTGATGTCAACCGCAACTTCCCGGCTCGCAAAGCCGCTGGCCATCAGCTGCCAGGACGCCGCTTAAAGGGGAGGCCTTTAGCGCCCCGGGATGCCATCTTTATTTGTCAGCCAACTCTTGGGTTGGTCCAACAATGAGGCCCTTGCATTGAAAGGGCCACCAGCATGTGGCTCGGCACTCAATCCGCTTTGGTTCCTGGGCTGCTGGCCCGGTCGATCGTGTCTCTGGTGGCCCAGTGGCGGACACCAAAGAGCCTGCAGAGTGCACAGCGGCCTCTCCTTTATTGGAAGGGGAGGGGCGTTGTAGTGCATCAGCGCTACGCAGAGCATAAACAGCACTCTGCTTCCTTTAAGAGATGTATGGCCCAATTCCGCATTGGGGACGGGACCTCTGGGCCGGGCACAGGAAGTCCTGGCCCTGGAACGTTACCGTCCCCAATTGGGGCGAGGGGCAATTTCTAGCCCCCAGTGTCCCCCCCAATTTCTAGGTTTTAGTGTCTCACTGCAGTGGAAGTTGCTCTTCTGAAACTGCAGTAAATGTTCTTCTGGCAATGTAGAGGGATCTTTTAAATTAGAATTAATCTACAATAGCTGACTCACAGGAGTGTTCAACGCTGACACTAGATTCAAAAAAGGAAAGCTTTTCAATCCCCTGTGTTGAAATCCCTTACCTTGACGGAAATATTTCACTAGAAAAATAAAACTTAAATTCTTCATTGTCTCCTGACATCACTTTCAGTAAACTTCTGACTTGTTACTGCACAGACTGCCGCACAATGACCCAATATTATGTACTCAACTTTTTCATCTATTGCAATGATTCCTGCACTGTGCTTTGTTACAGAACAATCGCAGAAGGTAATTTATTTCATTTTTTAAGCCTATGGTACAATATTGAATCTTATACCAGATGGTAGTATGAAAGGGATAAAATTTCATTTCGACAGCATCATTGATTACAAAGAGTTGACAGCTGAAGTACAAATGTCTACTGGGGTAACTAGGAGGAAAACCAATTGAAGCTTCGAGTCTGTAAACTAATTTAATGGGGGAGAAATTCGGGTTGTTTGCGTCTCCCCTGGGTGCGCTAACAGGCCGCAAACGACTTTTTGCCCGAGTGCGGTGCTGCTGCCGACCCCGCAAAATTTCTTGGGAGTTTAGCGGCAGCGCTATACCGGTAGCGCCCCGGGCCACAGTGAAATCGTTGATGATGTCATCACCGTGTGCAGCGACTTGTTTTCGCCCCGGTGTGAATATTCGGCATGTGCCCTGCGAAGCTGCAGCGGGCAATACTCATGACAACTTCGTGGGGTGCATACCGAGCTGTAAGCCACTCACAGGGTGAAAATTAAAGGGGAGGTGCAGCAGTAAAAATTTTTAAAATGGCGGACTTGATTGTAGATCACGGTGTCCGTGCCGCGATCCTGCAGCCCGCTGCCTGGTGGGCCACCGATGGCCCCGTTTCTCTCCCACAGAGTTGGCAGCCTAGCCCTCCCCTTTAATGGAAGGTGAGGGCCCTGTCTTCCTGCCAGCGCTACACGTCCCGCCACGTAGCATTGGAAACTTTGCATCCCTTTGCGCTCCGATTCCGTCTGCGACAGGAACTACAGTGCAAGATTTTGCACTGTAATTTCTGTCGGGGGCGGTACACCCAATATAGCTCACGGGGCAGGACTTCTGTGCCTGGTGCAAGAACTCCCGTCTCACGGCTGATACCGCCCCCGGGTCAAATTTTCGGCTCAATGTCTCTTCACTGGCTTGGAAGTACCCTGCACATTCCACTCGTGCAACCCTCAATCATCAATCAACTGCTTGCCACTATCATTGTCATCTAAAACAGCACCATAACGTAGATTTGACAGTGATAGGGGCACGTGGTTTGTGAAAAAGATCATCAATCTGAAACAAATCCTCAAAGAAGCTATAACTTAACGTGAATCAAAACCTCCTCGAGAAATCGTTACAGCAAATAATACAAAATAAGGCAAAATAAATATTTTTTGGCAAAGACATGTTGCACGGTCCTATTGTCTTAGAGGCTCCTTTCTCCTATAAACAGTAGTCCACAAACAATCCAAGTTTCAAACACTTTTTATAATTCCCACAACACAAAACAAGACCACAGAGTAAATCAGGTCTGTTTATTTCCCTTCAACGCACCCATTTATGCTCAGCTGCCTGGGAAATGTCTCACCCCCACTTCAGTTGCAATTACCTTTTCAAGTCGGTGTTCCAAAGAGGCCATACCTTTCCTCTTAAAGGTGAAGTTTTATAAAAGACTTACTCGGGGATCAGGGCCCTCATCGTACCGGCCCTAAATCATCCTGCTACAGGAATTAAAACTGATCCTTTCCTTAATTTGCTTAACCAAACGCACACCCTTTTCTGAGATATAGAGGCAATTACAGAACCTAATGCTCAGTTATACTTATATAACATTGCAATCTATAATATTGCACTAAAACATATAGGGGCCTAAATTGCATCATGTAGCATCTTTTTTTGGCGCAACGTGGCCACTTAAGGATCAAAATTTTCAAAGGATCAACAGGAAATGTGCAGGGCACCATTTTGGGAAAGGACAAACAAAAGACATCATTTATCCGTGTCTGAATCAGGCATTGGATCATTTGCATATGCAGATAAGGGGCCTATCATCTGCTTTTGGTCCCTGCTACAACTTTGGTTTTCCCTGAGGCAGCCAGCGCCAGTGCCGATTGTCTCCAGGAAAACCACGCTAAACATCACGTATGCAAAAAAAGGTAAGTATTTACTATAATCACCGCCGCGCCCAGTCCTGAGATCACTGAGCTCTCTTCCAACCCCAACCTCCAGGCCCCAATTCCTTACCTGCCCGACAGCACTCCAGACTCTCCAACAGTATTCCAGAGGCCTGCGATCTTCCTACACAATCCCCCACCGAACACCGATCATGGATTCTGAGGGTCACCCATTCCTCCTCCAGACCCTCGCACTCCAATCTGATTACTTACCTGGAATTTAGAGCACCAATTTGTGCGGGTTCCTACCGCTGTGCCATCTACATTATGATGAGGTCCTAACTCCTCAGACCATACCATATGACTGCGAGCCGTTAACATTGTGTGGGTGAGGCACTCAAAAATGGACACACCCGAATTTATCTCCTTTGGGCTCCAAAATTCCTTGTGGGCTCAACCAGTCTCCTGCCATAACTTGGCTGGGAATATGGACAGAACTCCTATTAAAATGGACCTGGTTATGATGAATCGTCACCATTTCCTGGTTGTCATGTAAGGAGCAGAACCCTATCTGTCCATTATAATGCAACTCATGACCAAGAGGAAGAGTCAGAGGTAGATATTCTCTAAGGTGGGAATTCCTGCTTCTCAGGCTGGATGAGGCATGCCATATCAGTGGAGGTTGTTATGTCAACTGAGTGGAGGTGCACCGGTCTCCATAAGGGCTGATGTGACCCCCATTGATGGAGTCCAGACCAGGCAAGCGGCCTTGATACAGGAAGAAATGCAGTTTTAAAAACATATATCTTTGAAGTTTGGTCATGTGACTAGGTTTGCAGAGCGGAGGAGCCTGGGGAAACATAAGAACATAAGAATTAAGAGCAGGAGTAGGCCATTCAACCCCTCGAGTCTGCTCCGCCATTCAATGAGATCATGGCTAATCTTCTACCTCAACTCCACTTTACTGCACTAGCCCTACATCCCTTGATTCCCTTAATATCAAAAATCTATCTCTGTCTTGAATATAGCCAAAAGACTGAGCCTCCACAGCCCTCTGGGGTAGAGAATTCTAAAGATTCGCCACCCTCTGAGTGAAGAAGTTTCTCCTCATCTCAGTCCTAAATGGCCGACTCCTTATTCTGAGACTGTGACTGCTGGTTCTAGACTCTCCAGCCAGAAGAAACATCCTCCTTGCCTGTCTATATCCCCTCACAACTTACATTCCCACCTAGCTTTGCATCATCAGCAAACTTGGATATATTACATTTGGTCCCCTCATCCAAATCATTGATATAGATTGTGAATAGCTGAGGCCCAAGCAATGATCCTTGCGGTACCCCACTAGTTACAGCCTGCCAACCCGAAAATGACCGGTTTATTCTGTCCGCGAACCAATCCTCAATCCATGCTAGTATATTACCCCCAATCCCATGAGCCCTAATCAGAGATATGAATGATGTGGTACTTGTTCCCATCTCCACCATAATGATTAGGTGGTCCCTCCTGACCCTACAAACTCCAGCACTAAGTGCTGCAGAACATCGGCACCATTGAGGCCCACTGATATTCGTAGCCCAATTCTGATCCAAGTATAAAATGCTATCCACTTAATCTTATTTTCCAATCTATTGTGCAGTCCATTGAATATTGGCAGGTCTTGCCTCACATACTAACCTCCTGTGAAAGTATCATTAACTTGTACAATGGTTCTAAAATTTTAATTCAGTTGCAACATGAGTTTATAAAAATGCAATACCTCACAATCACTTAGTTTTGAAAGTAATCTGGTTTTATAGCACAAAGAACATATGGGTTTCTCTGTTCTCTTACCGAGTAAATAAAGCAATATCTTTCCTGAAGCACATTAATAGAATATGCACTTTGTCTCGTGCTTGCACATTAACTATCTGTTTCCTATATTTATACTCTCCCTTTTCCCAATTAGAGACTGCAACAGAGATTTGGAACAGCTGATTGCTTTCTTTTGTGAGTCAAGAGATATAGTAGCTGACTCATTGAAGAGAAATTAACAAGTTGGTGTGCCAAATGCACTCTTCTCCAGAGTTGTGCAATATAGATTTAGAACTACATGATAAATTCCAACTATGACTGGACCCATTGGGAAGAGGCACAGTGTAGAGGTCAGGTGATTCTCCACAAGGAGGGAGGCACAACAGAGGACAAGACACTTGGGATTAGAGATGCAACAGTGCAGCTTTTAAATGAACTGCAGTACAACATTATAAATTCCTCATGCTTTAAAAACTAATAGGTAGAAATCCTAATCTGATCCAAAGCAGTTCTTGGAATACTCTTTAGGCATTTATCAGGGTTACATCTATTTTCCATTTGTTATTTCTAGAATACCATTTTTGGCAATGTTATTCTGGAGAATGCACATGGCTTTTATAAGCTTTTTTATTTCCACTGAAAAATAACTGCCAAATAAAGCAATGTTAAGCAAAATACTTAGATAGCAAGAAATTGACACTGTGTGAGGGAGGGGCTTTATCTATAATGAATCCGCAAAAAGCTCACTTTTGCTTTGTGTTAGATTTCATTTTCTTTCCATGAATGTGAGTTATGTTAGTTGAAGAGAGCATACACTACAATTTACATAAGAGTTTTATAATAAAAGGTGCAGAGGGTTGATTTTCTATGTATCAGTAATATCAGTACTATACCGTCACAAGAAAAATAGCAGTTTAGGTGACTCCAGTGGTATTCATGCCCGTTTGGAAATTCTGAGGTTCATTCCATACAATAGTAAATCTTTGACAGCAGTGGACCGAAAAAAATAATCTGTCTGGCCAAATACTGAGGGGCCAGATTCAATTAGCAAAGTAAATATTGAATTGCTCCACGGAATACCCAACTGCAGTTTTAAGTCACATTTAAATCAGTAATTGGTGGAATAAAGCTAGTAATAGAGGTATCAAATGTCAAAATCGCAGCAAAATGGTGAGCATATCCTTGTAATCTAATAATAACCCACATTGCAATATGTGTAATGATCTCTATAGATATACAGGTATTTAGTGCATTTTTTTCTGAATGGACATGATAGTCACAGATGAAAGTACAACATACATATGTAAGAAACAAAGGAGAAATTCAAGTAGCACCAGAAACTGAGTTGAAATGTGCAGCACAATTGCAACATGCAGCTGGTCACGTTTGGAAGAGGCACGAGCGGAATTGGTGCTTCAGCCTTATTTAAGATCAATGAGCTGATAGCAGCATGCCGGTTGGGGACACGGGAAATTGGGCATTAGCAATGTCACTTAAAGGGGTGTTGAATTTTGGCTGCTGTCAACTGAATTAAAGAACCAGGCGAAGTGTCAGGCATAGATGCTGCAGGAATCACCCGCCCTCCCGATCCTGATTTTCTGATGCTGCTTTGTAGGTGCTAGCTGAGGAGGTGACCAAGAGGAGGGAGCTCTTGGCTGCAATGCTGTTAGAAATGCACTCATCTAACCAGAGTTGCTAAGATAAGACTGTTACTCTCATCTCTCTTACTCTCTCCTTAGCCCGGTGATTGTTGATCATGGGGGGGGGGGTGTGTCAATGATCGCTAGGGGGTCGATGATCACGAGGGGGTCAGTGATCGCAGGGCAGGTCGGTGATTACAGGGGATGTTGGTGATCGTGGGGGGATTAGTGATCAGGGGGTTAGTGATCACGGGGGGCTCAGTGATCACAGGGGGGGTTGGTGATCGGAGGGGATCGGTGATCGCGGGAGGTCAGTGTTTGGAGGGGGCTCAGTGATCAGGGAGTGTCAGTGATTGGAGGGGGGTGTCGGTGATCAGGGGGTCAGTGATCATGGGGGGCATCAGTGGTCATGGGGGGTGTCAGTGATTGGAGGGGGGTCAGTGATTGGAGGGGGGTGTCGGTGATCAGGGGGTCAGTGATCGTGGGGGGCCGGTAATCACAGGGGGGGTTGTCGGTGATTGCAGGGGCGTTCAATTGTATTGTGGGGGTCGGTGATTGCAGTGGGCAGCGCTCTGATCTTGGAGAGGTAAGCGGGTAAGTTTTGGGGGCCAGGAGGAAGCCCATCTCCTCCTCCTGGCCCACAAGCAGTGCTGGAAAATGAGCGACCCTCCTTCTGAGAGTGGATTGATCACCCAACGCCCCACCCCACCCCGACCTCCGCACCGTCCTGCCCCCAGTAAAACTGGAAGTGGGCAGGTTTGAATCAGTTTGGGTTCGGTTTGAGGTTGAAAAATTTTTAACATCCTGCTCAACCCAAACCCACCCATTTTGTGGAATTAAAATTCCCCTCGATGTTGCAGTGTTGCAATCTTGAAGAAAATTTGCTTCAGCCTGGACAGGACTAAGAGCTAAAGATTCCTGGATAAATAGAGAGGTGAGGTCAAAAATAGATTTAAAATGGAGGCATATGTTACATATAGGGGGAATAATACAGAAACAAAACTGAGAAATATAAAAAGCATAGAAAGGAAATAAACGGAGACACAAGACAGTGAAAAGGGAAGTTGAAAGAAGACAAACACCCTACAAATAAAGAAATAGCAAAATAATAAGCCCATAAATGTAAAAAAAAATTAAAATATGGGCTGGCACGATTTAGTGATGAAGGGGCCATGTACCTGACAGTGAGGAAATGACAGTTAAGTATGTCATCTGTAGGAATACTGAGCAAAATATCACAAAGCCACTAACGGAGATAAATATTCAAAAGTAAATTTCATTTGAAAAGTTATTGGGAATAAAAATAGTAAAGTCATCATCGGCAGTCCTTCAAGTCGAGGATGATTTGCTTCCACGCCAAAAAGTTCACACGTGTTTCAATGAAGGAAATATTCCAGGTCCCGAACTAAATCTTGAAGGGTGGAAGATACTTGTGCGTAGATTTTTTTAACGTGTGGTGGCTGTGGCAACCAGCCACCACACGGGCTTGACAGAGCTAGGTCTTGGTTCAGTGGCAAGGGTTATCCAAAACGACTGGAGACCAGCTCTGCTGCACGGACCTAGTGCGCACATATATTGCAGTGTGGGCTGGCCCGTGCTGCCCCTGGGCCCTCACCTCTTCTGGGCCCCAAACTCACGCCTCTCCTTGGCCTCGATCACATCCCTCTACAATCTCTTGCCGCTCCTTCGCCCCAAACCTCACCACTCCTGCAGTACCTGCCCACGCTCCGGAAGGAGCAGCAAATAGCACAGACAGCAGGCCTGGATGGTATACATGCTAGAGTACTGGAGATTAAGGAGGAAATAATGAAAGCTTGAACCCCACATTTCCAAAGATCTTAGGAAATGGGAATTGTGCCAAATGACTGGAAGATGGCAAATGCTACATCAATTTTTAAGAAATGGGAGAAGGAGAAGCCAAGAATGATTTTATGGAATCTTAACATTTTACAGCACAGAAGGCAACTATTTAACCTATCATTCTTGCACCAGCTTGATTGAGTTCTTTGAGGAATTGACAGAATGTTGAATGAGGATAACCCAGATAATGTTATATACCTTAACTTCCAAAAAATGTTTGGTAAAATACTGCATAAATGGCCAAGAGAGAATTTTTTTTAAAGTAAATTGTAAGGCCACTTCAGGGAGCGTAAGCCTTAACCACATAGTGTGAGGTCGGGGTGGCAAGTTCATTTCCCTGAAGGATATTAGTGAATCAGTGGATTTTTATAACAATCAGTTTTCATGGTCATTTTTTCTGTAGCCAGCCCACAAATTCCCAGATTTAATAAATACAATTTCAAAATTTTCCATGGTGGGATTTGAACTCACAACCTCAGTGTAACAGCAAATCTGTTACACTGCCATACAAGTTGAAAAATCCACGTAGGATTATAGCAGTTATTATGCTGGATAGGTAGCTGGTTGAAGTTATGACATTAATCAGACTAGATCTGATTGGGCTCAATTAAGTGTGGAGTACTGTGCTTTGTCTGTTGCTGTTCATTTTCATTAAAAATCTAGAGGGGACTTAAATATAACAACTTGCATTTAAACAGCAGCTTTAATGTAGAAAAATGCCTGAAGCCAATTGGCAGAAATGTAATCAGATGAAAATTAACACCGAGGTAAAGAAGGAGATATTGGGAGGGGTGACTAAAAGCTTGGTCAAGGAGGCAGATTTTAAGCAAAATCTTAAAAGAGGAGAGAGAGGTGGAGAGGTGAACAGGTTTAGGTAGGAACTTTTAGAGCTGAATACGCAGCCAGCAATGGTGGAGCGATTAAAATCAGGGGTGCACAAGAGGTCAGAGCTGGAGGAATGCAAAGTTATTGGAGGCTTGTAGGGCTGGAAGAGGTTAGAAAGATAGCCAGATATGAGTTCATGGAGAGATTTAAACACAAGGATGAAAATTTTAAATTGGAGACATGAGAAATGTAGGTCAGGTCATCCAATGTAGGTCAGCAAGCACAGGGTGATGGGTGAGCAGGAGTTGGTGTAGGATAGTGTATTTTATAGTCTCTTGAACACTCTTAGTTCAAATTAACTCAATTTATTTAGGAGATCGCAGACAGCCATGTGAAGATTAAAATGGAGTTCCTCATCAGACAAGCAGCTTTCTTAAATGCAGATCCAGGACTCTAGACCTCCTAGCTAGAGGATGCTATACATTATATCGTTACACCTTTCCTTTCATAAGAAACAAATTTTATGACAGTGAGCTTCAACATTATGAATACATGTAGTAAACAACTACAAGTTTAACAAAAAAATGTATCCAAATGTTGCATGTTTCACACTTTGAAACTATGGGCTGGAATTTGGCCAACATTTCAGCTGCGTTTTTTGGCGGTAATTCTATTTTTCGGTGGAAAACCTCCCGATGCAAGTTTCCTCAAAGTGTTCTGCCAGTGGTTTCTAAATACTGCTGGGGAGCGGTTCGCCAGTGTGCAACACTAGAAAAATCGCTTCCACACGAGTTTGGTGGTAGCGGTGATCCGTAGTTGAGGAGAAAAAAACACCGTGGGGAAACCAGCCAGAGCAGCTCTTCGATCGGTGGTAGGTATGAAACCCTGCAAAAAAAGGTAAAAAAAAAATTCTTTTGCAGCGATTCACAGGAGAAAGGTCCTTTGAATGTTTTCCGATTTTTTTATTTTTTGGAAAAATATTTTTTGTGTTTTCCCCCTCCCTAGGCCTAACTCTCAGCCTCAGATTAAATTTCACTAAATATGACTGAATTTGACCAGGATCACGTTTTCCACCCAGAATCCACGTGGGACACCGATTTTGCCCGCCAGGTGGATTTTTTTTTTCGATTTTGTGATTAATTTTCCGCCGGTGTTAATTAAATAATCATAGCAGTTTTTTGGGTGGCAATTGGGTGCTGGTGGTTTTTGACCAAATTCCAGCCCATAGGGCTAGATTTTCTATTATTTTTGCATGCATAACGCCCACTTAACGTCCATTTTACCGCTGAAATGAGGTGTAACGCCCATATTTCGCCCATTTAGCCACAAAATGGAAACTGACACACATTTTTCAACACTTTTCGCAGAGCGTTACTTTCGCCACGTACGTAACGCCGGGAAAAAATAATACCGTCCGCCCACTTTTTTGGGGTGGAATCATCAGAATGGGTGAAACCAATGCCCATAATATCACCCGGCGTTACTTTCCGCACGTAATTAACGCCGAGATTCAATAATACCGACCACCCACTTTTTTTTGTCATAAAGGTCACATTTACCAAAACTAACGCCCAGGAGATCGCCTAGCTTCACTTTCAGCACCTCGCACACATCTTGCCCACAATGTCGCTCTCCCAAAACACCGCTCTGTAAAAGTGGAACAGTTCTGAACTAATCACAGCGGTGTGTGCGCCATTTTTCAAATCACAGGTCGCTTCATTGAAAAAGCTGCTTCAACTTCAGGGGAGTTTGGATTAACATAGAAAATAGGTGCAGTAGTAGGCCATTCGGTCCATCGAGCCTGCAACACCATTCAATAAGATCATGGCTGATCATTCCCTCAGTACCCCTTTCCTGCTTTCTCTCCATACCCCTTGATCCCTTTAGCCATAAGGGCCATATCTAATTTCCTCTTGAATATATCCAATGAGCTGGCATCAACAACTCTTTGCGGCAGGGAATTCCACAAGTTAACAACTCTCTGAGTGAAGAAGTGTCTCCTCATCTCAGTCCCAAATGGCCTACTCCTTATCCTAAGACTGTGTCCCCTGGCTCTGGACTTCCACAACATCGGAAACATTCTACCCGCATCTAACCTGTCCCGTCCCGTCAGAATCTTAGATGTTTCTATGAGATCCCCTCTCATCCTTCTAAACTCCAGTGTATAAAGGCCCAGTTGATCCAGTCTCTCCTTATATGTCAGTCCAGCCATCCTGGGAATCAGTCTGGTGAACTTTCGCTGCACTCCCTCAATAGCAAGAACGTCCTTCCTCAGATTAGGAGACCAAAACTGAACACAATATTCCAGGTGAGGCCTCACCAAGGCCCTGTACAACTGCAGTAAGACCTCCCTGCTCCGATACTCAAATCCCCTAGCTATGAAGGCCAACATACCATTTGACTTCTTCACCACCTGCTGTATCTGCATGCCAACTTTCAATGACTGTTGAACCATGACACCCAGGTCTCGTTACACCTCTCGTTTTCCTAATCTGCCGCCATTCAGATAATATTCTGTCATCGCATTTTTGCTCCCAAAGTGGATAATCTCACAATTATCCACATTATACTGCATCTGCCATGTATTTGCCCACTCACCTAACCTGTCCAGGTCATCCTGCAGCCTCTCAGCATCCCCCACACAGCTCATACCGCCACCCAGTCATCTGCAAACTTGGAGATATTACACTCAATTCCTTCATCTAAATCATTGATGTATATTGTAAAGAGCTGGGGTCCCAGCACTGAGCCCTGCGGCACTCCACTAGTCATTGCCTGCCAATCTGAAAAGGACCTGTTTATACCGACTCTCTGCTTCCTGTCTGCCAACCAGTTCTCTATCCACGTCAATATATGACCCCCAATACCATGTGCTTTGATTTTGCACACCAATTTCTTGTGTGGGACCTTGTCAAAAGCCTTCTGAAAGTCCAAATACACCACATCCACTGGTTCTCCCTTGTCCACTCTACTAGTTACATCCTCAAAAAATTCCAGAAGATTTGTCAAGCATGGTTTCCCCTTCATAAATCCATGCTGACTTGGACCGATCCTGTCACTGCTTTCCAAATGCGCTGCTATTTCATCCTTAATAATTGATTCCAACATTTCCCCCACTACTGATGTCAGGCTAACCGGTCTATAATTACCCGCTTTCTCTCTCCCTCACTTTTTAAAAAGTGGCGTTACATTAGCTACCCTCCGGTCCATAGGAACTGATCCAGAGTTGATCGACTGTTGGAAAATGATCACCAGTGCATCCACTATTTCTAGGGTCACTTCTTTAAGTACTCTGGGATGCAGACTATCAGGCCCCGGGGATTTATCGGCCTTCAATCCCATCAATTTCCCTAACACAATTTCCCACCGAATAAGAATATTCTTCAGTTCCTCCTTCTCACTAAACCCTCGGTACCCTACTTCTGCCGGAAGGTTATTTATGTCTTCCTTCGTGAAGACAGAACCAAAGTATTTGTTCAATTGGTCTGCCATTTCCTTGTTCCCCTTTATAAATTCACCTGAATCCGACTGTAAGGGACCTATGTTTGCCTTCACTAATCTTTTTCTCTTCACTTATCTATAGAAGCTTTTGCAGTCAGTTTTTATGTTCCTGGCAAGCTTCTTCTCGTACTCTATTTTCCCCCTCTTAATTAAACCCTTTGTCCTCCTCTGCTGAATTCTAAATTTCTCCCAGTCCTCAGTTTGCTGCTTTTTCTGGCCAATTTATATGCCTCTTCCTTGGATTTAACACTATCCTTAATTTCCCTTGTTAGCCACGGCTGAGCCACCTTCCCCGTTTGATTTTTACTCCAGACAGGGATGTACAATTGTTGAAGTTCATCCATGTGATCTTTAAATGTTTGCCACTGCCTAACCACTGTCAATCATTTAAGTATCATTTGCCAGTCTAGTCTAGCCAATTCACACCTCAAACCATCGAAGTTACCATTCCTTAAGTTCAGGACCTTAGTTTCTAAATTAACTGTGTCACTCTCCATCTTAATAAAGAATTCTACCATGTTATGGTCACTCTTCCCCAAGGGGCCTCGCACAACAAGATTGCTAATTAGTCCTTTCTTATTACATATCACCCAGTTTCAGATGGCCAGCTCCCTAGTTGGTTCCCCGACATATTGGTCTAGAAAACCATCCCTAATAAACTCCAGGAATTCCTCCTCCACCGCATTGCTAGCTCATTGAATGTATTCAAATCACAGATAGATAGATTTTTAACCAATAAGGGAATTAAGGGTTATGGGGAGCGGGCGGGTAAGTGGAGCTGAGTCCATGGCCAGATCAGGAAATTTAAGAGGTTCGCCCAATCATTATGTCGATTAAAGTCACCCATGATAACTGCTGTACCTTTATTGCATGCATCCCCAATTTCTTGTTTGATGCTGTCACCAACCTCACTACTACTGTTTGCTGGTCTATACACAACTCCTACTAGTATTTTCTGCCCCTTGGTGTTCCATAGCTCCACCCATACCGATTCCACATCATCCAAGCTAATATCCTTTCTTACTATTGTATTAATTTCCTCTTTAACCAGCAATGCCACCCAGCCTCCTTTTCCTTTCTGTCTATCCTTCCTAAATGTTAAATACACCTGGATGTTGAGTTCCCAGCCTTACATAAGAACATCATAACATAAGAATTAGGAACAGGGGTAGGCCATCTAGCCCCTCGAGCCTGCTCCGCCACTCAACAAGATCATGGCTGATCTGGCCATGGATTCAGCTCCACTTACCCGCCCGCTCCCCATAACCCTTAATTCCCTTATTGGTTAAAAATCTATCTATCTGTGATTTGAATACATTCAATGAGCTAGCCTCAACTGCTTCCCTGGGCAGAGAATTCCATAGATTCACAACCCTCTGGGAGAAAAGATTCTTTCTCAACTCGGTTTTAAATTGGCTCCCCCGTATTTTGAGGCTGTGCCCCCTAGTTCTAGTCTCCCCGACCAGTGGAAACAACCTCTCTGGCTCTATCTTGTCAATCCCTTTCATTATTTTAAATGTTTCTATAAGATCACCCCTCATCCTTCTGAACTCCAACGAGTAAAGACCCAGTCTACTCAATCTATCATCATAAGGTAACCCCCTCATCTCCGGAATCAGCCGAGTGAATCGTCTCTGTAGCTCCTCCAAAGCTACTATATCCTTCCTTAAGTAAGGTGACCAAAACTGCACGCAGTATTCCAGGTGCGACCTCACCAATACCCTGTACAGTTGCAGCAGGACCTCCCTGCTTTTGTACTCCATCCCTCTCGCAATGAAGGCGTTTAGTGAATTGGTCTTAGGGCAGGTAAAGGGCACACAGCCAGATAGGGAATGGGTGACCAACAGGAACAGCAATGCAAGGAAGGTAGTGCAGGGGACCCTGCGGTCATCCCCCTGCAAAACAGATACACTGCTTTGGGTAATGTTGTGGGAAATAACATATCAGGGGAGGGCAGCAGCAGCCAAGTTCATGGCACTGTGGGTGGTTCTGCTGCACAGGAGGGCAGGAAAAAGAGTGGGAGAGCTATAGTGATAGGGGATTCAATTGTAAGGGGAATAGATAGACGTTTCTGCAGTCACAACCGAGACTCCAGGATGGTATGTTGCTCCCTGGTACAAGGGTCAAGGATGTCTCGGAGCGGGTGCAGGGCACTCTGAAAAGGAAGGGTGAACAGCCGTTGTTGTGGTGCATATAGATACCAACGATATAGGTAAAAAACGGGATGAGGGCCTACAAGATGAATTTAGCGAGCTTGGAGCTAAATTAAAAAGTAGGACCTCAAAAGTAATAATCTCAGGATTGCTACCAGTGCCACGTGCTAGTCAGAGTAGGAATCGCAGGATAGCTCAGATGAATACGTGGTGCAGAAGGGAGGAATTCAAATTCCTGGGACATTGGAACCGGTTCTGGGGGAGGTGGGACCAGTACAAACCGGATAGTCTGCATCTGTGCAGGACCAGAACCAATGTCCGAGGGGGAGTATTTGCTAGTGCTGTTGGGGAGGAGTTAAATTAATATGTCAGTGGGATGGGAACCTATGCAGGGAGACAGTAAAAGTGGAGGGCAGAGAAACCTAAGGCAAAAAGCAAAAAGGACCATATTACAGCAAAATTCTAAGGGTGCAAAGTGTGTTAGAAAGACAAGCCTGAAGGGTCTGTGCCTCAATGCGAGGAGTATTCGGAATAAGGTGGACAAATTAACTGCGCAGATAGCAGGTAATGGGTATGATGTAATTGCCATCACAGAGATATGGCTCCAGGGTGATCAAGGTTGGATAGAGAATTGGCTGGCTAACAGAAGCAGAGAGTCAGGATAAATGGGTCCTTTTCGGGTTGGAAATCGGTGGTTAGTCGTGTGCCACAGGGATCGGTGCTGGGACCACAACTGTTTACAATACACATAGATGACCTGGAAGAGGGGACAGAGTGTAGTGTAACAAAATTTGCAGATGACACAAAGATTAGTGGGAAAGTAGGTTGTGTAGAGGACACAGAGAGGCTGCAAAGAGATTTGGACAGGTTAAGCGAACGGGCTAAGGTTTGGCAGATGGAATACAATGTCGGAAAATGTGAGATCATCCACCTTGGAAAAAACAACAGTAAAATGGAATATTATTTGAATGGGGAGAAATTACAACATGCTGCGGTGCAGAGGGACCTGGGGGTCATTATGCATGAATCCCAAAAAGTTAGTTTGCAGGTACAGCAGGTAATCAGGAAGGCGAATGGAATGTTGGCCTTCATTGCGAGAGGGATGGAGTACAAAAGCAGGGAGGTCCTGCTGCAACTGTATAGGGTATTGGTAAGGCCGCACCTGGAGTACTGCGTGCAGTTTTGGTCACCTTAAGGAAGGATATACTAGCTTTGGAGGGGGTACAGAGACAATTCACTAGGCTGATTCCGGAGATGAGGGGGTTACCTTATGATGATAGATTGAGTAGACTGGATCTTTACTCGTTGGAGTTCAGAAAGATGAGGGGTGATCTTATAGAAACATTTAAAATAATGAAAGCAATCGACAAGATAGAGGCAGAGAGGTTGTTTCCACTGGTCGGGGAGACTAGAACGAGGGGGCACAGCCTCAAAATACGAGGGAGCCAATTTAAAACCGAGTTGAGATGGAATTTCTTCTCCCAGAAGGTTGTGAATCTGTGGAATTCTCTGCCCAGGGAAGCAGTTGAGGCTAGCTCATTGAATGTATTCAAATCACAGATAGATAGATTTTTGACCAATAAGGGAATTAAGGGTTATGGGGAGCGGGCGTGTAAGTGGAGCTGAGTCCACGGCCAGATCAGCCATGATCTTGTTGGCGGAGCAGGCTCGAGAGGGCTAGATGGCCTACTCCTGTTCCTAATTCTTATGCTTTTATGTTGTTATGTAAGAGGCCGGCTTATATACAGTGCTCCCCAGGGATGCTGGGATCCCTTGGGACTTCAAGGGATGAGCTCCCTGGTGGCGGAACATGGGTGTGCAGGCTTTACAGATACACAACACCTGAAGGTCCAACTTGTTGTCGACCACAACCAGATAATAATGGCAGTGAATGCCAAATGTCTGGGCAGCTTCGATGAAGCTCACATCCTGCGTGAGAGCGCTGTCTCTGACGTGTTTAAGTGTCAGCCACAAGGGCAATGCTGGATGCTTGGTGATAACCGATATGGCCTAGCCACCCGGGTGATGACCGTCCTGCGTGACACCCACACTGAGGCCGAGAAGAAATACAACCAGAGCCACAGAGAAACACATAATGTAGTCCAGAAAAACATTTGTGTGCTTAAGCAGTGCTTTAGGTGCTTGGAGCACTCAGGAGGTGAGCTACAATACAACTGTGAGCTAAATTTGTGGTCGTGTGCTCCATGCTGCACAACCTGGCTATCAGGAGGCGACAAGAATTGCCAGAAGGGACTGATGGTCCATCTCAGGAGAAAGAGGAAGAGGAGGACGAGGGGCTGGATGCCAGGCAATGAGGCTGACTATGCAACCATGCCCATGCCCCCCTCCAGATTGAAACAAAAGGGCCCGTGGTGGCTACATAGCTGCAAGACTCTTACATCAGGAGCTCATAAATGAGCGATGTGCCTGAAAGAACGTTGCTGTGTGTGTGCAGCTCAGACATCAATGTTGAGCCAGTTAAAGTTTAAGTTGATTCATGTTAAGTTGTACTTAACCCTTTCATGTTAAGGAATCAACAGTGTGTAACGGTCCAGCTTTCTGAGACAAAGCGCAACAAGGTTATGTTGAATAAAAAACATTTAATATGATCATTGGTCTGAAATCATAAGTATCATGGGCAAAAACACACCACCCCCATCCCACTTTTTCAACCATTTTTCATCAATCAAATGGTCAACATGTCTAGCAACTCAGAATACAAATGCAAAGCAGGAGGGTGGCTCCCTCCCCCCATACATTACATCAAATTGCATACACCCAGATGGAGATATAACACAGCCATCCCCTGCGAACATGCACCTCACTTTCCTTCCCCCCCTCCCCTTCTTCTCCCCACCTCTACCCCTTCCTCTCCTCGCTCCATGCCGCCTGGCCGAAGAGCTCCTCAGGCAGTGCCTCAATGGGGGGGATGAAGGCAGATGCAGTGGTTGCACGGGTACAAGAGCGGAGGTGCCGAGGTGGGATCATTCTCGGATCCAGAAGCAGGATTTTGGTCCTGCCTTTCATGTGTCATTGGCACTGGTGGTGCGGAACCTAGGGGTGCAGTGCTGCACTCCGGGACCACTGGGAGGCCTGTGCCAGCAGTGTTCCTGGCTATCGCCTCCAGGGCCTCCGCCATCCTTGGAACGTGCTCAGTCATGGTGCCGGAGATGATGGCCAGCTGTTGTGATATGCCCCCCAATGCATCGAGAATCTGGTCACCAATGTCTACAGTTCTCCTGGACAACTTAACCATCTCTCCACTCTCAACTGGCACTCGTGGACCAGACCTGCCGAGTCCACGAAACCTCTGTGGGGTTGGTGCTGTCCTGGGGACAAATGGGGTGTCCTGTGGCAAGGTGCTTGGGCTCGTTACCTCCCGAGTGGAGGCGGGAATGGCCAGAGGAGCACTAGATGGCCTTGGGGTGGAATGCCTTCTGGAGCCTGGTGATGCAAGTTCCTTGAAATCAGCAATCTCATCCATGGAGAACAGACCCAGCGGATTGGAGGGCGAGAATCGGAACTCCTCAGCACCAGATGTAGGATCGTTTGCCGAGCACGGCCCCGCGCCCCCACCTTCTGGCTTCTGTGGTTTTGCCTGGGGCCGCGCTGCTGGCTGAGCTGCAAAACACAAATTAGATTATTAGAGGAGATGTGGTTGCTAGGGTCACAAGTTGAGTCCAGCGCTACACACTGTATATGTACGACAAAAGCACCACTGCTATCAAAATCATCATAGACATCACATTTCATGACCATCAACACATTGTACATTGCAATGATTTTTATTCGGCCAGCATTATTTATAGGACAATTTTAGAACCCATCTATCATATATTATTCTTCGGATACGAGTGGGTGTGGCCTTACATCACGCAATTGTGTATACTTTGCTCATGTGGCATCACTTCAGGGTCTGCAACTGCCTGAGTGTCCATCTGGGTGTGCCTCCCCATGACTGTGAACACCCGTTCCTCGATATCGGTGATGTCGCTGATGACTGGTGGTCCTCCATCCATTCGCCTCTGCACGGACCTCATCATCGATAGCTTCTTTTGTAAAAGGTAACAGGACGACATGGCATGAGATCATTGCATGATATCATTGCTAGGTCCTGTCACAGAGATTGATACAACACATAACCGACAGATGTAATCATGAGTATTATAATTATCATTCTTTACGTAAAGACGTACACCGTGAACATAGGCTTTGAGTACAACATTCCTGGTAAAAGTGAAAGACATCACATCTGATTATAGTCACTCATGACTCTTACAAATCAAATTATACAAATATATAAGTACATGTAAATAAATGTAATACTTACTCTTGCAGATCCAACAAGGTCGTTCCATCGCTTGCAGCATTGGTTGCACTCACGCACTTCGTTGGTTGCTGACGAGACCACCTGTGCTATCTCTGGGTCAAATCACCCCAGCGTAACTCAACCTCCTGAAGGTGGGAAGCATTTGCCTCGTCTGAGAACCTCCTCTCTCTTTTGTGTCCTCCAATATGCTCCTCTCCCACCTCACTGGTCTCGCCAGCATCAGTCTCCACAGCGTGCTGTGTCACCTCCTCCTCTACCTCCATTATAGGCACCAAATTCGGGCAAATATGTGGCTGGTAACAGCTAAATCTTTTTTCTTAATTTGCTCTAAAGCTCTAAACTCTCCCTACTTCCTCCCAAAACAGCCACACCACACCACACCCACGCCTTCACTCGCTCTCAGCTCCCTCTCTCTCTGTCTCCTCTTATGCGCATGTCATGATGACCCTTGACATCCTGAATCACGGGAATCGAGCGTTGCCATGCCGTGACTAAGGATGGTGACACTTTACGGCAGAAGGTCAGAGAGATTTAATGCTAACGCCCATTTCATATCACTCGCGGTAATGCCCAATTTCAAAAATGGAGACTAGGGGCTTTGAGAATGGACGAAAAGCCAGCGATCTGAAAACCCTTTTTAGCACCCACGCCGGAAATAATGCCCATTTTTGGGCGATCTGCACAAAAGTGTAAAATCTAGCCCATAGTCTTTTATGTCATTGTTCAGTCCTAGCCAGTAAATGGGTTCTCTAGCACGTCGAAGAGTGCTCTCAATGCCAGTGTGAGCAGCATGAAGTTGCTGATGAATGTTGGATCTTAGGGTTTTTTGTATGACACAGCGATAGCCTTTGAAGACTATGCCATCCTGTGTTGTGAGTTTGTCACGGACTTTGAAGTATGCATCTGTTTCAGGTGGGCATTCATGTGTCGTTCTTAGCCATCCCATTGTGATTTGTTGTATGACCAGTTGTAGTGAGAAGTCACTTGCAGTTGCGCATTGTATGTTAGTCAGTCCTTATTTGGAGAGTGGGAGAAATTCCACTGTAATTTTAGTTGGTGATCTCTCCACATTTTTGAGGTATGTGCGCTGGAGGGTGTCTGCCAGGTACATTTTTTTCTTGGTTGATACTTTATTTCGATGTCATATTGGTTGAGCCGAATGAGTAGACATTGTAGCCGCTTGGGTGCTTCAGATAACGGCTTGCGTCATGTGGCAATCAAAGGCTTATGGTCTGTCCATAGCGTGATCTTGCGACCGTATACATATTGATGATTTCGTTCCATTCCTGGAGGGAACGCTCGGCTCGCGTATGTGATTGGTTGTACCTGTTGCAGAAGGATGAAGCCAAGACCCTTGCTCGACGCATCTCCTTGACCTTCAGTTGCAAATTTGTGGTCAAAATACCTGAGCACTGGAAAATATGTCACGCGTTGTTTGATAGCTTCAAACTTGTTGTCTTGTTCTTCAGTCCATTTCCAGACTGTGTCTTTATGAGTAAGCCATCACAGAGACTCGCTGAGGTCTGAAAGATCTGACAAGAATTTTGCGAGGTAATTTGTCATGCCGACAAATTGTGACATCCTGCGGTTTCTGCATTTCGTTGATTGTGATCACTTTGCTTGGGAGAGATTTGAGTGCATCACTAGACAGTATATGTCCCATGTATTTTACTTGGGAGCTCTTGTATTCGAACTTATCAAAGTTTAGTTTGATGTTTCGTTCTCTGCATCGCTGCATGAATTTGCGCAAGTTTGCGTCATGATCATGATTGGCCTCTTTAAGTGTCTCACTCTACCCAGTGATCAAGATATCATTTGCAATCTTGTAGACTCCATCGAGACCCTCGAGGTTCTGGTCTAGTTTCAGCTGGAAGATTTCCGGGGCAGGACTGATGCCAAATGGCATTCTATTATATCGATATCATCCCCATGGAGTCTGGAAGGTCGTGAAATAGGAGGACACTGTGTCCAGTTCACCTTGCAAGAAACCTTCCTTGCAGTCTGCTTTAGTGAAAACCTTTATATTTGACATCTATGGCAAGATGTCATCGATCACAGGAAGTGGATAATGTCCACGTTTCAGGTCATTGTTCAGATGTTGAGGGTTGATACATACTCGTATCTTTCCATTTGGCTTTTCTACAATCACTAGACTGGATACCCAGTCCATCAGTTCAACAATTCGTGATGATTTGTCGTTTATCCAAACGATCGAGTTCCTCTTTCAGCATTTGTTTGATCGCTATTGGCACCTGTCTGGGTGGCATTACAGCTGATGTCATTGATTCATTAAGTTCAAGGTGAACGATCCCTGGTATGTGTCCAAGTCCCTAAAACACATCTGGATATGCATTGTTGACATCAGTTTTTGACGCTAGTGAGATGTTGTACAGGGCCTTGGTGAGGCCTCACCTGGAATATTGTGTTCAGTTTTGGTCTCCTAATCTGAAGAAGGACGTTATTGCTATTAAGGGAGTGCAGCGAAGGTTCACCAGATTGATTCCCGGGATGGCGGGACTGACATATGAGGAGAGACTGGATCAAGTGGGCCTGTATTCACTGGAGTTTAGAAGGATGAGAGGGGGTCTCATAGAAACATATAAAATTCTGACGGGACTGGACAGGTTAGATGCAGGAAGAATGTTCCCAATGTTGGGGAAGTCCAGAACCAGGGTACATAGTCTCAGGATAAGGGGTAGGCCATTTAGGACAGAGTTGAGGAGAAACTTCTTCACTCAGAGAGTTGTTAACCTGTGGAATTAATTCCCTACCGCAGAGAGTTGTTGATGCCAGTTCATTGGATATATTCAAGAGGGAGTTAGATATGGCCCTTATGGCTAAAGGGATCAAGGGGTATGGAGAGAAAGCAGGAAAGGAGTACTGAGGTGAATGATCAGCCATGATTTTATTGAATAGTGGTGCAGACTCGAAGGGCCGAATGGCCCACTCCTGCACCTATTTTCTTTGTTTCTATGTTTCTATGTTTGCCTTGTTCATAGTTTGCGATTCGCGTGGTTCATTTATCACCGTGATATTCTGATGCTGCACTTGTACAATTGTAGCTGTTGAGCAGTGCATGAGCCAATCAATGGTGCACTTTGGCCCTTAATGATCACAAAGGGAACAATGTACTTTTGCTTGTTCTTTGTATTACAAGTTCCTATCACTGGAATGGTTACATGGTTGTCGTATAGTGACAGTGTTGTCTTAGATTCTTTTACCTTTAAGCCTTTCGGTATCTCAGAGGTAGCACATTGCATGTGGCCCCACAATCTATTTGCATTTTTACCATTTGACCTTTAATGGAGAAGGCAGCCATAATTTTGTTAGGATACTTTCTGTTAGCTTTGTCCTTGATTGTGCAATCAACTTTACCAAGCATCTTTACCGTCATAAATTCAAAATCAGAATCATCACTGTCTTCATATAGTGCATGAACTTTTGACTTGCGCTTATATTTATGGTTATGTGTAGACATCTGCCTTGATCCACTCTGTATGCACTTTTGAGAAAAGTGATTTTGTTTTCCGCAACTTGTGCAGGTCTTCCCATATGCTGGGCATTTATTTAGTTTTTGACAGCTCATGTCTTTTGCCACAATATCTACAATTGATTGTGAACTCTTTGTCTGTGAATTCTTACTTTGTGGGTCGGGGTTTCTGTCTGACAACTTTGACATCTTCAGAATATATGTTTTAGTGAGCTTCATGGATTTCATTTGCACAACTGTGGCCTTTGTAGCTTTACAGAACATCACACATTTAGCTGGTGTTTGGCTTGATTCTTGCAACAGCCTCTTATGGTGTGTTATCAGATATTCTGCAGACTATGCAGTTGCTGAAGAAATCATCCCTCAAATTGCAGAAATCACATAATAATGCTAGCTCCCTCACTTTCACGAGACATCCGTCAAAACGCACGTCCCGTTGTACACAGTTGTTAAAATGGTATCTGTTATATATGCAGACTATAGACATGCTCTCTGTGTAGTCACTGTATAGTTGCATAAGATGGAGACTCGTTTACCTGATGTACTATCAATAACGTTTAAACTGTGTATATGCAATGCTGGCACCACTAGAGGATGCAACTGGTGGAGACCGTGGATTTCCTGCCCTGGTGGCAGGGGCCATATAAAAGGGTAGCCACCATGTGGCTGCCTCACTCTGGAGTTAAAACTAAAGTATCAAGGTCACTGCAGTTTGAGTACAACACATTGCCTCGTGGAGTCATTCATAAGTACATTACAGACATAATAACTGGCGACAAGTATACAGACTTTCACGCAATTATGGCTACCTTTGGCACACTAAAAGACTTCGCAGAGGGTGATGATTGGGATGCCTTCACGGAAAGGCTCAAGCAATATTTCGTGGCAAACAACCTGGCAGAGGAGACGGACGCATTGGCGAAAAAGCGCAAGCCTATACTGCCGACTAGTTGTGGGCCCGATGTCTACCCCCTCGTCAGGGACTTGCTGGCACCCACAAAGGCCAAGGATAAGACATACGATGAGCAGACTGAACTAATTCGCGACCAACTAAAACCGAAAGAGAGCATCCTCACGACCAGGCACAGATTCTACACTCACCGCAGACCTGAGGGCCAGGAGATTGCAAAGTATGCTGCCGACCTCAGGAGACTTGCGGCACCATGTGATTTTGGCATGCACCTCAACGAAGCATTACGAGACATCTTTGTTATGGGAATTGGCCACGAGGGCCTCTTTCACAAGTTATTAGCTGCCGACACCACAGTCAAGAAGGCCATCAGTCAGGCGTTCATGACCTCGACCTGCCTCACCAAGCAAATCATTCATCCTGTGGACTCAAATCCGGCAAGTATTGTACACAGAATGGTGCCTTTCACAGGCAAGACTATAGAATGTGGCTCTGCCCAGGATAGAGAGCATAGACCTCAGGGTTCCAGAACTCAGAGTCCGCCGAGGAGTGCTAATCAAGTAGCACCAAGCTGACATTGCAGAAGAAACCATAGTGCTCACCAGTGTGGGTTTGCTGAGTATGTATGTAAAGTCTGTAACACGAAGGGCCACCTCCAGCGTATGTGTAAAAGAAATACAACTCACCTCTAGCCGAGGAATCAGTAGATGACTTTGAATGATGATTTGGCCAGAGAGGCAGCTCAGACCCAAGAAGAAGTGTATGGAGTATATACCTGCATCACCGATTGCCCTCCAGTGAAGCTGGAAGTCGAGATAAACGGCGTTCCAGTCTTCATTGAAGTGGCATGGGAGCGAGCCAGTCAGTAATGAGCCAGGATGCCTTTGAGAGGCTATGGAACGAAAAACGACCCAAGCCGGTTCCAGTACAGGAAAAGTTGTGCACCTACACCAAGGAGCCGATCCCAGTCCTTGGTAGTGCGGATGTAAGTGTAATCCATAATGGCGTGGTGCACAAGTTAACTCTGTGGATTGTTGCAGATGATGGTCCAACGCTACTTGGAAGAAGGTGGATGGGGAAGATCCGGTGGAAATGGGAAGACCTCTTCACTCCAGCAACCAATGTCCCCCATGCTCAGAGGCAGAACAAAACCTCACCTTCGCTTGGGCCAGGCACCAGAGAACGGACCAGCGCAGCACCTGAGGCACAGACCGTCCATCACGACTGCGTGGCAATGATCCGACCGGAACGACCTAAAAGTACCTTCCCGGCTCCAGTGGCAGGACTCCTGGGGAGGAAGATCGAATTCACAGGCACTCTTCCAGCTTTTGTGGCAGAATCGCGGGAGAGAAGGATCAAGGCAGTCGACCTTGAGGACAGAGGCAAGATGTCATCCCTGCTGCAGTGAGAGGCAGCCTGGCTGAAAAAAAAATGGCCACGACCATATCACGAGGTGCAACGCTGAGGGACCAATACGTGGTGTCTAACAAAGGATTTGATTGGGGTAAAGCCAGCAGGGTTCTCTTAAAGGAGACCTGTAACCAACTTAACTTAAAGAGACATTGCATGCATGGCAATCAATGTAATGAACCGATTAAGATTGTGAACAAAATGTTGTTGCGAAATGTTGGTACTATTCCTAATGTAAAGAACAAAATGTTGTTGCGCGATGTCGGTACTATTCCTAATGTAAAGAACAAAATGTTGTTGCGAGATGTTGGAAATAGAGTGTCCCCAAAACTAGCAAGCGAGCGAATTCGGGAGGGTAAAGGCACTGATCCTGATGCCCTGCCCCAGGTGTCCCCACAAGTTATAGGCCAGCGACCTCAGGAGGGTGAAGGCACTGATCCTGATACGCTGCCCCAGGTCTATCCCACGCTGCAGGCACCCGAAGGCACTATTCACCACGGACCTGGAAATGAAAATGGCGCCAATACGTGCAGTCGGCCGCTGTTGCCCACCACCCGGGTGGAGACGGTGCAGCCCCAAGACCCAGTCACTACCTCGGTCATGTCCGGGAGTTAAAGATCAGAACCAACGAGTTCCCCAAATGGGACCTGGAATAGCCAGGTTCCCAACACCATTAGAGAGCAGGCAGAAGATTCTGCAGCCCTCAAAGGAGGACAGGGAGGCCACACACATCTGTGGCTCTGCCCACCACTAGACAATGGCAAAGGCCGAGTCCTGGCTAGGTGAGCGAACCAAGCCCACCCCGCTAGCAGGGGATGCAGCGCCGCCATCAGACGACTAGGACCTTGTCCCGTTGCTCTGGAACCAGCGTCCTCGCATACCTGTACTGCTACCTCAGTACTGACCATGAATGAACCATGAATGCAATCTACCCAATCCTGGTGCACGACCGTAAAACGTAACAAATGTAAATCACTGAACCAAGGTGTCATGATACAAACTGTAAAAAAAACCTGTACAAAGTATCTTTCCTTTATTTGTACTTGCACTGTGTCTGATCCTGTATGTTAATGTAATGGGCCAGCTGCATGATCTCGCTGTGGGCGGGGAGGGGGGTGCGGGGGCCGGGTGAAATGGATGTATGTAGCCACATATGGATCACACCAAGAACCCAATGGAACCTCCACTACATCATTGAACCATCCAAACTGGTAACCACTACTGAACGTTGTGGCAAAAGGACTTGGGGGTTAACAGGGAGAGAACTAAGCCAAAGCACATCCAAGGTGCAAGGGCGATTGGCACTTAAGTCTGGGGAGAGCTAAGCCAGGGCACATAGTGCAAAGGTAATTGGCACAAAGGACTTGGGGGAGAGTGATGTTATATATGCAGACTGTAGATATACTCTCTGTGTAGTCACTGTATAGTTGCATAAGATGGAGACTCGTTTACCTGATGTACTATCAATAAGGTTTACACTGTTTATATACTATGCTGGCACCACTTGAGGATGCAACTGGCGGAGACTGGGGTTTCCTGCCCTGGTGGCAGGGACCGTATAAAAGGATAGCCACCATGCGGCTGCCTCACTCTGGAGTGATGAAGAAAGGTCCAAGGTCACTACAGTTTGAGTACAACACATTGCCTCTTGGAGTCCTTCATAAGTACATTACAGACATAATATTATTGTTCATAGATGATGTTGGTTTTACCTTTACAGTACTCTTCCTAGAGCTTCAAAATAATTTCAATTTCCTGCTTGTCTTCCTCTGATTTGTCGGGAAGATTATTGTGGATATCTAGGGCATCTCTGTCAATAGCAGTGATAAATATTGCAACCCTAATTCTATCTGTCTTTTCCACAATATTCATGATAATTTCATAGCTATCCCACAGTTTGAATGTTTTCCAGTTAGCTTTCAAATCACTAGTCACCTGCAATGGAGGTGGAAGTGGAATGTGTGTGGGAGTTGGCACCATGGTGATCATGATAGCTCACTACAGTTTAGGACTTTGAGTTTGTCACATGCATGTATACAGTTCAAATAACTAGAGGACTAGAAAAAGTCTAATAGTAAAATATCCTGGCCATGTATTTGTAGAAATACTTTTTCAATCAAGGCTCTACGATAGCTTATGGTACCTTAAATTTACTTTACTAATACCTCTAGATTACTTTAGAAGCTTATGACTATTTATCGCCCTTCATGGATCTACGTGCGATGTGTACAAAGCACACTCTGCACTGCACTGTTTAATGTCAATTTCAATCAGCTCGAAGAAGCCTTACAGTTCTAATATTTCGATTGTTGATGCATTCAATGAAAGATTGGAAGTCTCCGCTTCTGACACTAGGGGCTAGACATTCCATTGTGATCGCTGTTATATATGTAAACCTGTAAATACCTTGTTTAACCACCAGAGGGCTCATCCCCTGGAGTTCCAAGGGATCCCACAATCCCTTAGGAGCACCTGTACATAAGGAGGCCTCACAGGCTGGAGAGGCTCTCTGGAGACATGTAAAAAAGGACTTCGGTCCCACATTACTTTAAGCTTACAGTATCTGGTCAGATTCTTTATTCAAACACAACAACTGGCGATGAGATACAGATGACGAATCCCACCGCAACAATGCAGTCAACAGTGGGCATCCTGGAGAAATTTTCGGAGGGAGATGATTAGGAAACCTTCGTGGAGCAACTCGACCAATACTTCATGGCCAACGAGCTGGAAGGAGAAGCGAACGCTGCCAAACGAAGGGCGATCCTCCTCACTGTTTGCGGAGCACCAACGTATGGCCTCATGAAAAATCTGCTCACTCCAGTGAAACCCACATAGAAGTCGTACGATGATTTGTGCACACTGGTCTGGGAGCATCTAAACCCGAAGGAAAGCGTTCTGATGGCGAGGTACCGGTTCTACATGTACAAGAGGTCTGAAGGCCAAGAAGTGGCGAGCTACATCACCGAGCTAAGGCGTCTTGCAGGACACTGCGAATTTGGAGCACATGCTCAGGGACTTCTTTGTACTTGGCATTGGCCATGAAGTAATACTTCGCAAACTTTTGACTGTAGAGACTCCAACCTTAAGTAAAGACATAGCGATAGCCCAGGCGTTCATCGCCACCAGTGACAATACCAAACAAATCTCTCAGCACCCGAGTGCTGCTGCAAGTACTGTGAACAAAGTAATGTTGTTTTCGAATCGTAACATACAGGGCAGGACTCACACGCCTGCAGCTGCACGTCCGCAGGTGTCTCAGAGTCCACCATCGAGGATGGTGAATGCAGGGCCATTGGCGTCTTGTTGGTGCTGCGGAGGTGATCATCATTTCCATTCATGCTGCTTCAAAGGATATGTTTGCGGGGCTGTGGAACAATGGGACACCTCCAGCATGTGTGCAGGCGAGCTGCAAACGATGCTAATCCGACAAACCAGCATGTTGCAGAGGAAGACAGATCCATGATGAATCACGACGAACCACAGCCTCAGACTGAGGAGGCAGAGGTATATGGGGTTGCAGACATTTACCACAAAGTGTCCCCCGATAATGCTGAAGGTTGAATTAAATGGACTCCCGATGTCAATGGAGCTGGACACGGGTGCAAGCCAGTCCATAATGAGCAAAAAGACTTCCGAAAATTTGTGGTGCAGGAAGGCCTCAAGGCCAGTCCTGACTCCTATTCGAACTAAAATGAGAACGTACACAAAGGAACTGATTCCCGTAATCGGCAGTGCTACCGTAAAGGACTCCTACGATGGAGTGGTACACAATTTACCACTCTGGGTGGCACTGGGCGATGGCCCCACGCTGTTCGGCAGGAGCTGGCTGGGAAAGATACACTGGAACTGGGACGACATCCGAGCGCTCTCATTTGCCGACGATACTGCATGTGCCCAGGTCCTGAACAAGTTCCCCTCGCTGTTTGAACCAGCCTTCGGGAAGTTCCAAGGAGCAAAAGTGCAGATCTACTTGATTCCGGGGGCACGACCCATCCATCACAAGGCGAGAGCGGTACCGTACATGACGAGAGAGAGGGTGGAGATTGAACTGGACCGGCTGCAATGAGAGGGCATCATTTTGCCATCAAATTCAATGAGTGGGCCAGTCCGATTGTTCCAGTCCTCAAAGAAGACGGCACCGTCAGAATCTGTGGTGATTACAAAGTAACTAGCAATCGTTTCTCCCTGCAGGATCAATACCCACTACCAAAGGCAGATGACCTATTTGCGATGCTGGCGGGAGGAAAACGTTCACGAAGCTGGACTTGACCTCAGCCTACATGACGCAGGAGCTGGCGGAATCATCGAAGGGCCTCACCTGCATCAACACACACAAAGGTCTCTTCATTTACAACAGATGCCCATTTGGGATTCGAGCAGCCGCGGCGATATTCCACAGGAACATGGAAAGCTTGCTGAGGTCGGTCCCTCGCACCGTGGTCTCCCAGGATGACATCTTGGTTTGTCTAAGGCTGAGAGGCCTACAGCATGATTGAAAAAGAGGCATTAGCATGTATTTATGGGGTAAAGAAAATCCATCAATATCTGTTTGGTCTCAAATTTGAATTGGAAACTGACCATAAGTCACTTATTTCCCTCTTTTCTGAAAGTAAGGGAATAAATACGAATGCATAGGCCTGCATTCAGAGATGGGCGCTCACATTGTCCGCATACAACTACGCCATCTGCCACAGGCCAGGCACAGAAAACTGTGCCGATGCTCTCAGTAAGCTGCCATTGCCCACCACAGGGGTGGAGATGACACAGCCCGCAGATTTAGTTATGGTAATGGAAGCATTCGAGAGTGAGCAATCACCTGTTACTGCCAGACAGATTAGAACCTAGAAGAGTCAGGACCCCTTACTGTTCTTAGTAAAAAACTGTGTGCTCCACAGGAGTTGGTCTAATGCCCGTTAGAGATGCAGGAAGAAATAAAGCTGTACCAGTGGCGCAGAGATGAAATGTCCATACAGGCAGACTGCCTCCTATGGGGTAATTGGGTAGTGGTGCCAAAAAAGGGTAGGGACACTTTCATTAGTGACCCCCACAATACCCACCCAGGCATTGTAATGATGAAAGCGATAACCAGATCCTACGTGTGGTGGCCCGGTATTGATGCAGACTTAGAGTCCTGCGTGCACAAATGTAACACATGTTCACAGTTAAGCAATGCACCCAGGGAGGCGCCACTAAGTTTATGGTCCCGGCCCTCCAAACCGTGGTCCAACATCCATGTAAACTATGCAGGCCCATTCTTGGGAAAAATGTTCCTTGTGGTTGTAGGAGCGAACTCCAAATGGATTGAATGTGAGATAATGTCGGCAAGCACGTCCGCTGCCAGCATTGTAAGCCTGCGGGCCATGTTTGCCACGCACGGACTGCCCGATGTCGTTGTGAGTGACAATGGGCCGTGCTTCACCAGTGCCGAGTTTAAAGAGTTCATGACCCGCAATGGGATCAAACATGTCAAATCTGCCCCGTTTAAACCAGCGTCCAATGGTCAGGCAGAGTGATCAGTCTAAACAATCAAGCAGAGCTTGAAGAGGGTAACTGAAGGCTCACTGCAGATTCGCCTATCCCGAGTCCTGCTTAGTTACCGCACAAGACTCCACTCGCTCACTGGGGTTTCCCCCGCTGAACTGCTCATGAAAAGGCTCTCGTTAGTCCACCCTGATATACACGAACAGGTAGAGAGCACGCGGCATCAACAGAATGCATATCATGATTGCGCAAATGTATCACGCGAAATCGAGATTAATGATCCTGTATTTGTGTTGAACTATGGACAAGGTCCCAAGTGGCTTCCCGGCACTATCGTGGCCAAAGAGGGGAGTAGGGTGTTTCTGGTCAAACTTTCAAATGGACTCACCTGCAGAAAACACTTGGACCAAACCAAACTCAGATTCACAGTCTATCCCGAACAACCCACAATAGACTCTACCTTTGTCAACTCCCCAACACACACACAAGTGGCAACCGACCAAGCGGTTGACCGCGAAGCAGAATCCACCACCTGCAGCAGCCCAGCAGGACTCACCACACCCAGCAACCCTGCAAGGTCAGCTGCACAGCAGCCCATTGAGAGCCCAACAAATGACTCTCCAAAACCAGCATTTGCATCAAGACAATCAACCAGGGAAAGGAAGGCCCCAGATCGACTCACATTGTAAATAGTTACACTATTGACTTTGGCGGGGGGGGAAGAGTGTTATATATGTAAACCTGTAAATACCTTGTTTAACCACCAGAGGGCTCATCCCCTGGGATCCCAAGGGATCCCACAATCCCTTGGGAGCACCTGTACATAAGGAGGCCTCACAGGTTGGAGAGGCACTCTGGAGACCTGTAATAAAGGACTAGGGTCACACATTACTTTAAGCTTACAGTATCTGGTCAGGTTCTTTATTCAAGACACAAAATCGCTATCACCGAAAAATGGGTGATATTTCCGGCCTTAGAGCTTTTTTTATTTTTCGCGATCGCTGAAATATCGTCCATTTTAAAAAACGCTAAATTCCCCTTTTTATTGTGAAATGGGTCTTAGTGATGTATTCAGCCTTGCAAGGCTGGCGTCCATAGCAACGGCTGTTCTGCGCATGCACGTTTTCTTTTAGCAAAGACGTTTTCCTGTGATTCAGTAGTTCATGTGTCATCTGCGCATGCTCAGAAGAGTGAAAGAGAGGGAGAGAGAGAAGGAGAGTGAAGGGAAATAGTCTGTTAACTTTAGGATGTCTAGTGATACGAGTATGCAGCAGGAGGAGCTGTCAGGGAGAAGGAGGGCGAAAGCCTTCTCAGATGAGGCGAATGAGGCCCTCGTAAATTAGGTTGAGATGGTGCCCAAGTTAAAGACTTGTTCCCAGCACACACAAATTCTCCTAAACTAAGAAATGCCGAATGTTTGCGGTCTGTCTGTTTCCAGTCATTCCTTTAAATAATAATAATTAATACTGTTGATGAAATGTAAGGCATCTGAGCAAAAGTAGACTTAAAGGGCGCAGGTTCCGACCTCAGTCCAAGTCTTAGCAGGCAAGCTAACTAAGAATACCCAGCTTAATACAATCCAGCAGATTTATATTGTAATTAATTCAGTGCATCATTACAATTTAAAATGTAATGATTTAATACTTACTCTTGCCGAAGCAACCAGGCTGTTCCAACTCTTGCGGCACTGGTCTGCCTCATGCCTATCATGGGCCACAGAAGAAACAATGGCGGCGATATTGCCCCATATCTTTTGATAGGTTCCGCGGGGGAGGTTTCCCACACCCACCCCGGGTTAATTGGCTCAACCTAGCCCTGGCTCACTGTCTGCCCTGGGACACTTTGGGACATTAGCTCCAGCCACACAGAGGTCTCCGAGCACAGCCCATGGACACGGTGCCGCCTCCCATTACAGTCTTGTCATTGCCGAGCTCACCAGCAGTCCTGACTCCTCCCCCTAAGGGACCTACATGGATTCAAATAAACTACCTACTTCCCCACATGTACAGAATGGCACGGCCCATGGATGGGGTTTTTCCTGGAGATTGTACGCGATCTTATTAAATATTTTCACTGAACGTAGATGTTATAACCATGCATCCATTGTGGATACAAACTGTATTAGCATATAACGTTAAGAATACAATGTGGAGTAACTAATTGTGGATTACAATATATGTTGTGTTTCCGTAATAGTACCTTGTCAATTAGCTTATGCCATGCTCTTGTCATGTTTGCAGAGGAGATATCTAAGATCATGCAGAGCAGAGGCGGACCAGAGGAGGCCCTGCTGAGCTTCACCCACTCACTGACTTAGAGGAACGTGCTGCAGCACTAGTGGGCACCCACAATCGTTCTGCCACCCATGGTTGTGCAGATCCCGTTGTTGTACCACACGAGTAATGTGTAAAGCAGTGGTAAATCCATGGTAATTTAAAGTAATTTAATGGCATTTCATTATAATATATAAATGATGTAATGTTATGCATGCGGCTTCTGTACTCTCAGGTTAATCATCTGTAAAGTCTCTCGTTTACATTTATTGCAGTAGTGTTGCTCCTCTTACATATGCCAGTGCAGCGCAGGCATTCTCATATCTACCCTTCTCTTCTAATAACCTCAATTATTTTTTGCAACTACCTAGACTCCCGAGGCGCAAAGGGAGGCCCCTGCAACAACCCGTTTGCCGCTGTAGGTGGTCATCACCACTGGTGAGGAACAGGAATCTGAGGAGGAGGAAGATGGCCCAGAGTTTTCATCTGTGGTACCTGCGGCCACGTCATCATCAACAGATTAAGTAGCAGGGCTAAGCGGCTTGCAGCAGGCCACTCCAAGGCGTCCAGTGCCCACACCGACCCCGCGGAGGTTGAATCGGCGAGGTAGGCATGCGCTGCAATGGGCAGATCCAAATGAGGATATGGTGTCACTGTCGAGGGCGAGCTTCGACATAGGTCGAGAGCTCCTCCAGGCACTCGGTGGGTTGACCGGCAACATTGCCACACTGTCCGCGTGAATAACAGAGGGCATGGAGCAGATAGTTGCGGCAATGGGGCGAACGACCGACTCTGTCGATGCCTTGTGGCTTGCAATAGTTTCGGGAGATGGCACTGCACCCCGAGGTGCCGTACCACCAAGCACTACGACAGATGCGAGACAGGAGGAAGAACTTCCTTCTGACGCGGAAGAACTTCCTTCTGACGCGGAAGACAATTCTTCGGAAACATCTTCTCCTCCAGCCACTGAGGATATTCTGCTGACGTTACCAACCCCCCCGCCCCCCCACCCCCACAGCAGCAGGCCTTGAGGTGCTTTGCTGCAAGATGTCTTGGTCCCATTACTCGGGGAGTTAGTGGGAAATGGGGATTACTACAAGGCGGGGTCAAGGTGCAGGAGGGAAGTGTAGCCACAGGTAGGGAGGGAGGGTGCTGTATATTGCTGTTGTTGTTAAAAATAAAAATGTTGCTGAATGTTCACTGTTGGGGATGGTAGGAAATGTTGTTATATTGTTGTGTTAAAAATATTGTTGACTGTTGGGGGTTGGTGGGGTGGTGGTGTTATATATGTTTGTTAAAAAAAATTAAAGTTACGTCTTCAATTATTAAACGTTTTTATTTAATTTTACATTTGTCGTGAAGTGTCTTCTAATAACATAAGGTAAAACATCAATACAAGGGTTGTATCAATGGCCAGGCCAGGCTAGGCAAGGATGAAATGTAACACAACTGTAACTGTCACCAATGTAAGTTCACACAAAGCGTTCATTTATGAGCTGCTGACGCAAGAGTTTTGCAGCTGCATAACTACCACGGGGCTTTTCCAGTTTTGTCGGGGAGCGTGGGAGCATGGGTTCATTGCCAGACTGATTGCCGTCCCCGAGGTCCTCGCCCTCCTCCCCTCCTGATGTGGACTTGTAGTCCCATCTGGCAATTGTTGTCCTCTCCTGATAGCTAGGTTATGCAACATGCAGCACACCACAATAAACTCAGCGACCTGCTCAGGGTGGTATTGGAGGTTGCCTCTTGAGTGGTCCAGGCATCTGAAGCGTTGCTTAAGTACTCCAATTGTCTTTTCAACGATATTGCATGTAGCTATATGGTTTTTGTTGTAGCACTTCTCGGATTCTGTCTGGGGGGGTCATGAGCCAGCTGGCAAGGCTAAATCCTTTATCCTCCAGCATCCAACCATGACCCTATGGTTGACTCTTAAACAGGTGAGAGACAATGCTCTCACACAAGATGTGTGCATCATGGATGCTCCCTGGAAAATATGCATTTACTGCCATGATTATTTGCTTGTGGTTGACAACGAGCTGCACATTCAGGGAGTAGAATCCTTTCCGGTTCCGAAACACTGCTGCATCCTGTAAAGGTGCTCGCAGGGTGATGTTCATACAGTCTATTGCTCCCTGCACTTTGGGGAAGTTTGCTATTCGCGAGAACCCAAAACCCTCTCAGTCTGTACCTCCCTGGTCATAGGGAAGCTTATCAAGTCCATCCTGCTTGCGTAAAGGGCTTCAGTCACCTGTTGAATACAGCAATGTGTGGTTGCTGAGAGATACCGCAAATGTCGCCAGCTGGGGCCTGAAAGGAATCTGATGCGTAGAAGGAAAGTGCTGCAGTAACCTTAACCTCAACGGACAGTGCGGTCCTGATGGTGCTGGTAGGCTGCAGATCTCCCTCAATTAGCTGGCATATCTCACTGATGACCTCCTTTCGGAAGCGCAGCCTCCTAACGCACATGTTATCGGACAAGGCCAGGTATGATCTCTTATCCCTGTAAATGCGTTGGGTGCAACGTCTCCTTCTCCGCAGCAGCCTGCCATCTCTTTGATTGAGCACATAATGCTCTTCAATATACCTTCTCCCATCTCTATTCTGCAGCATGTGATTAGTGATCAATACTGGTTGAGAAATTACAGGCCCATCACTATAAATCGCTATAAATGCCCTTAATTTGTCCTCAACAAATACAAATGTGATTAGATGATGAGCAGGAGTCAAAAAGGCCCTTAAAATTACTCACAAATTGATTCTCCTCACAAGCACTTGAAGCAGCCTTTCACTACAGATCCTCAGAATTATAAAATGGTGTCCGTAGTGCCGAGTTAAGATCAGGTGATTGCAGCTTTTCTTCAACATCTTTTTCAGCCAACGATCATTTGGGCGAAATGCTGAAAGTAGCAGTCGCCGATAATCTGGGCCATAATCGGGCACAAGTTTCCATTATAAGCACTATTCTCGGCCTTGCACGAGGATGATGTATTTTTTTTTAAATAGGCTGGGTGATGCAGCTCATTCATGTGTGCCGAAAGTTGGGCCGGCGATAAATGGGCTATAATCGGGCGCTAGTTTCCACTTTTCATCAAATATGGGCGATAGCCCGCATCTCAGCGCTTATATAGGCGCTAAATGGTGATGTGCCGAAAGTCTAGCCCTATGTGTGCAAGTTTAGTGTTCTTTTTCAGAATTGTTTAAATTTAAAACATTTATGTTTTAAATGTTATTTTCAGTTGGGCAGTGTGGACTTAATTGCAAATCAATATGTCCACGAAAGAACTTTTTTCAAGCAATTGATTGATTATAGTTCTGGTTGTTGAATGGTACCTTTTTCTGCTGATCTATATTTGAGCAGTGACATTAAATTAACAGATAATGATTTCCTAAGCTAATCAAAAAAAAATTTAATTTATACTTTTGAGATATAACACCCTATATACACTTTTAAGCTAGGATGCCTATACAATACTTTTAATTATATATCACACAGTGAGGCAGATTTTACTATGTAACAAGGATGACGTCATATTTTTTTTTTAAAAATAGGACAGGCGATGCAGCTCATTCATCTATGCTGAAAGTTGCTCCGGTCATAAATGGGCTTTAATCGAGCGCTAGTTTCCATTTTTCAGCAAATATGGGCAATAGCCTGCACCTGAGCTCTTATATGGGTGGTAAATGGACGATGATGTACCAAAAGTCTAGCCCTATGTATTTTATAGTCTCTTGAACACGCTTAGTTCAAATTAACTTGATTTATTTGGGAGATCTCAGACAGCCATGTGCAGATTAAAATAGAGTTTCTCATCAGACAAGCAGCTTTCCTAAATACAGACCTCAGACTCTAGACCTCCAAGCTAGAGGGCGCTATACATTATTTCATTATAGAAACATAGAAACATAGAAAATAGGTGCAGGAGTAGGCCATTCAACCCTTCTAGCCTGTACTGCCATTCAATGAGTTCATGGCTGAACATGCAACTTCAGTATCCCATTCTTGCTTTCTCGCCATACCCCTTGATCCCCCTAATAGTAAGGACTACATCTAACTCCTTTTTGAATATATTTAGTGAATTGGCCTCAACAACTTTCTGTGGTAGAGAATTCCACAGGTTCACCACTCTCTGGGTGAAGAAGTTTCTCCTCATCTTCGTCCTAAATGGCTTACCCCTTATCCTCAGACTGTGACCCCTGGTTCTGGACTTCCCAACATTGGGAACATTCTTCCTGCATCTAACCTGTCTAAACCCGTCAGAATTTTAAACATTTCTATGAGATCCCCTCTCATTCTTCTGAACTCCAGTTTTTCTTGATATGTCAGTCCCGGCATCCCGGGAATCAGTCTGGTGAACCTTCGCTGCACTCCCTCAATAGCAAGAATGTCCTTCCTAAAGTTAGGAGACCAAAACTGTACACAATATTCCATGTGTGGCCTCACCAAGGCCCTGTACAACTGTAGTAACACCTCCCTGCCCCTGTACTCAAATCCCCTCGCTATGAAGGCCAACATGCCATTTGCTTTCTTAACCGCCTGCTGTACCTGCATGCCAACCTTCAATGACTGATGTACCATGACACCCAGGTCTCGTTGCACCTCCCCTTTTCCTAATCTGTCACCATTCAGATAATAGTCTGTCTCTCTGTTTTTACCACCAAAGTGGATAACCTCACATTTATCCACATTATACTTCATCTGCCATGCATTTGCCCACTCACCTAACCTATCCAAGTCACTCTGCAGCCTCATAGCATCCTCCTCACAGCTCACACTGCCACCCAACTTAGTGTCATCCTATTATAGATAGGATGCAGGCAGCAGAGGTTTGGATGAGCTGAAATTATGGAGGGTGAAGGATGTGAAGCCAGCTAGGAGATGATGGCTTCCGTCTTAGCAATGTTTAATTAACTAAAGTAAATTGGACAAGTCAGACAAGTAGACGAGACAGAGGTAGTGGAAGAGTTGTGAATGTTGGTGGAGAAGCAGAGCTTGGTGGCAGCGGCATTCATGTGGAACCCGGCACCATTGGCTTAAAATTGTATGTGAATCGGGTGAAAATGGGTGCAGCGATCTCGATGCGTGATCGGCCCGTGCCCATTGAAAGGAGTGTAGGCAGCACGTGACCTTCAGCCCAGCATTGACTATGCTGCAGAGTGGCTGACTGCTCAACAGGAGGCACAAGTTTGTGCGAGGTTTGCTCCAGTTAAAACCAACCTTCACTTCTTAAAGGCAACTTCCACTTCCTAAAGGGATAGTGCATTCTGCCTGCAGCAGCTGCTGGAACTGGCTGTGAAGGCAAATGTGACTGAACAATAGCTCAATAGGAAAGAGAAAGGGCACCAAGGTTCTCAGATGTAGCACTAGAGGCCTTAGTGCAAGGGGTGGAAAGGAAGAGACAGGTCCTCTATCCGCAGAGGGCCAAGAGACCCTCCAGACACACATTGCAAAGGCAGTGGGAGCCGATAGCTGACATGATCAATGCCAACAATGTTGCCTCGAGGACCTGAATGTAGTGCCGAAAGAAGTTTAATGGCCTCAAACGAGTGCTCAAGGTCAGTGAATACATCTTCAAATGCCATCTCCCACCAACTGCACCATTAGCCTCACACACTGCTCAAATGCACCACACCCCCATTATTCACCTACCAACAATCTCTTTCATCACGTCTCATACCTCACATTCATAGTTTCACCTCACCCCCTCACACACTTACAACTGCTGCAATTCTCACACCCACTTCTAACACCTTGCGCACATTACCATTGTTATGTTTAGAATAACTCCACAAGACTGAGTTCTGTGAGCTTAAACTGATGTAACCTTAGTCTCTTTAATAAAACTCCAGAGTGCCAAAGCAGCATGGCAGACAACGTTTTATACTTATTTGCATGAGGTGTGCAGGTGACCCTTGTGTCTCCAACAGGGGCACCCTCTGGTGGCACGTCTTACACAGTTATCATGTTTACATACATAACAACCAGCTATTCAACAATGACAAGCACATCACCCAAACACATTGCACCACACTCACTTACATACTTTCTTCTCTCTTGCAGGCCAAGGTGACACATAACGAGAGAGCAGCAGCAATAGTTAATCGGTGGGAGACAAGCAAGCCTGACTATCCTTATCTCGATAGAGGAGATGGTGCTGGCCATTATTGGAGTGCCATCACTGATGCCATGGCTACCAGTGAGGCTGCAACCATTAAGATGATAGTAAGCTCACACCTAATCCTCCTTCTCACATCCCACTTCATCCTCATACCACAATCTCTACTCACTTACAAACTGCTGATGGTGTAACCATGCACAACTTACTTTCCCTGCCACCCTCTCCACCTCACCACAACCCTACTCAACTGCGTTTTTCCTTTAAGATACCCAAGAACTCCAAGCTTCCCAGCCAGTGTGGGAAGAGCAAGAGGAGAGTAATGGAGAAGAAACACTTTGTGCAGAGCTTGGAGCCCATGATTTTCAAGATGGAAGTGATGTGCAACTCCATTAGAGCACTTGTGCACCCATCATGATGTAGGGTCTGATGGGCGATGTCTCAGCTTCCATTGCAGCACAAGCAGAAACAATCCAATGTCTGAGTGCTGCAGTGGAAGCTCAGATTGCTGCCATGCAAGCTCAGACTGCTGCCATCATGGATGTGTTTATAATTGTGGAAAGGGGATTTCAGGGTTTCACAGCACTCCAACAATCTGTCCTCCAAAAGATTACTAGGATTGCTGAGGCGCCACCCCGGGAAAGTGGCAGTAGCTCTGTGGAGCTGAAGCTGCTGTCCTCTCTCACTATGATAGGCATTTGTACTTCCAGCATTGCCACTCCACCAGTACCCTTGCCGCTTAACTGTCACCCAGCCAGCCCAGACTGCTGTTGCCCATGCTGAGGAGGTGCAGTCTACAATGAGCCTTCGAGGCCCAGAGCTGCTCAAAGTCATCCTACAAGGCCATCTGCAGTCTCGCCCACTGAATGTCAGCAGCCTTCCACAAGCCATGCTGCAGCCACTGGGGTAGCACTTCATAGAAGCACTAAGACAGGCAAAGGCATACAACAGACAGGTACAGGGCTAATGGCCCGTCATTGCCCTGTTCTGAGGCTGCAGGTCTGGTTACAGGAGGTTGCAGAGTTCTGATACCACTTCCTTGATGAAGCAGAGCCTCCGAACAAAGTGATCCTGGCTTAGGTGCAAGTCGGAGAAGTGTTCCTTGAAGACCCTAGGTGGGTAAGGCCTCCTGCTGAGAGTCCTCCCCCTCCCCCTCTCCCTCCTCCCTCTGAGAGCAACTTGTTTTTGCTGTCTCTGCTCTATTGTTGTGCCATCCTGCAGTGTGAGGGGGACTGCAAGTAAAGCCCCCATGACTGGGAGCAGGTGGTGCAGTCAGAGGCCTTCCAGTAGGAGCCAACACCCTCCCAACATCCAGCAGCACTCCCTACACAATTTACCAACTTTATAAATGCCCAGCAAGCCAGTATCGATATAAACTCTTAAAGAGCCAGTACAAAAGAAAAATAATTAACTTACCTGCAAGTTGTATGTATCCCTTTAAATAGTGCTGATGGGGGGTCTCTCATGCAGCTGAATGCATGTTCAACTGTACGTTTTTAGGAGAGGGCATTGATTGGAACGGCGATGCCCAAAGTATCAAGTTGTCCATCAAATTGCTGTTGCACGCTGACTGACTTCAAATTCTGCCTATTCTACATATTGCTGGCACACACACGTCCCGCCCGCGCTATCACCCTTTCCAGGATGGCGCGACAAGCGTGGGCCACACCGGAAGTGAGCGGAAGTGAGGTGGCCATCAGTTCTTGCTTCAAACCGGCCAATACACTGCCGCCAAGGGGCCTAATGTCACGGCCCCCATTTTATAATTCAAGATAGATAAATAATTGACTGCCACAGACTCAAGCTTAGAAGAGGGAAAGCACAAACAGTTTAGATTTAATTACCTGACACTGTGGGTGTTGAATCTATGGAATGCACTGCCCAGGGAAGCATTGAGGACACATTGGATAGCTGTTTAAAGGAGTGGGGGATTGAGAGTTATTGCTGTTTGGGACCTGTCAGATGGCTTCATAGTCTATATGTCCCTATGTTCTTGCTGGCTCAGAAACTGTTGGCATGTTCACTTATTGCTCCCTAGCTCTCACAATGACTGGTGCTATATACACAAATATACAAAGTGAATACAAAGGGGGATCAAGGGGTATGGCGAGAAAGCAGGAATGGGGTACTGAAGTTGAATGTTCAGCCATGAACTCATTGAATGGCGGTGCAGGCTAGAAGGGCCGAATGGCCTACTCCTGCACCTATTTTCTATGTTTCTATGTTTCTATGAAAGTAATTAGTTAGATGGCTCTGTAACCGGAATCAATATTGTAGCTGTGGAATCAATGTCTAAATGAAGCTGTGGTTGCTTCAGCATAGCAATCCACCTTGCTATAGACTGTTTCCCTTCTTTGCCAACTATCCTCAGTTAGGTTCCATTATCTTCTGTTCCCTAACCCTTCAAACTTCTGTGCCCTATTCCCCTGTAACATCATTGTAAAATCATCTACATTGACACAGTAAGATCCCTAATTTCCCCTCCCTTAATAGGCATATTCTCCAACAGTTTTCAGACGTATTTCCCACAACAATACAATGCAAAATATGATAAAATCAATCTCCTCCACTCACTTCAGTTTTTTTTTAACTTGGCAGTGCCCAGTTCACTGTGGAAGAGTACTGTAATTGCAAAGCAGATGCAAATTAATTGTTATATTAGCCTTGGTATTACTTCATACAAAGGACGTTTAGTGTTCAAGGTATGGGAAATAAAATCCTAACATGAAAAATATAATTTTAAGGAACTAGGCAGTGCAGTTGTCTGGCACTTGGTCCTTTCAGATCTAAGTCTTGGGTTTCCATCTGGCCTACATGGATGAATGAAAGTTTCCATAATCTGCTCAGTGTTAGGGCCACATTGCAGCAAACTTCTAAAAGGGCAAAGGGTGTTAAAAAGACAAGCCTGAAGGCTCTGTGCCTCAATGCAAGGAGTATTCGTAATAAGGTGGATGCATTAACTGCACAGGCAGCAATTAATGAATATGATATAATTGGCATCATGGAGACATGGCTCCAGGGTGACCAAGGTTGGGAACTCAACATCCAGGGGTATTCAATATTCAGGAAGGATAGACAGAAAGGAAAAGGAGGTGGGGTAGCATTGCTGGTTAAAGAGGAAATTAACGCAATAGTAAGGAAGGACATTAGCTTGGATGATGTGGAATCTGTATGGGTAGAGCTGCGGAATATCAAAGGGCAGAAAACACCAGTGGGAGTTGTGTACACACCACCAAACAGTACTAGTGAGGTTGGGGATGGCATCAAACAGGAAATTCGGGATACGTGCAATAAAGGTACAACAGTTATCATGGGCGACTTTAATCTACATATAGATTTGGCAAACCAAACTGGTAGCAATACGATGGAGGAGGATTTCCTGAAGTGTATTAGAGATGGTTTTCTGGATCAGTATGTCGAGGAACCAACTAGAGGGCTGGCCATCCTAGACTGGGTGATGTTTATTGAGAAAGGACTAATTAGCAATCTTGTTGTGCGAGGCCCCTTGGGGAAGAGTGACCATAATATGGTAGAATTCTTTATTAAGATGGAGAGTGACACAGTTAATTCAGAGACTAGGGTCCTGAACTTAAGGAAAGGTAACTTCGATGGTATGAGACGTGAATTGGCTAGAATAGACTGGCAAATCATACTTAGAGGGTTGACGGTTGATAGGCAATGGCAAACATTTAAAGATCACATGGCTGAACTTCAACAATTGTACATGCCTGTCTGGAGTAAAAATAAAACAGGGAAGTTGGCTCAACTGTGGCTAACAAGGGAAATTAAGGAAATTAAATCCAAGGAAGAGGCATATAAATTGGCCAGAAAAAGCAGCAAACCTGAGGACTGGAAGAAATTTAGAATTCAGCAGAGGAGGACAAAGGGTTTAATTAGGAGGGGAAAAATAGAGTATGAGAGGAAGATTGCCGGAACATAAAAACTGACTGCAAACGCATAGATATGTGAAGAGAAAAAGATTAGTGAAGGCAAAGGTCCCTTGCAGTCAGATTCAGGTGAATTTATAATGGGGAAGAAAGAAATGGCAGACCAGTTGAACAAATACTTTGGTTCTGTCGTCACGAAGGAAGACACAAATAATCTTCCGGAAGTACTCGGGGACCGAGGGTCTAGAGAGAAGGAGGAACTGAAGGATATCCTTATTAGGCGGGAAATTGTGTTAGGGAAATTGATGGGATTGAAGGCCGATAGATCCCCGGGCCTGATAGTCTGTATCCTAGAGTACTTAAGGAAGGTGGATACATTGGTGTTCATTTTCCAACAGTCTATCGACTCTGGATCAGTTCCTTTGGACTGGAAGGCAGTTAATATAACACCACTTTTTTAAAAAGGAGGGAGCGAGAAAGTGGGCAATTATAGACCGGTTAGCCTGACATCAGTAGTGGGGAAAATGTTGGAATCAATTATTAAAGGTGAAAGAGCAGCGCATTTGGAAAGCAGTGACAGGATCGGTCCAAGTCAACATGGATTTATGAAAGGGAAATCATGCTTGACAAATCTTCTGGAATTTTTTGAGGATGTAACTAGTAGAGTAGACAAGGGAGAACCAGTGGATGTGGTGTATTTGGACTTTCAAAAGGCTTTTGACAAGGTCCCACACAAGAGATTGGTGTGCAAAATTAAAGCACATGGTATTGGGGATAATGTACTGATGTGGATAGAGAACTGGTTGGCAGACAAGAAGCAGAGTCGGGATAAACGGGTCCTTTTCAGAATGGTGGGCAGTGACTAGTGGGTTGCTGCAGGGCTCAGTGCTGGGACCCCAGCTATTTACAATATACATTAATGATTTAGATGAAGGAATTGAGAGTAATATCTCCAAGTTTGCAGATGACACTAAACTGGTTGGTGGTGTGAGCTGTGAGGAGGATGCTAAGAGGCTGCAGGGTTACTTGTACAGTTTAGGTGAGTGGGCAAATGCATGGCAGATGCAGTATAATGTGGATAAATGTGAGGCTGTCCACTTTGGGGGCAAAAACACAAAGGCAGAATATTATCTGAATGGCGGCAGATTAAGAAAAGGGGAGGTGCTATGAGACCTGGGTGCCATGGTACATTAGTCATTGAAAGTTGTCATGCAGGTACAGCAGGCGGTGAAGAAGGCAAATGGCATGGTTGGCCTTCATAACTAGGGGTTTTGAGTATAGGAGCAGGGAGGTCTTGCTGCAGTTGTACAGGGCCTTGGTGATGCCTCACCTTGAATATTGTGTTCAGTTTTGGTCTCTTAATCTGAGGAAGGACGTTCTTGCTATTGAGGGAGTGCAGCGAAGGTTCACCAGACTGATTCCCGGAATGGCTGGACTGACATATGAGCAGAGACTGGATCGACTGGGCCTTTATTCACTGGAGTTGAGAAGGATGAGAGGGGATCTCATAGAAACATATACAATTCTGACGGGACTGGACAGGTTACATGCAGGAAGAATGTTCCCGATGTTGGGGAAATCCAGAACCAGGGGACACAGTCTAAGCAGAAGGGGTAGGCCATTTAGGACTGAGATGAGGAGAAACTTCTTCACTCAGAGAGTTGTTAACCTGTGGAATTCCCTATCACAGAGAGTTGTTGATGCCAGTTTGTTGGATATATTCAAGTGGGAGTTAGGTGTGGCCCTTACAGCTAAAGGGATCAAGGGGTATGGAGAGAAAGCAGGAAAGGGGTACTGAGGTGAATGATCAGCCATGATCTTATTGAATGGTGATGTAGGCTCGAAGGGCCGAGTGGCCTACTCCTGCACCTATTTTCTATGTTTCTATGTCCTAGGTGAAATTAACTTGAGGCAGTCTAAACAATTCAATTGATCTCTTATCTCCAAAACAATATTGACTATACTCTACAATTCATTGGCTGTGAAGTACTTTGGTATGTCCTGAGCTTGTGAAAGGTGCTATATAAAGGCAAGTGTTTTCTTTCTTTCATAGTGGATGTGAGACCACATCACAAAACTAACCTTATTTTCACAAAAAATAATACTAAATTGGCAATCTGACTCTGAAAAGCTACAAGGATTATAAAGTGGAAAATTCATACTGGTGCCATGCTATGTGCTGAGGCTGATGTCACAGCATATAATGGGGCAAAGTGGGGTGTGTTACTGTCCACCTGGCTACAGTACACTTGACATTTGAATGTTTGATGCTACTACTGGAAACTCAAATTGGAAAAAAAATCCCTTTGTCCCATATTGGTATCTTTCACCTTGATGAACTTAAATAAAATTATCTCAAACATTGATAATATGAATCCAAATTAAATCTAACGAGCATGCCATTGTCATGTTTTTCTCACAGCCATCAGAGCGGGTTGAACTGAAATTCTCTGGAAGAACATGACAGTGTTCTTTTAAATAGACTGAGTGTTAATCCATCCCGGTTGACTTTCACTGTTAACAGAGAATGCATATCACTGTCAGGCTTTCTTATTCAAACCTGTCTTTCCTTCATTTCAAAACCCACCAAGGACAAAATTAAAAATAAAATGACAGCTTTCACTTGGCTTCTAGATACGAGAAATAGAGGTTAGTGATTGTTCACTGGGGATTCCCTTATTGAACAACATTATAGCATATCTACTATACATCTGTTTTTCTAAAATTAGTTACTGGGGACTCTATGGACCTTTGAACTGGGCTTTAAAATGAATTATTTAAAAACGAAAAACATACGTCAGTGTACTCACCCATACACTGAAGTTTCTCCTTAACAGATATTCTTCAGATAGCAACTGTCCAATCCTACAATTAATCCTAAAGTCAATATTTCCTTATTACAAATATAATAAGAAAATAACTTGCATTTATATAGCACCTTACATGTGCTCAGGATGTTCCAAAGCAATTATTTTTGAAGCAGTTTTCAGGCAGCTGGCGAGTGGAGCATGTCAATTGGCCGTCCAACATGGCGAGCACTAGGTCGGTCGATGGTCATCGGTTGAGGGCTAGATCTAATTAACATACAGCTGATGAGTTATCCCGATGTTATGTAAGCAACATCTTGTAACCAGCATTCTACCACCACCAGAGGGTGCATCTGCTGGAGTCCCAAGGAATCCCAGCATCCCTTGGGAGCACTGCATATAAGCAGGCCTCCCATGCTGTGCCAGCGCTTTGGAGCCAGAATAAAGAGACTAAGGTCACACTTACTCAAGTCTACAGTACTCGGTCACATTGCTTTATTTGAGACATAACAACTGGCGACGAGTAATAGATAATGAACCATCACGTGAAAATGCAGAGAACTGTTGGTATCCTGGAGAAATTCTCAGAAGGAGTCGATTGGGAAGCCTTCGTGGAGCGACTCGACCAATACTTCGTGGCCAACGAGCTGGAAGGGAATGTGAATGCTGCCAAATGAAGGGTAATCCTCCTCACCGTCTGCGGGACAACAACCTATGGTCTCATGAAGAATCTTCTTGCTCCGGTGAAACCAACAACCAAATCATATGAAGAACTGTGTACGCTGGTCCGGGAGCACCTAAATCCGAAGGAGAGCGTTCTGATGGCAAGGTATCAATTTTATACATGTCAACGGTCTGAGCTACGTCGCCGAACTAAAGCGCCTTGCAGGAAATTGCGAATTCGATGGATTCCTGGAGCAAATGTTAAGAAACTTTTTTGTGCTTGGCATTGGCCATGAGTTTATCCTTCGCAAACTCTTGACTATTGAAACACCGAACCTGAGCAAAACCATAACGATAGCCCAGGCATTTATGTGCACCAGTGATAATACCAAACAAATTTCGCAGCACAAAGATGCATCGGCAAGTACTGTACACAAAGTAATGTCGTTTTCAGGCAGTATGTATACGCCTGCAGCTGCATGACCTCAGATGACACAGAGTCTGCCATCAAGCGTGAATGCGAGGCAATTAACCTTGTTGGCGCTGCGGAGGTGATCATTGAGCCCATCATTGCCACTTTAAACACTATGCGTGCAAAGGCTGTGGAACAATGGGACACCTCCAGCGAATGTGCAGACCAGCTGCAAACCCTGCAAACCACCACGTTGCAGAGGAAGACCGATCCCTGGCGGATCAAACTGAACTAGAGACTCGAACCGAGGAGGCAGAAGTATACGGGGTACACACCTTCACCACGAAATGACCACCGATCATGTTAAAAGTTGAACTGAATGGAATTCCAGTATCCATGGAATTGGACACGAGTGCGAGTCAGTCTATCATGAGCAAAAAGGTCTTCGAGAGGCTGTGGAGCAACAAGGTACAAAGGCCCAAGCTGAGCCCTATTCATACCAAGCTGAAAACTTACACTAAAGAGCTGATCCCTGTAATTGGCAGTGCAGCAGTAACAGTATCCTATGATTGAGCGGTGCACAAACTACCACGATGGATTGTACCAGGAGATGGCCCCACACTGTTCAGCAGAAGCTGGCTGGGAAAAATCCGCTGGTACTGGGACAACATCCGAGCGCTTTCGTCTGTCAACGACGCCTCGTGCTTGAGCCAGACATCGGAAAATTCTCTGGGACGAAGGTGCAGATCCACTTGGTTCCCCGTACACGACCCATCCACCACAAGGCATGTGTGGTGCCATACATGATGCGACAGAAAGTGGGGATCGAGCTGGACAGGCTGCATCATCGCGCCGGTGGAGTTCAACGAATGGGCCAGTCCGATTGTTCCGGTTCTCAAGGGCGATGGCACGGTCAGAATTTATGGGGGTTACAAAGTAACGATTAATCGTTTTTCGCTGCAGGACCAGTACCCGCTACCCAAAGCAGATGACCTATTTGCGAAGCTGGCAGGAGGGAAGGCATTCACCAAGTTGGACCTGACCCGGCCTACATGACGCAGGAGCTGGTGGAATCTTCGAAAGGCCTCACCTGCATCAACACGCGTAAAGGTCTGTTCATCTACAATAGATGCCCATTTGGGATTCGCTCGGCCGCGGCTATTTTTCAAAGGAACATGGAGAGTCTGCTAAAGTTGGTTCCGCGCACTGTGATTTTCCAGGACGACATATTGATCACAGGTCGGGACACCATTGAATACTTGAAGAACCTGGAAGAGGTTCTAAGTCGGCTAGATCGTGTGTGGCACTCAGTTTGAAATGCTCGAAGTGTGTTTTCCTGCGGCCAGAGGTCGAGTTTTTGGGAGAAGAATCGCGGCAGACGGCATCAGACCCATCGACGCCAAGACGGAGGCCATCAAGAACGTGCCGAGACCACAGAATGTGATGGAGCTGCGTTCGTTCCTGGAACTCCTCAATTATTTTGGTAATTTCCTACCCGGGTTAAGCACCTTGCTAGAACCTCTACAGCTGTTGCTATACAAGGGAAATGACTGGGTATGGGGGAAATCACAAGAGACTGCTTTTGAGAAAGCCAGAAATCTGTTATGTTCCAACAAACAGCTTGTTCTGTATGACCCATGTAAACGTTTAGTGCTAGCTTAAGATGCGTCTTCGTATGGGGTCGGGTGTGTGTTACAACAAGCAAACGAATTGGGAAATTGAAACCAGTCGCTTATGCGCCCAGCAGTTTTTCCAAGGCCGAAAGGTCCTACAGCATGATTGAAAAAGAAGCGCTGGCATGCGTTTACGGGGTGAAAAAAAATGCACCAGTATCTGTTTGGGCTTAATTTGAGTTAGAAACTGACTATAAACTGCTCATATCGTTATTCTCAGAGAGCAAAGGTATTAATACCAATGCCTCTGCTCGCATCCAAAGATGGGTGCTCACACTGTCTGCAAATAACTGTGTAATTCGCCACAGGCCAGGCACAGAGAACTGCGCTGATGCTCTCAGTCAGCTACCATTGCCCACCACCGGGGCGGAAATGGCACAGCCTGCAGATTTGCTCTTGATGATGGATGCATTTGAAAATGAAAAGTCACCCATTACGGTCCGCCAGATCAGGACCTGGACCAGCGAGGATCCTTTACTGTCCCTTGTAAAAAAACTGTGTCCTCCATGGGAGCTGGTCAAGCACTCCAGCGGAGATGCATGAAGAGATCAAGCCGTTCCAGCGGCGCAAAGGCGAAATGTCCATACAGGCGGACTGTCTTTTATGGGGTAATCGCGTGGTTTTGCCCAAGAAAGGCAGGGAAATGTTTATACGCGACCGACACAATACCCACCCAGGCATAGTAATGATGAAAGCTATAGCCAGATCACATGTGTGGTGGCCCGGTATCGACTCAGATTTGGAGTCTTGCGTGTGCCAATGCAACGAAGCAATGCACCCAGGGGCGCACCGCTAAGTTTGTGGTCATGGCCCTCCAAACCATAGTCTAGGATCCACATTGACTTCGCTGGCCCGTTTCTAGGCAAAATGTTTTTGGTTGTGGTGGATGCTTATTCAAAATGGATTGAGTGTGTAATAATGTCTATAAGCACGTCCACTGCCACCATCGAAAGCCTACGAGCCCTGTTTGCCACTCATGGCCTGCCTGATGTCCTTGTCAGCGACAATGGGCCGTGATTCACCAGCGCTGAATTCAAGGAATTCATGATCCGTAATGAGATCAAGCACGTCACATCTGCCCCATTCAAGCCCGCATCTAATGGCCAGGCAGAACGGGCAGTTCAAACCATCAAGCAAAGCTTGAAATGCGTGTTGGAAGGCTCCCTGCAGACCCGCCTGTCCCGAGACCTGCGCAGCTACTGCACAAACATAGAAACATAGAAAATAGGTGCAAGAGCAGGCCATTCGGCCCTTCGAGCCTGGACCGCCATTCAATATGATCATGGCTGATCATTCAACCTCAGTACTCCACCCCAGCCTTCTCTCCATACTCCCTGATCTCTTCAGCAATAAGGGCCACATCTAACTCCCTTTTGAATATGTCCAACGAACTAGACTCAACAACTTTCTGTGCCAGAGAATTCCACAGGTTCACAACTCTCTGGGTGAAAAAGTTTCTCCTCATCTCAGTCCTATACGGCTTACCCCTTATCCTTAGTCTATGTCCCCTGGTTCTGCACTTCCCCAACATCAGGAACATTCTTCCTGCATCTAACCTGTCCAGTCCCATCAGAATTTTATACGTTTCTATGAGATGCCCTCTCATTCTTCAAAATTCCAGTGAGTATAAGTCTAGCCGATCCAGTCTTTCCTCATATGTCAGTGCTGCCATCCCGGGAATCAGTCTGGTGAACCTTCGCTACACTCCCTCAATAGCAAGCACGTCCTTCCTCAGATTAGGAGATCAAAACTGCACACAATACTCAAGATGTGGCCTCACCAAGGCCCTGTACAACTGCAGCAAGACCTCCCTGCTCCTATACTCAAATCCCCTTGCTATGAAGGCCAGCACGCCATTTGCTTTCTTTACTGCCTGCTGTACCTGCATGCCTACCTTCAATGACTGATGTACCATGACATCCAGGTCTCGTTGCACTTCCCCTTTTACTAATCTGTCACCATTCAGATAATAATCTGCCTTCCTGTTTTTGCCACGAAAGTGGATAACCTCACATTTATCCACATTATACTGCACCTGCCATGCATTTGCCCATTCAGCGAACCTGTCCAAGTCCCCCTGCAGCCTCTTAGCATCCTCCTCGTGTCTCGCACTGCCACCCAGCTTAGTGTCATCTGCAAACTTGGAGCTATTACATTCAATTCCTTTGTCTAAATCATTAATGTATATTGTAAATAGCTGGGGTCCCAGCACTGAACCCTGCGGCACCCCACTTATCACTGCCTGCCATTCTGAAAAGGAACTATTTATTCCCACTCTTTGCTTCCTGTCTGCCAACCATTTCTCTATCCTTGTCAATATATTACCCCCAATATCATGTGCCTTAATTTTGCACACTAATCTCTTGTGTGGGACCTTGTCAAAAGCCTTTTGAAAGTCCAAATACACCACATCTACTGGTTCTCCCTTATCCACTCACTAGTTACATCCTCAAAAAACTCTAGAAGATTTGTCAAGCATAATTTCCCTTTCATAAATCCATGCTGACTTGGACTGATCCTGTCACTGCTTTCCAAATGAACTGCTATTACATCTTTAATAATTGACTCCAGCATTTTCCCCACCACCGATGTCAGGCTAACCAGTCTATAATTCCTTGTTTCTCTCTCCCTCCTTTTTTAAAAAGTGGGGTTACATTAGCTATCCTCCAATCCACAGGAACTGATCCAGAGTCCATGGAATGTTGGAAAATGACCATTGATGCATCTACTATTTCTATGGCCACTTCCTTAAGTACTCTGGGATGCAGACTACCAGGCCCTGGGGATTTATCGGCCTTCAGTCCCTTTAATTTCCCTAACACAATTTCCTGACTAATAAGGATTTCCCTCAGTTCCCCCTTCTCGCCAGACCTTCGGTCCCCTAGTATTTTCGGGGGGTTATTCGTGTCTTCCTTAGTGATGACAGATCCAAAGACACAAGACCCCCCACTCGCTCACTGGGGTTCCCCCTGCCGAACTGCTCATGAAAAGGGCACTCAAAACAAGGCTCTCTCTAGTCCGCCCTGATCTCCATGATCATGTCGAGGGTAGGCGGCATCAACAAAGTATGTACCATGATCGAGCAAATTTGTCACGTGATATTGAAGTCAATGACCCTGTATTTGTACTCAACTATGGACATGATCCCAAATGGTTTGCTGGCACTGTCATAGCCAAAGAAGGGAGTAGGGTGTTTGAGGTCAAACTTGAAAATGGACTAACTTGCAGAAAGCATTTGGACCAAACTAAACTGCGATTCACAGACACCCACGAGCAACCTGAAGAGGACACCACCAACTTCGACCCTCCGATACACACACAAGTGGCAACTGACATCATGGTTGACCACGAAGCTGAACTCATCATCCCCAGCAACCCAGCAAGGCCAGCTGCGCAGCAGCCCAGCGAAGGCCCAACCAACTCACCTGCACCTGTGTTTATACCGAGACGATCAACAAGGGAGCGGAAAGCCCCAGATTGTCTCACCCCGTAAATAAGTGTACTAATGACTTTGGGGCGGAATGATGTTATGTATGCAACACTTTGTAATCAGCATTCTACTGCCACCAGAGGGCACATCTGCTGGAGTCCCAAGGGATCCCAGCATCCCTTGGGAGCACTGCATATAAGCAGGCCTCCCATGCTGTGCCAGTGTTCTGGAGTCAGAATAAAGAGACTAAAGTCACACTTACTCAAGTCTACAGTACTCAGTCACATTGCTTTATTTGAGACATAATACCAATGAGTCTGTTAGAATGTTGCAGTAGAACCATGTCACTCCGATAGAGCCGAGGATGTCCTCAGAGAAGTTTTCAGTTACTCAGAGAACTATGTAGTACTGTTGTTGCTGTGCCTGTTATGAGGCTTTTCCTGGTGTTTCAACAGGACTTGAGTCTCTTGAGCTGGGCGATAAGCAAAAGCCGGGAAAATAACTCTCTCTAAAATATGGGGCAGAATGGCAGTATAATTGGGTGCTATTCCATTTTCAGGCCTCTGTCCAGGAGTTCTGCTGGGATTCCACTTTCCCCTGATTAGAATTTCGAGGCCAATGTTTTTCGTCAGAATTGTACATTATGCCTTGCCTTCTGGTGCATGGTGGAGGTACATCAGGACAAACAAGAATGGAATCTTAAAATGGTCAAAAAGTTAGACAATGAGATACAAGTCTTATGGACATGTTAGAGGTGATTCTATCAACCTGTGCTTCCAGGGATCTGGGATTGCAAAATCATCCTATACTTTGTCCAGTTCTCCCATGCTCACTAAGTGAAAAGGCTGCTGAAGTAGACTAAAAGCAGACACTAACATTTAAATTCATATGTATTCTAATATAATTATAAGAAAAGGATTCATTTATATATAGGTGCATTAGCTTACTTTGTGGCTTCATTTTCTTACCATCAGCAAATAACATTTACATTGTAAAAGCGCATTACTTATTGCGCAATGGCACCGTCTGAAAATACCAAACTAGCCTTTGTCTGCAAGCTGTTCAGAGTTGACTTTATCCACTTTGTATTAAAGATTCTTAAGGGATTCGATAAATTGAACCCTGGTTAGATGTTCAAGATTGTCACAAACTCTGGAACTAGGGGACACAGACTCATGCTCAGCAGAAGGAAGGTGGACAGAAAGTTTAGATGGAACTACTTTGCACATAGGATGGACTGCCCAGGGAAGCTGTGGAGGCAAGTGGTGTGGAAAAGTTGGGGAAAGTATTGGATCGATATTTGAGGTCATGGACGATTGAGAAATGTTCATTTTTGAGGCCAGATGGACTGCAGACTCTTTTCCGGTTCTGTACTTTCCTACGTTCCCATTATTTGGCTGCAGTAGATAGAATTCCTTTATTTCTGTAAAGCAAAAGGTTCTTAGGTTATGTCTTTTCAGATTTAATGTAATCAAATTAGCAATTTATTGTTTCAAGCACATTTCCTGGAGGAGGTCGGTCTCTTGTGATGAGGAGAAACTTCTTCACCCAGAGAGTGGTGAACCTGTGGAATTCTCTACCACAGAAAGTAGTTGAGGCCAATTCACTAAATATATTCAAAAGGGAGTTAGATGAAGTCCTTACTACTCGGGGGATCAAGGGGTATGGCGAGAAAGCAGGAAGGGGGTACTGAAGTTTCATGTTCAGCCATGAACTCATTGAATGGCGGTGCAGGCTAGAAGGGCTGAATGGCCTACTCCTGCACCTATTTTCTATGTTTCTATGATCTCAGAACAGCCTAGCAGCTGACCTTGCAGCTTAATAAGAAACATTTTATGACAGATAATAAACACTAAGGGCTTAAAACTGTTAAGTTGTATTAGGGGACCCCTGCTGTAACTCCAGCAGGAATCCAGTGGAATGGCCACAAATTCTGTCAGGACCCAGAAACAATCTACACTGCAAGGCCTTACACAAGAGTTTCCAGTGGCCTTGATGGGAGGCAGAGCCTCTGCTCAGCCCAAAACAAGGCCAATGATGCAAATGAGGTAGGGCCAAAGACGAAGACCAACGATTCCCTACACTGGGAGTTCCTCTTTTGTGGCCCTCAAAGAGAGATGACATAAATACATTGAGTGAGATGAGGCATAATCAGGTCCTGAAAAGTGCAAATGGACCCAGTCCAGGCTGGGATGGGGCACGGAATCTCAAGGATGTGATGCAAGGGTTTTTTACAAACTTTAAAATTGAACCCTAATACGGAAGACATCTGAGGTCCCAATCTGCCTCTTTCCAGAATGGGAAACACAAGCCAGAGTTTCTAGCATGTTTGGCTTCGCAGTCATCCAAGATGCATTATCCCTATGCAACTTAGATGTCCTCCCCCTGACCCATTAGCACTGGAGGACTCTACCAGACTAATCACAGCATTAGTGCTGAGATCGTGGGCCATACAAATTCAGGGGTTCACTGACTGTTCTGCGTAACTTCACTTGAAGCTCCATGGGAACCCTCGAGAAATAGTATTAATAGCTGTTTAATATTGTTTGTTCAGGGATCCTGCTGAAGTTATGGAGGGTGATTGGGAGAAGTCACATGGAAATTCTATGCTATATTTTCTAGTGTCTTGAAGCAATTTTATAATAATCCAACAAATCAACGGGGGATAGAATTTTCATGGGGACATAACTTCGGCAGAAGACCAGTGGAGACCCCGTTATTCTCTGGGATTTCCGCTGAAATTACGATGGATGATCAAGAGGCCTCCCATAAAAATTTGGGCATGGGTCTGATGGTATTGAGTCAACATTAAATTATTGTTTTTACGGTCTGGCCATGTTTTAACCTAAAAGTTTCTTCAGGAAAATTGAGAGCTCTCTCTAAAATCTAATCTTGCGCATTTTCAGACATATCAACTAATAGTATGCCATGCAGATATAGTAAGATATGATAGGAACATAGGAAATAGGAGCAGGAGTAGGCCACATGGCCCCTCGAGCCTGCTCTGCCATTTAATACAATCATGGCTGATCCAAATAGACTCAGGTCCACTTTCCTGCCCGCTCCCCATAACCCCTTATTCCCTCATCGGTTAAGAAACTGTCTCTCTCTGTCTTAAATTTATTCAATGACCCAGCTTCTACAGCTCTCTGAGGCAGCAAATTCCACATATTTACAACCTTCTGTGGAAAGAAATTCCTCCTCATCTCAGTTTTAATTGTGCCTTAATTGTGCCACTTCGTCTAAGATCATGCCCTCTAGTTCTAGTCTCCCCTATCAGTGGAAACATCCTCTCTGCATCCACCTTGTCAAGCCCCCTCATAATCTTATACGTTTCGATAAGATCACCTCTCATTCTTCTGAATTCCAATGAGTAGAGGCCCAACCTACTCAACCTTTCCTCATAAGTCAACCCCCTCATCTCCGAAATCAACCTAGTGAATCTTCTCTGAACTGCCTCCAAAGCAAGTATATCATTTTGTAAAAATGGAAAGCAAAACTGGATGCAGTATTCCAGGTGTGCCTCACCAATACCCTGTATGACTGTAGCAAGACTTCTCTGCTTTTATACTCCATCCCCTTTGCAATAAGGGCCCAGATTCCATTGGCCTTCCTGATCACTTAATGTACCTGCATACTATCCTTTTGAGTTTCATGCACCAGGACCCCCAGGTCCCGCTGTACTGCAGCACTTTGCAATTTTTCTCCATTTAAATAATAACTTGCTCTTTGATTTTTTTTCTGCCAAACTGCATAACCTCACACTTTTCAACATTATACTCCATCTGCCAAATTTTTGCCCACTCACTTAGCCTGTCTATGTCATTTTACAGGTTTTCTGTGACCTCCTCACACATTGTTTTTCCTCCCATCTTTGTATCATCAGCAAACTTGGCTACATTACACTCGGTCCCTTCATCCAAGTCGTTAATATAGATTGTAAATAGTTGGGTTCCCAGCACTGATCCTTGCGGCACCCCACTAGTTTCTGATTGCCAACCCGAGAATGAACCATTTATCCTGACTCTCTGTTTTCTGTTAGTTAGCCAATCCTCTATCCATGCTAATATATTACCCCCAGCTCCATGAACTTTTATCTTATGCAGTATTCTTTTATGTGGCACCTTGTCAAGTGCTTTCCGGAAGTCCAAATACACCACATCCATTGGTTCCCTTTTATCCACCTTGTTCGTTACATCTTCAAAGAATTCCAGAAAATTTGTCAAACTTGACTTCCCCTTCAACAGTTGTGTCTTTGCAAATCCCTGAAGGTAATTATTTGTTCAGGGGAAACTTAATTCTACAGTGTTGTGTACTTGCCAAAAGAAAAGTGTTTTTATGGTTAGTGTCGGTGGATTAGAATTTGAAGGACTAAGACCGAGCCATTTAAACATGTTAGCCTTGCGATCAAATATTACATTTAATTTGAGCTTCTTTCCTGGAAATCTGCTTCTCTGTCAGAATTATTTTAACAGATTGTTATTAAGGCTGATTTAACAAGGATGGGGCATTTCAGGCTATTTCTGTTATATTCCTGCTTGACAATCAAATTTGCTATCCATGAATTTGCTGATGGACAGGTACTGATTTGCTGTTACCATAGCAATGAAATTGACTAGGTACTTATGTGGAACAACACTTCAGAACATCACTGCAGGAGTACTTTCAAGTATTGACAGCCTCTGAGTAAAGTCTACTTGATTTTACTTTAGATATTATATGATGTAACTGATGAATGTTTCTAAGGAATAAGTGGTAAAATATTGCCACAAAGATTGCTGAAGTGACCCTAATATATTTTTCTCCCGACTTAAGGTAACCCTGTTTGTTGCAGCAACACTTGAATAGTTATACAGAAATATACATAGTCAGTATTTCTTTTAATACATAAAGACAAGAGTGAATGTGGATTTACATATGGAGATGGCAGTATGCAATACTGTTCTGAGGTGCTAAACAGAATTTTATTTTTGTAATTTGTACACTTGATTTCTACTGATATCAGTGCAATACCAATGTTAATGGACCATATAGAGTAGACACCTCAAATCGCTGGAGAAATACCACCAACGATGTCTCCGCAAGATCCTGCAAATTCCCTGGGAGGACAGACACACCAACGTCAGTGTTCTTGATCAGGCCAACATCCCCAGCATCGAAACATTGACCACACTCGACCAGCTCCGTTGGGCGGGCCACATCGTCCGCATGCCCGATACAAGACTCCCAAAGCAAGCACTCTACTCTGGGAGGGCGCTGAGCACCTTGAGTCTCGTCGCCGAGAGCATGCAGAAAGCAAATACAGGCAGCGGAAGGAGCGTGTGGCAAACCAGACTCCCCACCCACCCTTTCCTTCAACAGCTCTGTCCCACCTGTGACAGAGACTGTAATTCCCGTATTGGACTGTACAGTCACCTGAGAACTCACTTTTAGAGTGGAAGCAAGTCTTCCTCGATTTCAAGGGACTACCTATGATGATGATTACCAATGTTAATGGAACTCTGCCTACTGAGCCTGTTGAGGAGAATTACAGTCTTCACTGAGATGAAAAGACTATCCATTGAGACATCACTCAGAGAGTGACAGCCTTCACTCTTATGACATGTCACTTCAAGCAAATCAATAGGAAAACCATGTAATGTTCCTACATTTTAACCTATTGCATTGAGATTTTGCCTGAGGGCTATAATAAACAGGAGTTATAACCGACTGTTAGAATATTTGAAAGTGGTTTAAATGGTCAAAGTATCTCAGCATGTTTTGCTTTAGCATTTTGGCCAGAGAGGGAATGTGGGGAAAATGTTGAAGTTAGAAACTCTCCCTCGATAAGGGCTTGTTACTGGGAGGGCCCACAAACTAACATACAGAGCCATATCATGAACTGGTGTTATGATAACCAGACACTTACAGATAAGAGGAGAGAACAATAACAATTACGACGTTGCGCAATCAGATCAGCCTGGTGTCAGATTGGTGGGATATGACATGAGTATGTGCAGCCCAGGTACATATAGTATAAACATAGAACATGCTCCCTCCAAAGGTTAGTGTGCTCTTGGGATAGTTGGAAATCCATTCGCTGCAACAGTGACCCACGAAAGGTAACAAGTCTAATCAGCTTGAATGGGACTTTGTGGGGGAAACAGGTTATATTATATTGTTGCCATTTAACTGTATGTACTGTAGAACAGTTGTTTAAAACAATACTATTAATAGTCAATGTATATTAAAGCTTGTTGTTAAAAACCAATCATGATGAATCACGTAGAAGTCATTGTTGCCAGGCTAACAGCCCTTTGCTGTGACCATAACCACGGGAAATTTGCTAACACCCACCATCAGAAAAGCAATAGTTTGGAGCTCTCTTTCTCTTCACAAAGAATTGGTGTGGAAAACATTTAAGACAAAAAGAGGCTTTTAAGGGTATAAATTCCTCACCACATAGCTTTTCACTTCTAACATTCAGGATTTGAATACATCATCTACTCCATGCAAACCTGCCTGTGGGAGTACTTATAAGTGGATCACAGCTGATAAAAATTTAAAGGATTCCAACAGTCATCTAAAAGGCTGCATTCTTATCTCCCAGACCAAGGAAAGGATTTAAGAGCTGTTGTACTCCTGCGTAAAGAATGTTCCCACCCATGCATGCCCAAGTTGACAGATATTACAATTAAAGTGATGCTGGAAGATGTGAGGCAAAAGAGGGTGGCACTAGAGCACTTTACTCAGAAACCAAAAGGTCCAGCAACAGTAAGCCTTGCAGGAGGGGAGATGACAAGGTGAATGTTGTCAGGACCAGCCAGAGGGCACGGCTCCAAACACAGAAGAAGATGCCAGACCTAAGGAAAGCTGCTAGGCAATACTACCCATCAGTTTCCTAAATCGAGTAGCTACCCCAGGTATGTATGCCACAGCATGCTTCTTTATAATCTTTTAGGCTTTTACTGCCTTCCTATCTAAAATTTTCATACAACCTCACAGCTCTTTGAACGATTACTATGCATGGCCATACTGCAGTAGACTACAACTACAAGCTACAACTTACATCTGAAATTGTCTTCACACTTAAATCATAAAGGGCTTCATAACAAATCCTTCTTACATAACACAGCTGCACAGAACATGTTCATTTACTGTCATGATTGACTCTGAGTTGAGCTTCAAATGATGTACACTTTCTATTCTTATCTATAGCATACTTGCAACCTTTGCAACATTTCCTTCCTTCACAGCCCTATCTCATCCCTTCTGGCATTGAAAACTTTATTCATACTTTTGCTACCTCAAGTCTGGACTTCTCAAAAAGTCTCCTTGCCAGTTCTGAGTTCTTCCTTATACAGATTCCAAGACTCTGCTGCCCACAATCAGCCCTATGCCAAGACTGGCTCATCCATCAAACCCTTGGGATGTTTTAGCTATGTTAAATGCACCATGCACAGTACAGTATCACAATTCAGAAATTTCAGTCTCCCTGATTAATGCTTGATTTGCATTAGTTCGATGTTTAAAATAAAGTATGTAAGAGAACAAACTGCTTACATACAGAATCAGGCCAGGAAATCTGGGTGAAACTCAGAGTAGGCGAAAAGGGAGTTACCTTTTGAACTCAAAATCTTTCTCGTCTCACTCCTATAGCTCTCAGGAATTTCTAGTCAGCGGCATTGGTGATTTACAGAAAGACTAAAAGAGCTGGTCCTATTTTACCACTGAGAACATAAAAAGATACAAAACAGTTGCAGAAAGCTAATTAAATGCAGGTGATTGCTTGTTGCAGCCTCAATAAATCATACTGTAACAAACAGTTTGATTCTAAAGAAGACTTTAATTACAGCCTCATAGGCTGGTCATAATGCCTTCTGGCATTTTTAGCTCTCATCAAAAGGGCCCTGTGAAAGAAGCAGGTGTACAGATTAATTAAATCTGTAACGAAATGCTCTTTGGTGACTGACCCATGACAGTGTAAGGTACTGTACAGTGGACAATGCATGTTGCACGTGCACTTAAGGAATGGGTTCCAGTCACAAAGTACTCTTTATCGTAATGCATGAAAAGAATACTTTGTGAATTTGTTTGACACTGTTCTATAGTAATCTCTATGGCAACAGACAATCTAATAAACAAGATTTATTTTAATAACAGGTGTTTTCATCTTTAGAACTGATGCAGATGTGACTATATAACTCCTCGGAGAATAATCTGTTTCTGGGACAGCTTTCCAGTTCAGAGCTCACTAATTACATAAAGGTTTAAGAGATGAATGTAGCTTTAAAATAAAATTGTTTCACTCTCTCCATGTTTACTGCACAACCATGTATTATACAATGATTCCAAAGCTTTAGTTACTTAATATACTATTAAATATGAAATTCATTTAATATTTTATTCTGCAAAATTTTGCTTCTGGTTATTAGTAACACATGTGGTCAATCAATAAATGCTAAGTCTATTATCCTGTATATGTTAAAGAATTAAATCTGGTGTTAGTGTTATGTGGCGATCTTCTGGGCATTTAATTTGCAGTGAGGCAGCATTAGACAGGAGTCAAAACTAGCATTACCAAACAGGCAGTTTATTTATTCGCAACATAATGTTTGTTTCCCCTGCGGAAACACCTCAGACCATTAAAATATACAAGTATGAATAGAGGAGAGAGAGAGAGCATTGTCTTTGCATGGACTTTTTAAAGACCTAAGCAATAACTTTGTTATTTTAATAAAGTGGAGTTTGTTGCTAATGACACTTGTGGAGGGTCAGGAGATTGTATGGGGGCCACTTCGGATGCCTGGGTAGCTTCCTTTTTATTTTTATTTTAAGGCTAGGGTTATTTTTGAGTCATTCATAGCTTACCTAGCTCATTCACACTTGTTTGTGATGTTAACTTCAGGAGCACAGCACACAGCCTGTGATCTACCATTAGGTGTGTGTCAAATGCTTGGGGTTCAGGCAACTGGATTAATTTATGGCAGTGGCCATGTTGGCCAATGTTTGTTCATATGCTTTCTTAGTTCAATTAGTGGCTTGCTGCCAACAAAAAGTAGGCAGCTATGTCAGTGCTAGGTTTGGTTTGCCAGTTCCTATATTTGACTAGGCCAAAGAAATAGGCAAGAGTGAAGAACTCAGGAAGAATCATGGCCCCTGGAAAAATGCAGAATGGATGTTAGCAAGTATCCATGCCCAGTGAGAACTCCACTTGAGTTAAGTCAGAAGGGGCCATGCTAACATTTTTCACTGCTTAGCTCAGATCTTGAGCATTGCGTTCAGTATGGGGAAGATCATAACCAGAGGCCATCAATATAAGATAGTCACCAAGAAATCCAATAGGAAATTCGGAAGAAACTTCTTTACCCAAAGAATGGTGGGAATGTGGAACTCACTACCACACGGAGTGGTTGAAGTGAATAGTAGAGATATATTTAAGGGAAGGTTCGACAAGCATATGAGGGAGAAGGGAATAGAGTATTATGCTAATAGATTTAGATGAGGAAAGACAGGAAGAGGCTCGAGTGGAGTATAAACGCCGGCATGGACTGTTTGGGCCGAATGGCCTGTTTCTGTGCCGTTTATCCTATATAATCCTATGTAATCCTATGTAGTTTTGCTTATCAAGACATAAGGGGAAACATTAAAGCTCTGGAAAGGATATGGAGAACCGCCATGAAAATGATTCCCAATGACAAAGGATTGGGTTAAGAGAAAAGACTGGAGAAACTGGAACTCATTAGCCTTGAAGGGAAGTGGGGCTTGAAAGGAAGTGGCATGGGGTGAGGTGAGGTAGGTGGGGCTCATAGAAGGTTTTGCAGTGGCACAAAAACTTACCGCACGCCTTCCATTTTGACAGTCATTATGATGTAAATCATCATGCAAGGCTTCACTAGCACCCCAGATGGAACTTTCGCCCCTAATGCCCCATTTAACGACTGGCCCAGGAAATGACTGAAAAAAACAGGCGGTCCAGGGTGCAGCAGATGCTATTGGCGAAATATTTAAATGGAGGCTGGAGGATCTAATATCGCAGTTCTCAGTGACTGCCAGGGTTGAGCGCAGAACTCTGCATGAAGTTAGAGTTTAAAACGTCACGTTTGTGTGCCGTCATACTTTGTTTACAAGATCAGTGAGAGATTTCAATGGGGGCAATACTAGTTCGCCAGCCTATCATGCTGGTTGCTATTGGCAGGCGGCTTCAAGCTAGAAGAAGGGTTCTTGGCCATGTTGGGCCATGGAGTCAAAAAGATCGCAAACGTATGAGGAGGAGGCCTTAACCCCATAGGTTTACAGGAAACATCGCTCATACCTCCACATCTCTGATGCGCAGTGCTTTAGAAGGCTGCACTTCTAAAAACAAGTGCTGACAGAGATATACCAGCTCCTACAGGCAGACCGACAGCCTACCAGCGCCAACAGGACTGCACTGCCCATCGAGATGAAGGTGACTGGGCTATGGCCTTCTATGCCTTCCGCTTCTTCCAGACAGCAGCAGGGACATATGCAGCATCTCGCAGCACTCTGCACATTGCTGCATTCACCAGGTTACAAGGGCACTGTACGCACGCAGAATGGACTTCATAAAGTTCCCAATGAGCAGGGACAGTCAGAATGAGAGGGCTCTAGGGTTTGGACGATTTGCAGGCTTCCCCAAGGTTCAAGGTGCCATTGACTGTGCATACATCGCATTGCGAGCACCATCACACAATGCAGAGGTATTCAGAAACCAAAAGGGATACCACTCCCTAAATGTACAGCTGTCTGCAATCACATTCAGCGAATCCTTACAGTGAATGCCCACTATCCAGAGAACACACATGATGCACATCCGTCAAGGGGATTGGTTGAGACAAACCCCTGCCTGTCTGCAGCTGCTTCCTTCTGTTATGGGAGTGTTTGGACTGCAAAGATAATAATAGGAAGAGTTCAGAAAAGGTTTATCTGCTGCTGTGGCACATACGCCTACCAGAGTACAATAGGTGATTCTGTGTGAATGTTATTGTGGCTTCCGTTCAATCTGTTGGATGTTGCATATGCTTCGTCAGTATTTGTTTGTAGGTTAGAAGCATCTAACATGGGGGCTGTAAGTGATCTTTCAAAAAGGCATAGCAGCAGTTGGAGTGCATTGTGAGGGACGATGTAAATGATAGAGTTAATGTGCATGGATCATTAAAAGTCAATGGGTGCCGGAGTAAGCCATGAAGTAAGCCTTCATCTTTCTTATGCCTTGTGAAAGACAGAGTGTTGTGAGGGACCATATGCATGACAAACTTCACATAGTGTGTGAGATTAATGTTAGAAATCATGGAGGCATACATAGATGCAAATGGTACTCACCCTGATAACTCTTGTCAGGTCGATGAACTTTTTTTGACACTGTGTGCCAATCCTGGGCACGGTGTCTGCAGCAGACACCTCCTGAGCTAGCTCACTCTATAGTCGCTTAAATAAAGGAGGGAGTAGTCTGGCTCCCCCAGCAAGATGGAGTGAGGCCCACCTCCTCTCCACTGCGTGGACTAAGGCTTCACTTGCCTCATGACTGAAGTGCCTGGTATAGAAATATAAAAACATAGAAAATAGGTGCAGGAGCAGGCCATTCGGCCCTTCGATCCTACACCACCATTCAATCTAATCATGGCTGATTATGCAACTTCTGTACCCCACTCCTGCTTTCTCTCAATACCCCCTGATCCCTTTAGCCATAAGGGCCACATCTAACTCCCTTTTGAATATATCCAACGAACTGGACTCAACAACTTTCTGTGGTAGAGAATTCCATAGGTTCACAATTCTCTGAGTGAAGCAGTTTCTCCTCATCTCGGTCCTAAATGGCTTACCCCTTATCCTTAGATTGTGACCCCTGGATCTGGACTTCCCCAACATTGGGAACATTCTTCCTGCATCTAACTGTCCAATCCCGTCAGAATTTTATATGTTTCTATGAGATCCCCTCTCATTCTTCTAAACTCCAGTGAATATAAGCCCAGTCGATCCAGTCTCTCCTCATATGTCAGTCCTGCCATCCCGGGAATCAGTCTGATGAACCTCCGCTGCACTCCCTCAATAGCAAGAATGTCCTTCCTTAGATTAGGAGCATGTTGCCTTCCCTCCTGATCTTCCATCTCAGTGGAAGTGGCTGAAGTGGGTGGGTTTTTTATGCAGATGCCGCAGGAATCTGTCGCGCCCTGCATTCGCGTTCATGAGGAAAAGAAAAAAAAATTCACTGCACATGCGCAAAATGGCCACCTCCTTTAATGCCGAAAGTTTGGGCTGGGACACACAAGGTCAGTCGTGCAATGCCTGACTTGCCACCAACTCTCCTCCAGATGACTTTTTTGCCGAAACTTCCAGCTGAAGGTGCAAACTATTTTCAGGCACAAACCTTTACGTCCCGCCGCAATTAACTCCCCGAAATCAAAAAAGCCGAAAATCCAGCGCATTAAGCCTTATACACATTCAGGAGACAGATGATACAATAGTGGAACTTCAGCTTTTCTTTATCCTGGTTGGGTGATCTTCCTCACCTATATCTGTCTTTTGACCTTCTGACGAGGAGAGTCAGCTTCTAAAACCAACATGACTTGCAGACAGGGAGCATTATTTTTAAACCTTTGGAAGTGACACAGTTCTGCAATCCTCTTTTTGTGCTATTTTCAGCAGAATTGTGCAGCCCTTTGGGCTTTCAGCACTTCTGTTTAATAATGTACAATATGTAAAAAAAAAATGCAAATGCACTTCTGGGGTTCCTTCAACCCGATTGTGTCATTTCACACTCGGGAGCTTAAACCAAAAATACAAGGGAATTCTGCACATTTGCTTTCTACAATTCCAAAGCCTAGCATGCTGATAAACCACCTCATTGTACCATCTCACTGTTAGAAGATTTTTAAAATATCAATAGCTTTACTTTTACAACATTAAATAATTCCACGCTAAGCTTTAAAAGGAAAATATAACTGGTGCAATGCATTAGTAGCATATAAAACACGGTAATACATTTTTGCTCAACCGTAGCTATCAAGGGAAATCAGGGATAGTATTAAAGCCAAGGAAGTGGCATACAAATTGGCCAGAAATAGCAACGAACCCGGGGACTGGGAGAAATTTAGAACTCAGCAGAGGAGGACAAAGGGTTTGATTAGGGCAGGGAAAATAGAGTACGAGAGGAAGCTTGCAGGGAACATTAAAACGGACTGCAAAAGCTTCTATAGATATGTAAAGAGAAAAAGGTTAGTAAAGACAAACATAGGTCCTCTGCAGTCAGAATCAGGGGAAGTCATAACGGGGAGCAAAGAAATGGCAGACCAATTGAACAAGTACTTTGGTTCGGTATTCACTAAGGAGGACACAAAACAACCTTCCGGATATAAAAGGGGTCAGAGGATCTAGTAAGAACGAGGAACTGAGGGAAATCCTTATTAGTCAGGAAATTGTGTTGGGGAAATTGATGGGATTGAAGGCCGATAAATCTCCAGGGCCTGATGGTCTGCATCCCAGGGAATTTAAGGAGGTGGCCTTGGAAATAGCAGATGCATTGACAGTCATTTTCCAACATTCCATAGACTCTGGATCAGTTCCTATGGAGTGGAGGGTAGCCAATGTAACCCCACTTTTTAAAAAAGGAGGGAGAGAGACAACAGGGAATTATAGACTGGTCAGCCTGACATCGGTAGTGGGTAAAATGATGGAATCAATTATTAAGGATGTCATAGCAGCGCATTTGGAAAGAGATGACATGATAGGTCGAAGTCAGCATGGATTTGTGAAAGGGAAATCATGCTTGACAAATCTTCTGGAATTTTTTGAAGATCTTTCCAGTAGAGTGGACAAGGGAGAACCAGTTGATGTGGTGTATTTGGACTTTCAAAAGGCTTTTGACAAGGTCCCACATAAGAGATTAATGTGCAAAGTTAAAGCACATGGAATTGGGGGTAGTGTGCTGACGTGGATTGAGAACTGGTTGGCAGACAGGAAGCAAAGAGTAGGAGTAAATGGTATTTTTCAGAATGGCAGGCAGTGACTAGTGGGGCACCGCAAGGTTCTGTGCTGGGGCCCCAGCTGTTTACATTGTCCATTAATGATTTAGACAAGGGGATTAAATGTAGTATCTCCAAATTTGCGGATAACATGAAGTTGGGTGGCAGTGTGAGCTGCAAGGAGGATGCTATGAGGCTGCAGAGTGACTTGGATAGGTTAGGTGAATGGGCAAATGTATGGCAGATGAAGTATAATGTGGATAAATGTGAGGTTATCCACTTTGGTGGTAAAAACAGAGAGACAGACTATTATCTGAATGGTGACAGATTAGGAAAAGGTGAGGTGCAATGAGACCTGGGTGTCATGGTACATCAGTCATTGAAGGTTGGTATGCAGGTACAGCAGGCGGTTAAGAAAGCAAATGGCATGTTGGCCTTCATAACGAGGGGATTTGAATACAGGGGCAGGGAGGTGTTACTACAGTTGTACAGGGCCTTGGTGAGGCCACACCTGGAGTATTGTGTACAGTTTTGGTCTCCTAACTTTAGGAAGGACATTCTTGCTATTGAGGGAGTGCAGCGATTCCCGGGATGGCGGGACTGACATATCAAGAAAGACTGGATCAACTGGGCTTGTATTCACTGGAATTCAGAAGAATGAGAGGGGATCTCATAGAAACGTTGCAAATTCTGACGGGTTTAGACAGGTTAGATGCAGGAAAAATGTTCCCAATGTTGGGGAAGTCCAGAACCAGGGGTCACAGTCTGAGGATAAGGGGTAAGCCATTTAGAACCGAGATGAGGAGAAACTTCTTCACCCAGAGAGTGGTGAACCTGTGGAATTCTCTACCACAGAAAGATGTTGAGGCCAATTCACTAAATATATTCAAAAAGGAGTTAGATGTAGTCCTTATTACTAGGGGAATCAAGGGTTATGGCGAGAAAGCAGGAACGGGGTACTGAAGTTGCATGTTCAGCCATGAACTCATTGAATGGCAGTGCAGGCTCGAAGTGCCGAATGGCCTACTCCTGCACCTATTTTCGATGTTTCTAAAATGGATTGCATCTGAATCGGGTTGCGATTCCAGTGCCACGTATAATGAAGCCGGTGGCATGACCATGGGAAACTGATCCGGGGCAGGGCAATCGGGAGCGGGGCAAGTGGTGGCCGACAATGGACAGCGTTTTTATTATGGTGCCAGGAGGAGTAATCCTGCTACTTCAGGCTTCACAATAAGGTGAGTTAAAAACTTTAAAATCTTAGGGGTCGAAGTTCAGTGCTGCAGTGGCACCGGCCAAGTGCTGATTTTAACGCTAGGCGGTAGGTGCCGCCTCAAACTGCAAAATTCAGTTTCGCCACCCAAAGATGAGGAAGCAGCATTAAAAGTGGCTCTGAACACTCATCCTCGGGTGCCAACGAAGCGACATCTCAGGATACCTACTGAATTTTCTGATGGTAGACTGCCGGCAGGCGAGTTAAAAAAAGAGAGAAAAAGAAAGTTTCTGAAACTTTTCCTCATCCAGGCCCACACTTCTCCACTGTTTGCATTAATACATAAATGCTAAAAAAAATAATCACAACCACCTACCTTGATTCCTGGGCGCTACCACCCCGGGATCCCCGATATCCAACCACCTTTCCCAGGCTTTACATATGTCTGCCGGTAAGGCCAACGTA